>NC_052153.1:123822730-124422730 GCF_902713615.1 Scyliorhinus canicula
CTCCCAACTCCACTCACTTCCTTTCCCCCCTCCCAACTCCACGCACTCCCTCTCCCCCCTCCCAACCACTCACTCCCTCTCCCCCACCTCTACTCATCCCCTCTCCCCCTCTCAACTCCACTCACTCCCTCTCACGCCCTCCTACCTCCACTCACTCCCTCTGCCCCCCATCTCCACTCACTCCCTCTCTCCCTCCCACCTCCACCCACTCCCTCTCCCTCCTCCCACCACTCACTCCCTCTCTCCCCTCCCAACCACTCACTCCCTCTCCCCCCACCTCCACTCATTCCCTCTCCCCCTCTCAACTCCACTCACTTCCTCTCACGCCCTCCCACCTCCACTCACTCCCTCTGCTCCCCATCTCCACTCACTCCCTCTCTCCCTCCCACCTCCACCCAGTCCCTCTCCCTCCTCCCACCACTCACTCCCTCTCTCCCCTCCAACCACTCACTCCCTCTCCCCCACCTCTACTCATTCCCTCTCCCCCTCTCAACTCCACTCACTCCCTCTCACGCCCTCCCACCTCCACTCACTCCCTCTGCTCCCCATCTCCACTCACTCCCTCTCTCCCTCCCACGTCCACCCCACTCCCTCTCCCTCCTCCCACCACTCACTCCCTCTCTCCCCTTCCAACCACTCACTCCCTCTCCCCCACCTCTACTCATTCCCTCTCCCCCCTCTCAACTCCACTCACTCCCTCTCACGCCCTCCCACCTCCACTCACTCCCTCTGCCCCCCATCTCCACTCACTCCCTCTCTCCCTCCCACCTCCACCCACTCCCTCTCCCTCCTCCCCACCACTCACTCTCTCTCCACCCTCCCAATTGCACTCACTCCCCCCCCCCCCCCCCAACTCCACTCACCCCCTCTCCTCAGCACGACTGGCTCACGACTATAAAAAGCAGGTGTGGACGGCGACGGCGTGAACTGGGGTCACACCGTTGGGACTTCAGCCCATCCAGGCCGGAGAATAGCGGGGGTACCGGAGAACTGCCATTTTGGGTGCCTTGGGCGATTCTCCGGATTGCACCACGCTGAACACGACGGGACCGAGTTCACCAGTTGGGAGAATTGCGGGAGCGCGTCGGACCGGCGTCGCATGAAAAACTGGCGCGGCCCGCTATTCTCCCAACCGGCGCGGCCTCGGAGAATCGCGCCCCTTGTTTATCACTGATTATACACAACTTGCATCATCTACAAAGTATGCAGAATAGACAGATAAATGATCATTTTTACTGATTCATTTTCTTCTAATTTCAAAACTGTTTTTTTTAACCAACTAACCCTGAAGGCCAAGGACGATCTACATTTTCGTGATGCCAACTGAACAGCTTCAGATTGGAAAACTGGCTGATAACCATGTATTTCGAAAGCTTGTACTTGGTGCTTCTGCTGTTTTCACACACCAGGCAGGTGGGCTGAACGGAAGGCACATTAGAGGGGTATCAATAAGGGGTATGCATGTGGCAAGCGAGCCAGTTTCTCTTCCCTCCCTGGTCTCGGGCCACATTTTGAATAGGCACCCCTATCCCAGTGGCCGGCTCTCAGTCCTCCCACAATGCAAATGTTGGCCCCTCCCTGCTGACAAGGGGAGCACCCCAACCCCTCAACAAGAAGGGGCATCCTTCCATCCACCACAGCAATAATGGGTCACTCGCCCCGCCACGCATGCATGCGGATAACCTGACCCCCCCCCCCCCCTCCCCCCCACTAATCTGACCGCCTCAGCGCCTCCACCTTTAGTCTACACCTCCTGGTATTGCCAATGGTGCACTGTCCCTGACACCATGGCACAGACACCCTGGCAGTGACACCGTAGTCTGGCATGATGGACTCTAAGGGGGCTCAAGGGGTCTGCCCATTGATCATATGCTCCTCTGCCACTGTCAAGCATCAGAGGGAGGGTTCTCCCAATGGTCCTGTGGGTTTGGTGGACTCAGGCTGTGGATAAGGGATTGACCCAAGAATCCTCTCTCCAGATTGGAGTCCAGCATCTGGTCTGCCCTTCCCAGCCCTGGGCAACTTAAAAATGGCGTGGTATGGTGATCTCAGGCATCCCTCTTTTCAAATTATTCAACCTTGTATGACCTTATTAAACTCTGAAATGACCTTCTCACTCTGAACTGCTCTGCTTGACAGTTATAGAGCACATCTTGCAGTTCATTGAAGACTCTAGCCTCGAAGATGTTCTCTTTCCTCTCACTTGTTCCCTCAGCCCAATTCTTTTTGGAATGTCAGAGACTTCCTAGACATTCTACAACATTTGAAAGGTTTAAAATCCTCAGAGATTCTTTGACATGGGAAGCATTCTTCCAATTTCACAGAGCATTGCAATTAACTTGCCTTTGATTGAAAGGTTAATGGTGTAAGTACAGCTGCCAGAAGGTTTATTTATTTATCTTTCCCTTCACTCTTGAATGCATTTGAAGTACCCCCCCCCCCCCCTATTGATTCTAACAGCAGTGTTTATAAATGTTCTAGTTATGACTAACCACATCAAAGCAGCTAAGTGGTTTCACTTCCTCTGTTCTAACCACAGAAAGCATTTAGCTTTTTTGAAGTGTTTAGGAGCTGTCAATCACAACAAGAGAGTATATAAACATTATGGTTGGAATCAATGGGGGATACTTCAGAATAATTGAAGCATGAAGGGAAAGATAAAGACACAAACTGATACAGGAACCTTCACCTAATCAGGAGTCCCGATCTTAGCGGCTGAGAATCTGACCAAAATGTTAATTTTATCAAGTGAAACATCACCATGCAAGTCTAAATCACTATTCATTCCCTGAACTATTTCATGGTCTTGAATTCCTTGTTTCGACAATAGAGTCTGCTGGAAATGAAAGTTCTCTCTGAGATTGTTATAAAACAGCTGGTCCCCATTTGATTTGATTGATTTTTCCATGGGGACTTTATTTACTCCTCAGTCGTATGTTATTGAGCAGATTCATCATTTTTTAATGCAATCATGGAATTGGGAAGCACCCACAAGGCCAATATTTATTGCCCAGTCTAATTGCTCTTGAGAAGGTGGTAAGCCGCCCTCTGAACTGCTGCAATCCTTGTGGTGTAGCTGAAGTTCATATGTTTAGGTAGGTAGCACAAAGATTTTGACTGGGTATTGCTGAAGGAATGGTAATATATTTCCAAATCAGGATGGTGTGTGGTTTGTCGGCAAATTTACACAAACTTATGAATGAGAATCAGGCCATTCGGTCCTTTGTGCCTGCTCCGTCTTTCAATAAGATCATGGTCGATCTGATTGTGGCCTCAACTCTTCATTCCACCGAACCTGGATAACCTTTGACTCCCTTGTTAGTCAAGAATTTATCTACTTCTGCCTTTAATATATTCAATGACCCTGACTCTACTGTGCTCTGGAGAAGAGAGATCCAAAGACTTGCCGCTCTATGAGAGAAAATAAAACATCTCATCTTGGCCATAAATGAGAGACCCCTTATTTTTAAACTGCGCCCCCTGGTAGTTGATGGTGTTCCACGTACCGGCTACACTTTTTTTTCTGGGTGCTATCGAGGAAGCCTTGGCAAGTTCGTAGAATCATAGAATTTGTGCAATGTAGAAGGACGTAATTTAGCCCATCGATACTGCACTGACCCTCTGAAAGAGCAACCTACCCAGGCCCACTCCCCTGCCCGATCCCCTTAACCGCACCTAAACTGTACATTGATGGACAATTTAGCATGGCCAATCCACCTAACCTGCACATCTTTGAACTGTGGAAGGAAACCGGAGCACCCGGAGGAAACCCACGCAGACATGGGGAGAGCGTGCAAACTCCACATGGACAGTCACCCAAGGTTGGAATTGAACCTGCGTCCCTGGCGCTGTAAGGTAGCAATGCTAACCACTGTGCTATTATGCCGTTACAGTGCAACTTGTAGATGATATACATTATAGCCACAATGTGTCATTAGTGGTGGGGGCTTCAGGTGGCAGATGTGATACCAATTACGCAGTCTGCTTTATCCCAGGTGGTGTTAAGTTTCTTGAGGGTTGAAGATACACTCATCCAGGAAAATGAACAGTACTCCATCACACTCCTGACTTATTCCTTGTAGATGATGGTCAGGATTTGGGGACTCAGGAAGTGAGCTTTTTTAGCACATATTTTCCAGCCTATGACCTTCTCTTAAAGCCACAGTATTTATGTGGCTGGTCCAGATTACATTTCTGGTCAATGGTAACGGTTCTTGATGGTGGGTGTTTCCGTGATTGTAATTCTGTTGATTGACATGGGGAAGTAGTTAGATTCTCTCGCGTTGAGGATGGTCATGGCCTGCACTTGTGTGCCACAAATATTGCCTGCCATTAATCAACCCGAGCCTGAGTGTTGCTCAGGTCTTGCTGCATATTTGGGTACAGACTGTTTCATTCTCTGTGAAGTTGTGAATGGTTCCGAACACTGTGCAATCGTCCGGGAAAACCTCCACAACTAACCATATAATAGAGGGAACATTATTTATGAAGCAGTTGCAGATGGTTGGCATGGGTGACTGCCCTGACGAACTCTTGCAGCGATATCCTAGACTGAGATGATTGATCTCCAACAACCATCTTCCTTTATGCTAAGTATGCTTGTAACCAGTGGAGAGTTTCCCCCTCCTGATTCCCAACAAGTTCAATTTTGCTGGGGCTCCTTAATGCCACAAGCAATCAAATGCTGCCTTGATAACCTCATGTCTGGAATTCAATTTTTTTTCACATTTGAACCAAGGTTGGAATGACACCTGGAGCTGAGTGGCCCTGGAAAAATCCAAGGATTAGTTACTAGAGAAGAAAGACTTGCACTTATAAAGTGCCTGGCATGACCACCTGAAAGTGTTTTATGGCCAATGAAGTACTTTTTAATTGTATCTACTGCTGTAATGGAAAGTAAGCAGATTATTTGTGAATAAGTGTTACTTAATAGTACTGTTGAAGACACTTTGCATCATTTTGCTGATGATTGAGAGGAGACTGATGGGGTGGTATTTGGCCAGGTTGAATTTGATCTACTTTTTGAGGTTGGGAAATAATCTGGGCAACTTTGCGCATTGTCAGGGGAATGCCAATGTTCCAGCTGCACAGAAACTGCTTCACTAGAGGAGCGATTGGTTATGAAGTCTTAAATACTATAATTAGGGTGTTGTTGGGACCCATCGGCTTTTCAGTTCATGGTGCACTCTGCACCATCTTGGCATCAGGGGAATCAATTGAAGTGTCTCAAGATTTAAATCTATGATGCTGGAGACCTCAAGAGGAAGTCAGAATTGATCATCTCCTCAGCACATCTGGCTGAAAATAGTGGCAAATGCTTCAGCCTTGTCTTTTACACTGATATCCTGGGCTCCCCCATCATTGAGGATGGGGATGTTTGCACAGCTTCCTCCTCCTGGTTAGTTGTTTAATCATCCATCATCATATGTAACTGGATGTGGCAGGATAGCACAGCTTTGCTCTGATCTAGTGGTTGTGGGATCATTTATTTCTGTCTATTGCATGTTGCTTCCACTGTTTGCATGCATGTAGTCATGTGTTGTAGCTTCATCAGGTTGACAATTCATTTTTAGTACCTGACAGACCTTCCTGTGCTCGCCCCTGAACCATAGTTGACTCACAGGTTTGATGGCCATGATAGTGTCAGCCAAGCCATCTGGTGGAATACAATTCTGTTGCCACAGATGGCCCACAGTGCCTCATGGACACCCAGTTTTTAGCTGCTATGTCTACGCTGACTCGATTGCCTTTAGCATGGTTGTTGTGCGACACCATATAATAGTGGATGTTCTCAGTTCAAAGGTGAAACATTGTTTGCAGAAGGAAAGTGTGGTGGTCACTCTAAAATATTGGACAGATGCATCTGCTGGTACATTAGAGTGGTGAGGGTGAAGTTAATTATGGGTTCTCCTTGTGTTGATTCACTCACCACCTGCAGGTTCTGGACTTGGCCAACTCAGTCAGTAGTGATGTTACCAAGACACTCTTGGTAATATGTTGATATACCACATCCAGAGTACAACCTTTGTCCTTGCAACGCTCAGTACTTCTTCTAAGTGATTCCAACATGGAATCGGTACTGATTCATCATTTGATGGCTGTAAGTGGTAATCAGCAGCATGTTTCCTTGCCAAAGTTAGACTTGCTTCATGGGAGCCTCTGCTCCCGCCAGCAGTGGGAATTTTAGCGAAGGGAGGGGGCACTTAATTTGGCGTGAGACAAATAATCAGTTTCCCGATGACAGAAAAATATGTTGGCATTTTGTTCTGACTTTTAAGGCAGATTAAAGACAGGTCAAATTTCCTGACGAGCAATGTCAAGAACCCTATTTGCACGCATAAGCATTCCATGAATGCTCATTAAAAGGCCAACTTGGTGGAATTGCGTTGTCCCTCCAAATTAAGTTCCATGTAGTGTGCAATTAGAACACTCCGTTTTCTAACTATACAGGTGGCACCTACCTATGGCCTTCAATTCATCCACGACTTTGAGGTCAGTAGACATTTCATCTTACTTTTAAATGTTCACTCTTCCATATTGGGTGTCCGAAGCACAAACTGCACCATAGCTGGGCACATGAGGAACAAAAGAAGAAAAAATGGCAAGGGTATGCCTGAAACACTGTCCAGGGAATGAGACCAGATTTTCAAGGACACATTCAGGAGACTATCCAGGGAATGAGGCCACGTTGTTCAGGATGTCTTTGAGAGCTCAGCATGACATGCATGTCTTGGTCTTGGTCTTGGATGAGGTGACCGTTTTGGATAACGGTGGCCTTAAAGCGAATTATGTAAAGGTCATGGTCCATCATTTATTGTGTTTGGTTCGAGGAATCTGAGGCACAGTCACATTCAGGGGAGGCATTTGAATCTAGAATGGTGGAAGGTCCAGTATCATGGCAGGAACTAGTGGATGGTCTCATAGGGTTGGACAGGGTGGGGGGGAGGGGGGTTTAGTGGATGGTCACATGCGGTGGGGGCTAATGCATGGTCTCATCATGGGGTCTCGAAAAGCAAGGTTGCAGTTGACCTTGAGAATGCAAGCGATCAGATTAATGAGGGGCATGGGGACATCAACATTGAAGGCAATGGGGGAAGAACAGGAATATCATATAAATAATGATGAGGTCAGAGGGTAATGGGGAGGGGTTCTGTAACTTCTCCCTGCTCATGCAGAGTGCCTTACCACACATGCCAGGTATCATCAAAATCTGACCTACCATGCAGTCAGCTTGCATCATCCCCACTTTTGTTCCTGCAGGATAAGCTTTCCCACACCCACCACGAGTGAGCGAAGATGGTTGGTGGGATGCCTAAGCTGAAGTTCCTGATTCTTTTTGAGGTAGAGCCCTGGAACTCGCAGGTAAGCACAGGAATGGGCCTCTGCTGGGAGTAAGGTGGGCTTATGAGAGAATAGTGCGGAACCACTACACATTTATTCAGATGACCAAACTCAAGTGAGTTGCGTATCCCAGACCGTTACCCTGGATATGTATTAATATCATGTCCCTTTCCTTGCAGAAACATCACCTGATCAGCCTGGCACATCCACCAGCAGGGTCGCACTGCCCATACTCGGCACAACCTTGGAGAAGATGTCTGAAGAGGACAGTAAAGAAACATCATGATTATCACCCGTACCATCCACCTGCTCAGAGACACACACCTCGGTAGTTGATCTTAACAGGCAGGCATCTGGGTCACCACCTGGTGAGCACCACACTGCCTCTGATGCACATCAGCTGGAGGCAAAAATGTACCAAGGATCAGACAGTTAGAGGTCAGTTTGTTCCCAGGACTCAGCTGTGCACCAACCAGTTCTGTGCCTCTGGACATGTTCATCTCTCAGCTGCTTTAAATACACAAGCAAAGCTGGATGGAGCAGTCCCAAAGCTTTCTATTGCAGATGATACTGGAAATGCATGGCACTCCGGCCAACACTGCAAGGGTGGCGTCGGCAGTGGAAAGTCTGGGGCTCGAAGTCAGATCTATGGTGGGAGAACTCCGAAGCATGGCTCCTTTGCTGAGATCCATGGCTGATGGCACCAACTCCGTGGTTCAGACAATGGTGGTCCGTCAGGACTGGCAGAGGTAGTTTCTGGAGCTCACTCCAGCTGTCCCTCCAGCCCATGGCGCAACCCAGGGACCCTCGAGCATAGAGGGAGGGAGGACGATCTGCTGGAGCAGATCCCAGGAACCTCCACCTGGGACCCTGGAAGTGCCCAGCCAATATGAATCTCCCATTTCTGAGGCAGGTGGTGTCGGACTGCTCCGGGAAGGACACACCAATCTGGTGGATCCTTGGAATTTCAAAGAGCCCTGCTTGGCTGGTGTGGCCTCCAGCCCCTGATCCTTCCCTGCAGCCTCCTGGTCTTGTTCTGCAGGTTCTTCACTTGGAGCCACTGCACATTGCTTCTGGAGCCTATGGTCCTCAAGCTTTGTGATAAATGAGACAGCCAGCTCCACTGACTCCATCCCAATATCACTCGGAATCCTGTGAGGGATGAGAGAGATGGAGAGTCAGGTTGGTGCCACAGTTGCTGACCATCATCATCTCCTTGACTCATTGACCTTCCTGACCAAGAAGCAGATAGTTCCAGAGCGTCTCCAGCAGTGATCGCACACTCGCAGCTCAGGTGCCCTCCCGTCTCCAGAACATGACTGGCCCCGGCCTATGCCTTCGCCCACTTAAACTCACCTACAGCCTTCTGTCTGGGTTTCCCCTACATTAAGCTCTCTGCCACTGGGCATTCTGACAGGAGGGTAATGTGCTCCTTCAGCTTGACTATCCAAGGTCAACTGGGCGGTTATGTCTGGCTTGCGGAGGCGACTGGATCCTGACTGGCAGAGTCATGGCAGAGAAGTGACCACATTGCTCCTTGATCCCATGCCACCAGGCTTTGAACCCTGAGTATTCATCCCATTCCTTGACTTTGACACTGGGGAGTTGACATTGCTAATGATTATCCCTTGATGGTGAGTTAGTGTCACAGCATGGGCAGCACTGTAGCATAGTGGTTAGCATAATTGCTTCACAGCTCCAGGGTCACAGGTTCGATTCCCGGCTGGGTCACTGTCTGTGCGGAGTCTGCACGTTCTCCCTGTGTGTGTGTGGGTTTCCTCCGGGTGCTCCGGTTTCCTCCCACAATCCAAAGATGTGCAGGTTAGGTGGATTGGCCATGATAAAATTGCCCTTAGTGTTGGTTGAATGTGGTTATTGGGTTATGGGTACAGGGTGGTGTGGGCTTGCGTAGGGTGCTCTTTCCAAGAGCCGGTGCAGACTCGATGGACCAAATGGCCTCCTTCTGCACTGTAAATTCTAGATAATCTATGAGTCTCAGGAATGCAAGAGGGCACAATTGCTTTCTGCTTCAGGGAGAGGCAGAGTTAATAGGCACCCTTCTTAGTCAGGCTGCATCATTCAAGATCTCATTGCTATCTTGCCTCAGCACTTAAATTCTCCTCGACTGCTACTCCATATATTGAACCCCATCCTCCAAGACACCCCAAAGGACTCCTCACAGACACAAACCCCCCCCATCCCAGAAACCCCTGCGTACCAAGACCTGCCAGCGGCCTCTGTCCCCTTGGGCATCCCAGTGCTCAGTGGAGGCACCTGGTTCCCATTTGTAAAAAAGCATTAGTAATTTGCGTCAGTGCCGTCTGACACTCGGTGAGATTTGATGAGATCTGAAGATGTAACATTAAGTCCGCTAATTAGAGCTGAATGGATTCAAGCTCATGTTAATCAGGTTCACTCCCTTCCTGGGTGTGAACTTGATTGTGTCACTGGGGAGTGCCCAGGAAGTTTGCATTCTGAAATCTTGCAGGAGCTAATCCTGTTTTTAGACACTCACGATATTTAGTGGTCATGATGGCATTTGCGCCTGCAGCTAATGAGCCCGCTAAATTGAGCCCAATGTCCAGATGGAGGACAGGCCAAGGGCTTGACACTGGCCAGTTGCATTGGAGATGGAGGGGAACCTAGTCAGGGAAAGCTGAGTAGTGTTATGAAATCTATTCATTCACAGATACAAATAAGCATTGAAAATAAAGGCTGCAAAAAACCTTGACTTGGTTATTGCTCCCATACAAATGGGAAGAAGAGGAACCCATCACTAATGGGCTCACCTCCCGGAGGGGCAGTAGCCTGAGCAGCAAGAAGAAGAGGGCCCAGGATAGAATCCTGCATAGAATCATACAAGAGGCCCTATGGCCTACCATGTCTGCGCTGGCATGGGTCTCTCCTCTACTCCCATTTTCCAGCACTTGGTCCATTGCCTTGTATGCTATGGCTTTTCAAATGCTCATGCAAATGCTTTTTAAATATTGTGAGAGTTTCTGCCTCGACCATTCTTTTAGGCAGTGATTTCCAGATTCCCACTATCCTGTGGGTGAAAAGGGTTTTCCTTAAATCCCCTCTAAATCTTCTGGCCGTAACCTTAAATCTATATCCCCTGGTTATTAAGCGGAAAAGTTCCTTCCTATCTATCATATGTCCCTCATAATTTTTAATACATCAATAAGGTTCCAATCTCAGCTTTCCCTGTCCGAAGGAAAACAACACCATCCTATCCAGCCTCTTCATAGCTGACATGCTCCAGCCTGTGGTGTTCTTTGTGATTCTGTTATCAGGATGGATGTTGTAGTGTCCACAAAGACCACAGAAGCTAAGTTCATAAACAAAGCTGACATTTACTTACTCTACTTAAATTAAGCTTGCCCACTTATTCCTAAAGTAAACAATAATCTAGTCTACAATCTCTACTAAACTACACTAGTCTCAACACTCTACCTAATATTGTACTGAACTCTCCATCACTGCTCTCTCTAGCTCTCCTCTCCAGCGCTCTCCTCCAGAGGCCTGTGAGTCACTGCTTTATATAGTCCTGCATCTCGCTCCATCTAGTGGTTAATTATGATATGACATTAACCTTTTGTCATCTGTACATTTCCTATAATGTCACACAGCCCAGGCAACATCCTGATAAATCACCTCTGCACCGTCTCTAGTGTAATTGTTCCTGTAGTGTGACGACCAGAACTGCACACAGTACCCTGGCTGTGGCCTATCGAAAGTTTCATACTGCTCTATATAGGTTCCCTTATATTCTATGCCTCGGTTAATAAAGGCAGGTATCCCATATGCCTTCTTAACGACCTTATCTGCCTGTCCTGCTGTCTCCAGGGATCTATGGACATGCACCCCAAGATACCTCTGGTCACTGAATCTCCAAGAGATCTCTTTGTGCCGAGCCCAGAAGCTCATCACCTGATTCGGACGAAGTATGGTCCTGATCTCTAGCAGTCCATTGAGTGTGAGCGAGCTTACCTGTCACTGTCTCCACCAGCTGGATCCATGTCTGTGAGGTGAACATCGGCTGGTGAAGCCAAGACTGCTCTAGAACTAGAACCCATTGACGTGAGTGTACCTGCACCGTGGAGGGTGCAGATGAATGCGATGATTGTTCTTTCTCTGAGGATACTGAGGATTCCTCTTCGCAGGTGGGCTGGGAGCTAGGGCTGGGGTTGAAGCTGTGTTGTCTCCTGGCTGATGTCCTCCCCTGGTTCTTGCTGGTACTTGGAATAGATGAAAGAGCCATTAAGTAATTGATTAAGCAGGTTTATTTATTAAAAATCACTCATAGTCAATTCCCCCATTTTACAGATGGAGATTGGGTGCATCCTCACTAGGTTCTTGGGAGAGGCCAATCTTGCCTCCCCCGCAGGCACGGTCTTGCTATTCTTCCAGCACTGCAACCTGTGCCTCATATTTACTGAGGGAGTGAAGTTCTGGAGTGCCATCTCCCATCTTGGCCCACTCTTATTTGATTTGCAATATCCTGCAGAAAGACAAAGTATTGATTGTGAGGTAATTAATTGATGAGCAGTTGACAAGCTTGCATGCATTTGTTGCTGCTAAGCCCTTCTTAGTAAGTGATTAAAAAGCCCTTTGGACAGGAACTAATATGAGATGCAGGTCTTAAAGTGGCTGGCACTCATTCAGTGCTGATGTCACAGAATCACACAATCGCATAAAAATACTTTGCAGAAAAGGCCCTTTCGCCCATCGAGTCTGCACTGCCGCATGAAATGCACCTGATCTGAAATGAAAAGTGAAATTTGCTTACTGCCACAAGTAGGCTTCAAATGAAGTTACTGTGGAATGGCCCTAGTCGCCACATTCCAGCGCCAGGTTGGGGAGGCTGATACGGGAATTGAACCGTGCTGCTGGCCTGCCTTGGTCTGCTTTCAATGCCAGCGATTTAGCCCTGTGCTAAACCAGCTCCTGTGCTAAATCTGCCAATCCTAATCCCATTTGTCAGCACTTGGCCCATAGCCTTAAGTGTTAAAATGTGCCAAGTGCTCATCCAGGTAATTTTTGAAGGATATGAGGTAACTGGTCTCTACCACCCTCCCAGGCGTGGGTTCCAGATCGTCACCACCCTCTGGGTAAAAATCTTTTTCCTCAAATCCCCCTTGAACTTCCCGCCCCTGACCTTGTGTCATAATATACATTTACGCATATAATGGAGTGCAGACAGGCAGTGATTGACACACAGGATGACCAGTAAGCACACAGAACAGAGCAGCCAATCACCAGACAGGACACTACCACTATAAAGCCAGAGGGCACTAGGTTTCCCGCTCTCTCAGGACCCAACCACTGAGACAGTCAGAGTTCGTGAGCATAGCCAGTGCAAACACCATGTGGTAGCTAGTTAGTCTGGTCAGGCTAGTACTAGGTCTCCAGTCAAGTAAGCATAGTGTCAACCCACAGTTGAACATGTATATTAGTTAAGACGTTAAATAAAATCGTGTTGGATCTTATCCAGTGTTAGAGGTCTGTCTCTCGCTACACTGCATCAAGTGCAGTCCACGTCGACCCAACCTGCCTAACACATCATGGTACCACGGCGTGATACTGGAATTTGATGGACCTACCTCGAGTTAATCAGCGTTGACCAGAAAGCAGCCATCCGGTGACATGGAAAACGCCCACCCTCCTCCACAGCTCCGCATCTCCGGCAACTTCGGCGCAAATTGGAAGATCTTCAACAAAAGTTCCTCCTATACATCGAAGCCACCGACCTCGAAGCCGCATCGGATGCCAGGAAGATCGCACTCTTCCTCTCCACAACGGGGGACCACGCCATCCACATCTACAACTCCTTTACATTCGCTGAAGGCGAAGACAAGACGAAATTTAAAACAGTCCTGCTGAAGTTCGACAGCCACTGTGACATTGAGCTGAATGAGAGCTTTGAACGGTACGTTTTCCAGCAGAGGCTTCAGGGTAAGGATGAACCTTTTCAGTCCTTTTTGACCCATCTCCGCATCCTCGCGCAGTCATGTCACTATGACTCGACAGCTGATTCCATGATCCGGGATCAGATCGTTTTCGGGCTCCACTCCAATTCCCTTCGCCAGCAGCTCCTGAAAATCAAGCAGCTCACCCTCACCATCGCCATCGAAATGTGCGTTGTCCACGAACATGCTAACAATCGGTACTCCCACATCAGGGCGGCAGAGAATGCAAAGCTAGCCTCCCACGAGGTGGAACGTGTGCAGGCTATCGCACAAATGCAGGGCCTAAGCATCGACGAGAGTGGCCATTTTGCGCGCTTTTACCGGGCCCTTGCGCATGCGCGCCACGTCCGAGAGGACGACGAGACCGATGACCAGACTGCGCAGGTGCGTATGTCATTAGACCGCACTGCGCATGTGCGATGGCGCACGGAACGCGCTGACATTGGCGTCATGACGTGTCCGAATTGTGGCTCTGCCCACTTAAAGCGGCAATGTCCGGCAAAAGGACAAAGGTGTCCACAGTGTCGCAAGCTTCACCACTACGCAGCCCTTTGCAGATCTGCTCCACCGCTCAGCAGCCAGCGATCCCAGCTGAGGCGCAGATGTGTCCGTTCAATACAGCAGGCCATGCCAGATTCCGACCCCGACAGCCCAACAGACCCTGATGCTGAGTGGCTCAAGTCCCCATACCGGGTGGGCATCATTACGAAGCATCGCTGCCTTTCTCCAAGATAGTGAAGCACCTCTCGATCCTCAGCGTGGATCCTGACAACGAGTGGTGTGCTGTCTTCACAGTTAACAAGGCTCGCATCCGGTTCAAACTGGACACCGGTGCATTGGCGAACCTCATCTCGAAATCCGATCTCGACACCATCCGCGTCAGACCAGGTATTCTTCCACCGGCCTGCCAGCTTCCTGACTACAATGGCAATGCCATAGCTGCCAGTGCCTCATGCCAACTCAGAGTTTCCAATAAGGCGATTAAAGCGACGCTGCGGTTTGAGATCGTCGGACCTGACAGAGCATCCCTGCTCGGTGCTCGGGCCTGCAAGCTCCTGAACCTGGTTCAGTGAGTCCACACCATGTCATCGTCACAGGCGACGGCCTCACCTGATGAAAACTTCCAAGCTGATATTGATGACATCATCACGCAGTACCACAGCGTGTTCGACGGAATGGGCACGCTCCCATACCGATACAAAATCCTGCTCAACCGAACGCCACCCCTGTAATTCATCCACCACGCCAGGTGCCAGCACCCCTCAAGGATCGTCTCAAGCAGCAATTACAGGACCTCCAAGACCAGGGCATCATATCAAAGGTCACAGAGCCCACAGTCTGGGCCAGCTCCATGGTCTGCGTCAAAAAGCCGTCAGGGGAGCTTCGGATCTGCATCGACCCCAAGGATCTAAACCGCAACATCATGCGGGAGCATTACCCTATACCAAAACGAGAAGAGTTGACCAGCGAGATGGCTCATGCCAAATTCTTTACAAAGCTGGACGCCTCCAAGGGATTCTGGCAAATACAGCTGGATGCATCCAGTCGCAAGCTGTGTACATTCAATACCCCGTTCGGTCGCTACTGCTACAACCGGATGCCTTTTGGCATCATCTCTGCCTCAGAGGTATTTCACCACATCATGGAACAGATGATGGAGGGTATCGAGGGGGTGCGAGTGTATGTTGATGATGCCATCATCTGGTCCACAACTCCTCAAAACACATCGCTCGCCTCAAGCAGGTATTCCACAGAATCCATGAGCATGGTCTCCAGCTCAACAGGGCCAAGTGCTCGTTCGGTCAATCAGACATCAAATTCCTTGGTGACCACATCTCGCAGCAGGGCGTGCGGCCAGATGCTGACAAGGTCTCTGCGATCAATGCCATGAAGACCCCGGAGGACAAGAAGGCGGTCCTCCGCTTTCTCGGGATGGTCAATTTCCTCGGGAAATTCATTCCCAATATGGCGTCCCACACCACGGCCCTCCGCCATCTCGTCAAAAAGTCGACAGAATTCCAGTGGCTGCCCGAGCATGAAATGGAATGGCGTGAGCTAAAAGCGAAGCTCACCACAGCCCCGGTTCTGGCGTTCTTTGACCCAACCAAGGAAACCAAGATATCCACTGACGCAAGACAGGGCGGCATTGGGGCGGTGCTCCTCCAACGAGGTGACTCCTCGTCCTGGGCTCCAGTGGCGTATGCCCCCAGAGCCATGACGCCCACTGAGCAACGGTACTCTCAGATTGAGAAGGAGTGTCTGGGCCTCGTAATGGGAATCGTCAAGTTTCACGACTATGTTTATGGCCTGCCAAAATTCACGGTAGAGACGGACCACAGGCCACTAGTCCACATTATCCAGAAGGATTTAAATGACATGACGCCTCGGTTACAGCAAATTCTTCTTAAGCTACGCCGCTATGGTTTTGAACTTGTCTATATGCCAGGCAAAGAGCTCATTGTTGCAGATGCCCTATCCAGGTCCATTACCACACCGTGTGAACAAACTGACTTCATCTGCCACATAGAAGCACAAGTGCAATTCTGTGCCACCAACCTTCCGGCCACTGACGAGCCGGTGATCCAAATTCGTGAGGAAACAGCCAAGGATCCTCTGCTACAGCATGTGATGCAGCACCTTACCAATGGCTAGCAGAAGGGACAATGTCCCCAGTTCTACAATGTCAAGGACGACCTGACGGTGGTGGGCGGCATCCTCCCGAAGCTCGACAGGATCGTGATTCCTCAGAGCATGCGAGCTATGGTGCTCGGCCAACTCCATGAGGGTCACCTTGGGGTCGAGAAATGCCAACGCAGAGCTCGGGAGGCAGTCTATTGGCCGGGCATCAGCCAGGTCATTGCCAACACAGTCCTCAACTGCCCTACCTGTCAGAAGTTTCAGCCAGCTCAACCCAAAGAAACTTTGCAGCAACACGAGATCGTGACCTCTCCGTGGTCCAAAGTCGGTGTCTACCTTTTCCACGCCAAGGGGCGTGACTACGTCCTCCTGGTCGACTACTTCTCCAGTTACCCAGAAGTGGTGAAACTGTCCGACCTCACATCGAAGGCGGTGATCAAAGCCTGCAAAGAAACTTTCGCCAGGCATGGGATACTGCTCACGGTGAGTGACAACGGTCCCTGCTTTTACAGCTAGGAATGGTCTGATTTTGTACAGTCCTACAACTTCCGCCACTACCCGCAGTCAAACGGGAAGGCCGAGAAAGGGTTCCATATTGTAAAGCGGTTGCTGTGCAAAGCTGCAGACTCAGGCTCCGACTTCAACCTGGCACTGCTGGCATACAGGGCAACCCCACTGTCCACTGGGTTGCCTCCAGCGCAGATGCTCATGAATCGCACTCTGAGGACCACGGTTCCAGCCATCCATGTTCCAGACCTTGACCACCTCACGGTCGTACAAAAGATGCAGCAGTCTCGGGCCCAACAGAAATCCACATGTGATGCTCATGCCACGGATCTACCTGAGCTGGTCCCAACTGATCGTGTCCATGTATAGTTGCCTGAGGGCGGCTGGTCAGCCGCAGCTGTGGTGGTCAAGCAAGTGGCCCCAAAATCGTTCTTTGTCCACATGGCTGATGGCTCCTTGCTACGCCACAACAAACGGGCACTGCGTAGAGTTCGACGCCCGCCACCTGACCGAAGTGCCCCGCCACCCACAATGCTTCCTCCGGGCGTGCCCTACCACGAGGCCACCGATCTACCAGCAATCCTGCCGGCCCCCGCGACCACCGCGTTGGCAGCGGTCCCGCCTATCCAAGTGCAGGCGGCCCCTGATCCACCCCTGCGGCGATCAACAAGACTTCGTCGTCCGCCACAAAGACTAAATCTACAGACTGAACTCTTGTACATTTTGTGACCTCATCATTTTGACCTCTGTAAATATTGTTTTATCGTTTGATCTGTCTTATATCTGCACTAGCGACACCTTCCTATGTATATAAGTTCATTTTGACACATTTTGTATATAGTCAGGCACATATATATATCCATACGCACACGCACTTAATATTTATTATCTAAGTCCCACTTCATCTGTAGCCCTGTAAATTTATTTCTGATAAGTACCGATACAATTTCCTTTTATAATCAATGATCCACTCTACTTCCACCAGGATCCGAGGTAATAGTTCCAGGTCATCACCACTCACTGCATAAAACGTTTCTGCACATTCCCTTTGTACCACTTGCCCAAAGGTTAAATCTGTGTCCCCATTTATCCTTGTACCATCAGCTACTGGGAAATGTTCTTCACCTTATCCAAGCACATATTCTTGTACACCTCTAACAAATCTGCTCTCAATCTCCTTCTCTCCAATGAGAAGAACCTGAGCTTCTCCAACCTTGTACTCAATGCCTTTGGTTATGAAGTCTACAATCCCAAATCCTTTGAAAACACCTCTCTCAGTAGATCTTATCTTCAAAGATCTATGCGAACAATCCTCAGGACCCTCTGCCCCTATATACTCTTTAGAACTGCGCCCTTTAGTTTGTGATGCCTCTCCCTCTCACTTATTCCAAAATGCACCATCAGATACCTCTCTTTTAAATTCCATCTGCCACTTGTCTGCCCATTCTACTTTCCTCTCTATGTTCCATTGCATATCATCCTCACGTTATGGCACAGTGGTCATAACTTACAAAACTGGTACATTTTAAGGCAGATGTCTTTCATATCATTACAACAGAACAATCAGAAACATTGACAGAAGGTGGAACTTCAAGATCATGGGCGAGATTCTCCGACCCCCCGCCGGGTGGGAGAATCGGCGGGGGTCGGCGTGAATCCCGCCCCTGCCTTCCTCCTAATTCTCCCACCCCCAAGAAATCGGCCCGACATGAGTCGTACCACCCGCCTGGGAGAATAGCGGGGTCCGGCGCGACTCAATAGGTGCCTGGGCTGCCCGAAATCTCCGGCCCGTGATGGGCAGAGGTCCAGCCCATCTGTTGCCGGTCCCACCTTACCGGCGGGACCTGGTGGCGCTGGCGGGCTCCGGGTTCTTGGGGGGGCACGGGGGGATCTAGCCCTGGGAGGTGTCCCCATGGTGGCCTGGCCCACGATCTGGGCCCACCGATCTGCGGGCAGGCCTGTACCGTGGGGGCACTCTATCCTTCCGTATCGGAGGCTGTGTGTTCCGCCATTCCTGGTGCGGAAGCGAATCCCTCTGCGCATGTGATGGGATGACGCCAGCAGCGCTGGTGCTCCCGCACATGCGCCAACTCGCGCCAGTTGGCGGAGACCTTTCGCCGCCGGTTGGCGTGGCACCAAGCCCCCTTCCCGCCAGCCAGCAGGGTGACAAGCACTCCAAGGCAGGCCTAGCCCCTAAAGGTGCAGAGGATTCCGCACCTTTGGGGCAGCGCGACGCCGGAGTGGTTCATGCCACTCTGTCCTGCTGGGAACCCCCGCCCCGCCAGGTAGGGGTGAATCCCGTCCCATGTGCATTTGCTCTACTCAGTTAGAGAATAGTAAACTGATCGGCATTAGCATGTTAGATTTTAATGAATGGATAAAACTGGTGCCGATTGGGAGGGGGTAATTAATTTATGGCTCTCCTTTGATAAGCCAAGAGTTAACTATAAGAATGCCTTCCCTCATGAACAATGGGCGCGATTCTCCGCACTCACGACGGGTCGGAGAATAGTGGGCGGCGCAAATTTTTACGGCGACGCTGGTCCGACGCCCTCCCGCTATTCTCCGAACCCCGCACAATCGCTAGTTTTTGTCCCGACGTCATCACGTACTGTTTACACGGCATCAAACACACCTGCTTTGCAAGTTCGCCAACCAGTCGTGCTGGCTGACGATAGCTTCGAGGAGGTGAGCGCACCGCTCAGCGCACCGCTCAGCGCACCGCTGGAGTCTGGCCACAACGGGGAAGGCATCCCTGAGAACGGGAGGGGGGTCCAGAGCGGGGGTGAGTGGGGGAGACGGAGGGGGGGAGTGGGGGAGATGGAGGGGGAAGTGGGGGAGACGGAGGGGGGAGTGGGGGAGACGGAGGGGGAGTGGGGGAGATGGAGGGGGAGTGGGGGAGGCGGAGGGGGGGAGTAGGGAGTGGGGGGGTGTTAGGGAGAGAGTGAGCGAGTGAGCCGTCCAACCCCGTAACAAAATGTCTGCCCCCATGCCATGGCGTGCCGGTCACAAGGACAAGGCCGCTGGTTGCCCTGTGGCTTACGGCCACAGGCCACTGACGCACCGGTGAAGAGGAAGTAGTTAACTGCCCGTTGGATGCAGAAAGTGACCAGGGGTTAGGCTGCCCGCATGTCAGCAGCGCGACCAGGCCACCGGGACACACAGGTATCCCGTGGCAGGCAGCTGCCGAGGTGTCGACTAACCTCCGTCTAACATGTCCCGTTTCTCTGCCCCCCACCACCCTTCTGTAGGTTAGCACAATGTCTGCGAACAGAACGGCGATGTTCTGCGCAGTGGTTGGGGCCGCTGCACTGCATTTGGAGATGCAGCAGCATCCACACCCACAACCGGCAGTGGATGCTGGGCCAGCTGCAGCAGCAGAGGGAAGGGCCGAGGAGTTGCCAGTCGTCGAGCAGAATGGGGGGGGGGGAGGAGGAGGAGGGGGAGGAGAAGAGAGTGAGGGTGCAGCCACAGCGCCAGAGGCGACGACCAAGGCCGAGGGTGTATGTACCGTGTCCTGGTCTCTTTCCTAACAATGACGGACGTTACCTACAGGAGGAGACTCCGGCTGAGTAGGCGGACGGTGATACATATCTGTCACCTCGTGGCGCACCTGGCCCCACGTGGAACGGGGGGAGGACACGCGATCCCTGTTGCCATCAAGGTGACGGTCGCTCTTAAATTCTATGCTACCGGCTCCTTCCAGTCTCCGAGCGGGGACGTCTCCGGGATCTCCCAGTCATCGGTGCACAGGTGCATCCGGGATGTGACCGACGCCCTCTATGCCATCGCGGACATCTACATCACCTTTCCCGAGGACCGAGCAAGTCAAGACTCACGAGCTCGTGGATTTGCCAGAGTGGCCGGGATACCGATGGTGCAGGGGGCAATCGATTGTGTTCACGTCCCCATGCGCCCGCCTGCGGGGGACAGGGAGGTGTTCACAAACAGGAGGGGGACATACTCCATGAATATCCAGGTGGTATGCGACCCCCACATGAGGATAATGAATGTCTGTGCAAGGTTCCCAGGCAGTGTGCATGACTCCTACATACTGGCGCAGTCGTTCATCCCTGCGATGTTTGAGGGACGTCCCCCACGGCTGAGGGGCTGGTTGCTAGGCGACAGGGGTTATCCGCTGAGGTCTTGGCTGATGACGCCTATACGGAGGCCTCAGATCAATGCGGAAACCCGATACAACGAGGCCCATGCAGCAACCAGGGGTGTGGTGGAGCGCTGCCTTGGCCTCCTGAAGATGAGATTCAGGTGCCTGGACTGCTCCGGAGGGGCCCTGCAGTACCAGGCCGAAAGGGTCGCTCGCATTGTAGTGGTCTGCTGTGCGCTGCACAACATTGCGATGCAGAGGGGCGATGACCTGCTGCAGGAGGCGGAGGGAGAAGCCAGTGGCAGCGGTGCCAGCACAGAGGAGGAGGAGGAGGAGGAGGAGGAGGAGGAGAGGGAGGAGGAACAGGAGGAGGAGGCTGGTGGAGTGGCGGGCGCAGCACGCAGACACGACCCAGGTGCTGGTGATGTCCAGGAGGCGGCACGACGGACCCGGCGAGGACGGCGAGGACGGCGAGGACGCCACGCCTTGGTGGCAGCACGGTTCACGCGTCACATGTGACGTCCCCGCTGAACACCAAACCACCATCTGCATCGCTAGTCGTGCAGAGGGTCAACACACAACTGCCACCACCACAACCACCCCCCCCCGCCCACCCTCTCTCAGTGTACAGTGCTCCACTTCGAAATCACCCTTACCACTGGGTCCAGACAGTATGGCACAACATTGATGGCTGTGTCAGCGGGTGTGATCAGTGCCATGTGGAATGATGACAGCCCGCTCTGCGAAGAGCTGTGAGCTCAGAATCGTTAGAGAGAGTCTGACCCTTGGCAATAGCTGAACCATCCACCTTGGTGGCCGCTGAGTTCGTCACGGAAACTCCATCACGTGCCCGCGTGGGCTAGCTGTGGGAGGGGGTGGGGGGAGGGGCAGGGACTGCACACCCGGCACCGAAGTTTCACCGCTCGTCAACCCCAGCGACACTCGGTCACCATCACGATTCCTGTGGCTGTGGAACAATCACACGGTATTACAAGTAAGGTGGAACAGTGCGTTTAATGTGAACAAACATTTACAGGTGCCCTAGCCCCTACAACTAAACTGTGCCCTTCACCCGTGCCAACTTACTATGTGTCTCACTTTGTTGCCTTACGGGCCCTACCACTATGTCTACGTGAGTCCCCAGATGATACAGTGGGAGTGGAGGAGGGCTGCTGCGAACTGCCCCCTTCGACTCGTTTCTCCTTGGCCAAGCGTTTCCTGGGGCGACCCGGCCTTGATGGGCCAGGCTGCTCTGCGGGCGTCTCGGGTGACGTTATGCCACCCTTCTCTGCCTGCTGCCCACCTGATGCACCAGGGATGGGACGGGGGGAGGCCGAGAATTCCGGGACGTCCCATGATGGACTTAATGGGCGGGCCCCGAAACCTCCTCCTCCCTCGGGGAGCCCGGTGGCCCCCGGGCCTCACTTTGGGACATAGGTGCGAGCGGGGAGGTGCCCCGTCGCGCCACCGACACCTGGCGCTGCCAGTCCTGGAGGCCTGCGACGGTATCCACCAGGATCCGAACGTTTGCAGACACGGAGTCCAGGGAGTTAGACATTCCCGCCAGGGACTGTGCGACCTCAACCTGTGTGTGCATGACACCATCCAGCACATGTGTCAGGCGGTTGATGCTCTCGGCGACTGACTGCTGCGACTGGGCCATGACCTGGTGAGACTGGGCCAAGGCCCGCGGGGCGCCGGCAATGTTGTTTTGGTTCTGGCACATTGCTGCCTGTGAGAGGGCAACCCTGTCCAGGGCCGAGGATGACGCGTGCACATTAACCCCAACGCCTTGGATAACGTGACCCATTGCCTCCACCGTGGATGCCATCCGTGTGGTGTCGGACTGGGTCGCTGCCATGAGCGGCACCACTCCCTGCTTTTGGACACGGTTCGACTCCTCTAACAACGCCTGCAGAGCCAGAAAGGCAGCCCTCATCCCGTCATAGTTTCCCTGGGTTTCTTGAGGCATCGGCTGTGCGGGTGGGTTGAGAAACTCCAGGAACTCAGAAAACGTCTGGGACCCAGCTGCATGCTGGGCCTGGCCTGGCCTCCGCCAGTCCGGGCCCTCGTCTGCTCCGACCTCCACCTGCTGTACCTGCTTAGCTGTGATGTGCGAACCAGACTGTGACCCAGGAGCCTCATCACTAAATAATCCAGCCGGGGTGAGTGTCTCTGGGATGGTGGATGGTGTGGGAGATAGCTGTGCCGCAAGATCGATGTCGTCTTGGGTTGATGCCTTCTCTATGTCATCGGCCCGCTGAGAGGCCGCAGGGCGTTCGCAGGCCATTTCTCTCTCTTGTGGTGGTGGCGCCGTCCTCTGGGCGTCCTGCTCCACAGATTGTGTTGGGGAGGATGGGCCTCCCCGCTGATCAGGCACCCTCTGTCATGAGGCCCCGGGTGAGGTGGGGGCTGATGCGTTTATCTGTCTGGAGCCAGACGGCCCTGGTCGTTCGTCATCACGTCCTAGGGAAGAGAATGAAACTGCTTATTTAGATTCGCTCGGCCGGGCGCTGGACGGTCCCAGTGGCCAGGGTGTGAAGGGACAGAGGATGGGGGAGGTATCCCAGTGGGCAGGGTGTGTGAAGGGACAGAGGATGGGGGAGGTGTCCAAGTGGGCAGGGTGTGTGAAGGGACAGAGGATGGGGGAGGGGTGGGTGTTTGTCAAGGAGGGTTGTCTCACTTGTTGCAGCTCCGCCAACCTCGCATAGTGCGACATCCCGGGTGCCAGACCCCCCAACAAGGTCCAGTGCCCTCTGCTCAAAGGTGGTGAGGGGGTGCAAGTTGGGCGAACCCCCTCCAGTCTGGTGCCGCTCACGGGTGTTGTGAGCGGACTTGGCCTGTTGGGGGAGGGGACATAGGTAGATCATTACAATACGGCAGGTATCAGCAGTCCGTTCAGATACTGGCACAGTTTGGGGGTCAAGTTGTCATAAGACGATTGCATTTCTCCACGGGGACCAGAGCACTGGGTCTGTGACAACTTTGTGAACCAGCCTCAACTAACTCTGCCCCAATCCCCCTCCACCCCCCGTGCCGAGGGGGAGGTGGGTGATTAAGTTAAGGGGGGAGGGATGGTTGTGACCAGGGGGCACCCTCTTGGCACTTACCCTGGCAGCCCTGGTGAGGTCGTGCTGCTTTTTTCGGCACTGCTCTGCTGAGCGAGGGGTCTGCCCCACAGCACTGACGGCAGCACCCACCTCACGCCAGGCCTGGCGCACCGCGCTGGCAGGTTGGCGATGCCCTCTCCGCGAGCAGATGATGCCCCTCCTCTGCTCGACGGCATCGAGCAGGGTCTCCACATCTGCATCAACAAAACGAGGTGCAGCTCTCCTGGGCTCCGACATCATGGCCTACATATTCTGTGCTCGCCCGCGCCTTTTTATGGCGTCGGGCGGCGTCACATGGGCGTGATCGTATCGTCACCGCGTTCCGTCGTCATCGCGCACGTGATTGACGCGGCCGCATTCCTAGCCCATTTCCTGGACGTGAATACGTCGGGAAATGGACCCTTCCCGACCGTCGTCAAATGCGCCCGGTTTTGACGCCAACTTCGCGATTTTTCGCGGATGCGGAGAATCGCGCCCAATAACTTTTCAGGGGTAAATTAACTACCTGCAGAGTTTATTCAGCCGACTGAAATATTCCGAAATTCAAAATTGTGCCACATCTTAGAGGGACGAAACTATATAACGAATTGCAGGAAGAATTTAAGAATCCTAAATGTTGATTATAAAATGTTGGCAAATATGTTGTTTTGTTTCAATTTGCTGCAAATTGTGACCTAACAGCTAATCCACCTAGAACAGATGTGCAGCGTAGCCAGCTGCTCGACAGAAGAAAATTGACTGTTTTGAGATCCATCTTCAAATTTGGTGATGAAAGAGAATTCCTCTGTGCGTAATTAACTTCGATAAAGAAAAGCCATATGGCAAGGTAAGCCTGAAGTGGATGCTCAAAGTTTTTCAAAAAGCTGAATATTAGTGATCAGTTTGAGTGTGATAAAGGACCTCAAACTTGAAATGTGGTTCTTTCACCACATATGCTGTCAGGCCTGCTGAGTATTTCCGGAATTTTCTGTTTATATTTATGCCAGTTCATAGGAATCTTTCCAACAGTTCTCAGTTTAGTCAAGATATTGTCAAAGGTTTCCTCAGTCTCCATTGTGCATTGTGTATTTAGAGCCTTTCATCCAGATTCTTATGAGGAACAAGAATGATGGGGATCATTTTGACTTTGAGTGATAGGGTAAAACCAATGTTATCGATTCAGTCACTTGTTATGCATCTCTTCTAATTTTTATTTCTATTGACATCCCTGAAAATTAAAATCAAACGAGATATATAATGTATGGCTGACTTGATAGCCTCCATTTTACATGAAATTGTAAAGACAACATTCTGTGTTATGAAACCAAGTGGGAAAGAAGAATATTGGAATATTGGAAAGGCAAGATGTGTGTTGATGATGTTTTAATGCCAGAAGAAATCTTGTCAATTTACAGAACAAGAAAGGCAACTTGACTGTTAGGGGAATTTACTTCTGCTAAAATCATGATGGGTCAGAATGAAGGCAAAATGTTGGTGACTCTGAGGTAAACGGCGTGCAAAATTCTCTATTTGGACGTGGCTGGGCAAGGGGGTACGCGCCAAGCTAACATGTTGGCCTTTCATTCCCTGCAGACAATGGGTATTGGAATTCAACCAGCAATGTTGGCCTTCATGCTGGTTGCTACAGCCATGGAGGATACGCTGCAGCTGTACGAGCGAGCACTGCTCGAGCAGGAGGAAGCTGCAACGGTGGAGCGGGCAGCAGTGGAGTGGGAAGCAGAGGGATAGATGGCAGCCTTCCAGGATGCCCAGAGCGAGCTGCCCAGCAGGCTGAGGAGGAGGAAGTGTAAAGGAAGCACCGCATGAGGCCTCATGTGTACCGGCACCACCTATCGTTGGAGGACCTGCGGACAAGCATGCCATCAAAGACTCAGGCTGAGTAGGAGACAGTGCGACATATCTGCCAGATGATGGCACACCTAGCATCGCGGGGGTATAAGGGGGACACCCGCTCCCAGTGGACGTCAAGGTGACGGTCACCCTGAACGTTTACACCACGGGATCCTTCCAGGCACTGAGTAGGGACCTGTCCAGGATCTCACAGACCTCGGTGCACAGTTGCATTCACATTCACCAATTTAGACTGAGCCCTCCAGGACGCTTGGGCAGCATGTTAGATTTTAATGAATGCATAAAACTGGTGTGGATTGAGAGGGGGTAATTCATTTATGGCTCTCCATTGATAAGACAAGATTTAACTATAAGAATGCCTTCCCTCATGAATAATAACTTTTCAGGGGTAAATTAACGACCTGTAGAGTTTATTCAGCCGACTGAAATATTTTGAAATTCAAAATTCTGCCACATCTTTGAGGGACGACACTATACACTGAATTTCAGGAAGAATGTAAGAATCCTAAATGTTGATTATAAATGTTGGCAAATATGTTGTTTTGCTTCAATTTGCTGCAAATTGTGATCTAACAGCTAATCCACCTAGAACAGATGTGCAGCGTAGCCAGCTGCTCGACAGATGAAGAATTGACTGTTTTGAGATCCGTCTTCAAATTTGGTGATGAAAGAGAATTCCTCTGTGCGTAATTAACTTTGATAAAGAAAAGCCATATGGCAAGGTAAGCCTGAAGTGGATGCTCAAAGTTTTTCAAAAAGCTGAATATTAGTGATCAGTTTGAGTGTGATAAAGGACCTCAAACTTGAAATGTGGTTCTTTCACCACATATGCTGTCAGGCCTGCTGAGTATTTCCAGAATTTTCTGTTTATATTTACGTCAGTTCACAGGAATCTTTCCAACAGTTCTCAGTTTAGTCAAGATATTGTCAAAGGTTTCCTCAGTCTCCATTGTGCATTGTGTATTTAGAGCCTTTCGTCCAGATTCTTATGAGGAACAAGAATGATGGGGATCATTTTGACTTTGAGTGATAGGGTAAAACCAATGTTATTGATTCAGTCACTTGTTATGCATCTCTTCTAATTTTTATTTCTATTGACATCCCTGAAAATTAAAATCAAACGAGATATATAATGTGCGGCTGACTTGATAGCCTCCATTTTACATGAAATTGCAAAGACAACATTCTGTGTTATGAAACCAAGTGGGAAAGAAGAATATTGGAATATTGGAAAGGCGAGATGTGTGTTGATGATGTTTTAATGCCAGAAGAAATCTTATCAATTTATAGACCAAGAAAGGCAACTTGACTGTTCGGGGAATTTTCTTCTGCTAAAAGCATGATGGGTATGAATGAAGACGTAATGTTGTTGAGTCTGATGTAAACAGCGGACAAATTTCTCCATTTGGACCTGGCTGGGCAAGGGGGTACGCGCCAAGCTAACATGTTGGCCTTTCACCCCCTGCATACAATGGATATTGGAATTCAACCAGCAATGTTCGCCTTAGTGCTGGTTGCTACAGCCATGGAGGATGCCCTGCAGCTGTACGAGCGAGCACTGCTCGAGCAGGAGGAAGCTGCAACAG
Organism: Scyliorhinus canicula; assembly: GCF_902713615.1. Taxonomy (NCBI): domain Eukaryota; kingdom Metazoa; phylum Chordata; class Chondrichthyes; order Carcharhiniformes; family Scyliorhinidae; genus Scyliorhinus; species Scyliorhinus canicula. Next base: position 123,849,837 of record NC_052153.1, read on the forward strand.
TGGAGCGGGCAGCAGCGGAGTGGGAAGCAGTGGAGCGGGAAGCAGAGGGATAGATGGCAGCCTTCCAGGATGCCCAGAGCAAGCTGTCCAGCTGGCCGAGAATGAGGAGGTGTAAAGGAGGCACTGCATGAGGCTTCATGTGTACCGGTACCACCTATCGTTGGAGGACCTGCGGACCAAGCATGCCGTCAAAGACTCAGGCTGAGTAGGAGACAGTGCAACTTATCTGCCAGATGATGGCACACCTGGCACCACAGGGGTATGAGGGAGGACACCCGCTCCCAGTGGCCATCAAGGTGACGGTCACCCTGAATGTTTACACCACAGGGTCCTTCCAGGCACCTGTCCGGGATCTCCCAGACCTCGGTGAACAAGTGCATCCGCACCGTCACTGAGGCCTTACACACATTCACCAATTTGGACTGAGCCCACCAGGATGCTCGGGCCGCAGGGTTCGCCACCATCGCCGGGATGCCCCGGGTCCAGGGGGTGATCGACGGGATGCATGTCTCCCTATGGGCAGCTGCAGACGACAGGCGGCTCTGCACAAACTGAAAGGAGTTCTACTCAATGAATGTGCAGCTGATATGTGACCATCAGCTGCACATCATACACGTCTGCGCCGGATACCAGGGCATACTCGACGATTCCTGACACGTTCGACACACACGCCCCCCCCCCCCCCCCCCCCCCCTCCCCTCCCCACTCACTGGGGGGTTGGCTCCTGGGCAACAGGGGTTATCCACTGCGATCATGGCTGATGGCGCCTATCCGGAGGCCCCAAACCAATTTGGAAACCCGCTACATTGACGCCAATGCAGCGACCAGAAGCATGATCGAGCGGTGCTTCAGCCTCCTGATTCAGGTGTTCAGGTGCCGGAACTATTCTGGAGGGGCCCTCCAGTATGATACTGGGAGAGTCACCCGCACCGTGGCTGCGTCCTCCACAATCTCGCACAGCTGAGGAGCAATGTGCTGGAGGATGAGGAGGAACGCCAAACCTAGTCTGACAAGGAGAATGTGGAGGAGGGCAAGGATGGGTGGGACATGGAGCTCAGGCAGTGCACGGGAGGCTGCACGATGTAAGCGTAAGAGCCAATGCGCACGGGACACTCTGATTGCCTCCAGGTTGACTGGCTGGGGGAGAGTGGTGGAGGGGGGTAGTGGCCAGGGACATGGGAACCGTGTCCCACCCCCACACCCACTCACTTCACCCCAACCCTGGCTACAATTGCCTGCAATACCCTCCGTGATACATACCTGTTGCTCTATGGGGTGTGGGCCCTGGGTTGGCAGTAACATGCGGGTCTGGTCCATGGAATGAAGGATCATGACAACCCGCTTTGCAATGAGCTCTCGTGCTCCGCGTAGTTTGACAATGGCTGACTCCTGCCCACGGTAGCATTTTCCGTCCACCTGGCAGTCCCTGCAAGCGAGTTGGCCATTACATTACACGGTCCCATCAAATCCCTGGGGTGACGGTTGTAGGGACGGTGGGGGGGGGGGGGTTAGGGTTAGGGGCTGTGGAGCCCAGGCGACCCACAGTGTCTGCTCATTCCTCCACCGCTGCCCCCCCCCGCCCCTGGCGTCCGCCCATTCCTAGCCCCCCAACCCAGACCAGCCCACTCCTCACACCTGTCGGATAGTCAGACAGAGCACTTAGACAGGTTGTAACAGTGTGAACAGGTGTTTAATGTGAACGAATATCTACAGATCTGTGCCCTAGCCCCTATAACTAAACCAGGCTCTGCACCCGTGCCAACTTAACTGGTGTCTAACTTTCCCCAGATGGTACAGGTGGCCTGCTGAGATTCCGATCCTGCGACCTGGGTCCCCATTGGTAGGTGTCTTCTGGGGTGACCATGCCTGAATGGGCCAGCCTGCTGCTAGGGTGTCCCGAATGGCATGGTGCTGCCCCGCTCTGCCAGCTTCCCAACAGTTGCGCCAGGGAGAGGAGGGGGGTGGGGGAGTTTCCGAGGTACAGCTGCGTTCTGGTACCTCCCCTGCGGGAGTCACCAGAATGGGCCCCATCACCTCCTCTTCCCTCCGGGTGCCCGAGGGCCCCCAAGCTACTCCATGGGAAGTGGGTGCGAGCAGAACTATGCCCAGAGTCCCCCAGCCATCTGCCGCTGCCAATCCTGGAGGCCCGCTCTGGTCTCCACCAGGGTCCAGGGACTGATTTGTGTGCAGTTCGTGTTCCCATTGGGGGTGCTATTTTCAGAGCATTTCAGGACATTCTAATAAGCCAGAACTCTCATTCTCGGCGGCGTCACGTTTACTGGTTCCAGAATTGGCGCTGGAGAGATGGACTCGCTGGAGCTGGAGCTGCTTACAAGCGCTCCACTCCCTACACACGCTCATTTCAGCCAAGAAGATGGCCCAAAGAAAAGCTTCATCGCCGTCTGGGACTGTGCCACATCACTCATTGACTTTGCCACTACCTTCTGGATTTGTGTCACATCAACCAGGGCTGGGCCTCTTCCCACTGTATCCCGTCGATCATCCCATGGACCCGGGGCATCTCGACGATGCCGGCGAACATCGCTGACCGAGCATCCTGGTGCGCTCCGTCTACATTGAAATTGGTGTAGTAAGCCGCCTGGGGCATATTGGTCCTCTGTGACGTGGAAGCACCTGTGTACCGAGATCTGTGAGATCCCAGACAGGTCCCCACTCTGGAAGGACACAGTCGTGTAAAAGTTCAGGGCGACCATCATTTTGACGACCACCGGGATCGAGTGTCCTCCCCCATACCCCGCGGTGCCCATATGGCTGGTGTCACTCTGCAGATCTAAGAGCCAACATGGGTGGTGAGTGGGTGCGCAGCAGGATGGCAGCCGTAATGGCGGTCCATGCCTGGATAATGCCCCAGTCCCATTGGGGGGTCACCCCGGCCACTTGGCCAGATTCCCCCATCACCCCATCCAGCCAACCCAGCCAGTGTCCAACCCAGTTGCCCGCAGTCGCTCCTCTCCATGTTCTACATCCCCTCCCCTCCCTCACCAGCCACCATGCCAGTTTCATGATTTTTAAAAGCACAGGTGAATTACGCCGTTGGGAACTCAGTGCATCGGGGGAGGAGAATCGTAGAGGCTCTGGAGAATACCAGGATGGGCCCGTTAATGATATGCAAAAGGTGTTTACGGTACGTGCATTCCGGAACGCATTGTCTAGGTAACGGACAATCGCGGTTTACCGTCAATTCGGCGCCAGCCATGATTTTACCGTTGGAATCTATTCTCCACCCATTCTTCGCCCAATTGCAATTTGCAATTTTGCCGTCGGCAAACGGAGAATCCCGCCCTCAGACTGAGAAACGAAGAATTCCGCCGTAAGTGTTGACCCAAGGACTGATATGTGTGCAGTTCGTGTTCCCATTGGTGGTTCTGTTTTCAGAGCATTTCAGGACATGCTAATAAGACTGAACTCTCATTCTCGGCGGCGTCACATTTACTGGTTCCAGAATTGGCGCTGGAGAGATGGACTCGCTGGAGCTGGAGCTGCTTACAAGCGCTCCACTCCCCACACACGCTCATTTCAGCCAAGAAGATGGCCCAAAGAAAAGCTGTCCCCTCAATGTGCGGACACGGAACTTAACTGAATGTTGGATGCGGTGGAGGAGAGACCGGACACCCTCTTCCCCACGATGGACAGGATGCACCAGCCCGCTATCCTTAACCGGGTCTGGGTTGATGTGGCTGAGGCGGTGAGTGCTGCGAACTTCACCAGATGGACTGACACGCAATGCTGCAAGAAGGTGAATGACCTCCTTCAGGCAGCTCAGATGATTCACCACCTCTGTTCCCCGAGCATCACTCCCATCCCTCACGCTGCTGTGCCAGCCGGGCTGAATGTCCACTTTTCCCAACCATCTTCCTCGTCAGATGAGACCGAGCATTATTCCTCCTCCTCCAGCATGTCCCCCGGGAGACTAGAGGACTGGGAAATCTTTAGGAGGCAACAGAAAGCTACTAAAAAAGCTAGAAAGAAGACTAAGATAGAGTATGAGAGTAAACTTGCTCAGAATATAAAAACAGACAGTAAAAGTTTTTACAAATATATAAAACAAAAAAGAGTGGTAAATATTGGTCCTTTAGAGGATGAGAAGGGAGTTTTAATAATGGGAGATGAGGAAATGGCTGAGGAACTGAACAGGTTTTTTGGGTCGGACTTCACAGTGGAAGACACAAATAACATGCCAGTGACTAATAGAAATGAGGCTATGACACCTTGAGAGGATTGTTATCACTAAGGAGGTAGTGATGGGCAAGATAATGGGGCTAAAGGTAGACAAGTCTCCTGGCCCTGATGGAATGCATCCCAGAGTGCTAAAAGAGATGGCTAGGGAAATTGCAGATGCACTAATGATGATTTACCAAAATTCAGTAGACTCTGGGGTGGTCCCGGTGGATTGGAAATTAGCAAACGTGCACCACTGTTTAAAAAAGGAGGTAGTCAGAGAGCAGGAAATTATAGGCCAGTGGGCTTAACTTCGGTAGTAGGGAAGGAAGAAATAGCGAGGTATCTGGATAGAAATTGTCCCATTGGGCAGACGCAGCATGGGTTCATAAAGGGCAGATCATGCCTAACTAATTTAGTGGAATTTTTTGAGGGCATTACCAGTGCAGTAGATAACGGGGAGCCAATGGATGTGGTATATCTGGATTTCCAGAAAGCCTTTGACAAGGTGCCACACAAAAGGTTACTGCATCAGATAAAGATGCATGGCATTAAGGGTAAATAAATTAATAGAAAGCAAAGAGTGGGGATTAATGGGTGTTTCTCTGGTTGGCAATCAGTAGCTAGTGGTGTCCCTCGGGGATCCGTGTTGGGCCCACAATTGTTCACAATTTACATAGATGATTTGGAGTTGGGGACCAAGGGCAATGTGTCCAAGTTTGCAGATGACAGGAAGGTGAGTGGTAAAGCGAAAAGTGGAGAGGATACTGGAAGTCTGCAGAGGGATTTGGATAGGCTAAGTGAATGGGCTAGGGTCTGGCAGATGGAATACAATGTTGAAAAATGTGAGGTTATCCATTTTGGTCGGAATAACAGCAAACAGGATTATTATTTAAACGATAAAATATTAAAGCATGCCGCTGTGCAGAGAGACCTGGGCGTGCTAGTGCATGAGTCACAGAAAGTTGGTTTACAGGTGCAACAGGTGATTAAGAAGGCAAATGGAATTTTGTCCTTCATTACTAGAGGGATGGAGTTTAAGACGAGGGAGGTTATGTTGCAATTGTATAAGGTGTTAGTGAGGCCACACCTGGAGTATTGTGTTCAGTTTTGGTCTCCTTAATTGAGAAAGGACATACTGGCACTGGAGGGTGTGCAGAGGAGATTCACTAGGTTAATTCCAGAGCTGAAGGGATTGGATTATGAGGAGAGGTTGAGTAGACTGGGACTGTACTCATTGGAATTTAGAAGGATGAGGGGGGATCTTATAGAAACATTTAAAATTATGAAGGGAATAGATAGGATAGATGCGGGCAGGTTGTTTCCACTGGCGGGTGAAAGCAGAACTAGGGGGATTAGCCTCAAAATAAGGGGAAGTAGATTTAGGACTGAGTTTAGGAGGAATTTCTTCACCCAAAGGGTTGTGAATCTATGGAATTCCTTGCCCAGTGAAGCAGTTGAGGCTCCTTCATTAAATGTTTTTAAGGTAAAGATAGATAGTTTTTTGAAGAATAAAGGGATTAAGGGTTATGGTGTTCGGGCCGGAAAGTGAAGCTGAGTTCACAAAAGATCAGCCATGATCTCATTGAATGGCGGAGCAGGCTCGAGGGGCCAGATGGCCTACTCCTGCTCCTAGTTCTTATGTTCTTTGCTGTGTGATATTATGCAGGACATAGTGGGCCACCACAGGTTTGAGGTTCTCCTAGGGTTATATTGGAAAGCCCGACTGGAGCAGTCGAGGCATTGGAACTGCACATTTAGTACGCCGATGCACTGCTCAATTATGTTCCTGGTTGCTGCATGGGTATCGTTATAGCAATTCTCCAAGTCAATCTGGGGCCTCCGGATAAGCATCATTAGCCATGACCTCAGTGGGTAACCCTTGTCACCCAAGAGGCAACCCCTTAACCGAGGGTGCGCCTCGAAGGTGCTGGGAACGGATAAATGCGCCAGAATGTAGGTATCGTGCATGCTGCCTGGGTATCCGGCGGAAATGTGCATGATGTGCAGCTGGTGGTCACTTCCTATTGATGAATGGCACTTCCTGATGTTCCTGTGCTCGTAGGGAGACCTGTATCCCATCAATCACCCCCTGGACCTGGGACATGCCAGCGATGGCAGCAAATCCTGCTGCCCGGGCATCCTGGTGGCATGAGGAGGCCCAGAAAAGGAGTCTGAGAAAGGAATACTAGCGATCTAGATTCCAAGGACCAATCCCTCCTCCCGAAAACACCTGTCAAGTTTGTGGTTAGAGGTGCGGCTCTAGGATTGGGGACATTAATTACATAAAGGTTCAAAGAACCCGACTAGCGACACGGAGTTTCTGAGGTGGACAATCATACTTACTAACAAGTGATCGCGAAAGAAGAAGAATATATGTGGCGAACTGCTGAGGCCCCAGTTATGATTCCTGGAGGTCACCACCGATGACATTTGCCAATCAGAAGACAATGTTTTTATCCCTACAGTCTGTATCCTACTTTCCAACCAATTATCAACCCATGTCAAAAAATCACCTCCAATTCCATGAAAGTAATTTTCACCCCACAATAGCTCAGCACAAATGGCGACACGATCAGAAAATCTGCGAGAATCAGGAAATGCAGACTCCCGCTACCGCGATCGCGTTTTCCAATTTTTCATGCCCTCGCCAGTGCCATAACAAGGTTCATATCCAGAAAGGCTGGGAACCTCGTTTAAATACATTTTAATACATTTTAATATACTTACCCAGCCCCCACCCCACCACATGACCTTTCCTCAATGAATATTCAAACCTTACCGATGTGTCGTCAAGTTGGCGAGATTTTTAACTGGTTTTGAAAACCGTGAATGAGTGGATCCTCCCAGCACCCCAAAAGTAGGTATAGCCCCAGGGGGAGGGACATTTCCAGGCAGTGCCAAACTGGCAGTGCCAACCTGTGTTAATGAGAGCCTTCAGCAGAGCCCTATTGGGGGCAGGTTCGCATTATGTTTGTTGGGAGGCAGGAGCCCTTGGTGCTGATACTTGTGGTGGAGGGGCAAGGGAGGTGAGACCCCTGATGCTGATGGTGGTGGGGTGGGGCGGGGGAGCCCTTGATGTTGATGGTGGTGTGGAGGGGAGAAGAGCCCCCAGTGCTTGCGAGGAGATGTGGGATCCCCCACATCCGGGGCGGGGGGCCGAGCGGGTTTTCATTCTGTGCTTATGGCAGAGCCCCTGATGCTGATGGTGGTTGGGGGAGCCCACAATGCTGATGGTGGTGATGGGGGGAGGGGGGTGGGAGAAGGCCCAATTCTTCTGGTGGTTCAGGGTGAAGGGGGCAGCCCTCGATGTTTGCGGTGGTTAGTGGTGGGTGGGAGAGCCCCCAATGCTTGTGGGACGTACCCTGTGTCCAGATGCGGGGATGGGAAGGTTTTCCTTCTGTGCTAATGGCATCCTAATCTCTGTGGAACCAGCCTTACTGACACTATTAGGCCCCACCCCACCACACCACCTGAACCTTTTGTCAAAGAGGCTCAAAATATGACTAAGAAATGGTCTGTGCAGCGTGAGAGCTACATGGCAGGTTTCAGTCTGAGTATGACATTGAAAAAATATGGGAAAATTCCACCCCATATGTTTATATCTTTGCTAATCTCTTTTGCGGAGCTTTATCAAATGTCTTCCAGAAGTCCATAAATCCTGGCTGATGTGTGACTTGGAGAGAAAGGTGGAGCTTATCATGTTCTCATAATGTTGTTGCCCTTGCCTTTCACAAGGTAAAGGGAGGACGATACTGTCTTCGTAACCATGGTGAATTGCTGAATTACATTCCCATAAGGACTGATCATTATGATCAGTAATGCACTCTTTGAATTGGTAGTAGAAACGGATTCAGTAATTCATTTCAAAAGGAAATTGGATAAATAATTAATGTGGAAACATTTGCAGGACTACAGGAAACGAGTAGGTGAGTGGGACTAATTAGTTTGCTCCTTCAAAGAGTTAGCACAACCATGATAGGCGTATTGGCAGCCTTTCGTGCTGTATCATTTGATGATTAATGAAAATCTTGAGGATTTAAGACTATTAGCAGACGTTTTACAGAAATTACAGAAATCTGTGTGCAAGTTTTAATCTAGATCAGTAAGAAAGATGATCTCCAGTTCCAACTTAATTTAGATAATCATGAACTAGATTCACCAAACAGGAGACTCTCATGCCAGAGTAGAATCGCTCCTGGTTTGCACTAGGAACGGTGCCACGGACCAGTTCTCCCGACTTGGGGGAGCTCATGGGATTTTGTCGGAATCCTGGTATCGGGCCGCCAATTTGAGTTGGCAGACTGATACTGATGTCTGGTGGTGCCCCCCCTCCCAAACAATGCAAATCCTGACCCCCCCCCACCCACTGACAAGTAGGAGAACCCTCCCCCCACCACAGGAATTATGAGTCACCCCACCCACAGCATGCATGCATGAGGATGAACCAACCCTCCCCCCAACCTCCCATCGGACCCTCAAAAGAGACCCCCCATTCAGTGACCCCCATATCAGAGTCCCCCCCCCATCAGAGACACCCATATCAGAGGTACCCATATCGCTAACTACAATGTTGATAATTCCTAGGACATAAGTGCTTTCACTTCCTCTTTTCGCAGCAGAAAGTACTTAACATCTTTTGATGTGGTGAGAACCTGTCAATCAGAGCAAGATGTTTGCAAACGTTCTCATTAGTTTCAGAGCAAGGCACTTGAGATGCATTCAAGCATGAGGGGAAATAAAAATAAACAGTTTTCACTGTTTCTGCCTGGACTACTTTTTAGCTTCCAGGCAGAAGTGATTTATAGGGATGGGGGGGGGGGGGGGGGGTTATCTGATATGGGGGGTTCTGATAAGGGGGTCTCAGGTGGGGGGGGGGTTCTCTGAGAGTGTGTCTCTGATGGGTGGGTCTCTGATTTGGGGGTCTCTGATGGGGTTTAAAAAAATAATAATTTACAGGCTCTGGGTGTCGCTGGTTAGGCCAACATTTATTGCCCATCTCTAGTTGTCCTTCAGAAGCTACTGGTGAGTTGCCTTCTTGAACCGCTGCAGTCCCTGAGGTTTAGGTACACCCGCTGTGCTGTTAGAGAGGGAATTCCAGGATTTTAACCCAGTGACAGTGAAGGGACGGCAATATATTCCCAAGTCAGGGTGGTGTGACTTGGAGGGCAATCTCCAGTTAGTGGCATCCCAGGTATCTACTATGCTTGACCTTCTAGATGGCAGTGGTCGGGCGTTTTGAAGATGCTGTCTAAGGAACCTTGGCAAGTTACTGCAGTGCATCTTGAAGTTGGTTCACATGGCTGCCACTGTTGTCAGCGGGGGAGGAACTGAATGTTTGTGGAAAGGGGAGTAATCAAGCAGGCTGCTTTGTCCTGGATGGCGTTGAGCTTGTTGATTGTTGTTGGAGCTGCACTCATCTCGGCAAATGGAGAGTCTTCCATTGCACTTCTGATTTGTGCCTTGCAGATGGTTGAGAGGCTTTGGGGGAGTCAGGAGGTGAGTTACTGTCCATAGGATTCCTAGCCTTTGAACTGCTCTGGTAGCCACAGTATTAATATGGCTAGTCCAGTTCAGTTTTTGATCAATGGTAAACCCCAGTATTTTGATTGTGGAAAATTCAGCGCTGGTAACACCATTGAATGTCAAGAGGCGATGGTTGGATCCTCTCTCGTAGGTGATGGTCATTGCCTGGCACTTGTGTGGCATGAATATAAATTGCTACATGTCAGCCCAAGCCTGGATATTGTCCAGTTCTTGCTGCATTTGGACATGGACTGCGTCATTACCTGAGGAGTCGCAAATGGTGCTGAACATTGTCCAGTCACCACAAACATCTCCACTTCTGACCTTATGATGGAAGGGAGGTCATTGGTGAAGCAGCAAAGTTGAGCCAAGGACACTAGCCTGAGGAACTCCTGCAGTGATGTCTTGGAGATGAGCTGATTGACCTCCAACCACAACAACATCTTCCTTTGTGCCAGGTATGACTCCAACCAGCGGAAAGTTTTCCCCCGATTCCCATTGGCTCCAGTTTAGCTAGGTCTCCTTGGTGCCACTCGGTTAAGTGCTGCCTCACCTCTTGTATTCAGCTCTTTTGTCCATGTCTGAACCTAGGCTGTAATGAGGTCAGGAGCTGAGTGACGCTGGTGGAATCCAAACTGAGTGTCCGTGAGCAGGTAAGTGCCACTTGATAACAATGTTGATGACTCCTTCCATCACTTTGCAGATGATGGAGAGTAGACAGATAGGGTGGTAATTAGCTGGGTTGGATTTGCTCTGTTTCTTGTATACAGGACACACCTGGGCAATTTTCCACATTACCGAGTAGATGCCAGTGTTGTAGCTGTACTGGAATTGCTTGGCTAAGGGTGCGGCAAGTTCTGGAGCACAAGTCTTCAGTACTATTGCCGAGATATTGTCAGGGCCCATAGCCTTTGCAGTATCCAGTGCCTTTTCTTGATATCATGTGGAGTGAATTGTATTGGCTGAAGACAGACATCTGTGATGCTGAGCACCTCCAGAGGAGACTGAGATGGATCATCCGCTCGGCACTTTTAGCTGAAGGTTGCTGCGAATGCCTCAACTTTGTCTTTTGCACATATGACTCTTCCATCATTGAGGATGAACGTATTTGTGGAGCCTCCTCCTCCAGTCAGTTGCTTAATTGTGCACCCACATTCACGGCTGGATGTGGCAGGACTGCAGAGCTTGGATCTGCTGTCTTTATAATGGAATCGCTTAACTCTGTCTATTACTCACTGGCTGCTTATGCTGTTTTCCACACAATCATCCTGTGTTTTAGCTTCACCAGGTTGACACCTCATTTTTCGGTCTGCCTGGTGTTGCTCCTGGCAGGCTCTTCTGCACTCTTCATTGAACCAGGGATGATCCCCTGGCTTGGTGGTAATGGTAGAGTGGGGGATGTGCTGAGCCATGAGGTTGCAGTTTGTGCTTGAATACAATTCTGCTGCTGATGATGGCCCACAGCATCTCATAGATGCCCAGCCTTGAGTTGCTGGATCTGTTTGAAGCCTGTCCCATTTAGCACGGTGGTAGTGCAACACAATGGAGGGTATTCTCAATGTCAAGACGGGACTTTGTCTCCACAAGAACTGTGCGGTGGTCATTTCTACAGATACCGTAATGGACAAATGCATCTGCAGCAGGCATATAGGTGAGGATGAGGTCAAGTATGTTTTTCCCTCTTTTTGGTTCCCTCACCACCTGCTGCAATCCAGTCCAGCAGCTATGTCCTTAGGACCCTGCCCGCTTGGTCTGTGGTAGTACCACTGAGCCACTCTTGGTAATGGACATTGAAGTCCCCCACCCAGAGTATATTCTGTACCCTTGCCACCCTCAGGGCTTCCTCCAAGTGGTGTTCAACATGGAGGAGTGCTGATTCATCAGCGATCAGCTGCCAGACCTCCTGAGATTTACCAGCATTTTCTCTTTTGATTTCAGATTCCAGCATCAACAGCAATTTGCTTCTATCCATGATGAGGGTGCTTAATTGGGTGAGGGCCAATTACATCCAAATTAGACAGGTACTGGGGAATGTGGATTGGGAGCGGCTATTTGAGGGCAAATCTGACATATGGAAGGTTTTTAAAGGCCAGTTGATTGAAGTGCAGGGCAGGCAAGTCCCCGCAAAAATGAAGGATAGAAATGGCAGGATTTGGGAATCATGGATGACAAGTGAAATTGTAAGCTTAGTTAAAAGGAAAAAGGAAGCATAAAATAAGTCTACACATCTAAAAACTGACAAAGCCCTTGAGGAGTACAGAAAAAGTAAGAAGGAACTAAAACGTGGAATTAGGAGGGCTAAAAGGGCCATCAAAGATGGTCAAGGAGAATCCCAAGGCTTTTTGTGCATATATAAGGAGCAAGTGGATAGCTAGAGAAAGAGTAGACCCACTCAAGGACAATGGTGGGAAGTTATGCATGGAACCACAGGAAGTAGGTGAAATCCTGAAGGAGTACTTTGTATCGGTATTCACCAGAGAGAAGGACATGACAGATGTTGAGGTTAGGGATAGGTGCATGAACGCTCTTGAGAAATGTCAATATATCAAAGGAGGAAGCGTTGTGTAGCCTAAATTGCATTCAGGTAGACAAGTCCCCGGGGCTGATGGGATCTATCCCAGGTTATTGTGGGAGACAAGGGGAAAAATAAATGGGGCCTTAACAGATATCTTCACATCCTCTTTGACCACAGGCAAGGTTCCAGACTGGAGAATAGCCAATGTTATTCCCTTGTTTAAGAAAGGCAGCGGGGATGACTCGGGCAAATTATAGGCCCATGAGCCTGACATCAGTGGTGGGGTAGCTGTTGGAAAAGATACTGAGGGACAGGATATATGCACATTTGGAGGAAAATGGACTAGTTAGTGGCAGGCAGCATGGTTTTGTATGGGGAAGGTCATATCTCACCAACGTGATTAAGTTTTTTGAAGAGGTGATGAATAAAATTGATGAGGGAAGGACTGTGGATGTATTTTATATGGACTTTAGTAAGGTGTTTGGCAAGTTTCCACAAGGCAGACTGGTACAAAAACTAAAATCACATGGAATTCGGGGTGAACTGGCTAGATGGATACAGAATTGGCTTGGTTATAGAAGACACCGAGTAGCGGTGGAAGGGTGTTTTTCAGAATTGAGATCTGTAGCTAGTGGTGTTCCACAGGGATCAGTCCTGGGACCTCTGTTGTTTGTCTGGAGGAAAATTTGAGTGGACTGATTAGTAAGTTTGCGGATGGCATGAAGATTGGCTGAGTTGAATTCGATGTTGAGACCGGAAGGCTGTAGCGTGTCTAACTGGAAGATGCGATGTTGTATTTAATGGATGAACTGGAGGAATAACATCTCATCTTAGGCACGCTACAGCCTTCCGGTCTCAACATCGAATTCAACAACTTCAGATGATTAGCTCTACCCCACCTCGACCCATTTGTTTTCATCCCATTTCATTTTCACTGTATTTTACCATTTCTTTCTTTCTTTATACATGTTCCTCCCTATGTTATCACCTCTTTCCTTTGTTTCCCCTTCCCCTCCCCCCACATCTACATCTGTCACAGATTACCCTCTGATGTTAGTTTCTCTGCTGTTTGGTCGTTCACACCTTTTGTTCTCTCTGGGGACTGCCATTAGCACTCTTTTCCCTTGGTTTCTGTGGCTATTAGCATTCCGTTCCCTTGGTTTCTGTGGCTATGACTCACCTTGCATTCTCTCACTCTACAGTATAAATATTTCCCACTTTCTCAGTCTTTTAGTTTTGACAAAGGGTCATCTGGACTTGAAACGTTAGTTCTTTTCTCTCCCTACAGATGGTGAGATTTTATCTTTGGTTTCAGATTCCAGCATCCAGTCATCATTAGGCTTTCAATTCCACATATTTTATTAGAGATTCGAACCCGCGTCCTCAAATCATTATCCTGGGTCTCTGAATTACTAGTTGAGCAACAATATCACTACACCACCATCACCATTCTCTCATGTAGGGTCCCTGACTGGGGTGTGTGATATGAAGGTCTCTGATATGGGGGTTTCTGAAAGGGGGATCTGTTGGGATATCTGATGGGGAGCCTCTGTTGGGTATCTGATGGGGGGTCTTGGTGGTGGGGTGGGCAGGATTTGATGTTCCATTTCTGAAGGACTTTGGGGGCACCAACATTAAATACCTACCTCCTTGACCCACTGTGGGGTCCATTGCATCAGAGCCACGCTTGCAAATACTTGCATCCATCCATCCACGCCTGTGTGAATCCCAGCCGGGAGGGTCAGATCATCAAGGGTGTGTGGCGAATCTGGTGATCAACCCATTAATCAGATGCAAATGGGTTCAACTGACATATTTGCATTGTTCTGCCAGTGTAGGGTGTGTAGCTCGCTACCGCCGCAGTTGGGGACTGGAACATCCGAATGGGATTGATTCTGTTCTTGCCCCGACGTTCGATTTTCCGGTGGATCAGGAACCCCACTACTGATGATGGTTGACAGAGAAACCACCTTCATATTTTAATGCTCAAGAAAAATGTTATAAAGATTTCTGTATATTTATAAGACATCCACACAGTAGTAAACTGCCTTTAATCAATGTCCTTTTTACTTCAGCCATTGAAACAAAGAACAAAGAAAAGTACAGCACAGGAACAGGCCCTTCGGCCCTCAAAGCCTGCGCCGACCATGCTGCCCGTCCAAAATAAAATCTTCTACACTTCCAGGGTCCATATCCCTCTATTCCCATCCTATTCATGTATTTGTCAAGATGCCCCTTAAACGTCACTATCATCCCTGCTTCCACCACCTCCTCTGGCAGTGAGTTCCAGGCACCCACTACCCTGTGGGTAAAGAACTTACCTCGTAGATCTCCTCTCAAACTTGCCCTCGCACCTTAAACCTAGGCCCCCCAGTAATTGACCCCTCTACCCTGGGAAAAAGACTCTGACTATCCACTTTGTCTATGCCCCTCATAATTTTGTAAACCTCTATCAGGTCGGCCCTCAACCTCCATCGTTCCAGTGAGAACAAACTGAGTTTATTCAACCTCTCCTCATAGCTAATGCCCTCCATACCAGGCAACATGCTGGTCAATCGCTTCTGCACCCTCTCTAAAGCCTCTATATCCTTCTAGAAGCGTGGCAACCAGAATTGAACACTATACTCCAAGTGTGGCCTGAGGTCCTACACAGCTGCAACATGACTTACCAATTTTTATACTCAATGCCCTGCCAGTGAAGGCAAGCAGGCCAGCAGCACGGTTCGATTCCCGTACCAGCCTCCCCGGACATGCGCCGCAATGTGGCGACTAGGGGCTTTTCACAGTAACTTCATTGAAGCCTACTCGTGACAATAAGCGATTTTCATTTCATTTCATTTCATTTCATACTGATGCAAAGTATTCATTTAGTACCTCGTCCATTTCCTCTGGCTCTACACATAGATTCCCTCCCCTGTCCTTCAGTGGGCCAACCCTTTCCCTGACTATCCTCTTGCTTTTATGTATGTGTAAAAAGCCTTGGGATTTTTCTTAACCCTATTTGCCAATGACATTTCGTGACCCCTTTTAGTCCTCCTAACTCCTTGCTTAAGTTCCTTCCTACTTTCCTTATATTCCACGCAGGCTTCGTCTGTTCCCAGCCTTCTAGCCCTGACAAATGCCTCCTTTTTCGTTTTGACGAGACCTACAATATTTCTCATTATCCAAGGTTCCTGAAATTTGCCATATTTATCCTTCTTCCTCACAGGAACATGCTGGTCCTGAATTCCTTTCAATTGACAATTGAAAGCCTCCCACATGTCAGAAGTTGATTTACCCTCAAACATCCGCCCCCAATCTATGTTCTTCAGTTCCCGCCTAATATTGTTATAATTAGCCTTCCCCCAATTTAGCACATTCACCCTAGGACCACTCTTACTCTTGTCCACCAGCACTTTAAAACTTACTGAATTGTGGTCACTGTTCCCGAAATGCTCCCCTACTGAAACGTCTACCACCTGGCCGGGCTCATTCCCCAATACCAGGTCCAGTACAACCCCTTCCCTAGTTGGACTATCTACATATTGTTTTAAGAAGTCCTCCTGGATGCTCCTTACAAACACTGCCCTGTCCAAGCCCCCAGCACTAAGTGAGTCCCAGTCAATATTGGGGAAGTTAAAGTCTCCCATCACAAAAACCCTGTTACTTTTACTCCTTTCCAAAATCTGTCTATCTATCTGCTCCTCTATCTCCCACTGGCTGTTGGGAGGCCTGTAGTAAACCCCCAACGTTGTGACTGCAGCCTTCTTATTCCTGATCTCTACCCATATAGCCTCACTGCCCTCTGAGGTGTCCTCCTGCATTACAGCTGTGATATTCTCCCTAACCAGTCGCGCAACTCCTCCACCCCTTTTACATCCCCCTCTATCCTGCCTGAAACATCTAAATCCTGGAATGTTTAGCTGCCAATCCTGTCCTTCCCTCAACCAGGTCTCTGTAATGGCAATAACATCATAGTTCCAAGTACTAATCCAAGCTCTAAGTTCATCTGTCTTACTTGTTATACTTCTTGCATTAAAACATATGCACTTCAGGCAACCAGTCCCGCTTTTTTCAGCAACATCTCCCTGTCTGTTCCTCCTCAGAGCCATAGTGGCCCTATTTCCTAGTTCACCCTCAATTTTTTCACCTTCTGATCTATTGCTCCGGTACCCACCCCCCCTGCCATTATAGTTATACCCTCCCGTGTGACACCAGCAAACCTCGCGGCCAGGATATTTATGCCTCTCCAGTTTAGATGCAACCCATCCTTCTTATACAGGTCACACCTGCCCCGGGGGAGCTCCCAGTGGTCCAGATAACTGATGCCCTCCCTCCTACATCAGCTGTTTAGCCGCGTGTTTAGCTGCCCTATCTTCCTATTTCTAGCCTCACTGACATGTGGCTCAGGGAATAATCCCGAGATTACAACTCTTGAGGTCCTGTCTTTTAACTTTCTGCCTAGCTCCCTGAACTCTTGCTGCAGGACCTCACCCCCTTCCTGCCTATGTCGTTAGTACCACTATGTACCACGACCTCTGCCTGTTTGCCCTCCCCCTTCAGGATGCCCGCTACCCATTCTGAGACATCCTGGACCCTGGCACCAGGGAGGTAACATACCATCCTGGAGAGTCTTTCACGTCCACAGAAGTGCCTATCTGTGCCCCTGACTATAGAGTCCCTTATGACTATTGCTCTTCTGCGCTTTGACCCTCCCTGCTGAATATCAGAGCCTGCCGTGGTGCCCCTGCTCTGGCTGCTGCTGTTTTCCCCTGATAGGCTCTCCCCCCGACAGAATCAAAAGGGGTATACCTGTTCAAGAAGGGGACAACCACAGAGGATTCCTGCACTGACTACCTGCCCCTTCTGGTGGTCACCCATCTCTCTGCCTGCACCTTGGGTGTGCCCACATCTATACAACTGCTATGTATGATGCTTTCCGCCACTTGCATGCTGCTAAGTGCATCCAACTGCTGCTTCAACCGAACCATGTGGTCTGTGAGGAGCCCCAATTGGGTCCACTTTCTGCAGATGAAGCCATCCGGGACGCTGGAAGCCTCCCGGACCTGTCACATCGGTAGCATTGTGGATAGCACCATGGCTTCACAGCTCCAGGGTCCCAGGTTCGATTCCAGCTTGGGTCACTGTCTGTGCGGAGTCTGCACATCCTCCCCGTGTGTGCGTGGGTTTCCTCCAGGTGCTCTGGTTTCCTCCCACAGTCCAAAGATGTGCGGGTTAGGTGGATTGGCCATGGTAAATTGCCCTTAGTGTCCAAAATTGCCCTTAGTGTTGGGTGGGGTTACTGGGTTATGGGGATAGGGTGGAGGTGTTGACCTTGGGTAGGGTGCTCTTTCCAAGAGCCGGTGCAGACTCGATGGGCCGAATGGCCTCCTTCTGCACTGTAAATTCTATGATATTTATGATATCTCACAGTCAGAACACTGCACCCCTCTAATTGACATTGTGTTAATTCATTCGTAAAGTAAATTTAAAAATACATTTTTTGAAAAGTTACTGTTCACTATATGTTTCCTCGCACTAGATTTTTACTATAAATGTAAATGCTAGATACAGTGCTAGCAGTGGTTGTCAGAAAAAAAAATTCAAATTATAACATGTAATCTGTCAGCAAATGTTAATTCCCTTATATCTGATTCTGCATTGCTTCTTTCTTCTGCTTCTTGCTGGATACAATTGTTTCTGCTTGAGTCTCGCTGAAAAAATAAGAATGAAAAGAGACTATTACGTTCTTCTGATCTTCCTTTCCAGTCAAATCATTGTACAGCATTAAATTAATCTCCTTTCTCTTTCGAGTAATATCTTTCCTTGAGCAGAATCAGAATCTGTCATTCTTTGAATAATCACCAAGTTGACATTCACTGAAACCATCCTGCACTGCAAGTATCACTTTACCAGTCTAGTTACTCATCTGATCCAAATCTTTATTTCATTTTTGTTTTAAGATTGAGTTGCTGTTAATGCTCAGGCAAAAACATGTTGGACCAGTAGCATCATACCTACTTTCCAAGAAGGAAATACAATTTCAAATATTTTGGCTCGACTAATTGGAGTTATCATCATGCCAATAATAGAAATACAATGCTGACTGTAGATATTCTAAGCAATGCCTTAATTAATCAGAAGAACATTAGAAAACATGTTACAACAAATGGCCATTTTGATCATCAAGTCTGCTTTTTCAACAGACTGGGGGCTGGCTTTACTGGCCCTTCCCACTCATGGGGCCCTCTGGTCCCATTGAAGGTGAATCCCCCCGTGGTGGGTTCCCCATTGGCGGCACACGTAAGCCATGCAATACGATGTAGTCATCGGTGAGACGGGAAGACACCACAGGCGGCCAATGGCGAGCTGTCGCCGCTGCAGGAAAACACATCATGGGGGGAGGGGACAGAAAACCTAGCCCTATGTGCAATCTAATCTGGAATGTGGTTTTCCACCAATTTGCTCTCCTGTGGGGAAGAAATTGGTAAAGTAATCCTTGATTCAAATAATTGTTGAACAACACTAAAAATGCAGGGCAAGGCAAATCGGCCCCTCAAGCCTAATCTGCCATTCAATAAGATCATAGCTGACCCTTGAACTCAACCCTACTTTCCTGCCCGATCCCCATAAAGCAAATATTTGATTCTTCCCACATTGTCACTATTCAATCCTGGTTTGCTTCTCTCCTTCAACCCTAACACTCATCCCAGCAGTATGGTAATTATTCTTGCTTTTCCCTGCTAATTGAAAAAAAACACTTGCATTTATACTGCATTTTTAACATTTCAGGAAATGCACTTTGGAACCAATGAAGTACTTTCAAAGTGTTATCTCCGTGGTAGTAAATTAAACTATGTTGTTGTGCAAAAATGTATTTTATTGTCCATATACCTTGTGGTAGCATGGCCCCTTTAAGGGGCAAGACCTTGCTGTGTGGGGGACCGACTCAGGGCCATATCGCGCTGGAGCGTGCGAACCCCGACCAATGGGGAAAACGGGAGGGGAGCTCTGGAGTCCATGGCTCAGAAAGTATGGACATAGGAATGAAAACTTGTTTAGTGACTCTGTGCATAGTTTATCTGCTCAAATTTCAAGGGAGAAGGGAGAATCCTTAAAATAAAACAAAATCATAAAGCGTTGTTGAAGCCATCGTAAAACAGTGAATGAAAAATGTTTATTTTTTACAACAAACAAAATCATGGGGAAGGATAAACAAAATTTGAATTTATTAACGGTTCGTAGGCCCCAGACCTACAACCTCAGGAAATGTGATGTCCACAGAGCTCAGGACACAAAATCGTTTGATCAGTCAGTGACACTTGTGAAGGAGCACTTCAGTCCCAGATCTGCCATCATTTTACAATGTTATAAATTCAATTCAGCTGTCAGGGACCCAGGAGTGATGATCTGCACCTTTTTTCCCAGACTCCGACAAATGGCTGAGCATTGTGAGTTTGATACAGCGTTCAGCAGCATGCCCAAAAAGATGAGAAACTCAGGGAAGTTTTAAAAGGCAACTTCCAAGCCCCCTACGATAAATACAAAAACGCGTTGACAACACATGACAGTGTGATTTTAAAAGAAGGAATTTATGTGGTCCCCAGCCAGGAAAGGAATCAGATTATTTGTCAATTCCATGACAACCACGGACATCAAAGCATGGAAGCAACCCTCGCCCATCTCAGACATCTCTGCTGGTGGCCCAATTTAAAAGCCAATGTAACGCACTACATTGAAAACTGTTTAATCTGCGCCCAGAATAATCCAGACAGATAGGCAAGGAAAGGTCAGTTTAGTCACACCCGCCACGTTAATGGCCCCTGGACGAACTTGCAAATTGATTACATTGGACTCCTACCCCCCTGCAGGAATCGATTTTAGTATGTGTTGGTGGTCATCGGCACCTTCACAAAATGGGTGGAAACCTTCCCATCCAGAACGAACACGGATAAAACGACAGCCAAAATCCTCACTCAGCACATCTTTACAAGATGGGGACTTCCACGCAGTATAGAGTCCGACTAACACTCCCATTTTACAGGACGAGTAATGAAAAACGCCCTTACAATTTTTGGAATCAAACAAAAATTCCACATTGCATACCACCCCCAAACAAGCGGAATAGTAGAAAGAATGAATAGGACTTTAAAAGAAACCCTAAGGAAAATGGTGCAACAGCACACTAGCACCTGGAACACATGCCTCCCCTTTGCACTGATGTTCATACGAAACACGGTATCCACGTTGACAGGATACACCCCCCAACACCCTTGTGGCCGGATGACCCATGAAAGGGACAGAATATTTGTTAGGATTCGATTTGGCCAGTCCCGCAGTCACCGCCCTCACCCATGAGAAAGCAGCACAACAGATTATAGAGAATGTAAAAGCAGCCCAGCTCGCCTCAGCTGTTTGGCTTGGGACACGAAAGAAGCAAAGTAAAGTTTGCTTTGACAAGACAGTACACGCCACAGAATTTGTAGTAGGGCAGCAGGTCATGCTAGCCCGATACAACCCCAGTTCTTTCCTTTCCCCCAAATTTGCAGGTCCGTACTCCATTTCTGATAAAGTCAGCCCCTCTGTATATAAAATCACCTATCCCAATGGCAAGTATGCGCGGTTCCACATAAACCAGCTTAAGGCTTATGGCTCGCAGAACAATCATTCACACCACATCTTGCTCGCAGCAGCACATGAACACACCCGCCCACAAATGACCTATTCCTACCCTCCCCCAACCTGTCCAGCCATCCTCAGACACAACTTCGACTCCGCCCCCAGAGGCACGACTCAGCCTCTCCCTTCCCCCAACCAGCAGCGACAGTGATAGCGACAGCAAAAGCGACAGCCCCAGCACACCACGACACGATTACACCCCTGCACTAGGCCCCACTCCCAGCGACACGGAACAAGATTCCAACAACCCCTTTGAGACCATGTACATTAAAGCCCCTGATCCAGACCTACCGCCCGACGATTATGGATTGCCCCCAGCACCTCCAACCTCGACCCAAAAATTGGCACCGAGACAATTCGTACAGGCTCATCCGTAATGATGAGATGGACCCCAATTCTCCCCAAGCAGCTTTGGCGCGATTACTCCAGTCATGAGTTTGGCAACCGGGAGAAGATGATGACTTCGAGTCTGACTCCCACCAAATGAACCCCTTTGCGACTCTGTTCGCTATAGAGCAATGAGGTGTCCAGATGATGGGAAAAAGGAACCAATGTGATTTACGGTATCCTTCTTTCTGATGGAACCTGCACGATTTTGTTATGTTAGTTTGATATTTTAAATGTGTGTGACTGTAAATGTTAAATGTTGTTTGTGCACTTAAAGTTTTTCATGGCCCACGCCACCACTCCTTTAATGCCCACTGGCAGTTAAAGGAAGAAGTTTGTCGGCAGACAACCGATCATAGCTACACTTCTGATTCGAAGGTAATCATAAGAGGCAGCATCCACGGTGAACACAAATTTTTACCGTTCTTGTCCGGTCACTTAGGCAGTGGAGTAACGGCACTTGTCCCCACCCTGCCTGAGGACCCACTGGTCAGCTACGCTCGGGTAGAGCACATACGGCACTGGTCACTATCCTACCTGGGAATTCCACCCATTCTTACCCGCCGCGGCGCATACGCACCGCATTCGGAACTTTTGGTTCAAAACTCTTTTGTTTGTTTTACGTCGACCCTTAGGTTGCTCTTCATATGCTATTTACATCCTTTAACACTGGGATGGTACACTCACCGCATCGACCTCACAGGCTGCGAGACTGCTGTATTTTCATCTCCGATGCCTTGTCCGAAATATTTGGTTTTTAAAAAAATGAGGGAGTCACAGATGGTGACCAATTATAATGGGTAATTGGTAATAAAAGGACAGACAGATGAGATCTTAAGCAATATAGCACAGTAAGAAGTCTTACAACACCAGGTTAAAGTCCAACAGGTTTGTTTCAAACACTAGCTTTCGGAACACTGCTCCTTCCTCAGGTGAATTACCACACATTTAAGCAAGATAATAACAGATATTATGCTTGTGTCCACAGAAATCCAGAACCACAGAAGCCTCAGGAAGACTACGAATAAAGAAGAGAACATGAAGACGGACATCATGGTCTACATTTGGATCTTCGCGGGATCCCTACAATTGCACACGGACGCGACCCCCCGACCCCTACCACACAGGCCGTGAATGTTTCCCATCCCTGCCACAAACTGTACCGAGAGACAGCAACTGATACACTAACCTGGTGTGACAGGTTCATCACCTGGTATTCCCTGTCCTACGTTGTAGAAGCACTACTAGTTATTGCGATACTCTGCAGTGCCATTCAGACACTGAGACTTAGGAAATGGTGGAGGAAATCCTCCCGCACTCCGGTATATACCTTTAGACCCCTATCTTCAGACTTCAGCAAACTCCCCACTCTCTTAAAGTGAATTAAAGTGCATCAGTTTTTTAGTTTGTTGCTTGTTCTAATAAAAATGTAAAACCTTGTGCTTGACTGCCAAGCCACAGAGCCCTGTATTGCTGCTACTGTGTAGTTTAAAATGTTGCACATCCTTTTCATTGATTAAGGATAGCTTAGATAAGGATAGTTAGAAGTTCCCGTGTTTTTTATTTTGCAATGCATGCCTGAATGTCATAGCACCCAGTAGAATTTTACAATAATGTGTGTATATAAAGTTTAGGTAAAGTTCCAATTGATAGGACAGAGTAGTGTAGAGCCTGTCCTTGCTTATGGGTGCCCGACTTAGGAGGGGAACAAAGAAGATGCAGTAATATGATCCTTCACGCTTCGCGTTGAGGATCACAAGGAGGGAGTGCAGCCATCTGGGATGGCCACTTCCAGAATTCAAAATGGACGCTCGCAAAGAATGTAGGGAACTATGGACAATGTTAGGAAAACAAGCAGGCACAGTGCCTGAATGTATATTCGGGAAGCAGTTACCAGACGGAATCGATGGCCATCTCTGGGAAACAAAGGACTAACACTCAGGTAGTTGATACTGTTGCAGACATCCCGGCGCCAGTTCCCCAAACCGAAAGCACAAACAAAGCCAGGCCAATGGCCACTTAAGACACGCCCATCCATCAGGGCACCCACCCCTTTATTAGTCAAGATCAATACAGTGATCAAGAAGTGGCCCAATTAATTGGGGCCAAGTTTAAGGCCCGCCTAAAAGCGCAAGAAGCCCCGACAGGTATAAGAAGGAACCCCCACGAGAGAATCGCTCTCTTGGACTTGGCTCTCAAAGCGGAGAGACCCGTCCACCAGCATCACCAGCAGCAAGTAAGTTCAAGGTCAACACAGACGGACGACCTTAGCTGTTCTCCTGTACCTCTTCGAACCCAACAACCTCAGATCCGAAAAATGGCCATTGTTCCTCTGATTGATTGGGCATCCGAAGCTAAGTATAGGTGTTAGCATTAGAGATAGTTTAGCTTGTAGTACTTTGTGCATGTGTAGATCTTACTGTGTGTGTAAGTAAATAGTATTGGCTTTGAACTAACTAACTGGTGTATTGGCTCTTTGATCAGTATTCGGGTTTGAACATTGTGGCGGCATCGAGAGATACCTGGCGACTCTAAAGCAAACATAACTAGGATTGAGGAAGGCGGCCATATTGACTGCCATATTTATAACCAAATAAATATACCAACAGTGGGCAACCATTAACACTCATAAAGGTCTGTTTCAATACACTAGATTACCCTTTGGCATCTCCTCAGCCTGAGCAATATTCCAACACACAATGGAGAATCTGCTCCAGTGCCTCTGACCCAGAAGTGCTAGGGCCCATATCTGCAGCAAAAGCTGCGAGATTTACTCCGGGTCCCTGTTAGCCCCTGCAGGGCTGTGAATTAATGTCCCTTTATTCCAGAATTTTCAGGAGTAAAGCGACACTGTTTTGATGCCAGCGTGGGAACATAGTCCCAAAAATGGAGAATCCAGCCTGAGGCCTCTGTCAACCTCACCAGGTACTCTCTATTTTGGCAGTCGGTTCCACACTGGCTGACCTTTTTTTAAAAAATAATTTTTATTGAAATTTTTTACAGAAAATATAACACCGAACAATGAAAAGCAACAATAAAACACCATAGTAACTGTAACATCCCCAAGACCGTAGCAACGCATGCATCTCACCCCCCCCACCCCCCCCAAACCCAGTAACCAACAAGAGAACTTAAACATAAATTTAAATTAAATAAACATAGTCAACGCCCCCCCCCCTTTTTCCCCCCTCCTCCCCCCCCCCCCGGGTTGCTGCTGCTGCTGACCCAGTACCCTATCGCTGAGCCAGAAAGTCGAGGAAAGGTTGCCACCGCCTAAAAAACCCCTGTACCGATCCTCTCAGGGCGAATTTGACCTTCTCCAGCTTAATAAATCCCGCCATGTCATTGATCCAGGTCACCACACTTGGGGGTCTTGCATCCTTCCACTGTAGCAAGATCCTCCGCCGGGCCACTAGGGACGCAAAGGCCAGCACACCGGCCTCTCTCGCCTCCTGCACTCCCTGCTCCACCGCAACCGCAAAAATCGCGAGTCCCCAGCCTGGCATGACCCTGGATCCTACCACCCTCGACACCATCCTCGCCACCCCTTTCCAGAACTCCTCCAGTGCCGGGCATGCCCAGAACATATGGGCATGGTTCGCTGGGCTCCCCGAATACCTGACACACCTGTCTTCGCCCCCAAAGAACCTACTCATCCTAGACCCGGACATGTGGGCCCGGTGCAGCACCTTGAATTGGATGAGGCTAAGCCGCGCACATGAGGAGGAAGAGTTAACCCTCTCCAGGGCATCAGCCCATGTCCCATCCTCGATCTGTTCCCCCAGTTCCCCCTCCCAATTAGCCTTTAGCTCCTCTACTAACGCATCCTCCACCTCCTGCATTACCTTGTAGATATCAGATATCTTCCCATCCCCGACCCAGACCCCCGAAAGCACCCTGTCACTCATCCCCCTCGCGGGAAGCAGAGGGAATCCCTCCACCTGCCGCCTAGCAAACGCCTTTACCTGCAGATACCTGAACATATTCGCCGAGGGGAGCCCAAATTTCTCCTCCAACTCCCCCAGGCTCGCAAACCTCCCATCAATGAACAGGTCCCTCAGCTGTCTGATGCCCGCTCTGTGCCAACCCTGGAATCCCCCATCAATGTTCCCGGGGACGAACCTATGGTTCCCCCTTAACGGAGCCTCCATCGAGCCCCCCACTTCTCCCCTATGTCGCCTCCACTGCCCCCAAATCTTGAGGGTAGCCGCCACCACCGGACTGGTGGTATACCTCGTAGGAGGGAGCGGCCACGGCGCCGTTACCAGGGCCCCCAGGCTTGTGCCTCCACAGGACGCCATCTCCAACCGTTTCCATGCTGCCCCCTCCCCCTCCATCACCCACTTGCGCACCATTGACACATTGGCCGCCCAATAATACCCCGAGAGATTGGGTAACGCCATCCCCCCACCATCTCTACCCCGCTCCAAGAAGACCCTCTTCACCCTCGGGGTCCCATGCGCCCAAACAATGCTCATGATGCTGCTCGTCACCCTCCTAAAAAAGGCCCTAGGGATAAAGATGGGCAAACACTGAAAAAGGAACAAGAACCTCGGGAGAACCGTCATTTTGACGGACTGCACTCTACCCGCCAGCGATAGCGGCACCATGTCCCACCTTTTGAATTCCTCCTCCATCTGCTCCACCAGCCTGGTAAAATTAAGCTTATGGAGAGTCCCCCAACTCCTGGCCACCAGCACCCCCAGGTATCTGAAACTCTTCACTGCCCTCTTAAACGGGAGCCTCCCAATTCCTCCCAGGGGCTGGTTTAGCTCACTCGGTTACATCGCTGGCTTTTACAGCAGGCCAAGCAGGCCAGCATCACGGTTCGATTCCCGTACCAGCCTCCCCGGACAGGCGCTGGAATGTGGCGACGAGGGGCTTTTCACAGTAACTTCATTGAAGCCTACTCGTGACAATAAGCGATTTTCATTTCATTTCATTTCAATTCCCTCCTCCTGATCACCCGGGTGCACTACAAATACCTCTCTCTTGCCCAGATTCAACTTATAGCCCGTGAAGCTCCCAAACTCAGCCAACAGCTCCATCACCCCCGGCATTCCCCCCTCTGGGTCTGCCACATACAACAGCAGGTCGTCCACATACAGCGATG
Source organism: Scyliorhinus canicula (assembly GCF_902713615.1). Classification (NCBI taxonomy): domain Eukaryota; kingdom Metazoa; phylum Chordata; class Chondrichthyes; order Carcharhiniformes; family Scyliorhinidae; genus Scyliorhinus; species Scyliorhinus canicula. Next base: position 123,876,215 of record NC_052153.1, read on the forward strand.
CCCTATGTTCCCTCCACCCCACACCAGGCCCCTCCATCTCCCCGACTCCCTCAGCGCCAAAGCCAGAGGTTCAATCGCCAATGCAAAAAGGGACAGGGGGCACCCCTGCCTGGTCCCATGGTAGAGCCTGAAGTACTCCGATCTCCTTCCATTGGTAACTACACTCGCCATTGGGGCCTCGTAGAGCAACCTCACCCATCTGTTGAACCCCTCCCCGAATCCGAACCGCTTCGGCACCACCCACAGGTACCCCCACTCAACTCGATCAAACGCCTTCTCTGCATCCAGCGCCACCACTATCTCCCCTCCACTGCCGGCATCATAATAACATTTAACAATCTCCGCACATTCGTGTTAAGCTGTCTTCCCTTGACAAATCCTGTCTGATCCTTGTGTATAACCCCTGGCACACAGTCCTCTATCCTGGTGGCCAGGATCTTCGCCAGCAACTTAGCATCCACATTGAGGAGCGAGATTGGCCTGTATGATCCACACTGCAAGGGGTCCTTATCTCGCTTCAGGATCAGAGAGATCAGCGCCCGTGACATCGTCGGGGGCAAAGCCCCCCCCTCCCTTGCCTCATTGAAGGCTCGCACCAACAGGGGGCCCACCAGATCCGCATACTTTTTATAAAATTCCACCGGGAACCCATCCGGCCCCGGCGCCTTACCTGACTGCATTTGACCAATCCCCCTGACTAGCTCCTCCAACTCTATCGGCGCCCCCAGCCCCTCCACCAGCTCCTCCTGCACCTTTGGGAAGCGTAGCCTGTTCATGAAGCTCTCCATTCCCCCTCCCCCCACCGGTGGCTCCGACCGGTACAGTTCCTCGTAAAAGTCCCTAAAGACCCCGTTCACCTCTGTCCCCTTCTGTACCACATTCCCACCCTTATCCGTCACTCCACCAATTTCCCTAGCCGCATCTCGCCTACGGAGCTGATGCGCCAACATCCTGCTCGCCTTCGCCCCATACTCATATACCGCGCCCTGCGCCCTCCTCCACTGTGTCTCCGCCTTTCTGGTGGTCAGCAAGACGAACATGGCCTGCAAACTACGCCGTTCCCCCAGCAACACCTCCTCCGGGGCCTCCGCGTATCTCTTATCCACATCCAGGAGCTCCCCCACCAGTCTCTCCCTCTCCCTCCGCTCCCTCCTTTCCCTATGGGCCCGGATGGAAATCAGCTCCCCCTGGATCACTGCCTTCAGAGCCTCCCAGACCATCCCCACCCGGATCTCCGCCGTGTCGTTGGTCTCAAGATACACCTCAATACTTCCCCGGACCCTCCTACACACCTCCTCATCAGCCAGCATCCCCACATCCAGAATCCACAGCGGTCGCTGGTCCCGCGCCTCCCCCATCTCCAGATCGACCCAGTGCGGAGCATGGTCTGAAATTGCTATGGCCGAATACTCGGCATCCTGCACCTTCGGGATCAATCCCCTGCTCAGGACGAAAAAATCTATTCGGGAGTAAACCCTATGGACATGAGAGAAAAAGGAATACTCCCGCGTCCTCGGCCTCCCAAACCTCCAGGGATCCACCCCTCCCATCTGGTCCATAAACCCCCTCAGCCGCCGCTGGCCGCCGCCGGCATCCTACCCGTCCTTGAACTGGACCGGTCCAGTGGGGGATCTAGCACCATGTTAAAGTCTCCCCCCATGATCAGGCCCCCTGCCTCCAGGTCCAGAATACGGCCCAACATGCGCCTCATAAAGCCAGCATCATCCCAATTCGGGGCATAGACATTTACCAGCACCACCTTCTCTCCCTGCAGCCTACCCTTCACCATAATAAATCTGCCCTCCTTGTCCGCCACCACCTCAGACGCCTCGAACGCCACCCTCTTCCCCACCAGAATCGCCACCTCCCGGTTCTTCGCGACTAACCCTGAGTGGAAAACCTGCCCCACCCACCCATTCCTCAGCCGAACCTGGTCCGCCACCTTCAAGTTGGTCTCCTGGAGCATAGCCACGTCCGCCTTCAGCCCCTTCAAATGAGAAAATACCCGAGCCCGCTTAACCGGCCCATTCAGCCCCCTCACGTTCCAGGTGATCAGCCGGATCAGAGGGCACCCCGCCCCCCTCCCCCTCCAACTAGCCATAGCTCATCGACTGCTCGCCCCAGGCCAGCACACCCTGCCCGACCCGTCCCCCATGACGAAACCGCCTCCCCTCTACCCCCCCGGCCCACACCTGCTCTCTCCTGGCCCTTACAGCAGCAACCCGGTATCTCCCCGCCCCCCAGGCTAGGATCCCTCCTAGCCGCGACGCACCCTCCATGGTACTTCCGTGAGTCAGCTGACTTCTGCTGACCCCGGCAACTCCCGCCAAAACCCGACCCCTCCCGACATGGGGTCATCCCCCCATCTGCCACACCTCCTTGGCACCGCTTCAGCGCGGGAAAAAAACAGTAGAGGCCACGCCCCCACCATCAGCTCCACCCCGCCTGCCCCGCAGCGCGGGAAACCAGAGGAAAGCCCGCGCTTTCACACTGCCCCACCCCACCCTTCTGACGCAGCTCCCAAATTCCAGCTCCACCCCATCCCCCAGCCCTGTACAGAAGAAAAAAAAACAAACCCCCAACATTCCCCACATAACACAAAACCCTACCCAACAGACCCACCCGGAAACAGAGCAAACACCAGCATAGAAAACACATGTCAAAGTTACAAAAACAGCAACAGCATAAACAGCAATGACCATAGTGCACCGGACCCCGCAGCCCTCAGACCCTAGTTCGAGTCCAACTTCTCCGCCTGTACAAAGGCCCACGCCTCCTCCGGGGACTCGAAGTAGTGGTGCCGGTCCTTATATGTCACCCACAGACGCGCAGGCTGCAGCATTCCAAATTTGACCTGCTTGGCATGCAGCACCGCCTTCGTCCGGTTAAACCCGGCCCGCCGCTTAGCCACCTCCGCACTCCAGTCCTGGTAGATTCGCACTACCGAATTCTCCCACTTGCTGCTCCTCTCTTTCTTGGCCCAGCGCAGCACACACTCCCGGTCACTGAATCGATGGAACCGCACCAGCACCGCCCGCGGGGGTTCATTTGCCTTAGGCCTCCTGGCTAGCACTCTGTGGGCTCCCTCAAGCTCCAGGGGCACATGGAAGGACCCCGCTCCCATCAACGAGCTCAGCATCGTGGTCACATAGGACGGAAGATCCAACCCCTCCAGCCCCTCCACCAGGCCCAGGATCCTCAAATTCTTTCGCCTTGTGCAAACGTCCAGCTCCTCCAAGCGGTCTTGCCACTTTTTGTGAAGTGCCTCGTGCAACTCCACCTTCCCCACGAGGACCACAGCCTCCTCCTCCCGCTCCGCGGCCTGCCGCTGCAACTCCTGAATGGCCGCCCCCTGGGCCGTCTGGGTCTCAAGCAGCTTGTTGGTAGTCGCATTCAGGGAGTCTAGGAACTCAGCCTTCAGCTCCGCAAAACAGCGCAGAAGAGCAGCTTGCTGCTCCTGCGCCCACTTCCACCAGTCCTCGGGTGCTCCGCCGGCCGCCATTTTGTCCTCCTTCCCCCGCTTTTTCTGGGGAGCTGCTGCAGCCTTTTCCTTTGCCCCACTCCGGGTACGCACCATAAATTTCGGGGAATGTTCCTCCAAACACCTTCCCCCACCGGGAATCGTCGAAACAGCGCCGTTTGGGGCCCTAAAACAGGCCGCCCGAAAGTCCTTTAATAGCGGGAGCTGCCAAACGTGCGGCTTAGCTCCGCATCACCGCAACCGGAAGTCCCACTGGCTGACCTTTTATACAGGTACAGATAAGTTACCCCGCCTTTATCGGGGGAGTTCCACTCCCCAAGGAGAACAGGGAAGCACCCATCCCCACAGCGTATGTCCCAGACTAGTTGTTACATTTAGGTTAGCCAATTTTATTCTATCTTATAACACTACCCCTCCAAGCCGTCATAGGGTCATGCCGGTGGGCTCATTGTCTGTCGCCTCCGTACCCAATTGGACTTAGTTTGGCGCGAAGGGTGGAGGCATGGCAGGCCTCCCAGAGGAAATAACATGTTTCATACAAAAGTGACAAATCATTTCAGTGGGCGTGCTGGTCCTTGTCAGGGAACCTTGCCTCAGGCCCACTTTGGCTACCCGGCAGAATTGTATTGAAGTCCGGTCTAGTTTTGTACGTGGTGGATTTGAAAGATAAGACAGTGCGGAGACACAGTGACAATATCAAGAGCCGGGAGTCCATAACTCCAATTTTGGAACTGTTGGAGTCAGCAAGGAGCACCAGTGCTCCAGTGGTGGAGCCGGATACACAGGTAATCTAGAAGTTCCGTGAAGGACGACAACCCAGCAGGGAGTTGGAGAGGGGAATGCGCCTGCATTAGCGGTTGAAACACAGAGGTAACCTTTCACAGATGGCAACAATGCTACCTCAGTGGTGGAGCATCCTGGTGGCGGATTGATATGAACTCACTCTCCTTGCGTTTCTCAACGTTTTTCCATGTACATGGTGACTGTAAGTAACCCCTGTTGTAAAACTTATTAAGGGACTTAAGAGGGGAGGGATGCGGTAACATGGCCCCTTTAAGAGGTGAGTACTTGCAGTCCACGTGACCAGCTTGGGGCATATCACATGGGAGCACACAAACGCCTACAACTGGGGAAACCGTGCATGACCCTGGAAGCAAATAGTGTGGACCCTGGAGTCAGAGAGTGAAGACGTGTTAATTGATTCTGTGTATAGTTTATCTTTACTCTTTATCAATAAACCCTTGTTTAATGACATGGGAAGCCTCCACAGTGTTGCCTCAAGCCACTTCATACCATGACTTTCGAAGCTATTTAATTAGATTACTAAAGTTTATTGTACTCATGCTGCTAGTTTTCTACGACTGACACAATATTCTCTTGCCAGATCCCAACTTCCATTCAGATCAATCATGATCTCATTGATTGGTGGAGCAGACTTGATGGGCCAAATGGCCTACTTCTACTTATGATCTTGTGGTCATTTTATCAAAATAGAATGATAAGTAGTCTTAATAAACTCTGCATTCCCATATTCTATGATTTAGGGAGGGGAATAAATTACAATGCATTATAGATCAATTAATTCCTCCTTAGATGAACTTAAAAGATATTAGTCAGTCATGTCAATACCAATCTTACATGTCTGTCAGAATTGTCTCAGCATTGGCCTAAAAGAAGGGCATAAATCATGATTGTTTGACAACTCAGGAGTTATTGTCAGCATGCCAGTCCTGTATAAATGTCTTCACGGATGCTATTGGACCTAATTTAAATATTTGCATGCCCAATGACATTAATATTTTGGGGGATTTTTTAATCTTTTATTTTGAGGGTGTGGTAAGTGTGCACTTAAATTACCTTGCTGTTAGAAATAAAATTTAGTGCAGCATGCTAGATTAACAATTAATTTTGAGTCGGTAATGAATCTGTAAGCACTAACATAAAGTTTTCAGATAATATCAAAAACCACAAATGAAAGTTTGAGCAAATTGTGAACTTCATCTGAATCCCTCTGATTTGTAGATAGTGTGCAATTGACTTGAACTTAACTAAGTAATAAAAGCATAAATATACTATATGTACATATAATGGCACTGGTACAGCAATTTCTGCCCGAACAGTCTTCTGTAAATAGTGCCTGTTATTGAATTATATGACAGGATGTTTTGATGCAGTAGGTAATCTGGTCTGGTAAATTGTGTCACGAACAGGAAGGCTGTTTATACATGAACACTTTCTACTGTAAAAATAGGACATAGTATAGACTGAATGGCCTATAATTTTAAAACTTATTTCACAGGTTGTGGGCATCACTAGCCACACCAGCATTTATTGACCATTCCTAATTTCCCTTGAGAATGTGGTGGCGAGTTGCCTACTTGAACAGCTGCAGATTATGTGATGTAGGTGCAGGGTCTGTTGCACTCAGAGTAGCCATGCTTTTATGGGGCCTCGCCAGATGTGCTCATACGTTCATACGACATAGGAGCATAATTCAGCCATTCGGCCCATCTTGTCTGCTCCACCATTCTATCATGGCTGATATGTTCCTTATCTGCTACCTGCAATGTTACAGACCAAGAGCTGGATTGCAAAATTAGCCAGAGCATTTCCTCCCCAGAACACATCAACTAGGAGCAGGAGTAGGCAATTTAGCCTCCCGAGCCTGAACACCCTCAATGTGATCATGGCTGATCCCATCCTGGCGTCAACTTCACTGTGCTGGCCGTTGTCCACAATCCTTCAACACATTACCAATTAAAAATCTGTCTAATTCCTCCTTAAATTTACTCACTGTCCATGCGTCCACTACACTCTAGGGTAGCGAATTCCACAGATTCACAAACCTTTGGAAGAAGTAGTTTCACCTCAAATCTGTTTTAAATTTGCTACCTCTTATTCTAAGATTATGATATCTCATTTTAGAATGCCCCACAAGAGAAAGCATCTGCTCCACATCTACTTTATCCATACCTTTTAACATCTTGTATAACTCAATGAGATATCCTGTCATTCTTCTAAACACTAGACAGTATAATCTCTCCTCATATGACAAACCCCTAATCTCTGGAATCAATCTAGTGAACCTCCTCTGAACTGCCTCCAATGCCACTACATCTTTTCTCAAATAAGGGGACCAAAACTGTGTACAATACTCTAGGTGCGGTCTTACTAATGCCTTGTGTAGTTGCACCAACACTTCCTTACTTTTATACTCAATTCCTTTTGCTATATATGCCAACATTCCATTTGCTTTCTTTATCTGCTGCATCTGCATGCTTGTTTTCTGTGACTCATGCACGAGGACACCCAGATCCCTTTGCATTGGAGCACGCCAAAGTCGCTCCCCATTTAGATAATAAGTTGCCTTTCCATTTTTTTGATCAAAATGCATGACCTCACACTTATCCACGTTAAACTCCATCCGCCACATTTTGGCCCCCTCCAAATGTGTGACACCACAAATGCGAGCTTTGAAACATAGGGCTGGATTTTTCCACCTCGCCCAACGCAATTCGCCGCAGACGAGATACGGCCAATAGAAAAGTCCATTGACCTCGGGCGGGATGCTCTGGTCGTCAGGTGGGCGCACCAGGGAATCCCGCCCATAGTTTCTGAAGCATGGAACAAGGCAGAGCATCAATTCACCACAGCAATATATTGCAATGGTCCCGCTCATATATCTCCCAATCGCCTCTTGCACTGCTCAAAAACCTCACCTCCAACACTTCCGATTGCCTCCCCCTCTCTGAACCAGAAGCTACTAGAGGGACGCTACTGATGCCACAAATGCCCTGAGGTAACTTTGCTTGCTGGCAATTTGAAAGAGATAACTTGTTTGTTTAATTTAAATGAGGGCGAAGGCCCAATATCAAGTGCTCACAGGGCAGAATGGTGGTGCAGTGGTTAGCTCTGCTGCCTCATGTCGCTGAGGATCTGGGTTCGATCCCAGCCCAGGGTCACAGTCCGTATGGAGTTTGCACATTCCCCCCATGTCTGTATGGGTATCACGCCCCACAACCCAAAAAGATGTGCAGGGTAGGTGAATCAGCCACGCTAAATTGCCCCTTAATTGGAAAAAAAAATTGGATGCTCTCAAATTATATTTAAAAAATCAAGTGCTCATTGCATCTACCTGTTCAGCAGACCTGCACAACCCAATTTCACCACAACAATTGTTTGAGTGAAAATAGTTGGAAATTATGTATTTTCATTGGAAATAATATAGACTGTATTTAAACTTCATTATTTTTATATATTAATGAAGATTAACTTTATTTATTAACTTTCATAACGAGGCATTTTGACTACCATTTTGTGGTCAAGTTACCACATCATTTTGGTGCCGAAAATAAAAAAAGTTGTGTCACCATGTTCAACAGAAAGTTTTGCTAAGTTTACCAATGGAGTACAAGTTAGCAGCATCATGGCTATGTTTGGGTCTTATCAGTGAGTTTGTAAAAGAGAAATAGAACTTGACTGAACATGTGCAAAGATTCAAACACTTTTTCTTGGCAAATGGGACCGCTGACGAGGCTGGAAGGTACTGAGCAATTCTCCTGAGCATGTGTGGAGCGAAGACTTACAAACTAGTGATAAATTTAGTTATACTACTGGAACTTAGGGACATTTAATTCATGAATTTAGTTACACTCATTCAGAATTCCCACTATCCTAAGCCCTCAGTATTTGTACAATGTTTCAAATTCCAATGTCATTTTTGGAAGCTGGGACAATCTGTAGGTAACTTTGTTGCTGGATTGCGGCAGCTCTCTGAACATTGCGAGTTTGGGACAGTTTTGGAAGACATGCTTTGGGACAGACTAGTTTGTGGCATTAGCAAGGACAACATTCAGCAGTGTTTGCTGGGAGAAACCACGATTATATTTAAGAAAGTTGCAGAAATTTCTCAGGGTATCGAAATAGCTGCCAATAATGCAATAAATAAGGCCAATGGCAGCAAGGTACACTGCATTAAGTAGAAAAATAAGTTGCAAGTAAAAAGGTGAAGACAGTGGAGTGTTTTAGGTGTGGAGGGTCACATTATGTGAATCATGGTAAGTTTATGGATGCTGTTTGTCACCAGTGCAACAAAAAGGGACATTTAGTGTAGAAATGCTCGGGTGCTAAGAGAAAATCAAAGGTTGAGCAAGAAACTTTAAATGCAAGGAAGCCTCAGTCAATGCTTGGAAATCTCAGACCAAGTAGAGGAGCATTATAACAACATGTTTCATATGAGTGAGGGGCCTGCAGAACTTATTTATGCCACAGTGGAGGTAGGTGGACAGAAAATTAAGATGAAGGTGGACACAGGAACCTCTGCAATCAATCAGGAGACTTTTGGGACAATTTGGGGCTCGAAGCTGGCACCAGCCCTTACTCATGAAGGAATCAACCTTCAGAAATATACCAGCAAGACTATACCATTGCTTGGAACGTTCAAGGTAGACATTGCATTTAATAGTCAAGAAGCAAGAGCACGGCTCCTGGTGGTAAAAGGGCATGGGCCAAGTCTACTTGGGCGTAACTGGCTCAGGAAAATTAACTGGGGTGACATAAGCACACAAAAGTGACAGGATGTCACTCAGAAATATCCTGAGGTTTCAGGGCAAGCACGGTGGCGCAATGGTAGCGTCCCAGGTTCGATCCTGGCTCTGGGTCACTGTCCGTGTGGAGTTTGCACATTCTCCTCGTGTTTGCGTGGGTTTCACCCCCACAAACCAAAGATGTGCAAGGTAGGTGCTAAATTGTCCTTAATTGGAAAAAATGGATTGGGTGCTCTAAATTTATATTTTAAAAAATACCCTGAAGTTTCAAAGATGAGTAAGGTACATTGCGGGGCATGACAGTTAAATTGTTCATAGATCCTCAGGTTACTCCTTGCTTTTTGAAATCGAGGACAGTGTCCTACGCCATGAAAGCCAAGGTGGAGGAAGTGCTGATGGAATCACCAGTGTCACTGCGCAGATCACAGCGTAGTCGCAAAGCTCCTGTAGACTGACATAGAATTAAGGTATTAATTTCATTGTATATCTGTCTTTAAGGGGAACTAAAATTTAAGGGGTCAGAAGTGTTATGGAGTGTAATTATTGTGCACCTTCTTATTTTAAACCATTGCTGATGTCATCAGTAAGTTCAGTGATGTCATTAGTTGTTATTGTTACCTGTGCCTATTTGTATTTACCTGCCGTTAGTTCTGATTCTATTCCATTACTGGTATTTTGCTGTTTAGCGAGCTGCCCTCACATTTGAGTCCATAATTTATTTTGAACTTCATTATTTTTATATATTGAAGAGGATTAACTTTATTTATTAACTTTATTAACAACACGTTTTGAAAACCTTTTTGTGGTCAAGTTAACGCAGCAAGTAATTAGGGTATACCAATTTTGCTATGTGAGGCCTTTAACCACAACTAAGCTCAAGACTAACTCAATTTTTTCTACCTGTGCCATAGTTGGTAGGTTATCTGACTTTATTTTCCCATTCAGCCAACCCTCAAAAATCTGGGGCTGTTCATGCAAATCATAGGTCCTGTAATAAGAGAATAGCACTAAGTCGTGATGCTCGTTTGGAGAGCTGGTGCAGATACAATGGAACAAGTGGCTTCCTTTTGCGTCATAATAATTCTGTAATTCTGCAAGTCAGTAGGCCAGAACAGCTGTAGTCTTAACTGAGACCCACAGACTCTAAGACCCAGCGGGAGATCAAGAATGGCCCAGCGGAGAGTAAGCAGCCTCAGTGAACTCAGTGGTACCACCCCCAGTAAGAGAACTGCTACTGCAAGAACCGCACAGTGTACACTCTGGCCAGACGAAAATGAAAATGTTGGCCAGGAGCTAAATATGGAGCTAAAGGGAAAATGCTGGAAAATCTCAGCAGGTCTGGCAGCATCTGTAGGGAGAGAAAAGAGCTAACGTTTTGAGTCCAGATAACCCTTGTCAAAGCTAAATATGGGGGCCGGAGATTAACAAAGATATCGAGAGTCTGGTCCATAGGTGTGAATTCCGTCAGTCACAGCAAGCCTTGCCACCTGCGGCTCACTTATATCCATGGGAATGGCAGGGCTGTCCATGGACAAGATTGCTCATAGACTTCACTAGCCCCTTGCTGGGAAGAATGTTCTTGATACTGGTGGATGCCCACTCCAAGTGGCTGGACATCCAGGAAATGAAGACGACAACCTCAGCGGCTGCTATCGATAGCCTGAGATGCATTTTCACCATTCATGGCCTCCCTGACTTATTGGTTTTCCAAAATGGGAAGAATTTCAGCATTTCATGCAGATGAATGGCATCTATCACATTCGAACGGCCCCTTATCACTTGGCCTCGAATGGCAGAAAGTGCGCTGCAAACTTTTAAATCTGCAATGTGAAAGCAACTAGATAGGCCACTGCACCTCAAATTGGCTAATTTTCTCCTTTCGTACAATACCACCTCTCACATTAGTACTGGGGTCACACCAGCAGAGCTATTAATGGGCTGTTGCCTTTGTATTGGGTTGGACCTGAAGTTCACCAATTTGGTGGGGAGGGTGGAGCAAGCGAAACAAAAGATATACTACGACTCGTCAAAAGGCACAAATAGTTTAAAACCAATGACCAAGTTTTTGTAAGGAACTTTACATCTATTCCATTGTGGGTATCTGGAAAAGTTGTGGCAAAATCTGGTCCTATGTCATACCTGGTGGACTTATAAGAGAGACGGGTACGAAAGCGCAGAGACCATATAAGGAGCAGAGAGGCTGCAGCCTCAGTGACTGAACAAGCTGATATAGTGGTCACTACTAAAGTCCCTTTGGCAGAGCTCGAAGCAAGGGAACCAGAAGGTTCAGAAGAAGCCCCTCTTACTTACCCCAGAGTGAACTAGATAGAGGGATGCCCCCAACTCAGCTAATGAGACTTTGAAGCAACCTCCTGCTGCTGACAAAGACACTACCTCACTGGTAGAGGATCCTTTCAGGGAACTTCGATGTTCCACCAAACCGAGGAAGTCACCTGATAGAATGACCTTTTGAAAGACTGTACCATACTACCCCCTTATTGTAAATAGTTAACTTGTTATTAACCGGTGATGTATATATTGTTGAGGGACTTGACGGAGGAGGGATGTGTTAGCTTAAACCCTTTAAGGGTAATCATTCAAGGTCCACATGGCCCGCTCAGGGCCTTTCTTGTAGGAGCGCACAAACCCCGACCAATGGGGAAAAAGCGTGGGCTCCTGGGAGCAGGGGCCCAGGCAGTTTGGACCCAGGAGTCAAGGAGTAAAGACCTATAAGATATACCTCTGTGCCTGTATATAGTTAAACCTCATTGTTGTTTCCAATAGACTCTGCATTGTAAAAGAAGCCTCAGTGATACCTCAGACTATTACAGTATTCAACATGGAGGAGTCAAACTTAATTTTCTTCTCACTAACAAATTCCAGGCACAATTTAATGGGAAAAGTTCTAAGTGTCGTTTACATGAACTTCAGTAAAGCCTTTGACAAGGTGTCTCATGGCAGACTGGTACAAAAGGTGAAGACACACGAGATCAGAGGTGAGGTGGTAAGATGGATACAGAACTGGCACGGTCACAGAAGGTAAACGGTAGCAGTAGAAGAGTGTTTTTCTGAATTGCAGGTTGTGACTAGTGGTGTTCCACAGAAGTCTGTGCTGGGGCTGCTGTTGTTTGTAGTATACATAAATGATTTGGAGGAAAATGTAGCTGGTTAGTAAGTTCGCAGGTAACACCAAAATTGGTGGAGTGGCAGATAGTGTTGAGGGTTGTCAGAGGATACAGCAGGACATAGATAGGTTGGAGACTTGGGCAGAGAAATGGCAAATGGAATTTAATCCAGGAATATGTGAGGTAATGCATTTTGGTGGGTCTAACATAGAGAGGAAGTGTACCGTAAATGGCAAAATGCTTTGGAATATAGAAAGTCAGAGAGATCTGGATGTGCAGGTAAACAGATCTTTGGAAGTGGCAACACATATCGACAAGGTAGTCAAGAAAGCACATGGAATGCTCGCCTGCATTGGACGGGGCATTGAGTATAAAAACTGGCAAGTCTTGCTATTGAAGTACAGAACCTTGGTCAGGCCGCACTTGGAATATTGCTCACAATTCTGGTCGCCACACTACCAGAAGGATGTGGAGGCTTTGGAAAGGGTGCAGAGGAGGTTTACCTGGATGTTGCTTGGTCTGGAGAGTGTTAGCTATGCAGAGAGGCTAATTAGACTAGGACTGTTTTCATTAGAAAGACGGAAGCTGAGGTGTGACTTGATAGAGGTCTATAAGATTATGAGGGGCATGGATAGAGTGGACGGGCCGGCAGTCTTTTCCAGGGTGGAAGGGTCAGTCACCAGAGGGCATAGGTTTAAGGTCCGTGGGGCAAAGTTTAGAGGAGATGTGTGAGGCAGGTTTTTTACGCAAAGGTTCGTGAGTGCCTGGAACGTGTTGCCAGGGGAGGTTGTGGAAGCCAATACATTAACGCCGTTCAAAAGGCATCTTGACAAATACATGGATAGGATGGGTATAGAGGTTTATGGCACAAAGAAGTGCTGAGAGCTTTGGCCAAGGGTGATATCAGGACCGGTCAAGCCTTGGGAGGCCAAAGGGCCTATTCCTCTGCTGTATTATTCATATCGGGTGATGCTTCCTGATGGCTGAGCTGGCCAGACCACGGCTCTTATTTAATGGCACTTAGTGCTGAAAATGATCCTCCATGAGCTTCACGGCGGAGCTGGCTGTCCCGGCATCTGATTCACCAGAACATGCACCTGGAAGCTCCCCGTTAACAAGGGCGAGCTGCTCATAAACACTCTGTCAGAACCAACTCCCAGGTAACACATGATCATGGCACCACACCGACCTGTTCCAGGCTTCAGGGATGCTGACCTGACCAGGCTACTGAACACCGTGGGGGCGTAACGGGATACCCTGTTCTGCCAAGAGGGTCAGAGGACCAGCAACAGGGCCACCAATGCCACCTGGGAGGCAGTGGCAGCGGCCGTCAGTTCAGACAACGTGACCAGAAGGACTGCCGTCCAGTGTCGGAAGAAGAGCAACAACCTCCACCGAGCTGCAAGTGTAAGTAAACACCAACCCCCGAACATCAGTCCCGCTTACTATCCCCCTGACCGCCACCCCACCCAAATAAGTCGGCAGATGGCACATTGCAACCTCCCCCCCCCCCCCCACAGCATGTCACCGTGCTTGTGCCCCAACACACCCTGGCGCCCACCAGCACAACTCCTCCATGCCCGGGTGTGGAGCCCACACATGTCACCTCCCATAGACCCTCCCCCGACCCGATGCATCAAGTATGTAGCTCACAATGCCATCGCAGGAGATGTTGGCCCATAACAGGCGGTAAAGGGCCCACACCGGCGGCGAGGCTCTGGACATCAGAGCAGAGTCCTCACCCCCTATGAGGAACAGGCCCTGGAGATTTCAAGGTTGCCAAGGAGAGAGCAGTCACTGACAGATTGGTCTATGCCCCTTCACCCAGATGACCTGCTTTTGTGAGTTGTTCACATCAGACATAATGATCCTTCCCTCTCATTGACCACATGTCCAAAGTGGGATCTCCACCTCATACGCTGCAGCAAAGGATGTCCCAAAGCATGGTACATGGACCATGCAGACGCTGCGACAACGGATGAAAGTACATCGCGCAACAATCGCCAGGCAGGAATGTTCCCATCCAGTCGGGGAACACTTTAACAGTCAAGGGCATTCAACCTCTGATCTTCGGGTAAGCGTTCTCCAAGGCGGCCTTCAGGACACGCGACAACACAGAATCGCCGAGCAGAAACTTATAGCCAAGTCCCGTACACATGAGTATGGCCTCAATCGGGACCTTGGATTCATGTCGCATTATATTCATCCCCCACCATCTGGTCTGGGCTTGCGAAATCCTACCAACTGTCCTGGCTTGAGACAATTTACACCTCTTTAACCTGTGATTATTCCTCTCTCCAGTTGCTCCATCTGGACCTGCAAAGACTTAATTACCTGCAAAGACTCGCATGAAAGTATCATCTTGCAACTTTGACTTTGTCTATATATATGTTTCTGGAACCGGCCTCTTCATTCACCTGAGGAAGGAGCAGTGCTCCGAAAGCTAGTGATTCGAAACAAACCTGTTGGACTTGAACCTGGCGTTGTAAAACTTCTTACTATGATGGATGATGGCATGGAATCACCAATGTTACCTTTAACAGTGACAATCCTGTGCACGATATGGCTGGTGCTGACCAATCAGTTCTTCAAAAATAATTAAAGCAGTGATAGAAACCTATTTTTTCTTTGGGCTGGATTCTCTGCACCCCGACGGTGAAATTGCGTTTGGCAATGGTGCGGAGAACCCATTTTCGCGCACAAATCGGGACCGGTGGTGGTTTCACGATTCTCCGCCCCCCCCATTCTCGGGAATATGCCGCGCCGAGTATCCACCGCCTCAAACCCGCCCCACTGTGCTTCATCCCCGACCGGCCAAATTCCCAACTGCGTGATTCTAACGTTGCCCTGCCGTTTGCGAACCTCACGTGGCAGCTGCGGACTCAGTCGGGGGCTGCCATAGTCGGGTACAGGGCCAAAGTGGCACTATTTCGGGGGTCCAGGTCCGAGGGCTGAGTCTGCCATGGAGCATGGCGTGGCCACTGGAGGCCGCCACCGTGCACAGGGGCGACCTCTGACCCGGAAGTGCAGGGGGACGTATTGACAGCTCGAGCTGCGAGCTCTACGATGGCTGCCTGCTATCCCCCTGCAAGATGGTAAATCTGTCGCCCTTTAACGCCAGTTTTTCTGGCATAAAAGACCACAGTTTTCACGATGGCGTGCGGTCATAGTCCCAAAAACAAAGAATCCAGCCCTGCTCTCAGATCCAATGAGCTGTCCACCGTTTTACAACTGCACCACAACCTCTCACCTTCGTGGATCACATGAGCCCACTTCCATGCCATACCAGGGGTCATGTGATCGTTACTGGTCTGCAGCATTCCACCCCCAAACACACTATCCCCAAAAGGAAATAAACTCCAACTGCTGCCTGGCAAGTGCTGTTGAATCCAAAGACAGGGACCATTAATAAGTCCACGGAGGTAGAAGTCCCATCGTCAGAATTCCTTTTATTTACAAACTCAACACCTGAACAACCATGACCATCCAGTCTGCTGTCTACACCGGGAGTGCAGAGGACACTCCCACAGCACGGTAGCATTGTGGATAGCACAATTGCTTCACAGCTCGGTTCGATTCCGGCTTGGGTCACTGTCTGTGCGGAGTCTGCACATCCTCCCCGTGTGTGCGTGGGTTTCCCCCGGGTGATCCGGTTTCCTCCCACAGTCCAAATGTGTGCAGGTTGGGTGGATTGGCCATGATAAATTTCCCTTAGTGCCCAAAATTGCCCTTAGTGTTGGGTGGGGTTGCTGGGTTATGGGGATAGGGTGAAGGTGTTCACCTTGGGTAGGGTGCTCTTTCCAAGAGCCGGTGCAGACTCGATGGGCCGAATGGCCTCCTTCTGCACTGTAAATTCGATGATAATCGATGATATACACAGAAAGGGGTTCCCTAATTGGGCCACTAATCAGGGAACTCGTATTCTAATTGGCCAATCTCAAAGGCCTGGCATAAGTCATTACAGAACCGTACCTCCGGTAGAGCTGCACCTGCTCACACCCTTGAGTACCTCTTATCATGGAAACACAAATAATGAAGCAACATTGTACAACCTAAAGCACTTTTTCCTTGTTTTCAGTCAAAGCCATATTTTCGCTTTTGCATTTGACTGAATGACATGCTGTCTAAATAATCAATGGGAATATAATCAATTAACTATGAGCATCAAACAGTTTCCATCTCTGCTGTCTATCGATTGTACATTTTAGCAGGCGCCTTAGATTGTAGGAGGTGATGTATTTTCTTGCCTTTTTGCTGGCTATGAGGAGTTTACTGACTGCAGCAATGAGTGTGTTATTCTGCGGAATGACAACTTGGGGTTAATAATACTTGTTCCTCATATTAATCTCAGGCACCTGATAGGTAAAAATAATTGAGGTAGATGCTTCATGAGAGGATGAAAGAGAAGGAACCTGAGAACATGCAATGGCTGAAACCAACCCTTTACATCTTGAAGTAAGTATTTGTAAAGCAGCATTGACGGCTGCCTCAAAGCCGTTTGCTTTTACATTATTGTGATAGTTTTTGGATGACTAACAGAAGGCGAGAAAACTACTTTACAAATGTTTGATGCAGGCTGAGAGTATTTCAGTGAGCTGCTCTCCCTTTTCACCATCTCACTAAATTCCCTCTGAGTGGATCTTACGAAGTGTCAAGTCTCTCAAATTGCGACTGCTGATATGATTTGGTCACTCTCAGATTTGTATTAAATCTAGTTCGACACTGACCTCAGAGGTTGCTTCAGAGGTCTCTGGTGTGGGAAATGGTAAAATAAGTGACTCTGTGGTGCAGAGGGGGTTGCGGTTGCTATTGTGTTGTTGAGGCTGAGAGACTCTGTTGGTAGAGTAGGAAGGGGGTGAGAGGTAGTCTTTTGGCACACATTGGCTGTTGGAAGTACACACAGCAGGCGAATCATGACATCATGCTGATTTTATAATATACTAGGTGTGAAATTTAAAGGGCAGAATTTTCTGTTTTTGTAACTAAGGAACTCAGGCAGGAAAAGTGGTGTGCTTCCCGTCGACTCCACTGCTAGCTTGTCCCATCATAATTTTCGAAACCCAGTTAAAAATGTTGGAGGAGGGTCCCACGATGTCACATTGATGGGGCACGCAGGCAACCTCAGCCTTCAAGAGATGGGCACCCCGATCAAGTAAAAATAAGGGTCCTCCCACATACATGGAAAAACTTCCTCCCCTTCACGGGCACAGGGAACCCCCCATGGATGCAGGGAAACTCTCCCCCCATGCACACAGAATCCCTTCCCGGGAACCCCCCTGGTGGCGACTATTCGTCAGTTCTCCACTTGTACAGACCAGTTGTAAACCTCGCTGATGTGATGTCATGTCGGTGGGTGGGGTGCATCCTGCTGATGCAAATGCCACTTTGGGACTCCTGTTAGATTATTTGATTAAGGCAAATAAATCACAGTCAGAGTCCCAGTTATTAAGTAGTTGATAAAGTTCAGGATTGACAGTCAGAGGTGATGAGAGTAAAGCTAATTATTTTACCTGTAAATTACTCGGGTAATTCTGGTCATATATATGTTTTGATTGTGATTACTGTCAAAGCAAACTTTCAATCCAGCTTGCTAAATATGGGCGGCACGGTAGCACAGTGGTTAGCGCTGTTGCTTCACGGTTCCAGGTTCGATTCCTGACTTGGGTTACTGTCTGTGCGGAGTCTGCACGTTCTCACTGCGTCTGCGTGTGTTTCCTCCAGGTGCTCCGGTTTCCTCCCATAAGTCCCAAAAGACGTGCTTGTTAGGTGAATTGGACATTCTGAATTCTCCCTCAGTGTATCCGAACAGGCGCTGGAGTGTGGCGACTGGAGGATTTTCACAGTAACTTCATTGCAGTGTTTATGTAAGCCTACTTGTGACAATAATAAAGATTATATTATTATGTCAGCTATTGTTGATCATAGAATCATAGCATTTACAGTGCAGAAGGAGGCCATTCAGCCCATCAAATCTGCACTGGCCCTTAGACAGAGTACCCTACTTAAGCCCCATACCTCCTCCCTATCCCAGTAACCCCACCTAATCTTTTTTGAAACGGCTGGGCAATTTAACATGCACATCTTTGGATCATTGTTCCCAGTGATCTCAACACCTCCAACAGCTGCAATTCATCTTCCCTTTAAGAAGTGCATGTTAGTATTGAGAAATGCTTGAAATTAACCATGTTGAGCTCCCTGCTGATCATAGAATTTTTCATAGATCATAGAATTTACAGTGCAGAAGGAGGCCATTCGGCCCATCGAGTCTGCGCCGGCTCTTGGGAAGGGCACCCTACCCAAGGTCAACATCTCCACCCTATCCCCATAACCCCACCCAACACTAAGGACAATTTTGGACACCAAGGGCAATTTATCATGGCCAATCCACCTAACCTGCACACATTTGGACTGTGGGAGGAAACCGGAGCACCCGGAGGAAACCCATGCACACACGTGGAGGATGTGCAGACTCCGCACAGACAGTGACCCAAGCTGGAATCGAACCCTGGAGCTGTGAAGCAATTATGCTATCCACAATGCTACTGTGCTGCCCTATGTGAAGCTAATGAGCAGTGAGAATGCAGAAACCCTTATGGTGAGCAGGCAACATAAAACAGGGACCTTGATACACTCTAATGAACTGGTGCAGGTTAAACATGCATTCTGATACCCATGCCCATTCCCGAAGGCAAGTGTCTGTTCTGACTGTGCTACAACTGACATAAGGACGTTTAATACTGTCATTGGGTGCTTGAAATGGGAAATGTTCCATTCCCCAATGCGAAAATTCCACAGGAAAAATGCACTCTTTTTTCTTCATCAATTAATGCATAAATTATTTCCGTCCCTCACTGAAGTGTGAATATTTGGTACAATTCAACAAGAATATATTGTGTTCAGTTCCTTTTACAGATTGGCCATTGTCTCATGCAGTCCCCCTCGAGGGTCTTAAATGCCATCTTTTGTTATTGATTTGCCCGAAGATCAGTTTAAAATCAATATGGACTTAAAAATGATCTGTTTTAAAGTGGCTTGTTTGTACATGTGTCACTTTGATAATATCTGTTTCACGTGAAAAGTGCTGAGAGATTGTTGACCACACCTCCAAAAAATACTTCTTGGCTCAATTAACACATCAAACTAGGTTGAAGGTCAAGCACAGAAAACGACTATAATGTTACAACCAGGCGACAGCAACTGGGGAAACAACCAGATGTGTCTTAACTTTTAATTTACAGAAAATACATAGAGAATGTAATTTTTAAATATATTTTAATTTAATTTAATTTAAGAGAATGTAATTTAAGCGTATACATTGAAATGACCACTAAACCTGTTGCAAAGATTTTAAAAAGTCTTATCAAAATAAATAAATAACTTAAGAGAAGGTTGTGTAACTCAGGAGAAGTCGAATATTCAGAAACATTTAGGATGATGTTTTTGTTCCCTCAGAGTGATGTGACCCATATAATTTCCTGCTCAACCGATTCTGCTGTGGAATTACAGGAGGGTGCAGCATATGAGACATGCATTGCCGTATTGTTTTATGGAAGTTGAAGAGGGCAAACTTTGTTATGTCACTGTCCAGGTTGAAAAAAAAGTTTTAAAAACAGAAAAATACAAATAACTGTGGTGCAGTAAAGCTATGGGGAAAGAAAGAAAACAGCAAACTTGCATTTTTATAGTGTCTTTCTCAACTTTGGGATCTCCCAATGTGCTTTGTAACTAATTGTGTCGCTGTAGGGTACTGAGCTCTGCTGTTACTGGTGTAAATCACACACTATGTGATGAACAGCAATCCCCTAGCCCTCCACCAACCTTCTGGATTCAATTTGGGAATAATACCTGCCCAAAATGAAAGGGAGAGAATAAGAATTAAAATTATCAGCCAAACTAAACCTGCACTCACTTCTTTTCTACAGCTGTGTTTTCATTCTGAGGTCTGAATTCAAAACAATCCATTGGTGGTGATTATTCCTTGCCGAGTATGGACAATGCTGCCATTCCGGATTTAGCAGAGATTGGTTCCTTAACATTCAATCCCTCTCTCACGAGTGAATCAAGAGATTGATCTTTTTTCAGTGTGTAGCTTGGTCTTTCTGAATAGGGAAATTTCCTGTTGTTGGTTCTATCCTTTCAACAGGACAAAATGATAGAATTGATGCTGGTCTCTATTTGTAGGGTTGCCGCATTCATGGCAACTGAGGCACGGTAGCACAGTGGTTAGCATTGCTGACTCACAGCGCCAGGGATCTGGGTTTGATTCAGGCCTTGGGTGACTGTCTGTATGGAATTTGAATGTTCTCCCCCTGTCTGCAAGAGTTTCCTCCAGGTGCTCCAA
The DNA here is from genome assembly GCF_902713615.1 of Scyliorhinus canicula. Taxonomy (NCBI): domain Eukaryota; kingdom Metazoa; phylum Chordata; class Chondrichthyes; order Carcharhiniformes; family Scyliorhinidae; genus Scyliorhinus; species Scyliorhinus canicula. Next base: position 123,896,708 of record NC_052153.1, read on the forward strand.
CGGTCCAAAGATGTGAAGGTTAGATGGATTGGTTATGCTAAATTGCCCCTTAGAGTCCACAGGTGCGTAGGTTAGGTGGATCAGCCATAATCAATGTGGGGGGTTCCAGGGATAGGGCGAGGGAGTGGGCCTCGGTCGAGTACTCTTTCGGAGGGTCCACTAATGACCAGCAAACAACAGCACGGTTCAAATGGAGGCAAAGCGTGGCAAAAGCAGAACCGTGAAAGCAAATGCAACTAGAATTCTAGAAAGGACGTTTGTAATCGAATGAAAGCTGCTGATGCGTTTGCTTATGGCAATGAACATTCTTGTTGAAAATTTCTGCCACACTTACTTACAGCAGAGGTTGAGATTTTGGTAACTAGACCATGTTCCAATCCAATGATCTGGGTTGTGATTCTGAAGAGATCGAGTGGTGGCAACAATAATGGATATGAAGCCTAAATACAGAAGGAGACTTCTTATAATTTTGGTGACAGATAGAAAAATATTAAATGTTACGTTATGAGCAGTTTACTCAGGCATTCTTAGTTGATTAGCGTCTGTTTCTAACAGCAGAAATGTGTTAATTTTCACTTCCACTATGGAGTAAAGCCAAGTGACTACATTTCAACATTGAACTTGTTTCTTTAATGAAGTCAATCAGTTATTTGTTTAATTATTCTGCAGCATTCTTGTGTTGCAATGACATACATAATTTATAGATGATCACCGATACCTTCAACTTTGATAAAGGCATAAAAATGACATTATCGAATTAGCCACTCAATGTGTACATCCCACCCCTTTTTCTCTTCCATTAAATTCAATAAAACAAGGTTGTGTATATCGTGGGCAGCCAATCTGCTGTCACCCATTTTATATCCTTGCCAATAACAGGCTACAAAGCAAAGCCGAGTAGAATCTCTGGGAACAGAGCACACTTCCCTGATGAACCCATTGCATTCTATGCTCATTTTAAGCAGGTAGCCAACAAACCACTGCCAACTGCCCCAGCAGTCTCGAACACACCCATGCCTGATGTCACAGCCTCAAAATCACATCGGCCTTCTTGAAAGTGAACTCATGGAAAGCAACGGGTCCTGATGCGTCCCTGGTTGTGCACTCAGATCCTGCACAGACCAACTGTTGGGTGTGTTCACAGACATCTTCAATCTCTCCCTACTCTGTTCTAATATTCCCACCTGCTGGAAGAAGACCATTATCATACCGGTGCCAAAGAAGGACCAGGCAACGTGCTTCAATGACTGCCATCCAGTGGTCTTAACATCTATCATTATGAAGTGCTTTGATGGGTTGATCACGAGGCACATCAACTCCATACTCCCAGAATGCCGAGATCCCCTGCAATTCAAATACTGCCACAACCGGTCCACAGCAGACACTATCTCCCTGGCACTACTCTCATGGAGCTTCTCGACAACAAGGACTCCTACGTCAGACTCCTATTTATTGACCACAGTTCCACTTTCAACACCATAATCCCAGCAAAGCTTATATTAAAACTCCAAAACCTAAGACTTGGCTCCTCCCTCTGCAACTGGATCCTCGACTTCCTGACCCATAGACCACAATCAGTAAGGATAAACAACAATGATCCTCAATACTGGGGGCCCTGCAAGGCTGAATACTTAACCCTCTACTGTACCCCTTATAGTTAGAAGTCTTACAATAACAGGTTAAAGTCCAAAAGGTTTGTTTCAAACACTAGCTTTCGGGCCCTGCTCCTTCCTCAGGTGACTGAAGAGGTATATCCCAGAACAATACATATAGACAAAGTCAAAGATGCAAGACAATTCTTTGTATGCGAGCATTTGCAGGTAATTAAGTATTTACAGATCCAGAGATAGGGGTAACCCCAGGTTAAAGAGGTGTGAATTGTCTCAAGACAGGACAGTTGGTAGGATTTTGCAAGCCGAGGCCAGATGGTGGGGGATGAATGTAGTGCGACATGAATCCAAGGTCCCGGTTGAAGCCGTACTCATGTGTGCGGAACTTGGCTATAATTTCTGCTCGGCGATTCTGCATTGTCACGCGTCCTGAAGGCTGCCTTGGAGACGCTTACCCGGAGATCAGAGGTTGAATGCCCTTGACTGCTGAAGTGTTCCCCGACTGGAAGGGAACATTCCTGCCTGGCGATTGTTGCAAGATGTCCGTTCATCCGTTGTTGCAGGGTCTGCATGGTCTCGCCAATGTACCACGCTTCGGGACATCCTTTCCTGCAGTGCATGAGGTAGACAATGTTGGTCGAGTCACACGAGTATGGACCGCGTACCTGGTGGGTGGTGTTCTCACGTGTAATGGTGGTACCCATGTCAGTGATCTGGCACGTCTTGCAGAGATTGCAATGGCAGGGTTGTGTGGTGTTGTGGTCGTTGTTCTGAAGGTGGGTAGTTTGCTTCAAACAATGGTTTGTTTGAGGTTACGTGGTTGTTTGAAGGCAAGTAGTGGGGGTGTGGGGATGACCTTGGCAAGATATTCATCTTCATCGATGACGTGTTGAAGGCTGTGAAGAAAATGTTGTAGTTTCTCTGCTCCGGGGAAGTACTGGATGATGAAGGGTACTCTGTTGGTTGTGTCCCATGTTTGTCTTCTGAGGAGGTTGGTGCGGTTTTTCGCTGTGGCACGTTGGAACTGTCAATCGATGAGTCGAGCGCCATATCCTGTTCATACGAGAGTATCTTTCAGCATCTGTAGATGTCTGTTACGCTCCTCCTTGTCTGAGCATATCCTTTGTATATGGAGGGCTTGTCCATAGGGGATGGCTTCTTTAATGTGTTTATGGTGGAAGCTGGAGAAGTGGAGCATCGTGAGGTTACCCATGGGCTTGAGGTAAAGCAAAGTGCTAAGGTGACAGTCCTTGATGGAGATGAGCATGTCCAAGAATGCAACCGATTTTGGAGAGTAGTCCATTGTGAGTCTGGTGGTGGGATGGAACTTATTGATGTAATTGTTTAGTCGTTTCAGCGATTTTGCGCTTTGGGTCCAAAGAAAAAAAATGTCATCGACGTATCTGGTATATAATGTTGGTTGAAGGTCCTGTGCGGTAAGGAGCTCTTGTTCAAACTTGTGCATGAAGATGTAAGCATATTGAGGTGTGAATTTGGTCCCCATGGCTGTTCCGTGCATCTGGATGAAGAATTTGTTGTTGAAGGTGAAGACGTGATCCAGACTGAATCGGATGAGTTGTTGAATTGCGTCTGGAGATTAGCAGTTGTTGGTGTTGAGTACTGAGGCTGTTGCAGCAATGCCGTCATCATGAGGGATGATGGTGTAGAGTGCCTCGTCCATTGTGACGAGGAATGTTCTTTATAGCTGTGATTGGCTTTACCTCATTTATAATTCACTCAATTCGGCCAAACTGTCTGTCCGTCAATTTAAGAGAGATATATATTTAAATACATTGGTACAAATTGTCCCATACCATCGCTTGAGATAAACACATTGTTCACCAGGACTTTTCATTCTAGACTGGTTGTTACAATAGAAACGGAACTGCCCTTTCTTTCACACAATGGGGCATTTCAGCCAGCAGTTCCTTTAGTCTCTAGCAAGTCTCAAGCAATTTGCAAAATGTTCCCAGCTATTCGGCTTTCCTCACTCATGGTTAATGTGATTTAGGTTAATTATTCTTAATGAGTCCTCAATTAAACCTTTTACCTATATCATCTATGGCTAACTAGAAAGCCAATTTCTATCATGTTCTCTACTGTTGTAGCACTGTACTCCGTGTGCTTAACCCGATGTCTATGTCTATGTATTTACATTGTGTATTTATTGTATATCCTATGTTTTTCATGTATGGAGCGATCTGCCTGGACTGTACGCGAAACAATACTTTTCATTGTACTTTGGCACACGTGACCCTGACTTTGAAAAACCCTAGCTTAAAGGAAAGCACTCTCAGCTATAGCCTTGTGCAAACTTTTCATGATTGTAAAATCTACTCCAAGGGATTTTAAAAAAAACAACACTTCTGTTGGAAGCCAATCCCACCCACAAAATTGACCGTGGCCCCAAACACTGTACTGGGCTTCAGCCAAATGAGCTTGTTTGCGAGCGTTCAAGATGCCTGTGCATGTGAAATAATGCTGGATTTCAAGGGTCTACATCAATGAAACCAGTAAATTGTTCAGTATTGATTTTAATGTAATTTATTGTGACTTAAAATTACTCACAGGTGGTGAACTAGTCACACGATTAAAAATAATTATTTTTTGTGATGAATGTATTTTATGCTGTACTACTAAAAGTGTACCAGATTACCACTCTCACTGACATCAAGGACCTTTGTATTTAATTCAAGGCAGCTAGGATAAATAAGTACATTCTAAATTGCTGTTTAAGAAAAATTAGATGGGTGGAATCTTACCAAATTTTGGCATAGTGTCGGACCTGGTAAGATAATCGGTGAGAATCCAGCCGGTGCCGAGAAATCGCACAAAGAACAAAGAAAAGTACAGCACAGGAACAGGCCCTTCGGCCCTCCAAGCCTGCGCCGACCATGCTGCCCGTCTAAACTAAAATCTTCAACACTTCCGGGATACATAACCCTCTATTCCCATCCTATTCATGTATTTGTTAAGATGCCGCTTAGAACATAGAACATAGAACTGTAAAGCACAGTACAGGCCCTTCGGACCACAATATTGTGCCCCTTAAACATCTTTATCGTTCCTGCTTCCACCACCTCCTCCGGCAGCGAGCTCCAGGCACCCACTACCCTCTGTGTAAAAAACTTGCCTCGCACATCTCCTCTAAACCTTGCCCCTTGCACCTTAAACCTATGCCCCCTAGTAATTGATCCCTCTACCCTGGGAAAAAGTCTCTGACTATCCACCCTGTCTATGCCTCTCATAATTTTGTAGACCTCGATCAGGTCGCCCCTCAACCTTCGTCGTTCCAGTGAGAACAAACCGATTTTATTCAACCTCTCCTCATAGCTAATGCCCTCCATAACCAGGTAACATCCTGGTAAATCTCTTTTGCACCCCCTCTAAAGCCTCCACATCCTTCTGGTAGTGTGGTGACCAGAATTGAACACTACTCAAAGTGTGGCCAAAATATTGAGCCTCCTAAAATGTTCTTTTTACCACGTAAATCATTCCACACGTGGCGGCCAGCCGCTGATTTGCTCATCCCGGGACAACTTAATCTCTGCAATCAGTGAGGCATTCCATATAAATGCCCCCACCCCAGAACTCCCCAGCATTTGTTCCAGATCTAGTCGGGGGAGATGGCTGCCAGGAAGCCAGCGCAAAGATTCTCCCAGGGACCCCTGACCAAACTCCTGGATGGTATGCAGCAGAGGCAGGAGGTCCTATATCCATATTCTCCCAGATGTCCTTCCACCAAGGTCACCAGCCTGGTCTGGGAGGCAGTTGCAGGCTGAGTGAGTACCAGATTGCTGCAGAAGAGGATAGGGCAACAGTGCCGCAAGAAGACATATTACCTTCTTTGTGAGGCTAGAGTGTCTGCGTCCATGTCATGTCTCCCACTGCACCCCTTCACACATCCTTCGCACTTCCACAATGATCTATCAACCAGCCATCTCACGGGTTCCCAACACTGATCATACTTCCCTCTCCCCCCATCCCCACCCCACTCCCCATGTTCCTCCCAGTAGCTAAACTGCTCCTCATATCCTCGCTCCCATTCCACTCCCACTCATCACCCTCCGAACTGGCAGGACTCCTGCCTGTACTCTCCCTATCTGTCTCATTCTTGAGCATGAGCGGCATGAGTGGACACAGCCAGCCAGAGTCATGCCTGAGATCAGATGCCTCATACCTTTGAGGAAAAAGACCTGCTAGCGAGGAGCAGGACCGCACCGGCGCAGAAGGCCAAGTGAGGGCAGCAGAATAAATGAGAAACCTCAAGACAAATTAAAGCCTCACAAGAACAAACTTTCTCAGAGGCATTACATCAGTATCCTGAACCCTCCACTAGTGGAGATAAGCACACCTCGGTGGGATTAACTAGCAGGCAGGCTTCTGCCGCACTCACTGGTGAACACCTCACCCAGATTATCTACAGCAGCCGGAGGCAGGGTCGTCTCAGGGTTCCGGCACTCGGAGGGATGCTGGAGCCCTGGACTCTGCTGAGCCCCTGGCTGATGACCTGCCCCGGGTCCGGTCATCCCAGAGCTTCTGGAGTTGCAAAGGTAGATCCATGAGCATCAGGAAGGGATGACAATATCCCTGCAAGGCTCACTGGAGGAGTACCACTGACTGAGGAGATGGGGGTGTCACTCCAATGCAATGTGGCCAACATTGCGAGAGTGGCGTCTTCAGTGGAGACCTCAGTGCAGGATGTGCACTCCATAGCATGAGTTGTCAACTCAATGGCTCAGCTCATGGTGCCATGCTCCACAAACGCCCGCACAGACCCAGTGCTTCATCCCTGCGCAGTGTGAGAATAGCAGCGCTATGTCTCTCCCATCTCCCACACTGATGACTCAGTAAAGATGTGCTGCTCCTGGCACTCCCTCAACCCTCCATCCAGGGAAGGTGACATCCTCCACTACCCAACCCCCCTCCTCCAACACCCCCCAGCATCAAAGCTAAGGCCTCACATGTCTGTCACTCTTCTCCTGTGATGAGGAGGCCAAGCACTGGTAAGTATTGAGAAGCTGACCACTTCAGTTATAAGTTGGAGGAAAACACTCGGACCTCTGACCTCAGATGGGCTGCAGATGGAGTTAAGTCATCCAACGCCTCTGAACCCCAGGATAAGCTCGATCATTGGCAGGACGAGTTCAGCTCTCAGCTCTCTGTTAGGCTGGAGTCACACATATCGCTGAGAATGAGAAGAGCATCACTCAGGCCTTAATGCAACTCATCATCTTTCTCCTGCAGAGATTGGCAAATGGCTTTAGCGCCCTGTCCATGAATGTGCACACCAACCCGAGGATGTCCCGCAGGCACCACATTGGTGAGTTGATGTTACACTCCATGGTGGGAGGGCTCTTCACTCCCTCATCCTGGTATTCTCCAAAATGAGATGTTACGAAGGTGTCCCTAGCTGTTCGGCCCAGGTGGGATCTGACCATTGCCTGAGGTTCTTCTTCCTCCTCTTCCACTGGTTGGCCCTCTCCGTCCTCATCGCCCTCTTCTTAACTGAGGAGATGTGGCACTCCTCTATCTCCCCTTGGTCTAGCTGGTGTCCCCACTGCAGTACCAAGTTGTGGTGAGCACAGCAGGCCATAATAATGCGGGGCACTCTGATGTGCCATCAATTGTACGAGAGACGAGTTGCTTTACAAAAGTTAGGCTTTAATAAACTAGAACTTAGCCCTGCGGTCGTCTACAATAAAATGGACGACCGCCGGGCGGTTGCCTATTTATACCTCAGCAAGGAGGTGCGGTTAACTCAGCCTCTCGACCAATCGGTCGAGAGGCTCATGACCGCCCAGGGCCAATGGTAAGCCAGTGTTCTGCACCAATGGCAGACAGGTATGCAAATCATATCACCACACACTCTCTGGGGGCTGTATTGGAAAGCTCCCCCAACTGGTCCAGGCACCAGGACTGCATTTTGAGCAGTCCAATTTGACCAGCATCCGCTTTTATCCAGGAGCCTCATTGTAGCGAGTCTCAGCAGGTATTTGTAGCCTCTGCACTGGTGACATCATCCCCCTCCTGAGGGAATACCCCCTGTCCCCAAGGATCCATTCCTCTAGAAACTGTTGTCCCTGAAAGATAGCTGGTATCTGAAAGCGCAGCGGGACAGAGAAACCAGCCCCTGATTTGGACAGTTCACCCTCACAATATAAATTGTTTCTTTTTCATTCATTCTCCAATAAACTGTCTGGCAGCCGCTTGTCTGACTTGTACATGAAATCCCTCTCGGTATCATGTGGTCACCCGATATGGGTAAAAGGTTCAGCACATTCGTATCCTCTTGTACGAAGGGTTCTAAAGTTTCACTGGACCCAACTTTATCTCCATTAATTCAGTCAGCTTTGACAGAGAGTCATCCAAACTCGAAACGTTAGCTCCCTTTTCTCTCCACAGATGCTGTCAGACCTGCTGAGATTGTCCAACATTTTCTGTTTTTGTCTCAGATTCCAGCATCTGCAGTAACTTGCTTTTATCTTAGTGCTTACAAACTGGGATGCGTTCACCCTGGGGCTCCATCGGGACTTTCCAGGGACTTGGTGCAATATTGTGAAAGTGCGAGCTGTGAGGTGGGAGGGAAATGTGACTGCCACGTACACTGTGTGGTGGGTTGCCTCACCCAGGAAGGGACTGCACTTGGAGGAATGTTGAGAGCAGCATCAATAACTTTAAAAACAAGCACTTACAGGCAGCACATCTATATTATAAGCATTATAAAGTGTTGTAGTTTAGATAGGGAGAAGTCTGTTTGAAAAGGGATTTTTCAACCAAAAAGGTTAGAGCCGCATTGAACTGACCACTCACACTTTATTTTTCCTTCTGCCCCTGCTGGCCAATTCCATTCACCTGCAGACTTCTCTGGTGGGTGAATTCCCTCCAGGCTCAGTTGTTCCACCAGACTAACTTTAGAGCTTGAAGTCTGGCAGAAACCATGGCCTGCATGTTACAGGGGATGGGGGATTGGGCAGACAGCTCACCCATCAGCCCCAGAAAGGAAAGCTGGCCAGCAGCCAACACATTCGGAGAAAGCTGGACGCAGACTGAAATGGGATGAAGTGAGACATTCACCCCTCAGTGCGAGGAAGGGCCACTCTCGGAAGTAGCTGGCTGATCAATTGGCCGGCACTTCCAGCAGTACCTGCAACACCAGACCTCAGTACTGGGTGCTGCTGGGACTGCAGGAAGCAGCTCGAGGAGGAACATGGCCAGTCCCAGAAAGGTAAATCCTGCGAGGAGAGGACAGATCCTCGAGTCCAGCGAGAGGGGTGGGTGACGATCCAGTTTTTGCAAGGCAGGCGGTGGGCAAACTGTACATTGGCCTTCATTGCAAGAGGATATGAGTACAGAAGGGGGACACGGTAGCACAGTGGTTGGCACAGTGGTTAGCACAGTTGCTTCACAGCTCCAGAGTCCCAGGTTCGATTCCTGGCTTGGGTCACTGTTGTGTTGTTCCTCGTGTCTTAATAAAGCTCGTAGTCTCAAGTGTGGAGAAGATGCTTTATTGTGAGTTTGTTCAGTTTCCAGAGCTCGACCTAGAACGACCTTCCAGTGCTAACTACCAGCTTTGCTTGCTGTGTGTGTCTTGTGTATCTGTGTTGCTCCAAGTTCTGCCCTCAGTGAAGTGTGTCCTCACTTCCTGTCCTGATCTATTTATATGGCTCTCCCGTGCTCCCTCTAGTGGTTGCTCAGTTGTGTTGCATCTGGTTAACTTGTGATCACCACATCCCCCTTTTTCTCTTAACATATTTTCTGTACATCGTTAAAGAAAATTGTCCATCCTGTCCCGGTGTATTTGTAGCTCTCCCTCTGGTGTTTGCTCAGTTGTTTTTGTATCTAGTAAATCTACGATCACCCCATCCCCCTTTTTCTCTTTACATATTTGCTGTACATCGTTAAAGAAAATTATAGAAAACAGTTACTTATGATATGCGTATCTATACAGGTGATGGTGCTATTGCATACTGTACAAAGCCAATGTAGTTATATGTCCAATCTCAATAAAACATTTATGAGTCCAAACTTGATGAATTTGTTCAGAGCTTTTTTTTCTTTTTTTTTGTTGTTGTTGATGACGTGGTGATATTGATATTGCCAGTCCGCTGTGAATGTTGTTGGTGTTCCTTGTTATTTTAAGTACCCAATGCATCATCCCGAGGTGTTTGCATGGTCACATCACTGATGTTGACTGGCATGGACTTTTTTCTGTGCTTGTGGTGTTGATTTATTGTCTCATCCGCCTTGGATGCTGGTGTGCTTGCTCGTTCTGGAGCAGACGTGTGTTTATGCGATTCGTCGTCATCCCATGACATGTTTGTGGTCTTGTCATCGTTTTGCCATGCGCTGTGGCATTGTCCGTCATGTGCCAAGTAGTACCATTGTGTACAAGTCGTTGTTTCATTGCTGTTGTCTCTGTCCTTCCTGTTTTTGTTGTTTTCGTTGCCGTACTTGTTGCTGTTTTTGTCGTTTCTGTCTTTGGTGTTGTCGCTATCTTTGTTCCTGACTTTGTTGTTTTCGTTGCCGTTCTTGTTGTTGTTTTTGTTTCTGTCGTTGTCGCTGTCTTGGTGCCTGACTTTGGTGTTTGTCTTGTCGCGCTTCATGTTGCTTTTGTTCTTGCTGTTGTCGTTCTCATTTCTGCTGTGCTTCTTGCTATTGTTGTTGGTCTTGTCGCGCTTCATGTTGTTTCTGTTCTTGCCGTGTTTCTTTTGACTTTTGTTTTTTTTTGTTATACTCTACGAGTGTCCCGAGTGGATAATTTGAGTCATTTAGCATGCCGTCTCGCGAGTGGTGCGAATGATCTGATGTTGCATCGGTGCAGGTGACATCAATCAGTTGTGGAGAATTGGATTCCGCATCTTTGCTTTCTTGGTGCTCCTCTTCCGGAGTCAAAGTCTTCTCGATTACATTTGACGCGGTGTCTGTGGACTCTTGCCGCTCCTCTTCTGGAGTCAATACCTCCATGATTACAATTGACGTGGTGTCTGTGGACTCTCGGCGCTCCTCTTCTGGAGTTAAAATCTTCATGATTTCTGTTGATGTTATCTCACTGGACTCCAGGTGCTCCTCTTCTGGAGTCAAAATCTGCATGGTTTCTTTTTGTTTGGTGTCTCTGGACTCCAGGTGCTCCTCTTCTGGAGTCAAAATCTGCATGTTTTCTTCTGGCTTGGTCTCTCTGGACTCCAGGTGCTCCTCGTCTGGAGTCAGAATCTGCATGGTTTCTTTTGGCTTGGTCTCTCTGGACTCCAGGTGCTCCTCTTCTGGAGTCAAAATCTGCATGTTTTCTTTCGGCATCGTCGCTCTGGACTGTTGGGTGGCCCGACTCTGTGCTTCTGTACAGACAAGCTGAGAACTGTCAGTCTCGCTGTGATCCTGTACGTCGAGTGCGATCACCTTGTTACTGTTCTCGCTCTGTGCGTCGGTACAGACAAGCTGAGAACTGTCAGTCTCGCTGTGATCCTGTACGTCGAGTGTGATCATCTTGTCACTGTCTTCGCATGCAGTGGGTAGAGGTGCATTGTTTTCTTCTTGTTCATGTGAGCTTGTTAGACTTTCATAGTCTGCTTGTGTTTGCTCAGATACTGCGGGTTTAACTGCATGGTCTTGTTCATGCATGGTGTTCGCCAGGGAGTGTTTGCTTGCATCCCTTTTGGAGTCTTTCATTACTCGCACTGTGGAGCCTGTCATCGCTCGCTCTGTGGAGTCTTCCTGTGCTCTCTGTGTGGCGTCGTCTTCGTCTTGGGTATTGCTGTCATCCAATGTATCGACGAGCTGCCATGGCCTCATGGTGTTGGATTCATCTACCATGAGTAGAGTCGTGTTGAGCTTTGCAACGGTGTCGCTGATGCTGTGATCAGCATGTCCAAATAACTCCTCCATGTCTAAGTAGTATTCTTTGATAGCCATTTCATCTTCGTTGGCTTCTTCTACCACGAGTTGATTCGTGTTGAACTTTGCGACCGTGTCGCTGATGCTGTGAGAAGCATATCCGACTGACTCAGCTGTGTCTGAGTAGTATTCTTCGAAAAACAAATCATCTTTTGTTGTTTCGGAATTCTTTTTGTTCTCTTCACTTTGGGTGGTGCAGACTGCTTTTTTCAGGGTGTTGTGCAAGTTGTTTTTAACTGTTGGTGTAAGTTCAGGCGTTTTTCTGTGTTCTGAGGCAAGAAAATTTGTGTTTACCACTTTAAGTGTCTTGTTTTCAATTTTCGGGCATTTCCCTTTTAAGTGGGCGTGGTCGGGATGCTCAGACGTCATGACGTCACGCGCAGGAATGCATTGCGCATGCGCAAATCGGCCTTCCTCCTTCACTGTGCGGTTTTGTTTCCATTGCGCATGCGCGGCGTGCGCATGCGCATTACGATCCGCGACCAAAACTTTTTTTGACTGCGCATGCGCGGCTTGCGCATGCGCATAACGATCCGCGACCAAAACTTTTTTTGTGTGCGCATGCGCGGCTTGCGCATGCGCATAACGATCGGCATCGCGATATTTTTTGAACTGCGCATGCGCGGCTTCCGGTTCCGGCGCATGCGCAGACGCCATTTGTAGTTCTTTGCTTACCGGAGACTGCAAAATGTGCTCCAACGCCATTTTTTGCCGTTTTTCGCGGATTTCAGGGATTTTTCTTGCCCACCAGGACTCTCTCTCCAAAACTCGTAAGTAATTTTCTCTTCCCGATTTGGACAGGGTTTCAGCGTTTTGGCTTTGTGAGAAATTCTTGTCATTTCTTCTTTTTGATCTGTACTTTTCATTCGCGATTTCTTGCTCTTTTCGTGATTTTTTAAGTTTTGCATCACTCAGTCTCTGTGCAGTTTGGACTCTGAGTATGTCTTGCTGTTCAAATTTCTCACAGTACTCTTCAAATTTGTTTAGTACCGTTTGTAAGCTGTTTCTGTCTTCACCTTTTGAGTATTTAAATCCATTATAAACTTTCCTAGCTTCATGTCCTTCGATGAGGATTGTTATTTTAATTTTGTCTGAGGCTGCTGCTGCATCATATGCTATGATATAAAAATCGAACATTTGTTTAAACCTTTCCCAGACACTTCTTACTTTTCCAGGCGTGTCCAGGTGAAGTGGGTATCCAAGGCACATCCTCTCATCAGCAATGTCTTCCCAAGTCGAATGTCCAGTAGGAGATTTCCATGCCATTCTTGGTTGAGATTTCCATGCCATTTTTTTTTTTGTTTTCTGTATCTGCAGCTGAGTTGTCCTGTCATAAGCGTCTGAAATCACTCCTAGGTACCATGTGTTGTTCCTCGTGTCTTAATAAAGCTCGTAGTCTCAAGTGTGGAGAAGATGCTTTATTGTGAGTTCGTTCAGTTTCCAGAGCTCGACCTAGAACGACCTTCCAGTGCTAACTACCAGCTTTGCTTGCTGTGTGTGTCTTGTGTATCTGTGTTGCTCCAAGTTCTGCCCTCAGTGAAGTGTGTCCTCACTTCCTGTCCTGATCTATTTATATGGCTCTCCCGTGCTCCCTCTAGTGGTTGCTCAGTTGTGTTGCATCTGGTTAACTTGTGATCACCACAACTGTCTGCACGTAGTTTGCACTTTCTCCCCGTGTCTGTGGATTTCCTCCGGGTGCTCTGGTTTCCTCCCACAGTTCAAAGATGTGCAGGTTAGGTGGATTTACCATGATAAATTGCCCTGAGTGTTCAAAAAGTTTAGGTGGGGTTACTGGGTTACGGGGATAGGGTGGAGATGTGGGCTCAGGTAGGGTGCTCTTTCCAAGGGCCGGTGCCGACTCAATGGGCCGAATGGCCTACTTCTGCACTGAAATTTTATGATTCTCGGAGCAAGGATGTCTTACTGCAGCTGTACAGGGCCTTGGTGAGACCACACCTGGAGTATTATGTGCAGTTTTGTTTCTGTATATTAGAAAGGATATACTTGACATAGAGGGAGTGCAGCGAAGATTCACCAGACTGATTCCTGAGATGGCAGGATTGTCGTATGAGGAGAGATTGCGTCACTGGAATTTGGAATAGTGAGAGAGGATCTAATTTAAATGTGTAATGTTCTGACAGGTCTGAACAGATTGGATGCAGGGATGTTGTTTCCTCTGGCTGGGGTGTTCTAGGACAATGGGTCACAGTCTTAGGATACGAGGTAGGCCATTGCGGACTGAGATTCGGAGAAATCTGTTCACTCAGAGGTTGGAGAACCTGAATATTCTACCACAGAAGGCTGTGGAGGTCAAATCCACATCAGACCTCGGGCAGCACGGTAGCATGGTGGTTAGCATAAATGCTTCACAGCTCCAGGGTCCCAGGTTCGGTTCCCGGCTGGGTCACTGTCTGTGCGGAGTCTGCACGTCCTCCCCGTGTGTGCGTGGGTTTCCTCCGGGTTCTCCGGTTTCCTCCCACAGTCCAAAGATGTGCGGGTTAGGTGGATTGGCCATGCTAAATTGCCCGTAGTGTCCTAAAATGTAAGGTTAAGGGGGGGTTGTTGGGTTACGGGTATAGGGTTTGAGTAGGGTGATCATTGCTCGGCACAACATCGAGGGCTGAAGGGCCTGTTCTGTGCTGTACTGTTCTATGTCTATGTCTAAATCACAGGATATATTTAAGAAGGAAATCGATAGATTTCCAGGTTCTAAAGGTGTCAAGTGGAATGGGGAGAGCTGAACCCAGCTGACCCATCAGTGAGATGGGCACACTCCAGCACAAGTAGTGCCATCTTCTTGGCTGGGATGAGTGTGTGTGGGAATTGTAATGTGGCTGCAGCTTGTCAGCCTCCCTAGTGTCAATCACGGACCTGGCGAATCCAGCGCCAATTTATCATTGGAATCGATTGCGTTCCATGCGGCACCAGTGATAGCCCCTCCACAGTTGCTGAATTGGTCCAGGTTCGACGGCAGTTTTGCTGTCGTGAAAGTTCATGAATCCTGAGTCAGTGTCAGAAACAGATAATCCCGCCCAATATTTTTAGTCCCTCGTGGGATTTGAACATTCCTGGGAAAGCCAGCATGTTATTGCCCATCCTCAATTGCTGTTGAGAGGGTGGTGCTGAGCTACAGCCTATCTGGTGCAGGCACATCAATAGTGCTGCTAGGGAGGGAGTTTCAGGTTTTTACCCAGGGAGTGTGAAGGAACGGTGATAGATTCCAAGTCAGTATGATGCGTGGCTTGCAGGGGAACTTGCAGGTGGTAGTGTTACCATGTATCTGGCAGCACGGTAGCATTGTGGATAGCACAATTGCTTCACAGCTTCGGGGTCCCAGGTTCGATTCCGACTTGGGTCACTGTGCGGAGTCTGCACATCCTCCCCGTGTGTGCGTGGGTTTCCTCCGGGTGCTCCGGTTTCCTCCCACAGTCCAAAGATGTGCAGGTTAGTTGGATTGGCCATGATAAATTGCCCTTAGTGTCCAAAATTGCCCTTAGTGTTGGGTGGGAGTACTGGGTTATGGGGATAGGGTGGAGGTGTTGACCTTGGATAGGGTGCTCTTTCCAAGAGCCGGTGCAGACTCGATGGGCCGAATGGCCTCCTTCTGTAAATTCTATGATCTATTGCCCTTATCTGTTTAAATGTCAGAGGTCAGGGTCTGGATTTTCCGCACCAAGCCGCTGAAATCGTGTTCGGCGACGGGGCGGAGAATCCGTTTTTGAGCGCAGAATTAGGACCAGCGCTGGTTTCGCAATTCTCCGCCCTCGAAAATCGGCGTTCTCATTGAGTACGCCGCACTGGGTATCTACAGCCTCAGGCCATTGCCTGAGGCCCACACCGTGATTCTCCGCTCCCAACCAACCGAATTCCCAACGGCATGGTTCTAATCTGGGCCTGCCGTTTGGGAACCTCGCGTGGCGGCTGCGGACTCAGTCCGGGCCGCCACAGTCGGGGGAGGGCCGATTGGAGTGCAGGGGTACCTCATTCTGTACTGGGGCTATGTGTGTGTGCAGTCCAGAGCAGCGAGTGGCCGATGTGGGGCAGGTCCGTGGGCTGAGTCCGTCATGGAGCACGGCGCGGCCACCGGAGGCCACCGCCATGCGTATGCGCGGCCTCTGACACGGAAGTGCGGGGGCCCATATCAGCAGCTGGAGTTGAGAGCTGTGGCCTTTTGATGTCAGTTTTCCTGAAGTAAAAGTCCACAGTTTTCACGACAGCATGGAAACATAGTCCCAAAAACGGAGAATCCAGCCCCATGTGTTTGGAAGGTGCCATCGAAACAGCCTTGGATAGTTGCTGCAGTGCATCTTGTAGGTCAAAGCTGAAGTGATCTGCAGTACATAAAGGGTTAATGAAGAATCAGTACAGCTAAGAGATCACTAGAGGGCAGTACCAACAGGGGTATATAACCAGACTCATTCTGAGTTCCCACTCTCTTCGTGGATAGTGTGACTAGTGAACAGCAGTGTAAAGAGTTAGCTCAGAGTGGCAGTGTCGATAATCATGTGTAATAGTATTTAATCTTGTCTATTTCAGAACTAGTATAAGCATTGGAGACAGAAAGAACTCACAGAATTATTGTTTTAGTTACTCATTAAATTATTTGTTCTCATTCAATGACTTTGAGTGTTCATCATCAAGTTAAACAGCACCTTGATGAGAAGTAAATGAGTAGCATATATTATAGAAATATAATATAACAAATGCTAACCATTTCCCACTGTGACCCAGTTTTGATGCTTCAAAATTGGCATGACCCCACACGCCAACAAAAATGAAACAGCAGGGTAGTAACTGTCAATATTTAATTATTTTAAAGTTCATACGTCCACAAAAATCTGCTTTTAGACTATCTTCGAAAAATGTTATCTTATGCAGTCACTGGGCGTTATGAGACACATAGCCATGTATGTTGTGACACAGTCTCTCAAAGTCTGACAGTGTGGTTAATACTGCATATCTAAATCTCTGATGTGACATCCAAGGTTGATGAATATCGAGATTTGGTGCAGACAAGTGTGCTTAATCCTGTTTCACACAAAAACGTGCTGGCATCACTGTCAATGTACATAGTGAAATGTCAGGATGGTTAGTCTTCACACTGAACCAGAATTCAAACAGAGAAATGCTGGGAATTAAATTGATTGTGTGAAATTTCAATAAGCTATTCAATTTTAGCTGTGGGCAAACATGTGTCATCAGGCGACATTGAAAAGGCTTCTGGAGGGCAGCACGGTGGCCTAGTGGTTAGCACAACTGCCTCACGACGCTGAGGTCCCAGGTTCGATCCCGGCTCTGGGTCACTGTCCGTGTGGAGTTTGCACATTCTCCCCGTGTTTGCGTGGGTTTCGCCCCCACAACCCAAAGATGTGCAGGGTAGGTGGATTGGCCGCCCTAAATTGCCCCTTAATTGGAAAAAATAATCGGGTAATCTAAATTTTAAAAAAAAGAAAAGGCTTCTGGACCCATCAAACTTTGTTACTTTTAAATCCAGGGATAAAGGGTGCAAAGTACACCTCCAGTCAGCTGAGATGGTCGGCTGTCACATAAGTGGAACACTGTCCAGTTTTGTTGTCAGACTGAATTGTGGAAAGTTGCGGGGAGGAGTTGTTAACTTCAGCATATCACTCGTACAAATTTTTTTTTAATGAATGAGCTGAGCTGATCACTCAGTCAAGGAGTGTTTGTGCTCTTTCCTTGCATATTTGCATTCAGTTCATTTACTTTCCCAAATATTTCTGTGTGGTAAAAAAGGAAACAAATCTGTTTTCTGGTTCGGGGCACCCCCATCTGGCAGTGGGTGCTCCGTCCCGCCAGGCGGCCAATGGGATTTCCCATTGTGGACAGCTCTACGCCGTCAGGAAATCCATGGCGTGGGTGCTTTGCCGACGCAATGGGGAATCCAGACAGCGAAGAATCCAGCCCAATGAATTTGCTTTTTTCACAGGTCATTGCAAAATCAAATATCTGGGGCTGGGTTCTCCAGTATTGAGACTAAGTGCAGGCGCCATCGTGGAAACCGTGGCGTTTTACAACAGAACAAATGGCGCAACAGCTGCACTGATGCAGCTACTTTAAATGGGCTAGCACCATCACCACGTGGAATGTAATCAATTCCATGGAAAATGGTGCCAAATTCGCCAGGTCTGTCATTGGCGCACATGAGGCTCACACGCCGCAGCCGCACTTAAACGACCCATCACCCATACACACCATCCCAGTCAACAAGGTGGCTGGGAGGAGAGCAGTGCCACGGTTCAGGAACACTGAGCTGGACACCTTCATGAACACCACGGAGGAGAGGAGGATGATCCTGTTCCCCGGCCTGGGAGGAAGGCTGCCAGGCACTGCTGTTCGCTGTGCCTGGGCGCAGATGTCATAGGCGGTCAGCACCGTGGGCAACGTCATCCGGACTGGCATGCAGTGCCGGAAGAAACTGCACAACCTTCTCAGGGCGGCCAGGGTGAGTTGGCTGCTCCGTGCTCCATGGCAGATTCAGCCCGCGGATCTGGAAAGCGGAACTAGTGCCCCCAAACGGCCGCTTGCCCGGCCCGAAAAGAAACCCCAGTCCTGCATGAGGATCCCCCTGCCCTCCGATAGACCCGCCCCTGACTGTGGCGGCCCCGGACTGAGTCTGCAGCCACCTCGCGAGTTTCCCGAGCAGCAGGACCACATTAGAAATACACCATCGGGAATTCAGCCGGTTGGGGACAGAGAATAGCAGGGCCGACTCAACGCAGCAAACTCCCCGAGTACGCCACTTTTTGGGGGGGGGGGGGAGAATCACGGAACCGGGCTGGTCCCGATTTCATGCGTGAAACTGGATTCTCCAACCCATCGTCAAATACGATTTCGGCATCGGGGTGCAGAGAATCCAGCCATGATCTTCCATAGCTGAATCACCATCAGTACAAAATCCAACCATGTGATCCCATGGAGTATCTTTGTCTTCCACGTACCCCTGCAACATACTGAGTGTTCCCTGTGTGGTCAGAAAGCAGGAGACAGAACAAAACATGTTCAAGAATACCAAGCCCATAACTTCTGATCTCCAGAACGTTGTCCCTGGGAATACCCCACAGATGTGCTGGGGGATTAACATCAGCCCTCTTCCCCCACCACATCCGCTGATGTGCCCACGGAAAAATTGCAGGGCAATTCCCCGGAAAGTAAAAATTTCCACTGGGCAATTGTCCTGCAGTTGGAGCAAGTCGTCTGATACTCCAATTTAAATTGCAGTCTTCGGGTGATTCTGACTGTTGTACAGCAATAATTACCCTGGAAAGGTTAGGAGAATTGAAATCACTTCTAACTCCTGCAGAACTACAGTATTGACCCCCCCCCCCCCCCCCACCCGCCATGGGACCACCACCCCCCAGCACACCAACCCTCCTGAATACCCTCTGACAGCCCCCATGGGACACCTGAATAACCCTCAATCCCCCATCCACCCCCATTACTAATCCCTGTGCCTCCTAAGTAGCTCCCCATTGATGCTGTACTACACTCCACTTCCCGACTAACACCTTGTGGTAGTCACCACACCTGCGGCGCTCGCAACGACGGATCAAGGTGCCCGACCATCTTAATCCTCAGATTCTTTCTTAATTTTTAAACAACCTGTAAATTTCTTAACTACCTGTATGTAAATAGTTTCCACCACCCCCGCTGGACTCTTTTTTAACAGGGGGTGAATGTGGTAGTCACCACTGTTGTATTGTGTATACTGCATACGAGGGTATTACGGCAAGGCCCCTGTACTACAGGTATGGGGGTAGATCTCTGCTTGCTGGTTCCGCCCAGTAGGCGGAGTATCAATGTGTGGGCTCTCCGAGCTGCAGCCATTTCAGCAGCAACTGCGGGAGGCTCCACATCTCTGTGTAATAAAGCCTCGATTACTCTCTACTCTCGTCTCATCGTAATTGATAGTGCATCAGTTTATTATGAAGAGATTTTAAAACGATGGACCACCGCATCAAGCCTAGTTGCCTGCAGCTGCACCCTCAACCAGACAACGCCAAGTCGGCCTTCACACATTGGCTAGCTTGCTTTGAGGCATACATAGGATCTACGACTGAACCACCCTCAGAGGCACAGAAGCTCCAGGTCCTCTACACGCGGCTGAGCTCAGATATCTTCCCCCTTATCCGGGACGCGCTGACATACGCTGAGGCCATGGCACTACTGAAGGAGAACTACACGCAGCAGACCAACAAAATCTACACCAGGCACCCTCTCTCCACATGGCACTAACTTGATAAGAGTTTTCGAAGAGGTCACAATTAACTTGATAGAGTTTTTCGAAGAGGTCACAAAGGTGATTGATGCAGGTAGGGCAGTGGATGTTGTCTATATAGACTTCAGTAAGGCCGTTGACAAGGTCCCTCATGGTAGACTGTTACAAAGGTGAAGTCACACGGGACCAGGGGTGAGCTGGCAAGGTGGATACAGAACTGGCTAGAACAGGGATCAGTGCTGGGACGTTTGCTGTTCATAGTATATATAAATGATTTGGAGGAAAATATAACTGGTCTGATTAGTAAGTTTGCAGACGACACAAAGGTAGGTGGAATTGCGGACAGCGATGAGGACTGTCAGAGGATACAGCAGGATTTAGATTATTTGGAGACTTGGGCGGAGAGATGGCAGATTGAGTTTAATCCGGACAAACGTGAGGTCATGCATTTTGGAAGGTCTAATGCAGATAGGGAATATACAGTGAATGGTGGAACCCTCAAGAGTATTGAAAGTCAGAGAGATCTAGGTGTACAACTCTATAGGTCACTGAAAGGGGCAACACAGGTGGAGAAGGTGGTCAAGGAGGCATACGGCATGCTTGCCTTCATTGGCCGGGGCATTGAGTATACGAATTGGCAAGTCATGTTGCAGCTGTATTGAACCTCAGTTAGGCCACATTTGGAGTACGGTGTTCAATTCAATACCAGAAGATGTGGAAGCTTTCGAGAGGGTGCAGAAGAGATTTACCAGGGTGTTGCCTGGTAGGGAGGGCTTTAGATATGAATAAACTCGATTTGTTCTCACTGGAATGACCAGCGCCGGCCCTAGGGTTGCTGGCGCCCCGGGCAAGGTGAACTTTGGCGCCCTTGGGGGGGGCCGAGAGAGGGGGGGGCGGGGCCGAGAGGGGGCGGACCCAAGGGGAGGGGCGGACCGAGCGGGGGGGGGCGGACCGAGCGGAATGGGGGGGGGCGGGGCGGGGGGGGGCGGACCGAGCGGGGGCGGGGGGGGGGCGGGCCCGAGGGGGCGGGGGGGGGAGCGGGCCCGAGGGGGCGGGGGGGGAGCGGACCGAGCGGGAGGGCGGCCACCGCGCATGCGCTGGTTGGCACCGGCCCAACTGCGCATGCGCGGGACCCGAGTCTGGCGCCCCCTAGCACATGGCGCCCCGGGCGACTGCCCGAGTTGCCGGTGCCTTGAGCCGGCCCTGGGAATGACAGAGGTTGAGCAGCGACCTGATAGAGGTCTACAGAATTATGAGGGCATAGACAGAGTGGATAGTCAGAGGCTTTTCCCCAGGGTAGAGGCGTCAATTACTAGGGGGCATAGGTTTAAGGTGCGAGGGGCAAGGTTTAGATCGAGCTCTCCACCTACAATTACGAGATTTTGTATCGCCCCGGTAAGCTCAACGAGCCCCCCCGATCCCGAGGCACATGTGCCAGTGCACAAGTGGATCGGTTCCGCACCCTGCACGACGATCTCTGTCACCCAGGGGTCACCCATTTTATCACTTCATAAAGGCCCGCAATCTTCCCGACTCCATCTAGGAAGTCAAGGCTAACACCAGAGACTGCCAGTTCTGCGCGGAGTGTAAACCGCACTTCTACTGGCCAGACCATGTGCGCCTGGTGAAGGCCTCCCCCCCTTTGAATGCCTCAGCGTGAACTTCAAAGGGCCCCTCCTGTCCACCGACCACAACACGTACTTTCTCAATGTGATCGACAAGATTCCCCTTTGCCATCCCATGCCCCGACATAATGTCTGCCACTCTCATCAAAGCCCTCAACACCATCTTCGCTCTGTTCGGTTTCCCCACCTACGTCCACAGCAACCGGGGATCCTCATTTATGAGTGATGAGATGCGCCAGTATCTTCTCAACAGGGGCATTGTCTCGAGCAGGACGACCAGCTACAACCCCCGGGGAAACGGGCAGGTGGAGCAGGAGAATGGGTGGGTCTGGAAGGCCGTCCAGCTGGCCCTACAGTCCAGAGATCTCCTGGCCTCCCGCTGGCAGAAGGTCCTCCCTGACACCCTTCACTCCATTCAGTCGCTCCTGTGCACCACGACGAATGAAACCCCCCATTAACGTCTCTTTGCCTTCCCTAGGAAGTCCACCTCCGGGGTTTTGCTCCCAACATGGCTGGCAGCTCCAGGACCTGTTCTCCTCCATAAGCACGTGCAGCTACACAAGGTGGACCCATTGGTTGAGAGGGTACAGCTACTCCACGCGAACCTGCAGTACGCCTACGTAGCGTACCCCGACGGCCGCCAAGACACAGTCTCCCTCCGGGACCTGGCACCAGCTGGGTCTCCACACACCCCCCCTGCCCCGGTGCCACCTTCCCTCCCCCCGGCGCACCTCACCACAGCCCCCGCTCCAGGACGATCCGCCCTCCCATCGGTCCCACCCATGGATGAAGATGAGGCCGACACGCTCCCGGAGTCACCGACGACCGAACCGACGCCTGAAACACCACACCTGCGGTGCTCGCAACGACAGTCAAGGCGACCGACCGTCTAAATTTGTAGACTCTTTCTTAATTTTTAAACAAGCTATAATTTTTTTAACAACCTGTTTGTAAATAGTTTCCACCACCCCCGGTGGACTATTTTTTAACAGAGGATGAATGTGGTAGTCACCACTGTTGTATTGTGTATACTGTTTACGAGGGTATTACGGTAAGGCCCCTGTACTACAGGCACGGGGGTAGATCCCTGCCTGCTGGCTCCGCCCAGTAGGCAGAGTATCAATGTGTGGGCTTTCCGAGCTGCAGCCATTTCGGCAGCAGCTGCTGGAGGCTCCACATCTCTGCTTAATAAAGCCTCGATTACTCTCGACTCTCGTCTCATCGTAATTGTTAGTGCATCACAGCCCAACAACTCCACTTCACCCACCATGGGACATCCCCGACTACCTACAGTTTCTACAGACATGAGAAAAGAAAGAGATTAGTAAAGAGAAATGTAGGCCCCTACGGATAGAAACAGGGGAATGTATAACAAGGGACAAATAAATGGCTGAGCAATTGAATACATACTTTGGTTCTGTCTTCACAAATGAGGACACAAATCAGATCCCAGAAATGTTGGAGAATGAGAGGTTTAGTGAGAGGGAAGAACTGAGGAAGATCAACATTGGTAGAGAAATGGTGCTGGGAAAACTGATGGGATTGAAGGCGGATAAATCCCCAGCACCTGAGAATCTGCATCCCAGAGTGCTAAAGGAGGTGGCTCTGGAAATGGTGGATGCATTGGTGGTCATCTCCCAGGATTCAATAGACTCTGGAACTGTCCCTGCAGATTGGATGGTAGCTCACGTCACTCCGATATTCAAAAACGGAGAGAGAGAGAAAGCAGGGAATTATAGACCAGTAAGCCTAACATCGATAGTGGGGAAAATTCGTGAATCCATTATCAAGGACTTTATAGTGGAACATTTGGAAAGCAGTGGCGGGATCAGTCAGAGTGAGCATGGATTTATGAAGGGAAAATTATGCTTTATAAATCTGTTGGAATTCTTTGAAAAGGTAACCAGTACAGGGGGTGCCAGTCGATGTGGTATATTTGGACTTTCAGAAGGCGTTTCACAAAGTCTCGCATAAGAGATTATTGTACAAAATTAAAGCGCATGGGATTGGGGGAAATGTATTGAGGTGGATAGAAAACTGGTTGACAGAGAGGAAACAAAGAGGAGGGATTAATGGGTCCTTTTCAAATTGGCAGGCAGTAACCAGTGGGGTACCATAGGGATCGATGCTGGGACCCCAGCTATTGACAATATATATTAATGATTTGGATGAGGGAACAAAATGCAACATCTAAAAGTTTGCAGATTATACCAAGTTAGGGGGGAGGGTGAATTGTGACGTGGATGCAGGGATCCTACAGCAAGCTCTGGACAGATTGGGCGAGTGGACAAACCAATGGCAGATGCAGTATAATTTGGATAAGTGTGAGGTTATTCATTTTGAAAGCAAAAACAGGAAGGCAGATTACTACCTGAATGGTTGTAAATTGGGAGAGGGGCGTGTGCAGCGGAACCTGGGTGTCCTTGTGCACCATTCACTGAAGGTAAGCATGCAGATGCAGCAGACGGTAAAGAAGGCTAATGGTATGTTGGCCTTCATTGCAAGCGGATTAGAGTATCGAAGCAGGGATGGGTTGCTGCAATTGTACAGTGCCTTGGTGAGGCCACACTTGAAGTATTGTGTGCGGTTTTGGTCTCCTTCTCTGAGGAAGGATATTCTTGCTTTCAAGGGAGTGCTGTGAAGGTTTACCAGACTTATTCCAGGGATGGTGGGACTTCAGAAGAAATGGGGGGGGGGGGGGGGGGGGGGGGGGGGGGGGGGATCTCATAGAGTCTTATAAAATTCTAACAGGACTAGACAGGGTAGATGCAGGGAAGGTGTTACCAATCATGGGTGTGTCCAGAACCAGGGGTCACAGCCTGAGGATTCAGGGTAAACCTTGTCGGACTGATATAAGGAGGCATTTCTTCACACAAAGAGTGGTGAGCCTGTGCAATTTATTATCACAGGATGTAGTTGATATTAAAACTTTGAATATATTCAAGAGGCGGCTGGATATAGCACTTAGGGAGAATGGGACCAAAGGCTGTGGGGAGAAAGCAAGATTAGGCTATTGAGTTGGATGATCAGCCATAATCATGATGAATGGGGGAGCAGGCTCGAAGGGCCAAAAGGCCTCCTCCTGCTCCTATCTTCGATGTATCTATGTATCTATGTACCTTTGTGACCCCAATTGGACCCCCGACTCCCCTCTCCATCACTCAGCTACACAACAACCCTCCGACTACTTGCTCACTCCCAACTGACTACCTCCCCATGCCTCAGTTACACTCCCCCACTCCAGCATCTACCCTCACCGATTCCCCTCATTGCAACCCAGTCCACTGACCATCCCCCACTATGCACCCAACTCTCCCATTGACCACCCCCCTACTGTCCAACGTCCCCACTGAGCAACCTCTCCACTGACCATCTGAACCCCCCACTCACCAATCTTCCCGCTGACCACCCTGTACCCACACTGACTAACCCCTTCCACTGATCAAACCCCAACACCACCCAACAACCCCCTCCCACTGATCAATCATCCCCAGCCACTGACCACCCAAACTTCACCACCCCCCCCCCCCCCCCCTCCATTCTTACCCACATACCTTATGGACATTCTTGCTGGCTTCTCAGAGTGGTTGGAGTTTTACCTACCTGTGTTGTGGCAGCTAGTGCCACAGAAAAATGGGTGTAGCTTCCGTACTCTTGACCCTCCTGCACTCCGGAACCCACTGCACGACAGCCCAGCCTGAATCGGAATGTCAGGCAAGATAGGTGTGGCTGAGATTCTGGGTAAGTAACTCGGAGCGGATTGGCAATCTGTCTGTTATTTCTCCTCCATCAAAGTTATGTCTTGGTGTTTTTTTCTTACACGTAGCGCACAAAAGCCAATATGTGTGTATCAAGCCCCTCAGCGCTCACATTAATTTGAAGAACAGAAACAGATGTGCATTTCAGGCTCTTCACAGTGTGAATCTCTGATCACCAGCAGATGCCTCAATTCTTTGCTCACAGTGTTGTTTGAGAGGGGCACAGCTGCAAGTCCATTTGTCTCTGCCTCCCGAAAGATTATTTTAACCCTATCGAATGCAGCAAGTAAAATCAAATTTCTGCAATCATGTGAGGCTCCTTTTCTTGTGCAATCTGATAACTCACCTCAGAAGATGCAATTTCACCTTGTTTGGAGACATTTATGGCCCTGTAAGCTTGTTAATGTGAAAATTTCTCTCTCTGACTTTGAAAACATTTTTGTAGTTTCCCAACACATTCCTTGTCAGCAGTTTCCAAGTGTTCCTTAAACTTATTTGGTTTCATTCTTTCATTAGACAGCACAAATGATGCATTTTGGCCTTCCTTCAGATTTGACGAAAACACTTATGAAAGCCTCTTTGTATATTTACGAACATGTTTCTTACCTTCTTGATTTTCATTAACAATGGAGTCAGCAGCTCTCTGCTGGAGGCAGATGTAGTATAAAGGGTTAATGCTGAATATGTAAATGTATAGGGCGGGATTCTCCATTTCCTGACACCGAAATCACGATACGGGATTGGGCGGAGAATAGCTTCCAATGCTGAAATCTGGGAGCCGGTTTGAAGCCAAATCGGGATGCTCCAGCCCCTCAAAAATGGCGTAAATGCATCGCTCGCCACGCGGGGTAAAAGTACAGTCGGCATATCATAAGCGGGCACGAGACCCGATGCTCCGGGGCCTCCGAGATTCACCGCCTCCGATGGGCTGATTTCCTGACGTCGTCATTGTGGTTATAAAAATTGTGAACATGGTGTCCTGGCTGCTGAGAGAGGGAGGAGGTAAGAAATGGCATGGAGTGACTGCGGCTGCTGGCCCGGACATCAGCCGTGCTGGCTGCGGCGGGATGGGGACCTCTGCCAGGGGGGGTGGGGGGGGGGGGGGGGGGAGGGGGGGAGAGAGGAGGAAGGGGAGTGGGAGAGGGGGCAGGCCGAGCAGCTGGGGCACCCCTACGCGGGGCTGAGGCCATCTTGCTGGATACCCACTGACTACCCACCCTGGCCCCTGGTTGCACATAGTGGCACCGGCGAATGGGTGCGCCCCCTTACGCCAAACCGTGCTCCCCCCCCGGTCCCGAACACCCCATCCAACTGGCAGTCACGCACCGGGGGACCACCCAGGGCCACATCCAAGGCAGCCCCCAGCCAACCATGCCCTTGGCAGCAGGGACGGGCACCAGTACCGGGGGTCACCGACGGGGCCGGATACTGATGAGGAAGGGATGTGGGGGAGAGAACATGCGTGGGTGGGGCCCGCAGTGCCAACTGGGGCCGCCATGTAGCCCATGGTACCTGGATGGGCACATGAGTATGTCCATGCTAACATGTTGGGGCTTTCACCCCCTGCAGACAATGGCATTCGGACACCAACCCGCGATGCTGGCCGCTGTGGGAATGGCCACAGCCCTGTGAGATGCTCTGCGGCCACGTGAGCGGGGACTGCTCAGAGAAGAGAGGGAAGCTGCAGCAGCACAGCGGGCTGCAGAGGGCAGGTGGCAGGCGCACAGGCTGGAGGACCAGCCGCCCAACAGCCCGAGGAGCAGGTGCCATGGAGGTGCTGCATGAGGCCCTGCATGTACTGGAACCGCATGTTATACGAGGACCTGCAGGACCGGGCATACAGATGGAGACAGTGCTAGATGATGGCACGCCTGGCACCACGGGGGTATGGGGCAGGACACCTGCTCCCGGTGACGGTCAAGGTGACGGCCGCCCTGAACTTTATGCGACGGGATCCTTCCAGTCGCCGAGTGGGGACCTGTTTGGGATCTCACAGATATTGGTACACAGGTGCATCCGCGCCATCACGAATGCCCCATATGAACACGCGGACCAGTACATACAGTTCCATGTGGACCGCGCCCACCAGGATGCCGGGGCAGCTGCCATCGCCGGGATGCCCCGTGTCCAGGGTGTGATCGATGGCATGCATGCCGCCCTATGGGCACCCGAAGATAACAGGCCGCTGTACACCAATAGAAAGCAGTTGCACTCCATGAACGTACAGCTGGGCCGGGATTCTATCATCTGAAGGCGGAGTGTTGACGTCGTCGTAGAAACTGGAGAGTTTAATGATGGTGTCATCGGACCGCTATGTGTAGTGATCATCTGCCCTACAGGAGGTCAGCACGGCACCGGAGCGACCCACACCGCTCTAGCTGCCGATACTGATGTCAAATGGACGCCGCGGGTCTGCGCATGCACACTGCGACCGGCGCGAATGCATGCATGCGCGGTAGCCTCCTTCTCCACGCCGGCCCCAACGCAATATGGCGTGGAGCTAGAGGGGCCGTGCAGAGCAAATTAGGCCCCCACCACGAGAAGCCGGACTGCCGATTGGTAGGGCCTGATCGTGATCCAGGCCACGGTGGTGCCCCCCCTGGGGTCGGTGCCCCCCCCCCCAGCCAGGCCACCTCAGACAGGACGGATGGCGAGGTCCCGCCGGGTAAGACCAGATGTCTTCTGGCGGGTGAAAGCAGAACAAGGGTCATAGCCTCAAAATAAGGGGAAGTAGATTTAGGACTGAGCTTAGGAGGAACTTCTTCACCCAAAGGGTTGTGGATCTATGGAATTCCTTGCCCAGTGAAGCAGTAGAGGTTCCTTTCTTAAATGTTTTTAAGATAAAGATAGATAGTTTTTTGAAGAATAAAGGAATCAAAGGTTATGGTGTTCGGGTGGGAAAGTGGAGTCCACAAAAGATCAGCCATGATCTCATTGAATGGCGGAGCAGGCTCGAGGGGCCAGATGGCCTACTCCTGCTCCTAGTTCTTATGTGACGGACTGGCCAGTTCGCATGCAGGGATCACCCAGGTGGAAGGTGCTACCATGGGCAGGAGTCTGAAATAGTCATATGATGTGGACCATCAGACCACATGGAAGAGCAGGTTGTCATCATCCTCCATCCCATTGACCAGACCTGCGGCCATTGACAACCCAGTGCCCCCAGCTCGTCGCGCCACAGGTAAGTGTCATAGAGGAGGTGTGCATGAGGGCGGTTTGGTGGTGTGGGAGGTGAGGGGGTCTGGGATGGTTATTTTGAGGCATGGTCCCGTCGAATCCCTGGGGTGGGAGTGCTAGGGAACGTGAGGGTATGAGGGGAGAAGGGAGGGAGGGTGGAGAGGATGGCGCCTCCACTGGTCCCCCACCACCCACTCCCCTCGACCGTCACTGACCAACCCACCCCCGCACCCATCAGACAGAGCACAGAGGCAGATTTCAATGGTGTCAACAGGTATTTATTGTGCGAAATATATACAGTCTTTGCCTTAACCCCTATGACTGAACTGTGCCCTGCACCTGTGCCAACTTAACTGGTGTCTAACTTTCTGGCCTTACGCTGTGACATTACGCCTCGGTGGTTTCCCCAGATGGTACAGAAGGATTGGAGGTGACCTGCTGTGACTCCTGCCCTGTAACAAGGGTCCCTGTTGGCGCACGTCTCCTGGGGCGACCCGGTCTGGATGGGGCCGACTGCTGGACGGGCATCCCAGGTGGCATGGTGCCACCCTGTTCTGCCTGCTGGGGGGTGGGGGGGCAATCCGAGGTGTTGCACTGTTCTGGCACTTCCCCTGCGGGGGTCACCAGCACGGGCAAGCAGCACCTCCTCCCTCGGGGTGCCGGTTGGTCCCCGGGCTACTCCATAGGACAGGGGTGCAAGCAGAGCCATCCCCTGAGGCCCACCTAACCTCCACTGCCAGTCCTGGAGGCCCCCTTCGGTCTCAGCCAGGATCTGCACGTGCGCGGCCATGGAGCAGAGGGAGTGGACCATCTTTGTCTAGTACTGCGCCACATCATACTGCGGTTGTGCCAAAACCCTGAATGTCTGTGCCACATCAGCCAGTGACTGTGCCACCTCCCTCTGGGACTGGGCCGCCCCGCCCAGTGTCTGTAAGCCACGCTGGCCAGCACCGGGACAATGTCGCCGACATTCTCAGCCGTGGGCTGCTGTGACTGGGCCACGTTGAGGAGCGTCGCTGCAATGTTCAGGTGGCTCTGATATATGGCTGCCTGTGAGAGGGCAGTCTTGGGCATGCTGATCCATATCCGACACCGTCGCCCCCATTACCTCCACCGCGGACTCGGTGTCGGCCTGGGTGGCATGCATGACCGGCACCACCCCCTGCACCTGCACGCGGATGGACTCCTCCACCTGCACCCGCAGGTGCTGGATGCCCGCGGTTATCCCCTCTTATGGTCCCTGGGTCTCTGACTGCACCTGCGGTGTGGCTGGGACTGGATGTTTCAAAGGCCCGGGACCCATCTGGACAGCCGCTGGTTCCTGGGGCTGGCCTGTCTCCGACCATCCGGCCCCTCGGCTGCTCCTATCTCCACCTACTGTACCGGATCCGATGTGTGGTGCGCACCAGTTCGTGTCCAAGGAGCCTCTTCACTAATCTGCCTAACTGAGGTGATAGTCTCTGGGATGGTGGAGGGTGTAGGAGACAGCAGTGATGGAAAGTCAGTGTCATCCTCTGACCCGAGCTCCGGGGTGTCCTGTGTCTCGTTGGAGGGCTGGTGTTTGGGCTGCTCTCCCCTTCCGTGGTTGGCCATCTGGGGGGCATCGGCTCTGGCGCTGGCTGGGGGCAGAGGGCTCCGGATGGACCGGCCCCAACTCCGGCAGATCCTGTAAGACACAAGACAACATAAATGATTAGACAGAGGGCTGGGGGGCGTGGGGGCGGGGGGAGGGGGGGTGCGTTGAGGGTGATAAAGGTGAGGGGGTGAGGAGTGAGGGGGGTGTGGGCTGAGGGGGGTGCAGGTTGGGTGTGGTGAGGGGTTAAGATTTGGGGGGGTGAGGGGAGGGTGAGGGATATGGGGGTGAGGGGGTTGAGGGGGGCGTGGGCGGGGGTGGTTGTCCACACATCTGTCATGGGGATCTGCAACTAAGCAGGGTCTCACTTGTGCGCCCGCCGCCGACCTCCACCTCGGTGACATCCCTTTACTCCGGGCCGCCGACAACGTCCAGTGCTCTCATCTTGGATACGATGAGGGGCTGCAGGTCTGGTGGTCACCCTCCAGTCTTTTCCCACTCCTGGCGGTTGTGTGTGGCCTTCTCCTGGGGGCGGTGGGGGGGGGGGGGGTGTGTTTGGGGTGGTGTGGATTAGTGCTAGGGGTACAGCTTTGCATATGCACCCTGTCTGCCCTGAGGAGGTTGTGGATGCCATTCCAGACGATGTTGCCCATGGCGCTGACTACATCTGCCACCTGAGCCCAGGCACGGCGAACAGCGGCGCCTGGTGGCCTTCCCCCCTGGCCGGTGTACAGGATCATCCGTCCCTCCTCCAAGGCGTCCAGGAGGATGTCCAGCTCAATGTTCCTGAACCGTGATGCTGCTCCCCTTGTAGCCAACTTGTTGACTGGGGAGTGGATCGTTTAAGTGCGTCTGTGGCATGTGAGCCTCATGTGCGGCAATTACGGATCTGGCAAATCTGCTGTTGTTTTGCATGCAACCAGTTGCATTCTATGTGGCAGTGATGCTAGCCCATTTTCTGTTGCTGAAACGGTGCAGCTGTTGCACCATTTTTCCCGTTGTTAAACACTGGGCGTGATTCTCCCGAGTCACGAAAACTCGGGAAGCTGGCGTCAAAAACGGGCGCGTTTGACGCCAGCCTCCGCCCCTCCGACCGGGAACCGATTCAGCTCCCCGGTCGGGGCTAGCATCGCGCGGCCGTGAACTCCCGCATCGCGGGCTTAACGATTTTCGTTAAGCCCGCTAGCCAGAGTTAGCGACGGCTGACGCGTCAGATGACGTCAGCCGCGTATGCGCGGATGACGTCATCGTGCTTGTGCGTGAAACTGTTGACCACTTGGCAAAATGGCTCACATGCCACAGACGCATGCGCGGGCCGTTATACCCCGCAGAAGCCCCGCGGATGGGTCCATCGGGGCGGCGGAGGGAGAAAGAGTGCGCGGGGTAAGTACCCGCTGCCCGCGATCGGTGCCCACTGATCGCGGGCCCATGGCACCCTTGGCACGGCCGTGGTACTGCCGTGCCAATCGGTGCCATGGTTCCCCAGATCGGGACTTTATGGCCGTTTTTACGAACGGTCAGAACAGGTGTGTTTTACGTTCATAAAAACGGCCGTAAAGGCCTTGGAAATCGGCCCATCGGCCAGGGGTGAATAGCTGCTCGCCGTAAAAAAACGGCGGGCAGCGATTTGTGTCGGGAGGCGGGCGTGGGGGAGGGGGGGGGGGAATAGCGGGAGGGCGTCGAACTAGTGTGTCCGTAAAAATTTACGCCGCCCGCTATTCTCCGAATTTTCGTGAGCGCGGAGAATTGCGCCCATGGTTCCCACGCCGGCGTCAGCACTTAGTCTCAAAATCGTAGAATCCCTCCCATAGGGCGGGTTTCTCCATTCTGCCGCACCAGATTTCTGGTTCAGCACGCCGTCGGGATTCTCCATTTTGCCAAGTGGTCAATGGGATTTCCCATGATGGGGCAGTCCCATGCCGTCGGGAAACACCCAGGCTGCCAGCTAAACGGAAAATCCTGACGGCGCAGAATTCAGCACCGAATCTCCGCCATCAGTGACATTAGGGCACAGAGTAACCAACAATAACAGTTGGTGGCAACAGTTAAAAATGGTGAAAGAAGTAATCAGTCAAGAGCCTAGTTACTGGAAGAATAGCAAAGGAACCAATTGCAGGACAAAAGCAGAGTGAGAAAATCTTCAACTATACTCCAGCAATGGTAAAAGAAAGAAATGGAAAAAATCCTACCTTTACCAGAGTGCCTCAACCATATGGAAGATCTGTATTAAGCCAAGAATTGACAGAACAGGTATCACAGATTCACCGGGTACAGACCAGCATCAGGACTTGCTGAAAGGAATTACAAGGGGCAGGCCAGTACCTTACTATACACCAGAGGTAGAAGTGTAGACAATGTAAAAGTCAGACAGGGCATTAATAAAGAGATAGCATCATATGGAGAAATAATTAAAGCCATCAATACTTACTTGAATTTCAGAAAAGCACCATTGTACATGAGAAAAATGTATTCGGTGCACCCAAAGACTGGGAGAGAGCAAAGATTCCTTTACAAATGTGTTCTATCAATTCTCATAAAATTGGGAATATACAGCTCTGAAAGACAAATTAATTAGAGATTGTGTTGGCATGGAAGTCACAGAAGAGACAGTGTCTGATATTTTGTACTTAAGGGAAGACATGATCCTATCTATTGAAAGTGGAATGGATAGCGAGGCAGGCAGAAGAGGGAAAGCAAAGCAAAAGTATTATTCAAGGCAAAAATAAATCTTGTTATTTATTAGGTTGATAGAGTTCAGTTTACAGCATGAAAATATTGTAGTATACCTCACCCCAAACAGAGAAGTACAGAAGAGGGCATGGGTGACACCATTATTCACTGTTCTGTCGTGGCAGGAAAAGGTTGTATTGGCATGAAGATCATCCACCAAAAATGCAGAGTGCCATTCATGCAAGAGGAGAGGCCTTTGAAATCTGTTCACCACAACAAACAGTTTTGGTTAACAATTAAAGGAAAAACAATCAAGATCATGTACAATTTGGGAAATTAAGGACATTCAAGAATACCATTGTTGGGAGAAGTCAAAGGATCAAATGAAAATGATTAGAACACTGATATTATGGTCAATGGATATAAAATCAACTTCAAACTAAACCCTGGAGTCAAAGTTTCAATTTTGTCAGATACAGAAAAGTGGTTAAAACCAGATATGTTCCAGCCATTAACCGTAAGAGTCCATGGTCCAGAAGTCAAGTGACTGTTGACTGCTAAACTCCGACATAAAGTCGGAGGAATCACAGAAATCTTGTGGGTGATTCCCAATCAAGAATTCTCGCTGTTAAACCAGGAAACTTGCACAGGTTTTCGGCTTTTCTCTAAAGGAAACAAATTGAAAAACCTGGAGGAAACTAGACCAAAGATTTCCTGCGAACAGCAGGTGAAGAGGATGTTCAGTGCAAGCAGAAAACTTCAGCAGATGCATTGTCAGAATTCCTGTTGGGAAGCTTGAACAGGACATAAATCTTATTGTCGAGACAGAGTCGCAGCTCACTCATAATAAAATACTTACCGGCAAGCACACGGAACCTGAACAAAATATGCCAAGCACAGAAAATAGATGAAGAATGTGCTAACATCTGAGAATATGATGAAAACGAATGGTCAGAACATGCTCCTAACAATATATTTTAAGACAATTTTAGCATCAAGCATTGTAGGTATCTCAGTATTGTGGGCAACTTATTCATTTACGATGAGAGATTGGTCAGACGAGGAATCCTCAGATATCTTGAAAGAACACACCAGGGACACGTAGGCATTACAAAGAGTTGTGTTAGTGCATGCAATTCTGTTTGGTGGTGGGAATTTCACAATCACATGAGGATATGATTTTGAGCTGCATCACCTGTGCGATCTCTGGCCAAAAGCAGGAGGAATCCTTGACGGAATTCCCATCCAGACCCTGCAAATGTCTCAGAATGGATTTTCATCACCTGAAGGGGAAGATATTCCTCACGGATCTTGATTATTTCTCCAGGCGGACTGACATTAAGTGTCTTCATAGAACAACCTCAGAAGAAATCATCAATTCTTTGAAGAAACTTTTGCCACACATGGCATTCCAGATCTTGTCATTTCATACAATGATCCAAAGCTTGTGAATGAAGGATTCAAGAAAATTACAGATAACATGGAGTTGTCAACATAACTAGCTCGCCCAGTTACCCATAAGCAAATGATGAGGTTGAAAGAGGAGCATGAACAGTCGAAGCTTTGTCGAAAAAGTGTGATGATCTCAACTTAGCACTGTTGAGCTCCCATTCCACATCATTACAGAATGGATTATCTCTGTCAGAACTATTGATAGAAAGACAATTGCGCACACAACTTCATGTTTTCAACATACTCTCATACCATGTCTAAAAATCTCTAATATTGTCAGAGTAAGGGAGAAGGAGGATGATTATCTTGCAAATCAAGCAAAGAATTATAGACAGCACTATAGAGTGCACGAGCTACCAGATCTCCAACAAGAGGAACCAGTCTGGATTAGAGACCAGAATTCGGAAAGCCAAGTACTTAAAAAGACAATGGGCGGGATTCTCCGATTGCCGATGCCAAAATCCCGTTCAGCGATTGGCTGGAGAATCTGTTTTTATGTCAAAATCGGGGGTGGTGCCGTTTTTCTGATGCTCCACCCCATCAAAGACGGTATACTGCACGCCGTCGGGACGGCCTCAGGACGTTACCTGAGGTCCTCTCCTGATGCTCTGCTCCTGATGGGCTGGTTGCCCGATGGCAAGGGACACGTGTATTTTGAGTTTTCAGTAACCTCGCATGGCAGCTGCGGATTGTGTTCAGAAGCACCACAGTCGGGTGGAGTTATCCGCTGGAAGGGGGGACTTTGATGAGGGCTGGGGGGACTGGTGGGGGGTCATCCAGGGGTTTACATGGGGACAGTTTGTGGTGGTCCGGGTCCGCACATGGCCGGCACCATGTTGTATGGTGCGGCTGCCGCAGGCCGCCGCTATGCACGGCCACGGACCCGGCTATTGTGAGTCCATATCTGCAGGTAAATCTGGGGGCTTTATGTGGCATGGCTTCTAGCCCCCCACCGGGCGGAGGATCAGTGCTGGGGAAGCACCAACTTTTTGGTCGTAAGACCAGACGCTTCATCCAGACATAGCCGCAAAATCAGAGAATCCAGCTCAAGAAGTTTGAGATTTTAACTGGTTGAAACAGAGAATGGGATACTGCAAGGGTCCTTCCTGTTTGTTCCTGATTTTCCCTTATTTCCACTTTATTTTATTTTTGCCATTACATTTTGATCCATGGGTGATTTAGACGTGTGCCTTTAAGGCAGCTGCCATTTTAATTCAAGCAGAAGGAAACTGTGGCCAGTGCCTTTAATACAAGCAGAGGAATTCAGTAGCAGGAGAAATCAGTGATGACTTGGTTTGACTAATTTGGCTGGTGGCCAATGAATTGGCCTAAAGGACAGTGCTTTGCGCGGTAACAAGTGGTGATTGGATCTGCTACCACTGAAATGGTTCAGAGACCTCAAGAACTGTCAGTTTCGGTTTGACAGCTGAGGGACAAAATCTCTCTTTTTCCCACTCCATCCACCTTCCTCTTAATTTTTAACAGGAATTGTTTACTGATTAGTTTATCTCCTCTGCTATTTGCTTCCTTTACCTCAAAGAAGCACTGTGGACCTTTAAAAGGATGTGAGTTAACAGCCGTTCGCTTAGTATCACTTCACAGTCCTTACTGTCCTCGTCCTGACTAACTGATGCCAAGCTATCAAATATGATTTCCTTCAAAGCAGGCATGCTCTGGGAACGTTTCACACCTGGAGGGAATAACAATGGCTTTACAGGATGTAACAAATTGCTTCTCGGATAGACCAAATCACTTTCTTCTTCCGATTTGTTGTATTTTTTACTAGCTTTGCCATTTGTTGAAGACTCGTTAGTGACTGATCTATTCTGTAACAGCTGTTTATGATTATTTCATAACATAATTAGCATTCAAGACTCTCATCTGACTCTTCAACACTTCTATTACCATTGAGTGCGGACTCCTTCACAGCACCTTCAATCTTGGAATTTTCAGAATCTGGGGTGAGATGCTCCATTCCATCGCACCACATTTCTGCCTCACCCCACCGACGGGATGCTCCGTTACGCCAGCCGGTCAAAATCGCGGCCAGCGCAGATTTGACATCAAATTACGATTCTCCCTCACCTCTAAAGCGGGGTCAATGCTTAACGGAATGCACGTACAGTAGACACCGTTTGCATATCAATAGCTGGCCTGACCCAGTATTCTCTGGGGCCTCCGCCATTCTCTCCACCGATGGGCCGAGTTCCCGATGGCGTGGTTAACTTGTGCTTTCAAAAATCATGGTGGCTGATGAAAGAGAGAGAGGAGATAAGACACAGAGACGATTGATTGCGGGCTGCCAGGCTAGGCACTGGCTGGGATGGGCTGGGCCCTGCCAGGGCCAGGTGAAGGGTGGGGTGACGGGAGAACAGGCCGAGTGGCCGGGGTGACCCCCCCCACGGGACTGGGGCGGTGTTCAGGCACAGGCTGCTGTTACTGCGGCCATCTTGCTACGCACCCAGTGACCACCCATCTCGGCCCCTGGTTCTGCAGAGTGACACCGGCTGTATGGGTGCCCACACTCCACCCTCTGCTGTACCTCCCCTGCCATAGACACACCCTCAGCCGCCACCCCGCCCGCCAGTAGTCAGCCCAGGTCAACATCAACAGTAGCCCCTACGGGTGCTGCGGTGCACAGTCCTAGCGAGGGCAGTGCCAGCCGATGGCATACCTGGCATCAGAGATGGACACCAGGGCCAGAGGCCCCCACAGAGCTGGCCAGCGACAGGGCCAGGGATGCCGGAATGGGGGAAAGGCATGTGGGGGCTCATGGTGCCAACTGGGGCCAGCATGTAGCCCGATGGACCTGGTTGGGCACGGGGGTATGCACCATGCTAACATGTTGGCCTTTCACCCCCTGCAGGATGTGCCCGATACCCGAGCAGTGTGCACATCACCTTCATCCTGGCATACTTGACGATTCCTGACATATTTGAGATCCCCACCCCCCGACTGTGGGATAGTCTCCCGGGCGACAGGGGTTATCCATTGCGGTTGTGGCTGATGACAGCCATCTGGAAGCCACAGACCAATGCGGAGACCCTCTGCAGCGAAGCCATGCAGCGGCCAGGTACAGCAGGAGTGGAGGTGGCCTGTTGTCATTCCTGTCCTGCGACGGGGATCCCCGATGGCGTGCGTCCTCTGGGGCGACCAGGCCTGGATGGACCCGGCTGCTGCTCGGGTGTCCCGGGTGGTGTGGTGTTGCCCCATTTTGCCCACTGCCAGCCCTGGAGGCCCGCCCAGTTCTCAACCAGGGTTTGCATGCCCGTGGCCATGGAGCATAGGGAGTTGACCATTGTCGTCTGGGACTGTGCCACTCATGCTGCGACTCTGCCACCACCTTCTGGGTCCATATCACATCAGCCAGTGACTGCGCCAGCTCTCTCTGGGACTGGGCCACCTCCCTCTGTGTCTACGCCATGACAGCCACTGGCTGGGCAATGCCGCCAATGTTCAGATCCATGGTCTGCTGTGACTAGGCCACACGCAGGAGTACCGCTGTAATTTCCAGGTAGCTCTGGCACATGGCTCCCTGAGAGCAGGACACTTTGTTCTGGACCTCGGCCAGCACCTGCACTGAATGCCCCAGCACTTGGGCATGCTGATCCACAGCCAAAACCCTCGCTCTCAATGCCTCCACCACGGACCTCACTCATGCGGTATTGGCCTGGGTGACACGCATGGCCGGCACCACCTCGTGCTCCTGCACGCGGTCAGACACCTCAAACTGCCCATGCAATGGCTCGCTGATAACTACTCATGTAGTCCCTGGCTCTGTGACTGCATCTCC
Organism: Scyliorhinus canicula; assembly: GCF_902713615.1. NCBI lineage: Eukaryota > Metazoa > Chordata > Chondrichthyes > Carcharhiniformes > Scyliorhinidae > Scyliorhinus > Scyliorhinus canicula. The sequence continues at coordinate 123,934,493 of NC_052153.1, forward strand.
ATGATAGATGGGACTGTCCGTTCCTGAAGCTCGAGACCCATCTGAACAGCAGCTAGTTCCTGGGGTTGGCCTGCCCTCTGACCTTCCGCCCCCTCAGGTGTTCCTACCTCCACCTGCTGAACCAGAGCAGCTGTGTGGTGAGCACCAGATAGTGTCCCAGGAGCCTCTTCACGAAAGTGCCCAACCGAGGTGAGTGTCTCTGAGATGGTTGAGAGTGTTGGAAACAGCTGTGACAGGAAATCATTGTCATCCTCCAACCCTAGCTCCGGGGTCTCCGGGGTGGAGGGCTGGTTTCCGGGTGGCTTTCAGCGTTGGTGCTCAGCTCACGGGGGGCTCGGCTGTGGCACTGGCTGCGGGCAGGGGCGCCAGATGGAACCACCCCATCTCCTGAAGTTCCTGCAAGACACAAGACAAGACGCATGATTAGCCTGCGGGCCAGGGGGGAGTGGGGGTGGGCGTGTGGGTGGAGATAGTGTAGCGTGAGGGGGTGGGGTGATTTGGGGGTGAGGGTGATGTTGGGGTGAGGGTGGTGTTGGGGTGAGGGTGGTTTGGGGGTGAGGGTGATTTGGGGGTGAGGTTGGTTTGGGGGTGAGGTTGGTATAGGGTGAGGGTGGTGTTGGGGTGAGGGTGGTGTTGGGGTGAGGGTGGTATAGGATGAGGGTGGTTTGGGGGTGAGGGTGGTGTTGGGGTGAGGGTAATGTGGGGACGAGGGGGTTGACCCTCGTGTCATTTAGAACTGCAACTACGCAGGGTTTTACTTCCTCGCTCACGGCAGAGCTCCACCTCGGCGACCTCCCTTTCTTACTGTTTATTTTGTAACAAAAACAAATAGGAATTAAACAGTAAATACAGCTGCTTAACAGCAAGTTAATACCCAACTCCCTCTTTACTTGCCCCACCTCTACCTGCACACACTAGACAGACAAACACAGAGGGATGGAAAGGTGTGAAAATAATAAGGATTAAGGTCAAAACATAAGAGTCCTGCTTCAGATGATGAGTTCTTTAGTGCACTTTCTTCACATATGAGTGTGGATTATAGTCCCTGATCTGCAGACGGTAATGATCTTCCTTGCAGTTAGAAACATCTCACTCACAGCTTTTCCAGAAGAGGCCCCTGGTTTCACATCAGCCTGATCGGCAGAGAAAATTATCACATAATGTCTCTGCTTACATCAGCCTTTTCTGCAGAGTCTTTCCCACAGATCCTTTCCCACAATGACCTTTGCGGTAGTCGGTATTAGAGGTATTACAGTACCTAGGTTGATTCTGTAAGATCATTGGTGTGGGAGGTACCTGAGACAGTACCTGGTGAAGCTTGCCTGCTTGTTCCATCCAGTAAGGCGGAGTATAAGAGTCTGTGTCTCCCTAACGGCTGCATTCTGTACCTGCGCTGCTGCGGGGAAATATCTAGTCCAATATAGCCTTCAATTGTACTCCAATCTCGCTTTGAGAGTTATTGAACGTGCATCAATTTATTGGACTAGATTTTGAAGAATGGTGCTCCGCATCAAGCCGGAGTGTCTGCAATTTAGCCTCCACGCGGCAAACTCAGCGGCAACCTTCAAACACTGGCTGGCATGCTTCAATGGGTACCTCAGGACGGCCATAACTACAACCATGGAGGGCCAGAAACTGCAGGTTCTCCACCCAAGGGTGAGCCCAGAGATCTACACGCTCATTGAGGATGCGGACGATTTCAAGCCCGCGATGGCCCTGTTGAAAGGACACTACATTCGCCCAGTAAATCCGGTTTACGCCCGACATCTGCTAGCGACAAGGCAACAAATCCTGAGGGAATCGCTAGACGAATTCTACCGTGCACTTCTGGTACTAGGTAGGAACTGTGGCTGTCCGCAAGTTTCAGCCAGCGATGACACAGAACTTTTAATCCGGGACTCATTCGTTGCAGGTATGCTGTCCTCCCAAATCCGTCAGTGGCTGCTGGAGAAAGAGACACGAGGCCTCAAGGAGGCACGGGCCCCCGTTAGCTCCCTAGCTGTGGCCTCCCGCAACGCCCGTGCGTACATCTCCGACCGCGCAGCAGCCCCATGGGCAGCGTGGAACCCACCCGCGGCCGACCCTGATGCATCCCCCACCCCCCCCACAAGCTTGTGTTGCATGGCTGCCAGGCAACCCCGGGGGGCCCCGATGCTATTTCTGCTGGCAAGCCAAGCACCCCCGGCAACACTGCCCAGCCCCTTCCTCCATTTGCAACGGCTGTGGCATAAAGGGGCATTTTGTGGCGGTATGCCAGGCCCGGGCAGTCGCCGCTGTCTCCGGGGGCGAACTGGGGCTGCCACCACAACTCTCTCCGCATGCCACATGCGACCCGTGGGCGCTGCCATCTTCAATTTCCCGAGGCACGTGCGGGCCCCGAGTGCCGCCATCTTGTTCCTCAGGGACCACGTGCGATGCGTGGGTGCCGCCCTCTTGCCCACCCCCAGCCATCTGCGACCCGTGGGTGCCGCCATCTTGGCTGGAATCTCAGGACCCCGATTCGAATGACTGCACACCGCCCGAGGAAAATCTTCAGCTTCTACCACGACTCATCTCGGTGACCTGGGACCAGTCTCGGCCCCGAACACTCTCGACCGTGACGATGACTGTGCTCATCAATGGACATAAAACATCCTGCCTGATTGACTCCGGGAGCACTGAGAGCTTCATACACCCCAACACGGTAAGGCGCTGTTCTCTTCCCATACACCCAGTTAATCAAAGAATCTTCCTGGCCTCTGGGTCTCACTCTGTAGAGATCAAAGGGTTCTGCGTAGCAGTCCTCACGGTCCAGACAAGAGAATTTAAGAATTTCCAACTCTATGTCCTCCCTCACCTCTGCGCTGCCACGCTCCTGTGATTGGACTTCCAATGCAAGTTGGACCCATTGGTCGAGAGGGTCCACCTCCTTCACCCTAACCCTCAGTACACCTATGTGCCGCACCCCGACGGCCGGCAGGATACGGTCTCCCGGCGGGACCTGGCGCCCGCTGGATCCCCACCCATACCCCCCCACCAACCCCACCCTCCCTCCCACAGGCGCACCCCATGGCTGCTCCCTTCCCAGATGGATCGGTTCTTCCATTGGCCCCACCCAGGGGTGATGAAGATACCGAAGAGGCCGAAGTCACACTCTCGGAGTCACGGATGCCCAAGCCGGCGCCTGCATCACCGCTGAAATTGCGACGATCACAGAGGACGACCAGTGTCCCCAATTGACTAATCGCTTCATTTTGATATATGCATGTAAATGAATACTGTAAATAGTTGTGAAATGTAATAAGTCAAAACACTGTACCACCGACGGGTACCACCATAACCTCTACCACTGTATAACGCGAAACCACCACTCCCGCCGGACTCTTTTTTTAACAGGGGGTGAATGTGGTCATCGGTATTAGAGGTATTACGGTACCTAGGTTGATGCTGTAAGATCATTGGCGTGGGAGGTATCTGAGACAGTAAGATCATTGGTGAAGCCTGCCTGCTTTTTCCGCCCAGTAAGGTGGAGTATAAGAGTCTGTGTCTCCCTAGCTGCTGCATTCTGTACCTGCGCTGCTGGGGGAAACATCTAGTCCAATAAAGCCTTCAATTGTACTCCAATCTTGCTTCGAGAGTTATTGATCGTGCATCAACCTTTTTAATGGAACTGATATGATTGACCTCCAGCAACCACAATATCTTTATTTATGCAAGGTATGACTCCAACTAGCAGAACGTTTCTCCCTGATTCCCATTCATTCCAGTTTTGCTCGGGCTCCTTGATGCCACATTCTGTCAAATGCTGCCTTGATGTCAAGGGCAGCAATTCTCACCTCACCCCTTCAGTTCAGCTCTTTTGCCCATGTTTGAACCAAGGATGTAATGTGGGGCGGAGCTGAGTGTACCTGGTGAAACCCAAACTGAGTGTCAGTGAGCAGGTTATTGCTGTGTAAATGTCACTTGATAGCACTGCCGCGACACCTTCCATCATTTTGCTTATGGTCGAGAGTGGGCAGTAATTAGCTGGGTTGGATTTGCCCTTCTTTTTATGGACAGGACTTATGCTGGGCAATTTTCCACATTGCCATGGAGATGTCAGTGTTGTAGCTGTACTGAAACAGTTTGGTTATGGACAGGCTAGTTTTAGAGCACAAGTCTTGGTACTATTGACAGAATTTTGTCGGGGCCCATAACCTTTGTGGTTAATCTAAATATATAGTCTGCGTCATCAGTGACATAAGCTCCCATGGTAACCAGCAGAAGCTCTGGACAAAAATGTCCATACTGTTATATGTAAGCTACTGATGGTTATCACAATGACTCTCAGCTTTTTCAGCGCCAAAATTATAGAAGCTCCATGTCAATGTGGAGTTCTGGAACTTTCTGTACAAGGCTCCTTCCTGGCCCCTCCCCCGCTCACTGATCTTCCAATTGTGATTCCATTTGATTGATGTGATCCTTTCATGGCGTGGGTCACGCGAAGATACTCTCCCCTCCCAGAAACAAAAATCAGGCCAACTGGTGGCAGGCGATGGTGCTGCCTGCATGTCCAGGGCTCTTTCACTCCACACCCTGCTCAGTGATCCAGGACCAGAAAAACATCACGTACGTGTATCATGGGGCCTGAGAGCCAATCTCAGGACTTTCCTACCAGAGTCTCCCCACACCGGTTGCGCTTGTGACCCTGATTTCTAGTCCAGTGACCCTAGTGGGACTTGTGACCCATGGTTTGGAACCCCTGTTGTGGATGGTATACACTGCTGCCAATGTGTGTTGCTGGAGGATGGGATGAATGTTTAATGTGGTGGATGGAACGCTGATAATCAACGTGCTTTATCCTCAAAGGGGTTGAGCTTCTTGAATGTTGTTGAAGCCTAATGATCCAGGGAATTGGAGAGTATCCCATCACACTCCTCGTTTTAGGGAGCTCCTCAAAGCGTCCTTGAAAAGGTCAAACATCTCTGCCCACTCATGGGAGTCTCTGGGTAGGATTCTCCGTTTCAGGGACTATGTCTCTGTGGCGTTTTGAAAACTGTGGAATTTTAGGTTCGAAAAACTGGCGTCAAAAGGCCACAGATTCACAGCCCTACAGGGGGTTAGCAGGCAGCTGTCGTGAAGCTCGCAGCTCCAGCTGCTGATATGGCCCCCCGCACTTCTGGGTCAAAGGCCGTGCATGCGCACAGCTGTGGCCTCCAGTCAGTGGCGTGCAGAGGGGGGGGGGCCGACGGTGCGTTGGCCCTGGGCATCCATTGGATGGGGGCATCAATCAGAGGCTATTGCTCTCCCCAATGTCACCCAGATGCCTAAATTTTTCCACCTGAATTTAACAAATTGTTTTGCTAAGGGGGGGGGGGGGGGGGGGGGGGGGGCATCACAATCAAATCCAGTGACTACCGACATGTACCTTGTGTCAGGGTGAGGTGACTGCGCTCCCAGACTCCCTTGCGGTGGGGAAACTGCTCTATCTGCCGCGCGGGCGGGCGGCCCGGGACTGCGCATGTCCAAGGGAGGGGGAGCTCCTCACATGCAGGGAAAGGCCCCGCCCCCTGATCTGCGTGCTGAGATGTTGACCAATGAAAAAAGATTGAGGACCGGAGGGACTGTGGTTCTCCAGCCAATCAGGCTTTGTGTGAGTGATAATTGAGCTTTCACACCGACGGAATCTTCCTCCTGTCTCCAACATCTGTGAGTAAAACACTTTCTTTTCTCCCCCTTTCCATTTCTTTTTTCATTCTGACCATCAATTGGTCACTTGCAGCAACTGAAGGGAAAGGAAGTGAATCCAGGGAGGGTTCAGACTCTGGAAATCTTGGCCCAGGTCTCTCTCTTAAAAATATTGACATCCTTTGCTCCCTCAGTTTGACACATGAAATGAAATGAAAATCGCTTATGGTCAGGGGCTGTTTAGCACAGGGCTACATTGCTGGCTTTGAAAGCAGACCAAGGCAAGTCAGCAGCACGATTCGATTCCTGTAACAGCCTCCCCAAACAGGCGCTGGAATATGGCGAATGCGGAATGTGACAATAAGCGATTTTCATTTCATAAGTAGTCTTCAAATGAAGTTACTGTGAAAAGCCCCTAGTATTGACCAGGACACGGGGGTAACTCCCCTGCTCAATAGTGGCTGTGGGATCTTCAACATCCACCTAATAGGGACAGACAAAGCCTCAGTTTAACAACTTATTTTAAAGAAGGCTGTTCTGACAGTGCAGCACTCCCTCAGTTCTGAGTGTGATTAGGGATTCAGTCATTCATCCCAACTGCTGACAGACCAGCGAGTTCACTCTGGGGAGAGGCTGTTCACCTGCTCTGTGTGTGGGAAGAGATTCTCTCAATTAACCAACCTACTGACACACCAGAGAGTTCACTCCGGGAAGAGGCCGTTCACCTGCAGTGTGTGTGGGAGGGGATTCACTCAGCCATCCATCCTGCTGAGACATCAGTGAGTTCATACAGGTGAGAAGCCATTGACCTGCCCTCTGTGTGGTAAGGGATTCAGTCATTCACCCCAACTGCTGAGACATCAGCGAGTTCACACTGGGGAGAGACCATTCACTGCTCTCTGCACACAGCGGTTTAGAACATCATCTACATTGAAATGAAAATCACTTATTGTCACAAGTAGGCTTCACTGAAGTTACTGTAAAAAGCCCCTAGTCGCCACATTCCGGCACCTGTTCAGGAGGCTGGTACGGGAAGTTATATTCAAAATGTTTTCCTTTCTCATAATATTTCTCAGTATATTAGGCCTTATACTTGAGTCTTTGGGGCATACAATCAAGATTTGCCCCGGGCATCACCAAACCTCTGCACGCCACTGCCTCCAGTGACTGTGCCATGACTCAGCCTGCGGACCTGGACCGCCGAAATAGTGCCCCTGATCGGATCGCGCCCGACCCGGACTGCCCGCACAATAAAGGCCCAGCCCCATATGAGGCCCTCCTGCCCTCCGATCGACCCGCCCCCAACTATGGCGGCCACGGACTGAGCCCGCAGCCACCACGAGAGTATCCTGAATGGCAGGACCACATTAGAAATACGCCGTTGTGACTTCGGCCGGTCGGGAGCCGAGAATCGCGGGGCAGGCCTCTGGCAATGGCCAGAGGTGGTGGATACGTGGTGCGGCGTACTCTTCAAATACGTCGCTTTTCGGGGGGCGGAGAATTGCGGAAGCAGCGCCAGCCCCGATTACACGCGTGAAACTGAATTCTCCACCCCACTGCCGCATGCGATTTCTGTGTCGGGGTGCGGAGAATCCAGCCTTCTGACTTGCGATGGATCAAAGTCACAGAATTGTTATAGTGCAGAAGTAGGGCATTCGGCCCATCCTGTCTGCAAGGCTCTCCAAATGAATATTTCAGATACTGCATTTTGCCTTCTTCTGGCTATTGCCCTGCACAATCTTCCTTTTCAGATAACAGTCCAATTTCCAATTGAATGCCTGGATTGAACCTGCCTCCACCACACTCTCAGAGAGTACATGTTAGAACTTAACCACACGCCCTGTGAAAAAGGTTTTCCTCATATAGCTTTTGCTTCTTTTGGCAATTAATTTAAATCTGTGTCTGCTTGTTCTCGATCCTTTCATGAGTCTGAACCATTTCTACCTATATATTCTTTGCAGACCCCTCAAGGTTCATTTTGGGAAGGCATCAAACATATTGGGAGAGTTTGTCGGGAATGTGCAGAAGCAAACTCGAGGCATCAGAGAGCGCGCACAAACTTCCCAACAACTCATCTGTCTCCAAGAACCACCTGCTCTTCCTGTGGCAGAGTCTACAGATCTCACTTTGGACCTACCAGCTATTGATGAACCCATCGAATCAGAATGGAAGAAAATCATTCTCAATCTCAAGGGATTGCCTAAGAAGAGAAGATGGAAGATGTTTGACAGTCTTTGGAGAGTCAGGAGGTGAATTAATCATTGTGTTCAGTGACAGACCTGATCCCATGTCCTGCCACACAGTAATAACAGCCAGCCTACAAAACTACAGGACAAGGTCAATAAATTAAAAGTTAAGAAAGTGCGTTTTTGAATAGTATCAGTAAGTGTAACTCACTATTTTTCTTTTTCCCAATTTTTTATCTTTTCTTTGGTATAGATCCAGCTCCTCCAGGGCCCCCTCCCCACCCTTCGAAAATTCTTCTTCTTCATGATAAAAGAGTAGTTTTATGGATCTGCACTCCTTTCTCTTCTTGAGATACTGAGGTCGACTGTAGCACGACTAACCCTGACTTTTTTATGATCAGCTAATTTGCACAAAGATCTTTCCTGTTATTCACAGCCTTCATCATCTGTATGCTCAGTGTTACACTGGATGGCACACATTGGATGGCTCATTTACTAAATCAAAACAACGAGGAATGATATGAGTTTAAACTTGTTGAAATAGCAGAATGGATATTGGTGTGCTTCCGGTGTAATCAAATAAGATCATTAAGAAGTAGAAAATGGAATCTTGGCTTTGTTTTTGGGCCACAGAATAAAAAAAGATGACAACGTTGGAATTGGTACAAGCTCTGAGTTGGGCTATGAGTGACTTGTATTAAAGCACTATCAAAGTCGCAGTTTTGGCTCACTGTAATGTTATGAGGGATGAGAGGTTAAGGTTAAGAGAAACTTGAGAGGTTAAGGCTTTTTTTTAACTGGGATTAAGAGGGTGAAGCAGTGATCTTGTAAGACTCACAAGACAATGGAAAATCATGACAAGAAAACAAAGATACCTTTCACTAGTTGGTGAAGTAGCAATGAGAATGTACTCAATCAATCACACAATAGATTGAAAAGGGAGCTAGGTGAAATCAAATAATGCAGAGGGTGGTGACAAGGTGAAAGTCCCTGTCACAAATTGATGAAGCTGAGTGCAGCTGAGATCATAAACAAATAGGAACTTAGAAACATTAAAATGCTGCAGATGCTGGAAAGCTGAAATAAAAATAGAATGTTCTGGAAATACTCAGCAGGTCCGAGATTATCTGTCCAACGTGAAAGAGCCAACATTTCGGGAAATTGGCCTTTAATCAGAACTGGGGAAAGTTGGAAATGTCATTGGTTTAAAACAAATAAAAAGGGGGATGGTGGAATAAAATACATAAGGGAAGGTCGGTGATGAGTTGGAAACTGGAGAGATTAAGCGGCATAAGAGTTCTTGGGAAAAGGTCAAAGGAATTTAAAAAGCTTGTTGAAAAAGAAAAGATTATGAAGAGCAACCAAAGAAGGGATTATACTAGGTGGTGAATATGTAGAAAAATGCAGACACAGATTTAATGATTTTCTGGGTCCATTGACTGAAAGATAATTATTATCGCTCAAAAGCTTTAAATCAATCCTCCGATAAAGGAGATCTAATTTTAATGCCTCATTACTTTGTAATCTTTCTTTCCAGTTTTGCATTATTGTGACAATGCAACTTCTGTGCACATCCACGTCTCCCACCACCCCTGGGGAAAGTATAGGATTCATCAATACATACACAGGGGCCTGCTAGATTTATTACATCTCACAATAGATTTGGTGGGATTACAAACACAATGCATCAGTGGTGAACAGCTGTTCCATCACGGCTACAGCAGCAGAATGGAATCACTAAAATCTGTTGAAACCTTGCTGTTGACTATATTTCTTTGGACATTATGTTCATAAAGGTCACTTAACCTATGATTTTGAGTCTGTATTTATAAATGAACATTTACCCACTTCCTATTGTATGAATCCCAAATATCAGTGGAAGGCATCCATGTTGATTTAACTGCAGTTCTCAAGTTAATACAAATTTGCTAACCTGAAGTTTACCTGTAGTTTAAAGCATGAAAGCTGTTGTTTTGAGTACTCAAAGGAAATGAAGATTTTATCATTCAAAAAATATGATAACCTAAGCAGTTTTGCTGTTTGAACTGAACTGGATATTTCCTTACTGCTTTGCAAAACATACTACTAATCTTGCACACCCATCATGCACACGCCTAGTATTGACCCAGATTTCACATGCCACTTTCAGTACACAACAGGCACTTGAACCTTCTGATGTCTGCAAATTGGGAAATAGTTCATTTCTGCCAGCTTTCTGCACTGCTGTTCGCCAACAAGTCTAAAAACCTCCCTCGCTGCACATTCTGTGACTTGAATCTCCAATGCACCGAGGAACCGCAGATCACTTTGCTGAAGGATACCACATAGCAGCATGGATGAATTTGAGTGAATTTGCGTTAATTTAGATCCTGCAGCCCGGATAATCTTTGAAGAGTCATTACTTTAGTAACAGAAGGACTTGAAGCATTTTTTTGCAAGGAGCTAACCTTGCCTCAAACAGTTTGACATACTTCTTTCTCCGAGCTAGTATGAGGGAATCCATAATTCTGGATTATTTCTGGGTATTTATGGGACTGAGGCCGGATCCCAGGTGAAGGCAAGCCTTTCGACAGAAGCAGAATGTGACAGGGGTACGGGCACCACATGCTAGGTTCCAGATTTCCTTTGATGGCCGCTTAGAAATAGCGCAAAAAGAGTGACTGTTATAAGGTCTGGAAAGGAGTCCACACCGAGGCGAATAGGTTGAATCAACAGGAAAAAGGTTTAATGCAACAGAACAAGAGTACAGAGCAGTCACTCTTCTACCGGAGCCAGCTCCCAATCATGGCCCTCCAGTTTTATACAGTGATGAGCCATCAATTGCATGAGAGACGAGTTGCTGTACAAAAGTTAGGCTTTAATAAGCTAGAACTTAGCCCTGCAGTTGTCTACAATGAAATGGACGACCGCCGGGCGTTTCAACTATTTATACCTCGGTAAGGAGGCGTGGTTAATTCAGCCTCTCGACCAATCGGAGAGCTGTCACATGACTGGTCTCAACCAATCGGTCGAGAGGCACATGACCAACCAGGGCCAATGGTAAGCCGGTGTTCTGCCCCAATGGCAGACAGCTATGCAAATCATATCACCACATTCACCCCTTGTGGAGAAAGAAGCCGGGGGGGGTATCAACGAGAGCCGGGGGGAGGGGGGGGGGGGGAGAGAGAACTGGTGATAGGAGTAGCAGCCGGGAGGACAAACATTTTCTCTCCTTTCTTTTATTACAATTTGGGCTTCCCACTGGCCCAGACAATTAGCAATATTACACAAAGTCCCAACAAAGTCCATGGAACTGTTGAAATTTAGATCGATTCGATCAGTCTTTTTGTGGCCCGTGACGTTCTGGCAGACCGCCGCAGTGGAGTAGGTGACGTCGGTTCAGCCGATAGTGGTGGTTCTGCTGACGTCCTGGAGTCCAGGAGCGATGGTCCTTGAATAGTCTCCGTCACCCGAGCTGGCTGTGGAGACGCCATGGATGGGGAAGGGGTGACCTGAGTGGGGCGCTGGGGGGAAAAAACAGGGGGGGGGTCTGTGGTGAAGCGGGGGAAGGCCGGCGGGTGCCAGGTCCCGGAGGGAGACCGTGTCCTGCCGACCGTCGGGGTACTCCACGTACGCATACTGCGGGTTAGCGTGGAGTAACTGGACTTGTTCCACCAACGGGTCGGGCTTGTGCACTCGCACATGCTTCCGGAGCAAGATGGGTCCGGGGGTGACCATCCACGTCGGGAGAGGGGATCCGGAGGACGACTTCCTGGGGAAGAAAAGAAGACGCTCATGAGGTGTCTGATTTGTTGTGGTACAGAGGAGTGAGCGGATAGAATGTAGGGCATCGGGGATAACCTCTTGCCAATGGGAAATAGGGAGATCTCTGGACCGGAGGGCCAGTAGTATGTCTTCCAGATGGTACCATTCTCCCGCTCGACCTGTCCGTTACCCCAGGGGTTATAGCTGGTCATCCTGCTAGAGGCAATGCCCCTACTGAGCAGGACTTGACGCAGCTCATCGCTCATAAAGGAGGATCCCTGATTGCTGTGTATGTACGTGGGGTAGCCAAACATGGAGAAGATGGAGAGGAGGGCCTTAATGACGGTCGATGTGGTCATGTCGGGGCAGGGAATGGCGAAGGGGAAGCGGGAGAATTCGTCAATTACCACCAGGAAGTAAATGTTGCGGTTGTTAGAGGGAAGGGCATTGACCTTGAAGTCAATGCTGAGACGTTCGAAGGGGCGGGATGCTTTGATCAGATGTGCGCGCTTGGGGCGGTAGAAGTGCGGTTTGCACTCTGCGCAGATGTGGCAGTCACAGGTTACTGTCCTGACTTCCGCGATGGAGAAAGGCAGGTTGCGGGCCTTAATGAAATGGTAGAGGCGGGTCACCCCTGGATGGCAGAAGTCCGCGTGGAGGGAGCGGAGGCGGTCTATCTGCGCGCTGGCACAGGTACCGCGGGACAGGGCATCAGAAGGCTCATTGAGCTTCCCAGGACGATACAAGATCTCATAGTTATACGTGGACAACTCGATCCGCCACCGTAAGATCTTGTCATTCTTGATCTTGCCCCTTTGTGCAATATCAAACATGAAGGCTACTGACCGTTGGACTGTGAGGAGGGTAAACCTCCTGCCGGCCAAATAGTGCCTCCAATGTCGCACCGCTTCGACTATGGCCTGGGCTTCCTTTTCCACAGAGGGGTGGCGGAGTTCGGAAGCCTGGAGAGTTCTGGAGAAGAAGGCCACGGGTCTGCCCGCTTGGTTCAGGATGGCCACCAGAGCAACTTCTGATGCGTCGCTCTCGACCTGGAAGGGGAGGGACTTGTCGATGGCGCGCATCGTGGCCTTTGCAATGTCCGCTTTGATGCGGCTAAAGGCCTGGCAGGCCTCTGTCGATGGCGGGAAGGTCGTGGTTTGGATGAGGGTGCGGGCCTTGTCAGCGTAATTGGGAACCCATTGGGCGTAGTAAGCGAAGAAACCCAGGCAGCGTTTGAGGGATTTGAGGGTATTGGGGAGAGGGAATTCCATCAGGGGGCGCATGCGTTCGGGGTCGGGGCCTATCACTCCTTTACGCCCTACGTAGCCGAGGATGGCTAGACGGTCGGTGCTAAACACGCACTTATCCTTATTATATGTGAGGTTAAAGAGTTTTGTGGTTTGGAGGAATTTCTGGAGGTTGGCGTCATGGTCCTGCTGATCGTGGCCGCAGATGGTGACATTATCAAGATACGGGAAGGTAGCCCGTAATCCGTACTTGTCGACCATTCGGTCCATTTCCCGTTGGAAGACCGAGACCCCATTTGTGACACCAAATGGAACCCTAAGGAAGTGGTAGAGGCGCCCATCTGCCTCAAACGTGGTGTATTTGCGGTCACTCGCGCGGAGGGGGAGCTGGTGGTAAGCGGACTTAAGGTCCACAGTGGAGAAGACCTTGTATTTCACGATATTGTTTACCATGGCGGAAATATGGGGGAGAGGATACGCGTCCAGTTGCGTAAACCGGTTGATGGTCTGGCTATAGTCGATGACCATCCGGTTTTTCTCCCCAGTCCGGACCACCAGCACTTAGGCTCGCCAGGGACTGTTGCTGCCATCGATGACCCCTTCCGTCAGCAACCTCTGGACCTCGGACCTGATGAAGGACCGGTCCTGGGCGCTGTACCATCTGCTCCATGTCTCGACGGGTTTGCAATCGGGGGTGAGATTAGCAAACAAGGAGGGGGGGTCCACTTTGAGGAATGCGAGGCTGCAGACAGTGAGGGGTGGTATAGGGCCGCCGAATTGGAAGGTCAAGCTCTGCAGGTTGCACTGGAAGTCCAGTCCTAGGAGTGCCGGTGCGCAAAGGTCAGGGAGGACTAGGAGTTTATAATTTTTATAAACCTTCCCTTGGACCGTGAGGTCCGCGATGCAGCACCCGGTGATGTGGATGGAGTGCAAACCTGAGGCTAATCCGATTTTGTGTTTTACAGGATGGACAGGGAGCGCGCAGCGTCTTACCGTGGCAGGGTGAACGAAGCTTTCCGTGCTCCCGGAGTCCAGCAGGCAGCCCGTCTCGTGGCCGTTGAGGTAGATGAGCATCGTCGTTTTGGCGAGCGTGCGTGGACGGGACTGGTCGAGCTGAATGGCCGCGAGCCTTGGAGAAAATCCGTATTCGTCGTCGTCGTCCGAGTAGATGCTGGAAGAACCTTGCGTGCCAGTCCCGGAAGGTGGTGCCCAGGATCCGCATGTGGAGTCAGGATCCTAAGATGGCGGCGCCCAGGACCCACACGTGGAGTCGGGGCCCCAAGATGGCAGCGCCCAGGACCCGCATGTGGAGTCGGTGCCCAAAGATGGCGGCGCCCATGGGGCCCTCGTGGTTGCTGGGGGCGGGGTTAGTGATGCCGGCAGGCCAATTAGAGCGGCTGGGAGCGGGGATAGAGAGGCGTGCAGGCCAGGCGCGGGGGCCCGGGGGCGGCGAGCTGAGGGTAGCGCGGTGGGCTGGAGGGGCCCCGGAGGAAAGAGAAAGGCGCGCAGGCCAGGCGCGGGGGCCCGTGGGCGGGGGGGGGGGAGAGTTGTGCGGCATCTAGGAGGGGACCGAGAGGTCCCGGAGGAGAGAGAGAAGCGCGCAGGCCGGGCGCAGGGGCCCGGGCGCAGGGGGGGGGAGAGTTGTGCGGCGCTCAGGAGGGGACCGAGAGGGCCCGGAGGAGAGAGAGAGGTGCACAGGCCGGGTGCAGGGGCCCGGGGGCGGGGGGGGAGAGTGATGCGCGGCATCCAGGAGGGGCCAGCAAGGGCCCGGAGGTGGGGATCCCTTGTCGCTGCACGGAACCGCAGCGACCGTTTTGGCCTGGCAGACAGCGGAGAAGTAGCCCTTCTTCCCGCAGCCCTTACAGAGGGCGGAGCGGGCTGGGCAGCGTGGGCGAGGGTGTTTCGCGAACCCGCAAAAGTAGCAGCGGGGCCCCGTGGACTTGTCGGGGCGTCCCGCTGCTCCGTAGCTGAAACTTGGAGGCAGGAACAATTCCTCCCCAGGATAGCGAGGGCCTGGTAAAATTGGTCTAATGACTCACCGGGGAGCTGTTGTCTGGTGGCCAGCAGATGTCGGGAGAATACCCTGTTGACTGGTTTAAGGAATTGTCTATTCAGCTTTAGTATGGCGGCATCGTAATCTTTCTCCTCCTTGATTATCGCGTAGGCTTCGATACCCACGCTGGAGTGGAGGATGTGAAGCTTCTGTGCCATGGTGGGGGGGCTGGTTGCAGATTCCAGGTATCCTTCGAGACATGCCAGCCAATGTTGAAAAAGTTCTGCAGAGTTCGGAGTTTGCGGGCTGATGCGGAGGCATTCGGGCTTGATCCGGAACTCCATCTTCAAATATCTAGCTTATTAAATTGATGAGCCATCAATTGCACGAGAGACGAGTTGCTGTACGAAAGTTAGGCTTTAATAAGCTAGAACTTAGCCCTGCGGTTGTCTACAATGAAATGGATGACCGCCGGGCGTTTCGACTATTTATACCTCGGTAAGGAGGCGTGGTTAATTCAGCGTCTCGACCAATCGGAGAGCTGTTACATGACTGGTCTCAACCAATCGGTCGAGAGGGACATGACCGACCAGGGCCAATGGTAAGCCGGTGTTCTGCCCCAATGGCAGACAGCTATGCAAATCATATCACCACATACAGGATGTAGAAGGGATTTGGATTTGGATTTAGATTTGTTTATTGTCAAATGAACCGAGGTACAGTGGAAATTATTGTTCTGCGTACAGTTTACGCAGTTCACCCAGGCATTACCTTCCTCCAGACCCTCCCATCAGGCAGAAGGTACAGAAGTCTGAAGACCCGCACATCCAGACATAGGAACAGCTTCTTCCCCGCAGCTACAACACTCCTCAACAACTCCCCCTCAGACTGATCTGTTCTCTGTAAGAACACTATTCACGACACCCGATGCTGCTCTTGCACATGTATTTGTTGTTTGGCCCCTTGTTCCGCACTGTAACCAATCACTGTTTGCCGATGTACCATTTGTCAATGTACTCTGTTGATTAATCTTTTTGTCTGCTGTGTGCGTCCCCTCGGCCGCAGAAAAATACTGTTCACTGTACTTTGTTACATGTGACAATAAATCAAATCAAATCAAATCATTCCATACATTAAAAAAAATACATGGGGCAAACATAAATACACAAAGTAAATACATAGACACAGGCATCGGCAGAAGCGTACAGGAATGTAATACTATTCTGTAGAGAAGAGGTGTGAAGAGATCAGGTCAGTCCATAAGAGAGTTATTCAAGAATCTGGTAACAGCAGGGAAGAAGATGTTTTTGAATCTGTTCGTGCTATTTTCTCAGACTTTTGTATCTCCTGCCCGATGGAAGAAGTTGGAAAAGAGAATAAGCCGGGTGTGAGGGATCTTTGATTATGCTGCCCGCTTTATCAAGGCAGCAAGAACTGTGGACGGAGTCAATGGATGGGAGGCAGGTTCGTGTGATGGACTAGGCTATGTTCACGACTCTCTGCAGTTTCTTACGGTCTTGGGCTGAGCAGTTTCCAGACCAGGCAGTGATTCAGCCAGAAAGGATGCTTTCTATGCTATGGTGCATCTGTAAAAGTTGGTAAGAGTTTATGTGGACATGCCGAATTTCCTTAGTTTCCTGAGAAAATATAGATTCTGTTGTGCTTTCTTGGTCATAGCATCGACGTGGGTGGACCAGAACAGATTGTTGGTGATGTGCACACCTGGGAATTTGAAGCTGTCAACTGTCTATCTCGGCCTCATTAATGCAGACAAGGGAGTGTATGGTACTTTGCTTCCTGAAGTTAATGACCAGCTCTTTAGTTTTGCTAACATTGAGGGAGAGATTGTTGTCGTTACACCACTCCACTAGATTCTCTATCTCCCCCTTGTATTATGACTCATCGATGTTTGAGATCCGACCCAGTAAACAAGTCAGCAAACTTGTAGATGGCGTTGGAGCCAAATGTTACCACACAGTCATGTGTGTATAGGGAGTATAGTAGAGGGCTAAGTACGAAGACTTGTAGGGCCCAGTGGACTATTGTGGAGGAGGTGTTGTTGTTTATTCTTACTGATTGTGGTCTATGGGTCAGAATGTCGAGGATTCAGTTGCAGAGTGAGGAGCCAAGTCCTAGGTTTTGGAGCTTTGATATCAGCTTGGCTGGGAATATGGTGTTGAAGGCGGAGCTTCAGTCAATGAACAGGAGTATGACGTAGGAGCCCTTGTTGTCAAGATGCTCCAGGGATGAGTGTAGGGCCAGGGAGATGGCGTCTGCTGTGGACCGGTTGCTGCGGGATGTGATTTGCAATGGGACTAGGAATTCTGGGAGTATGGAGTTGATGCGCCTCATGACCAACTTCTCTTCATTGTGATCAATATCAAACCCACCGGACGGTAGTCATTGAGGCACGTTGCCTAGTTCTTCTTTGAAACAGGTATGACAGTGGTCTTCTTGAGGCAGGTGCACAAGAGCAATGATCTCACACAGGAAGCCGAATAATACCGAGATTCCAGTAGATCAAGCCATTGAGGTCTCAGAGCTGTCGAAACTCTCGGCTTTTCTATTTCATCCCACCTACTGTGCGAGCTATTTTATAAAGTCCTGCCAGCAGAATCACTGTCTCCATCCCTGTACCTTTGATGCACCTTGACACGCCTTCAAATAAGAATCTGCATTTATCACATCTCCTGTAATTTCCTTAAACCATCTATTTGAGTAAATAATCTACTCAACCTCTGCATGATGTGTGCTCCAACACACTCCCTGGCAGTTGCACATGCAATTGTGAAGTACCCTTGTGAGTTTGTGCTTCCCCTTGCTCCGATGCGCAAAACACTGCTGAGGTGCCAGTATCTGCGTTGGTGCTTGGTGTAGAGAGAGGATATGTCTCTGAACACTCTGAGACTACTTCATTCTCCTTAGAGGTTGCTGTGGGCCCCTTGGGACTGGCAGTCCAAGCAACTAATGATTCATCTGCAAAGGAGACTAAAAAATAATGAACACCATATGGCTAGCCACAACATTCATATTGTGTGCAAGGAAACAACATTCAACTACAAAAGCAACATATGGAGACTTAGATATTACTCTGTGCTATCATTAAACAACTTCTACAATACTCTGTTTTCTCCCCGATCCATGAGAACTTCTGGATGCAGAAAACATCAATGTGAAATTCATAACAACAAGCCAGGTATCATGCACCCACCTAGCCCCCCTCCTCCCCCGACCCCCATCCTCCCTTGATTAGCCCTTTTAACATCTTTTGATAATGCTCCTTCCAATCTCACCACCTGGAGGCCTTTCCTCCGATTTCACCACTGCGACCAGCTACCTTCACTCACGAACAGTTGTAGAACCTCCTCCTCCAGTGGGGTGAGGATAGCAAGGTCAGCCACACCGCCTCAGTCCTGTTCCTTTCTCTGGAATTATGGGCCGCTTCTCCTCCAATGATGTGTGTCAGTGCTATGAATTAGATTCTCGGGGAAACTCATTTCTTCACATTTTATGCATTATGAGACATGCGCAGTCTACACAATGATTATCAGCCAATATATTGTGTGTCTCCAACACCTCACACTCCCACCCCCAAGGCACTCACAACAGCCAGTGGACAGCACGGTAGCACAGTGGTTAACACAGTTGCTTCATAGTTCCAGGGTCCCAGGTTCGATTCCCGGCTTGGGTCACTGTCTGTGAGGAGTCTGCACATTCTCCCCGTGTCTGCGTGGGTTTCCTCCGGGTGCTCCGGTTTCCTCCCACAATCTAAAGGTGTGCAGGTTAGGTGAATTGGCCATGATAAATTGACCTTAGTGTCCAAAGAAAAAGGTGAGTTGGGGTTACTGGGTTACGGGGATAGGATGGAGGCAAGGCTTAAGTAGTGTGCTCTTTCTAAGAGCCGGTGCAGACTTGATGGGCCAAATGGCCTCTTTCTGCACTGTAAATTCTATGATTCTATGAACACCACCCCTACATAAACCTCAGGGCCATGGGCAGTGTCATTTATGCCTAATTTTGCATCACATTACTGAGCAGTACACAAGCCATTACCCAGATAAAGCCTTCCCATAACCTTCCTTGTTCGTTGATGCCCAAAGCGCAGACTTGATAACCTCTGAAAATAAATTTCCTGCCGCAGGTTCTTAATGTTGACCCTCTGTGTGAATGTCAAAATATCAAACATACCTGTGCCACAACTCCACAAAATCCTTCTTTCTTCCAGATTATTCCAAACCCAGCTACAGCTGGCAATGCTGTGGCCGGTGCCCCTTTCAATTAGTGGCTGTAACCAACCTCCAGGTCACAGCCTGGAAGTTCGGAAGGGGGAATTCCCACCCTGTCAATGTTGTTGGTCAGAAAGGTGACATTGATGTAACATTGCGAACTGGGAAACCGCCCAGTGGATGTAATTCGCTGACTGCCGCTTTAAGCAGCACTCTGGAATGGCTGGGGTAAGAGTCAGCAGTCACTTATTTCCGGTCCAACTCCACTGCCACAAATGTATT
Source organism: Scyliorhinus canicula (assembly GCF_902713615.1). NCBI lineage: Eukaryota > Metazoa > Chordata > Chondrichthyes > Carcharhiniformes > Scyliorhinidae > Scyliorhinus > Scyliorhinus canicula. The sequence continues at coordinate 123,953,817 of NC_052153.1, forward strand.
TTTCAGCCTGTTTGACAGGTAAAATTGATCAATGAAATTAGATGAGATTTTTGAGAATGTGAGAAAGGTAATAATGATGGAAGAATTTTGAAACCCAGGTCTTCTCTGAGCCATCTCAATGGCTGCAGTGATTACATGGTGAGTTCAGTGCTTAATAACAGTTCCAGCTGCCAGGCTCTTTGGTGCTAACTCTGGCGCCAGGGGTTAGAACACCTGCCTGGCTGGGAATTGCTCAGAATTCGTGCCAGCAGAGTGCTAGCCCATTAGCATGTCCTGAAACGTGAACCATAAGAACATAAGAACTAGGAGCAGCAGTAGGCCATCTGGCCCCTCGAGCCTGCTCCGCCATTCAATGAGATCATGGCTGATCTTTTGTGGACTCAGCTCCACTTTCCGGCCCGAACACCATAACCCTTAATCCCTTTATTCTTCAAAAAACTATCTATCTTTACCTTAAAAACATGTAATGAAGGAGCCTCAACTGCTTCACTGGGCAAGGAATTCCATAGATTCACAACCCTTTGGGTGAAGAAGTTCCTCCTAAACTCAGTCCTAAATCTACTTCCCCTTATTTTGAGGCTATGTCCCCTAGTTCTGCTTTCACCCGCCAGTGGAAACAACCTGCCCGCATCTATCCTATCTATTCCCTTCATAATTTTAAATGTTTCTATAAGATCCCCCCTCATCCTTCTAAATTCCAACGAGTACAGTCCCAGTCTACTCAACCTCTCCTCATAATCCAACCCCTTCAGCTCTGGGATTAACCTAGTAAATCTCCTCTGCACACCCTCCAGTGCCAGTATGTCCTTTCTCAGGTAAGGAGACCAAAACTGAACACAATACTCCAGGTGTGGCCTCACTAACACTTTATACAATTGCAACATAACCTCCTTAGTCTTAAACTCCATCCCTCTAGCAATGAAGGACAAAATTCCATTTTCCTTCTTAATCACCTGTTGCACCTGCAAACGAACTTTCTGTGACTCATGCACTAGCACACCCCGGTCTTTCTGCACAGCGGCATGCTTTAATATTTTATCGTTTAAATAATAATCCCGTTTGCTGTTATTCACTAAATTCTCTGTTTTGTCCAGTATCCCAAGAGTTATCAGATCTCACTTGGAAGACCACAAAGTTTCTACAATAATACTGGCAGTATTCCCATATACCAGTGTTTGCACTACCAAAGTGACCTCCAACCCCTTTCCTCATTACCGGGATACCAAGCAGGGATGTCCGTCGTCACCTTTGTTGCTTGCACTAGTACCAGAGTCACTGGGGAGAAATAGAAACATAGATACCCTACAGTGCAGAAGGAGGCTATACAACCCATTGAATCTACACTAAAGAACACGCTACCTAGGCTCAATCCCCCACCCTATTCCTGCAACCCCCCCCCCAAAGGGGCAATTTAGCCTGGCCAATCCACCTAACCTGCACATCTTTGGGCTGTGGGAGGAAACCACAGCACTCAGAGCAAACCCACACAGACATTGGGGAGAAAGTGCAAATTCGACACAGACAGTCACTGGAGGCCAGAATTGAACCCGGGACCCTGATTTGCCATGGTGGGGTTTCGAACCCAGGTCCCCAGTGTATTACCTTGGATCTTTGCATTATTAGCCCACGTGAGTAAAAATGCCTTACTAGCCCAGTGACAAAACCACTGTGCCACCTCTCCAAAGTCCACAACTTAATAGTTAGAGGTGGGATGGAACACATGGTCTCGCTGTACGCTGACAACTTACTATTTTATGTGAAGCGTCCGAAGGTATCAATAGATAACATTATGGGAATCTTACAGCATTTTGGGGCCTTTTCTGGTTACGATATAAATATAGGAAAGAGTAAATACTTTGTGGTTGGGTTGATAGGGTAGAGAGGGGGGGGGGGGTGGTGGGGGGGGGGGGGGGGTGGTCAGAGGAGTGCCGTTCCGGCTAGCTAGAAGTCATTTTCTATATTTGGGTGTCCAGATAGGAAGGGACTGGGGGAAAGCTATGGAGGTTCAATTACATGAATCTGGTGGCAAAGGTGCAAAGATGGGATGGTCTCCCATGATCCCTGTCGGGTTGAGTGCAATAGGCGAAAATGAACATCTTGCCGAGATTTCTATTCTGATACCAGTGCCTTCCGATATTCTTACCCATGTTTTTTTCAGAGAGATTGACTGTCTAGTAACTGGGTTCATTTTGCTGGGTAAAAGCCCAAGGATCAGGAGGACATTGCCCCAGAGGGAGAGACAATTAGGGGGCTTGGCCTTGCCAAACTTTCAATACTATTATTGGGAAGCTAATATTGAAAAGGTGATAGAGTGATTTGGAGATTCGGGTGAGCTTTGGGCTTGGGTAGAAACAGAGTCTGATGGAACAAGCCTTTTGGTGCTGGTATCAGCTCCATTACCAGTAATATCAAAGAAATACTCGTCTAACCTGGCAGTAGTAAACAAGTAATAAACTCCACCATCATTTTAACTTGAGGGATGCCTCCAGGCTGACCACTATCTGTCCAAATTAGTTATTCGAATCCATTAGGTCAGATGTGAAATTTAGGGATTGGAAGGATAAAGGTTTCGAGAAGGTGGGAGATGTATCTTTCGAAGGTCGGTTGGGTAGCTGAGGGGAACTGAAAGAAAAATATGGGCTCACAGATACTGATGGTTTCAGGTATCTCCAGGTGTGTAGCTGGGTCTAAAAGTACTTTTCAGCCTTTCTGATGAAGCAGCCTTCTATCTTGCGAGAGAGGAACTTACCCTGCTGTGTTTCGGAGATGGCCAACACGTTGGGTATATACCAGCAGATGATAGGGGAGGATAGGGGCTCTTTTGAGGGCATGAAGACAAGTGGATGAAGGAGCTGAGTCTGCTCTTGGAGGAAGAGGTTTAGAGTGAGGAGGGTGAACTGAACCTCGTCCTGTCCGAGGCCAAGTCTCATCCAGCTGTTCGAGCACACCATACGAAGGATAGAATGAGTCGATTTTTAAAATAAGAAGTCTTACAACACCAGGTTAAAGTCCAACAGGTTTGTTTAAAACACTAGCTTTCGGAGCACTGCTCCTTCCTCAGGTCATTCACCTGAGGAATTTGCCAGAATTCTGAAGTTGTTCACTTGAGCAAAACGCCTTACTTATTTATGATTCTGTTGCGCGAATAATGGATTCAGGTAAAAATACCGATCTATCCACCTGAGTAATGGACAATGCAGAAGCAGTTAAAGTACCTGCAGAATTTGAAAATAAAAATTTCTAACAGGAAAGACGGAGATTTCAAAGTGACCCTGAAGAGTTAATGATACCTGGCACCAAACCAAAAGTACTTCCAACCGGAATTCAGGCAAGTGGATGGCTCACAAAAGACCATTTAATATCCCAAAATGATTGTAACAATGTTTGTGGTTTGTGAATTGTGTGGAAGACCAGAAGTATTGGAAAGGAAAATGAATGTCCAGAATGGGGAAGCTGTTGACATGGCTTGAAAGGAATTAAATGAGACATCATCTGAATGGGATCAGGAGAAACTGAACAACTCTAAAATGTTTAAAGATCAAACCAAACAGCATATCAAACCTATTTGTTTGAACACAAAAAGCACCTCTTGGAGCAGTCTAAAGAGATTTTGATCAAAGAGCGGATGAGTTGCTGGCACACAGAGAAGCCATTTGAAATTACTGTCTCAAAAAGAGGGTGCAGAAACTGATGTCATGGACAGAGTGTATGGGCATGATGTAACCAAACAAAATCAGAGTCCAACCACCACGCTATTGCTATTCTGGGGCCCAGTGGGGAACGCCACCCTGAGCCCGCACTGCCATTATTTCTTGCACTAAGGAGCTTCAATGAGTGGAGTTCCGCAGTGCAGGAAGAGATGAGGGCGCCATTTCTAACTGGAGGGATTCTATGATTCTATTCCATTCTATGATTTCACGAGGCGTTACAGCCGCCGCAATCCCCGAGTCCATCAGCCCATGCCAGGCCCCGATTCCGGCGGGACACGGCCGGGAGATCGCACCCGATATGTTTTATTATTGTCCATGATCAAAGATTAAATGTTTTCTTACCCTCAGAGTTATTTGTCCCAAATTAAATGATTTCCAGCAGCAAGCCATTGTGCATTTACTAATAAAGGAAATGATTTATTAGCACATTCTTTCTCTAGAGATTTGAATGCAACATTTTGTGCACATTATCAGACACACACACAGATTATATATAAATGAGGGAAATTTGATTGCTTAGCTGGAGTTTCAGATGGTATCTAATGTGATATTTCTGCAGTTTTAAAGACGGTAACAAGCATTAGCCTTGTGATCTCAAACAAGTCCAAATTACTTTTGCAAATAAGGTGGGTTGCTGGGCCAGTAGACATGCAGTGGTTTGGCAGTTCACATCTGAGTGTTCCAGGTCACTGGGATGGGATGGGGAACCACACAATACAATGGAATCATAGAATATACAGTGTAGCAGGAGGCCATTCGGCCCATCGAGTGTGCATTGGCCCTTGGAAAGAGCACCCGACTTAAGCCCATACTTCCACCCTATCCCCATAACCCAGTAACCCCACCTAACCCTTTGGACACTGAGGGCAATTTAGCACGGCCAATCCACCTAACCTGCACATCTTTGGACTGTGGGAGGAAGTCGATGCACCCGGAGAGAAAGTGCCAACTGCCAGCAAGAGATAGAGGAGCAGATAAGTACAGAGATTTAGGATAGGTTCAAAAATAACAGGGTTTTGTGGTAGGGGATTTTAATTTCCTCCATATTGACTGGGACTCACTTAGTGCTCGGGGTTTGGATGGGGTAAAGTTTCTAAGGTGCATCCAGGAAGCCTTCTTGATGCAATATGTAGATACTCCAACTAGAGAAGGGGCAGTACTGGATCTGGTATTGGGGACTGAGCCTGGACAGGTGGTTGAGGTTTCACTAGGGGAACATTTTGGGAGTAGTCACCACAATTCTGTAAGTTTTGAGTTACTTTTGGACAGGGATGAGGGTAATCCTCGTGTTAAGATGGTAAACTGGTGAAAGGCAAATTACGATAACATTATGAAAATGAAAAGAAAATCGCTTATTGTCATGAGTAGGCTTCAAATGAAGTTACTGTGAAAAGCCCCTAGTCGCCACATTCCGGCGCCTGTTCGGGGAGGCTGTTACGGGAATCGAACCGTGCTGCTGGCTTGCCTTGGTCTGCTTTCAAAGCCAGCGATTAGCCCTGTGAGCTAAACAGCCCCTGCTAGACAGGAATTGAAGAATTTAGATTGGCTGTGGCTGTTAGATAATAAATCAACATCGGACATGTGGGAGTCTTTCAAGCGACAATTGATTAGGATTCAGGAAAGTTACGTTTCTGAAAGAATGAAGGATAAGTATGGTAAGTTTAGGGAGACTTAGATAACGAGGAATATTGTGAAACAGGTCAAAAAGAAAAATGAGACATTTGAACGAGCTAGAAGGGTGGGAACAGGCAAAATCCTTGAGGAGTATAAAGAAAGTAGGAAGGTACTGAAGCGGGAAATTAGGAGGGCTAGAAGGGGTCTTGAAAAATCCTTGGCAAGTAGGATTAAGGTGAATCCCAAAGCTTTTTATTCATATGCAAAAAACAAGAGGGTGGCCAGGGAAAGGATTTGACCACTTAAGGACAGTGGGGGGAATCTATGTGTTGAGCCAGAGGAAATGGGCGAGGTACTAAATGAATACTTTGCATCAGTGTTCACTAAAGAAAGGGACTTTGTGGAAGTTGATTCTTGGGTAGGGTCTGTCTGGATCATGTTGACATTGAAAAGGATGAGGTATAGGGTCTTTTAAAAACATTAAGGTAGATAGGTCTCCTGGGCCAGATGGGATTTATCCCAGAATACTGAGGGAAGCAAGGGAGGAAATGCTAGGGCCTTGACTGACATCTTTGTATCCTCATTGGCTACAGGTAATTTGATTTGATTTGATTTATTGTGTTATGGACCAGGGTTTAGAGAACCCCAAAGTGTATGACCTGACCCACAACTATTTCTGATTGTGGTATGGGGAGCACATGGCCCACTCTACAGGTGCAGTACAGCAGAAATGGAGAATAATTTTTTAAAGCAAAATAATGTTTATTCTATAAACTCAAGTTAACCTTTTTAAAACATACAATGAACATCTTAGCAACCATTAATTCAAATACAACCTCCAAATAATACAATACTAAGTAATCCTTTTAGCTTTCCTTTCAACATCCATAAGACTTAAAATACCTTTTGCCAGAAGCACATCAGGTTAAAGTCACTACTGTTATTAGTTTTAAATCACCAGGATCAATTTACAGTCTTTAGATTACATACACCTTCTGGCTGTGACTGCAGCTATCCAGCTCTGAAAATGAAACTAAAACACACCCTGCAGCAAACAGCCGAAAACAAAAGTAAAAAACTGACAGACAGCCCAGCTCCACCCACTCTCTGACATCACTGCAGTAATAAGCACCCATTTCTTAAAGGTACTCTCACTACAGATACTTATATACACACCCATTTATAAACATCCATTTCCGAAGGTATTCTCACATGACACCTCTCCCCAAGAAAAAATAAATAAACCATCAACTTCAACATGGTTTCATTTTTCACCTTTTCACTATCCTTTGAAAAATGCACACAGTAAATATAATTTTTTGTTTCAAAAAACAACACACGCAAACAGGTGTAATAATATAGTCCATTTTTTTTTTGTTTTTCTTCCTCCAACTGAACTCTTTCTCGATTGACAATCTCTTTGAACAAGAAGGTCTCTGCACGATCCGTCCATTTCTCTACGCCTCAGCATTCCTGTTTAAAGTCAAATACTTTAGTTCAATCTGATCACAGAGTCCGTTGTAATTCTCCAACACAGGAGCATTGGTTATCACAGCTTTCAGGCTGTCAAATGCCTGTTGACACTCCGTTGTCCACTGGGATTTGTTACGCTTCTTTAGCAAGTCCATCAGTGGAGCAACCACGCTACAAAACTTTTTCACAAATGTTCGATCAAATCCACTCCTGCCAAGAAATTGCATTATTTCCCTTTGTCTTGAGGCTATTGAAAACTCCTCAATAATTGTTGGTTTCACATCCTGTGTGACCATTTGACCCTGTCCGATTGTCTGGCCAAGGAAAGTGACTTGGCCTTTTCCAAATTCACTTTTGGCTATCACCAGACCCGCCTCTTGAAGTCTATCGAATAACTCCATCAGATGTTTTAAATGTTCCTTCCATGTCTGGCTGAAAATTACCAGATCGTTGATGTAAACCGCACAATTGGCTAATCCTGAAACAACTTTGTTAGTTAACCATTGAAATGTGGCTGGGCGTTTTTCATGCCAAATGGCATAACTATGAATTGGTATATACCATCTGGAGTCACAAAAGCTGAAATCTCCTTCACCCTTTCGGATAAAGGTACCTGCCAGTAACCTTTCAGTAAATCCAGTTTGGAAGTAAAAGCTGATGTCCCACTTTCTCAATGCAATCCTCCAAACGTGGGATAGGTTAAGAGTCCGTTCTTGTAACTGCATTAATCTTTCTATAGTCCACACACAACCGTTGGATACCATCTGATTTAGGCACCATCACTATGGGTGAGCTCCATTGGTTGCAACTCACTTCAATTTTGCCATTTTTAAGCATACTCTCAATCTCTTTGTTAACCTGTGCCAATTTTAAAGGGTTAAGTCTGTATGGATGTTGTTCGATTGGAACATGTATAGCCATTTTAGCACTTCCCAATTTATCTCTACAGACTTGCCCATGTGATATTAATAACTCTTTCAGGTCAGTCCGTTTTTCCTCTCGAAGGTAACTCAACAATTTATCCCAATTTTTAAGAACATCCTCATTTTCCAACTTAATTTGAGGTATGTCAAATTCACAGTCATCTGGATTTGGTTTGTCACTTTGAGTTAGAATTATTAAAACCTCCTCCTTTTTCTCTCCTTCTCTCTCAAAGTACCTTTTAAGCATATTCACATGACACACTCAGCGCGTTTTCCTTCTGTCCAGAGTTTTTAACCACATAATTCACCTCACTTAATTTTCTTTCAATCTAATGAGGTCCACAAAACCTTGCTTTCACAGGTTCACCTACCATTGGTAAAACTTTAAAACTGGTAAAACAACACTAAAACTTTATCTCCACTGGCAAAACTACGAACTTTGGATTTCTTGTCCGCTACCCGTTTCATCACATTTTGCGCAACTTTTAAATATTGTCTAGCCAATTCCCCTGCTCTATTTAATCATTCCCTAAAATTTGACACATAATCCAATAGTGTAATTTCTGATTTCTCACTCACCAATTTTTCCTTAATCAAGTTAAGTGGTCCTCTTACCTCATGACCAAACATTAGTTCAAAAGGACTAAATTTGGTTGACTCATTAGGTGCATCCCTAATTGCAAACAGTACAAATGGAATTCCTTTATCGCAATCCTCTGGATAATCTTGACAATAAGCCCTCAACATTGTCTTTAATGTATGATGCCACCTTTCTAATGCTCTCTTCGATTTGGGATGGTTCGCAGTTAATTTAAATTGTTTTATTCCTATCCATAACTTCTTTGAATAACTTGGAGGTAAAATTTGATCCTTGATCTGATTGTATTCCTGTGGGTAGTCCATATCTAGTAAAGAATTGAAGTAACTCCTCCCCAAACTTTGTAGCTATAATATTACATAATGGAATGGCCTCTGGAAACCTAGTAGACACATTCATTATAGTCAAAAGATATTGATTCCCACTTTTTGTTTTAGGAAGCGGTCCTACGCAATCTATTAGGACCCTTGTAAAAGGTTCCTCGAATACTGGAATGGGTATTAAGGGCACTGGTTTTATCAGTTCTTGCAGTTTCCCTATCACTTGATATGTGTGACATGATTGACAAAATTTAACTATATCTTTATGTAGTCCAGGCCATAAAAATGTTTCTAAATTTTAGCTTGAGTTTTCCTTATTCCCAAATGACCTCCCACTGGTGCCTCATGTGCAACTCGCAACACCTCCTTTCTATACCCTACCGGCAATACTACTTGATGAACCTCTGCCTACTTTTCATCCGCCTGCATATGTAAAGGCCTCCATTTTCTCATCAAGTCATCACTTTTACGGTAATATCACTCTGGTATCCACTCAGATTCCTCTTCCGTGTATGCTTTCTGATACATCCGTTTTATTTCTAAATCTTTTTGTTGTAACCCCACCAATTTTCCTGAACTAAAAATATCCGCCTCATCCTCCACCTGTTCTTGTTCTTTGTCAACCATCTGATCAAAAACCATTTCTGATAATCTAACATCCACTTCATCTTCATTCTTTGATTTCTCTTCTTGTTTTAATCTGTGACTTTGCAACCTTGTCACTATACAATCTGGAAAAATCGCAGGGTATTCATCCTTCAACACTTCAGTTGTCTGATATTCCACTGGCTTATCAACCACAGTAGGCATCACTCCCACCTGCGATCCAGCTATATCATTACCCAAGATAAATTGTATTCCTGGACAACATAGTTTCTCTATTACTCCTACTACCACTTCACCACTCTTGATTGAACTTTCCAACCTTGCCTGATATAATTGAACACTACTCCTCTCACCCTGAATTCCACATATTATAACCTTTTCTGGCAACATTCTTCCCAAACTACATAACTGCCCATCTCTTACAATTAAAGATTGACTAGCTCCCATATCTCTTAAAATTGTGACTTCTTTACCTGCTCTTCCTGATACACATAAGTAAACTTTACCCACACAAGTAAATTCTTTATATAGATCTGGCACCTTCTTATCAATCACCTCTTGATCAGGCTGTGCAATCTTTTGCCCCGCCTGCACTTCCTTTCCCACTTTCAGAAACCCCACTGTCATATCCTGTTTTACAACATTAGCCTTCCCAATGCTTCTCTTCAACCATCAACACTGTGACTTTACATGGCCTCGTTTATTACAGTGAAAACATTTGAAACTTTTCATGTCTCTTCCACCCTCCTGGATTTCTTTTTTAATCTGAGGTACAGTCTCCTTATTATCTCCCATCAGATCACCTTTACCTTTAGCACTTGAGTATTTCTCATGTCCCCAGTTTCTATCCCTCACAGGCTGAAACTGATGTCGGAAACAAAGCTTTGATTTATTAACTAATTCATAATCATCTGCCATTTCTGCTGCTAATCTCGCAGTTTTAACCCTCTGCTCTTCCACATGAGTTCTCACTACATCAGGAATTGAATTTCTAAACTCCTCCAAAAGTATAATTTCTCCGAGAGAGCTTCATACGTTTGGTCTATTCTCAAAGCCCTTATCCACCTATCAAAATTACTCTGTTTGATCCTTTCAAACTCTATGTATGTTTGACCAAATTCTTTCCTTCAATTTCTAAACCTTTGTCTGTAAGCTTCAGGCACTAGTTCATAAGCACCTAAGATGGATTTTTTTCACCTCCTCATACCTCTCAGTAATACCCACATGTCCTGTGGCCATTTCATTTGTTTAACTACCTTCTCAAATGAAATGAAAAAGACTTCTACGTCCCTCTCATCAAACTTTGGCAATGCTTTGGCATTTTTAAATAGATTCCCACCAAGCCTTCGACTATAACGCTCTTTCTCACTATCCTCATCACTATCCACCAACTGTACGTTTCCCTTTATGTCTGCCAATTGTAACTGACTGTCATGTTTCATGGTCATTTACTGAAGTTCAAACTCTTTCTCTTTATCTTTTTCCCTGATCTGTATCTCCCTTTCTCTTTTTTTTGTTCTGCTCGGGCTACTCTTTCTGTTTTCCTTTTTTCTCTCTCTTTTTCCTCTTTCTCTTTCTCTTTCTTTATCCTCTCTCTCTCTTTCATATTCAAGCTGCTTTCATTCTTTCTCATGTTTCATTTGTTTAATTTGTAACTGAATTTTTGCCATTTCCAATGAGTCAAACTGTATCTCAGGCAAATTTAAATGCTTAGCCACCGCCATAATTACCTCACCTTTTCGCATTTTGTCACGTAATCTTAACTGCAATGTTTTTGCCAAATCTAACAGTCTGCTTTTAGTCTCTGTCCATAAGGTACTGCATGTGACCGTCTCCACCCCCAAAAACTTCTGAGCCTCTGAAAGAGCCATTGTCCACAACACACTCCCTACTTAAACTAAAATACCACACCTGTAAAGCAAGCACAATATGTTCACCTCTCACTGTCTTTAAGTTCACAAAGCCAATCCAATAGATAGACTTTTATCCCGGGCGAGCCCCCTATTTGTTATGGGCCAGGATTTAGAGAACCCAAAGTGTATCATGGAGTTCACCTGACCCACAATTATTTTTGATTGTGGTGTGTGGAGCACATGGCCCACTCTACAGGTGTAGTATAGCAGAAATGGAAAAGTATTTTTTTTAAGCAACACAATGTTTATTCTATAAACTCAAGTTAACCTTTTTAAACATACAGTGAACATCTTAGCAACCATTAATTCAAATACAACCCCCATAGAATACAACACTACGTAATCCTTTAAGCTTTCCTTTTAACATCCATAAGACTTAAAACACCTTTAACCAGAAGCACATCAGGTTAAAGTCACTACTGTTATTAGTTTTAAATCACCCGGATCGATTTACAGTCTTTAGATACAGAAAGAGATTCATACACCTTCTGGCTGTGACTGCAGCTATCCAGCTCTGAAAACAGAACTAAAACACACCCTGCAGCAAACAGCCTAAAACAAAAGTAAAAAGCTGACAGACAGCCCAGCTTCACCCACTCTCTGACATCACTGCAGTAATAAGCACCCATTTTGTAAAGGTACTCTCACTTCAGATACTGATATGCACACCCATTTATAAACACTCATTTCCTAAAGGTACTCTCAGATGACAATTGTCACATGTACCAAAGTACAGTGAAAAGTATTTTTCTGCAGCTGAAGAAACGTACACAGTACGTACATAGTAGTCAAAAGAATAATCAACAGAGAACATTGATAAATGGTACATTGAAAAATAGTGATTGGTTACAGTGTGGAACAAGGGGCCAAACAAAGCAAATATACAAGCAAGAGCAGCATAGGGTGTAGTGACTAGTGTTCTTACAGGGAACAGATCAGTCTGAGGGGAGGTTGTTGAGGAGCTGTGGGGAAGAAGTTGTTCCTATGTCTGGATGTGTGAGTCTTCAGATTTCTGTACCTTCTGACTGGTGGAAGGGTCTGGAAGAAGATAATGCCTGGGCGGGAGAGGTCTCTGATAATGCTGTCTGCCTTCCTGAGGCAGCGAGAGGTGTATACAGAATCAATGTGGGAGTGGCAAGCTTGTGTGATGTGTTGGGCTGAGTTCACCACACTCTGCAGTTTCTTGCGATATTGGACCGAGCAGTTGCCATACCAGGCTGTGATGCAGCCGGATAGGTAGTTCGCTATCGCACATCTGTAAACGTTTGTGAGAGTCAATGCAGACATGCCAAATTTCTTTAGCTTCCGTAGGAAGTAGAGACGTTGTTGGGATTTTTTGACTGTTGCATCAACGTGAGTGGACCAGAACAGACTGTTGGTGCTGGTGACTCCCAGGAACTTAAAGCTATCGACCATCTCCACTTCGGAGCCATTGATGCAGACGGGGGTTTGTGTCGCACTACGCTTCCTGAAGTCGATAATCAGTTCCTTGTGTAGCCATCTGGGATGGCCACTTCCAGAATACAAAATGGACGCTCGCAAAGAATATAAGGAACTGTGGACAATGCTAGAAAACAAGCAGGGACAGAAGCCTGAATGTATATTTAAAGAGACAGCTCCCAGACCGAATTGAAACTATAGGTCGATTAGCATATTGATGGCCCATCTCCGGGAACAAAGGAAAGACACTCAAGCAACTAATACTGTTTCAGACATCCTGGCACCAGTTCCCCAAACCGAAAGCACAAACAAAGCCAGGCCAACGGCCATCTAAGACACGCCCATCCATCAGGGCACCCACCCCTTTATTGGTCAAGATCAATAGCAATGATCGGGAAGCGGCCCAACTAATTGGGGCCATGTTTTAGGCCCGCCTAAAAGCGCGCAAAGCTCCTCCGGGTATAAGAAGGAACTCCCATGAGAGAATTGCTCTCTTGGAATTGGCTCTCAAAGCCTTCCACCAGCTGCACCAGAAGCAAGTAAGTTCAAGGTCAACGCTCGCTACCAGACGGACGACCTTAGCTGTTCTCCTGTACCTCTTCGAACCCAACAACCTCAGATCCGAACAACGGCCATTGTTCCTCTGACTGAGTGGGCACCCGAAGTTAAGTATAGGCGTTAGCTTTAGAGATAGTTTAGTTTGTAGTACTTTGTGCATGAGTAGATCTTACTGTATGTGTAAATAAATAGCATTGACTTTGAACTAACTAACTGGTGTATTGGCTCTTTGATCAGTATTTGGGTTTGAACCTTGTGTGGTATCGAGAGATACCTGGTGACTCTAAAGCAAACATAATTAGGATTGAGGAAGGCGACCATATTGACTGCCATATTTATAACCAAATAAATATAGCAACACTTGGTCTTTCCAACATTTAGAGAGAGGTTGTTTTCACTGCACCATCCAACCAAGTGATTTATCTCCCTCCTGTAGTCTGATTCGTTGTTGTTTGATATACGGCCCACCACAGTCATATCATCCGCAAACTTATAGATTGAGTTGGAGTTAAATCTTGCCACACAGTCATGTGTGTATAGGGAGTACAGTAGAGGACTGAGCACACATCCTTGCGGGGCCCCTGTGTTGAGGACTGTTGTGGCGGAGGTGTTGTTGCCTATCCTGACAGATTATGGTCTGTTGGTGGGGAAGTCGATCCAACTGCACAGGGAGGGGTCAAGTCCAAAATTGCAGAAATTGGTCATTAGTCTTGTCCGGATAATGGTGTTGAAGGTGGAGCTGTAGTCAATGAACAGCAGTCTTACATAGGTGTCCTTATTGTCGAGGTGTTTGTGTGTTAATTGTAGAGCCAGGGAGATAGCGCATTTGCTGTAGACCGGTTGCGGTGATAGGCAAATTGCAGTGGATTGAGACCGTCTGGGAGGCTGGCAGCGATCTGTCTCATGACTAGCCGCTCGAAGCATTTCATGATAACAGACATCGGGGCCACCTGTCGGTAGTCGTTGAGACAGGCTACCTTGTTCTACTTTGGTACTGGTATTATGGTGGTCTTCTTGAAGGAGGTGGGTATGTCAGAGCAGTGGAGTGAGGTGGTGAAGATATCTGCGAATACACTCGCCAGCTAGTCTGCGCAGGCTCTGGATGCTTGCCCAGGGACTCCATCGGGGCCCGTCGCTTTCCGTGGATTCACTTTCAAGAAGGCAGCTCTTACCTCTGAGGCTGTAATAGTGGGTACGGGTGTGTCCAGGGCTGTTGGGGCGGGTGGCACTGATATATTGGCTGACATCTCAAAGTGGGCACAGAACTTGTTCAGATCATTGGGTAGGGATGCTCCAGCCCCAGATATTCCACCTGGCCTTGCTTTATAGCCTGTGATCTTGTGTAGTCCCTGCCATTGTCATCTTGGGTTTGTGTCGTTGGCCTGGGACTCTAGTTTGGTCCGACATTGTCTTTTGGCATCCTTGATGGTTTTCTGTACGTCGTACCTGGATTTCTTATATAGGTCACGGTCATCAGACTTGAACGCCTCCATCCGGAACTTCAGCAGGGAGTGGACCTTTTGGTTGAGCCAGGGTTTCCAATTGGGGAATACCCGTATTGTCCTCTTTGGTACACAGTCCTCGACACACTTACTGATGAAGTCTGTGACGGTGGTTGCGTACTCGTCCAGGTTAGCTGCCGCGGCCTAAATATGGACCAGTCCACAGTCTCCAAGCAGTCTGGAGAGTTTCCTCAGATTCCTCGGACCTGCACTGCATGGTTTTCTTGACTGGCTCAGTATGCTTGAGTTACTGTTTGTGAGATCCCAGAGGACTGGAGAATAGCTTAAGCTGTTTAAGAAAGGTAGCAGAGATAATCCTGGAAACTATAGGTAAATTATTGGAGAGAATTCTCAGGGACAGTATTTATACCCATTTGGAAACAAATTGACTCATAAGCGATAGACAGCATGGTTTTATGAAGGGGAGGACGTGCCTCACTAACTTGATTGGGTTTTTTGATGAGGTGACAAAGATGATTGATGAGGGGAGGGCGGAGGATGTTGTTTACATGGACTTTAGTAAAGCCTTTGACAATGTGCCTCATGGCAGACTGATACAAAAGGTGAAGTCACATGGGATCAGAGGTGAGCAGGTAAGATGGATACAGAACTGACTCGGTCACAGAAGGCAGAGGGTAGCAGCAGAAGGGTGGTTTTCTGAATGGAAGGTTGACTAATGGTGTTCCACAGGGATCAGTGCTTGGGCCCTTGTTGTAGATGCTAGGACATGCCGTGAGATTCAGGAGCAGATGGCAGCATTATTCCAGTAAGTGCATAGCCAATTGGAGGGGTCCCAAAGGCTACAGGCACAAGAGATGATGCTGACAATGCTTGGCACCGAGGCTAACACTGCCAGGATGGTAACCGCAGTGGAAGGCCTAGAGTATGAAGTCAGCGTCTTGAGTGGTGGTGTCCAAGGCTTGGCTCAGTCTGTGACGATCTTGGCTGAGGGCCTCGACATCATGTTCTAGTCGCTGAGGGATGTGTCCCAGATGCAGGTGGACATTGCTGTGGCACTGCGAGCATGTCCCAGTCACTGAGGGATGTGTCCCAGATGCAGGTGGAAATTGTCGGGGCACTGCAAAGCGTGGCCCAATCACTGAGGAGCATCAGGACTGGCAGCACCAGACACAGTTACCTCTGGAGCTCACTCCTGCTGCCCCTTTGTCCCGTGGAAACCCTCATGGCGCTAAGGGCACCATCAGGGAGAAGGGTGCCATGGAAGCATGCTACCAAGGAGAAAATGGCGGTCTCCAGTTCTTCCGAAACCCGCCCTCCTGACGCCAGCGAATCTAAAGGTCAGTCGTCAGAACAGGGTAACATGGCGATGCCAGCGACACTGGTAAGTTGGCTGGGGACCTCCAGCTGCAGGTCCTCCAGAGGAAATCCACCAAGGGAATCATAGGCCATTGTTGTGTGAGATCCTTTGTACTTTACAAAGGAATCCACCAAACACTTTGATTCATCCAAACCAGAATCTTTTATTGAGTCTCGTGTGATAAGATAGCAATCTGATCATGGAGTCTGCTAACTACTCCTCTGGAACTTGCACCTAGCATTTACCATTCACATGTATGTCTTATTACCCTCTCAATCTTCTCAAGGTGGCTGGATATGTCTCCCCTTATATCGGCGTCCAGGTCACATGACCTTGGTCTGGAGACCGCATAGTGTGTCTGTGCCACCACCTGCTGGAATAGCCCATAGGAATATCACCAGAGTCATAGGACGCAAAAGGAAGCAGGCTGCCTCCACCTCTTTGTGCATCCTGGGGACACACCTGGTCGTAGCAGTAGATTAAGAAGAATGAGGATCACGGAGTGGGCACTGGGGCGGTGGGGGGGGGGGGGGGGTCACAAATCTATAGCTAGGTGGAATGGAGATGGCCAATGTTCACTATTAAAACATGTTATCACCTGATAGTTGTAAAGCCTCTCTCACGTTAATCTTCACAGCGGGCTTGCCTGCACCCCCACATGGCATTAAGGGTAAAGTAGTAGCATGGATAGAGGATTGGTTAATTAATAGAAAGCAAAGAGTTGGGATAAATGGGTGTTTCTCTGGTTGGCAATCAGTAACTAGTGGTGTCCCTCAGGGATCCGTGTTGGGCCCACAATTGTTCACAATTTACATTGATGATTTGGAGTTGGGGACCAAGGGCAATGTGTCCAAGTTTGCAGGTGACACTAAGATGAGTGGTAAAGCGAAAAGTGCAGAGGATACTGGAAGTCTGCAGAGGGATTTGGATAGGTTAAGTGAATGGGCTCGGGTCTGGCAGATGGAATACAATGTTGACAAATGTGAGGTTATCCATTTTGGTAGGAATAACAGCAAACGGGATTATTATTTAAACGATAAAATATTAAAGCATGCCGCTGTTCAGAGAGACTTGGGTGTGCTAGTGCATGAGTCACAGAAGGTTGGTTTACAAGTGCAACAGGTGATTAAGAAGGCAAATGGAATTTTGTCCTTCATTGCTAGAGGGATGGAGTTTAAGACTAGGGAGGTTATGTTGCAATTGTATAAGGTGTTAGTGCGGCCACACCTGGAGTATTGTGTTCAGTTTTGGTCTCCTTACTTGAGAAAGGACGTACTGGCGCTGGAGGGTGTGCAGAGGAGATTCACTAGGTTAATCCCAGAGCTGAAGGGGTTGGATTATGAGGAGAGGTTGAGTAGACTGGGACTGTACTCGTTGGAATTTAGAAGGATGAGGGGGGATCTTATAGAAACATTTAAAATTATGAAGGGAATAGATAGGATAGATGCGGGCAGGTTGTTTCCACTGGCGGGTGACAGCAGAACTAGGGGGCATAGCCTCAAAATAAGGGGAAGTAGATTTAGGACTGAGTTTAGGAGGAACTTCTTCACCCAAAGGGTTGCGAATCTACGGAATTCCTTGCCCAGTGAAGCAGTTGAGGCTCCTTCATTACATGTTTTTAAGGTAAAGATAGATAGTTTTTTGAAGAATAAAGGGATTAAGGGTTATGGTGTTCGGGCCGGAAAGTGGAGCTGAGTCCACAAAAGATCAGCCATGATCTAATTGAATGGCGGAGCAGGCTCGAGGGGCCAGATGGCCTATTCCTGCTCCTAGTTCTTATGTTCTTATGTTCTTATGTTCTTATGCCGTTGTCCTCCGCTCTCCCTATCACCCGCTCCCTGGGCACAGTGATCCAAGATCAAATGCCCGCAATGCAGACTATGGTTAGAGGATGGATGTGAGCACGCACAACCAACCCCAACCATTGCCACATGTTTAGTGATCCTCGATTGAAGAAAATAAGCCTGGGTCATGGTGGTGTCAGAGCAGTGCATTTGTTCCTGTTCATTCAGTCTTGCGCAGTATTCAAGTTATATTTATGCTTTGCACGGATTTTACATTCAACCTTCACATTCGAGCGCACAGAAAGAACTTAAGTACAAAGAGCTTCCTTCTAACTTTCAAAGCAATACTTTTCTGATCAGCCCCAGTAAGCACAGGGTGGATGCTGAGCAAATCTAGACACGAGGAGGCTGTGCAATTCTCTGTACTCAGCCTTGAAAATACCTCAAAGCAGCAGCTTTTACTATGTTTTCTATTATCTTATCCCTCAGAGTTCTTGTAATACTGGACAAAAAGAGAGACCTATTATTAGAAATTTCTCAACAATTGTTGAATTTATGTTGTTCATGTGAAGAGGTTGTGTATGTGTGGATGGGATCGTGATTAATTCTCTTCGTTTTGTTAATGAAAAGCTTATGAAAGCTTTTGTCTGCATAATTAGAATCTACACTTGCAGATCCATTATTGTGAAATAATCAATAAACAAGCATAATCAATTGATGGAAACAGGTGGATGTAAATGATGGCCTGTACCGAGTTGCAGCTCTAAGTTGATGTAGTGTCTGGAAAGGTTATATTGAAAATTAACAGAACAATGTTGGTATTTTTCTGTATTATTATATTTCCATCACATTACTTGTACTAATCTGTGCCAGTTAGCTTTGGAACATCGTATTATGCACAATATCAATTAAAAATCTGTTTTTCAAAAATCTCTAAAACATATTGAAGTGTTTCAGACACAAAAATGTTCATGGGCTGGATTCTCCATTGACCCACACCGAAAACGGTTCCGACTTCAAAATCGCGGCGGGCACCGATTTGACGCCAAATTGCAATTCTTCATCACTTCAGCAGCAGCATCAATGTGTATCAGAACACAAGTACAGTAAACACCTTTTGCACATCATTAGCAGGCCTGACTCTGTATCCTCCAAGGCCTCCGCGATTCTCCTCCTTGATGCCATCTTGTTGGCTGGGATGGCGTGCGGGGAGTGCAGTGTGTATATGCGGCTACAGCTTGTCAGCCTCCTGAGTGTCAATCGTGGAACTGGCAAATCCAGCACCATTTCTCATTGGAATCGATTGTGTTCCACGTGATACTGGTGCTAGCCTTTTAGCAGTAGCATAATTGGTCTAGGTGCGGTGCCAGTTTTGATGTTGTGAAAGTCTACGAATTCTGTGTTGGCATCAGCATTTAATCTTAGAAATAAAGGATCCCTGGGCAGCACGGTGGTGCAGTGAGTAGCACTGCTGCCTCATGGTGCCGAGGTCCCAGGTTCGATCTCGGCTCTGGGTCACTGTCCGTGTGGAGTTTGCACATTCTCCCCGTGTTTGCGTGGGTTTTGCCGCCACAACCCAAAGATGCGCAGGGTAGGTGGATTGACCATGCTAAATTGCCCCTTAATTGGAAAAAATGAATTGGGTACACAAAATTTATTTTTTTAAAAATAGAATTGAAGGATCCTGGCCCATTAGTTTCCCAAAACACTTCCCTCCCTCTAGTTAGAATGTCGAAAATTGATTTACTGAAGCAATTTTTAGTTAGTGAGTTACCTTTCTGGAAGAAGAACTTTGCTGTTTCCATGGTAATGTAAGGTAAGGGTGAGGGATTCCCTCATGCATGTGTTTGTTCATGTTGCCACATTAAATTAGTGCTGGAATTTCATTAAAATGATTCAGGCATGCATTCACCAGTGCTGCTGCTTGTTTGGGGGCATTGCTGATGTAATTAAAGGTTGACAGCAGCTCCTACGGTCGAGGTACACGCTCCCTGAAGACAGGAGGAAATGGTGTTTCAGACCTAAAATGATCACGATATGCCAATCTATCGAGAAGGGGAACCCAGGTCCCCCGATGTCGTGTTAAATGCCTTAGTTCAGGCAATGGATGGGAAGAGAGAGATGACTTGCCCCCTCACCTGGGGATAGTAATTTTCTCCTAATAATGCAGTGAGAAGGATCACAGTGGAATTTAATGGCAGTAGCACAGTTACCAGGCATGCCTCCAATGCCAGACGAAGTGCAATGACCTCATCAGTCTTCTAATACCCACACACAGGACGACTACATCCTTCACTTGCACACTTTTTATCTTATATGTTACATGCCAACAATCTATGATGGGTGCAATTATTAAACGCATCAAATGTCTGTCACTAATCAACTTGTCCATTCAATCTTGTACACAGCCTGAGACAGGGAAGCTGCCACTGGAAGAAGCTAAGTCTGCTTGTACAGCTCTCCCCTGTGGAAGAGGATGTGCTCACCATCATGGACAGGGAGAGAATCATGGCCATGATTGGAAAAGCTGGAGGAGACATTTAAAGGGTTTCTTCTCACAACTATCCTCTTTTTATCATAGAATTTACAGTGCAGAAGGAGGCCATTCGGCCCATCGCGTCTGCACCAGCTCTTGGAAAGAGCACCCTAACCAAGGTCAAAACCTCCCCCTATCCCAATAACCCAGTAACCCCACCCAACACTAAGGGCAATTTTGGACACTAAGGGCAATTTATCATGGCCAACCCACCTAACCTGCACATCTTTGGACTGTGGGAGGAAACCGGAGCACACGGAGGAAACCCACGCACACACGGGGAGGATGTGCAGACTCCACACAGACAGTGGGCCAAGCCGGAATCGAACCTGGGTCCCTGGAGCTGTGAAGCCATTGTACTATCCACAATGCTACCGTGCTGCATTTACTTTTGTTCCTGTTATCCCTACCTCCAAACCCTACATGACAAACTGTAGATGCTTTCACCAGCCACTTTTTTGTCTTGTCTTTATTGAAGCTAAAAGTAAACCCTTGCTCCTCTCTTTTATTTCAGGTGCTGAAATGTGGAGATACATCTGTTGTTTCTGAAAGTGGAACCAAATCTTTCACACTCACTTTGACTCTAGCAAATATCAACTCAGACACTGGCACTCTAAGAGGTCGGCTGGAAGAAAGGTTTTCACATTATGGATCACTGCGCACAATTGTGCAAGAGTTAGGACAGGAAACTAGGATGTCACAAATGTATACTCAATGGAGGACAAGATTTCTCACTAACCTGGCTGCAGAAGACTCAGGTGCAAACTTGGTGAATCCAAGCTACCAACAAAAGGCTAAAGGACATACACCAGGAAATGAGGCAGCACGGTAGCGTAGTGGTTAGCACAAATGCTTCACAGCTCCAGGGTCCCAGGTTCGAATCTCGGCTTGGCTTACTGTCTGTGTGGAGTCTGCCCGTTCTCCCCGTGTGTGCGTGGGTTTCCTCCGGGTGCTCCGGTTTCCTCCCATAGTCCAAACATGTGCAGGTTAGGTGGATTGGCCAGGCTAAATTGCCTTTAAGGTCCAAATTGCCCTTAGTATTGGGTGGGGTTGCTGGTTATGGGGATGGGGTGGCAGTATGGGCTTGGGTAGGGTGCTCTTTCCAAGAGCTGGTGCAGACTCGATGGGCTGAAAGGCCTCCTTCTGCACTGTAAATTCTATGAAATCTATGAAATGTTAGGTGGACTGAGCAGCCTGCCAGCAAGCGTCTTGACAATGGTTCAAAGCACAAGTTGTACGGGGGTTGTTTGGGGCAAATAACAGTAAAGGTTGAGGTTTAATAAGAAAAGAATGGAAAAGGCTTACAGATCCCTTTATTAAAAAGTCAGCATCAAGCACAGCAGTTAACCTTTGTAAAACTTAAAGATACATCAATAGAATCTCCAGCTGCAAGGATTGCATTAGCTGGCCTTGTTAGTGGTGACAACACTTTGGAGTCAGATAGCAGGGACAGTTGTCTTAGTACCAGGCAGAGATAGGGGGCAGTAGTCATACCAAGTTAAGCTAAAAAGCCTCTGGAATGGGTGTAGGCGTAAATACATGGCTAGTACAAGATGTATCTGTTTTGGTAAAAATCTATGTGTAACGTCAGATCAAAATTTAAACAATGTCTGTATATGTGCAAAGTTGGTACAAGAATATTCTGCTTTTCTGTAAACATTAGAGTTTTGATCAGTTACTCGGTTGCATATGCTTGAATAAACAATCGTAACCTGTTCTGGGTCTCCTGTGATTAACTTGTAGGAAGTCCGCAATAGCAGATTGACCAGCTATAACAAAGTCCAACACCTGCTTATCTAAAGGCTTTGCACAGAATAGAGGTAATCTTACCAACATAGACTGAGCAGTCAGTTCTATGAAGAGAACAGTGTTGTCTATTATGATGGAGCCTTTGCTGACACCTCTGACAACTGACATGTAACTAAAACAGCTATCAGAGCAGCCCTGTGTCCTCACTCTGACGTGATAGAGTGCTGCAGTGCAGTGTCAAGAGAAAGCTTTGCCTTTGTGGAGGCGGAACTATCTTATTGGGCCTCAACAGAAGCACAGAAATATTCCAGTTACCAACCTGTAGCCACAGGTAAACACATCACAAGAGCACAAGGCTAAGTAAACAATCACAAATATTAGGCACTGAGGGCATCTATAAAGGTGACTTATAACTAATTCCTGCTAAATGGTGTCAGTTGTGGGTCAGTTGGTACCACACTTGCTTCTAAGTCAGAAGGCTGAAGGTTAAGTGGCACAGTGGTTAGCACTTCTGCCTCACAGCGCCAGGGACCCGGATTCAATTTTGGCCTTGGGTGACTGTCTGGAGTTTGCACTTTCTCCCTGTGTTCGGGTGCTCCGGTTTCCTCCCACAGTCCAAAGACATGCAGGTTAAGTGGAATGACCATGCTAAATTGCTCCTTAGTATCCCAAAGGTTAGGTGGGGTTACAGGGATGGAGTGGGGATGTGGGCCTAGGTAGGGGTGCTCTTTCAGATGGTTGGTGCAGACTCGATGAGCCGAATGGCCTCTTTCTGCACTTTAGGAATTCTAAGAAGACCCACTTAAGAATAGCACAGACTCCAGTGCAGGATGGAGGGTGTCCTGCACTAATTGATGAGTCAGCTTTCAGATGAAGATTACAAGGAGGCTCTATCTGCCTTAGGTGGATGTAAAGGATCCCATTACAATAATTTGAGGTAGAGCAGAGGAATATCCCTGATAGCCTGGTAAATATTTATTCCTCAACCTGCATCATCAAAGCAGATAATCTGGTCATTACCACATTGCTGTTGTGGGGGCTAGCCATGTGCTAACTGACTGCCACCTTTGCGACTTTATGGCAATGACTATACTCCAATAAAGAAATCCATACCCTGTAAAGTGGTTTGGAGATACCACTCTCTCCATCACCGATGCACAGTGGCAGTAATATGTACAATCTAAAGGTACATTGCAGCAACTCACCAAGGCTCCTTTGACAGCACTTTCCAAACCTGCGATCACTACCGCATAGAAGGACAAGGGCAGCAAATCATGGGAGCACCACCACCACTTGCATGGGTATGTCACCACCTGCAAGTTCCCCTTCCAAACCACTCACCATCCTCACTTGAAAATATATCGTCATTCCTTCACTATCACTGGGTTAAAATCTTGTAACTACCACCTGAATAGCATTGTGGGTGTACCAACATCACATATACATAGCACCATTTAGCAAAGGAAAGAAGTCCCTGATGGGAATAATGTATAGGTCCCCAAACAGTGTTTCCACAGTGGGGCACACTATAAACCAGGAAATATTGGAGGCTTGTAAGGAAGGTGTGACAATAATCATGGGTGGTTTTAATATGCATTTAGAGTGGATTAATCAAATTGGCATGGTTAGCCTCAAAGGGGTGTTCATTGAAAGCATTAGAGATTGTTTCTTGGAGCAATGTAGTGTGGAACCAACCAGGAAGCAGTCTGTTCTCCATTTGGTTTTGTGCAATGAGCAAGGATGAATTAACAACCTCGTAGTTAAGGAGCCTTTAGGGAAGAGTGATCATAGCATGCTGGAATTTCAAATTCAGTTTGATTGGGAGTGAGAAACTGGAGTCCCACACTAACATTCTGGAGTTACACAAAAGTAATTACGTTGGCATGAGGACATATTTGGCCCAAGTGGATTGGCAGGAAGACTAAAAGGTACGGTGAATGATGAATAGGGGCAGTTATATTAGCAGATATGCAATTCCTCCCAACCAAATATATATTCCAGAGAGGACAGAAGATTGTAAGAGAGGGAAAATATATCCATGGCTGCACAAGGAGGGTAAAGATAACATAAAGACAAAAACAATGGCATACCATATTGCAAAAGCCAGTGGCAGGCTGGAAGATTGGAAAATGTTTAAAGACCAACAAAGGGTTAAGAAAAAATTAGTAGAAAGAAAAAAAGGTAAATTCTGGAAGGAAACACGGACAAAATATAAAAAAGGATAGCAAAACCTTCCATAAGTATATAAAAGGAAAGAGAGTAGTTAAAGTGAATGCTGAAATCTTGGAGGATGAGACCAGGGAGTTAATAGTGGTGAAAACAGAAATGGTAGAGATGCTAAATTAATATTTTGCCTCAGTTTTCATGGTAGAGGACACGAATACCATCCCAATAATAACAGGTAAGCAGATGTAATAGAAAGGAAGGAACTTCGAACCATCTTCATCAATAAGGATTAAGTACCAAACAAACTATTGGATTGAAAGCAGACAAGTCTCCAGGGCCTGATGGCCTACATCATTGGATGTTCAAGGAAGTGGTAATGGAGCTAGTGGATCCATTGATTATAATATTCCAAAATTTCCTGGATGCGGGAAAAGTTCCAGTGGATTAGAAAAATGCTAATGTAATGGCACTACTCAAAAAAGGAATGAGGCAGAAAGTAGGAAACTATAAACCAGATAGTTTAACATCTGCTGTTAGGAAATTGTCAGAATCCATTATTAAGGAACTAATAACGGCACATTTGGAAAGTCAAAACGCAATCCATCAGAGCCAGCATGGTTTTATAAAGGGGAAATCATTTTTGACTAATTTGTTAGAGTTCTTCAAAAATGTGACAAGCCAAATGGATAATGGAGATCCTGTAGATGTAGTAAATCTGTATTTCCAGGAGGCATTTGATAAGGTGCAGCACAAAAGGTGACACAAGGTAAGATCACATGGGATTAGGGATAATTTATTAGCTTGGATAGAAGACTGGCTAACTGACAGAATGTAGAGAGTTGGGACAAATGGGTCATTTTCTGGTTGGCAAGGTGCAACTATTGGGGTGTCACAGGGTTCGGTCCTCAGGTCCCAACTAATCACAATGTTTATTAATGACTTGGATGCAGGGATAGAAGGCACTGTGGCCAAATTTGCAGATTACACTAAAATCGCTGAGATAGTAAGTTGCAATGAGGAAGTAAGAAATGTACAAATAATAATCATCATCTTTATTGTCCGTAATGAAGTTACTGTGAAAAGCCCCGAGTCGCCACACTCCGGCGCTTGTTCGGGTGCACTGAGGGAGAATTCAGAATGTCCAAATTACCGAACAGCATGTCTTTCCGGACTAGTGGGAGGGAACCGGAGCACCCGGAGGAAACCCATGCAGTCACGGGGAGAACGTGCAGACTCCGCACAGACAGCGACCCAAGGGGGGAAATGGGCGGACATTGTGGGTGGCCCGTGCTCCCTACCCTCCCCCAGCATCGTCATCCCAGGGATCCATTGGGACCGTGTGATGGAATATCCAGCTCACATGCAGGGATCACCCAGGTGAATGGTGGAAAGTGCTTCCGTAGGCAGGATTCACGTTGTCATATGATGCAGAGCACCGGAGCTCATCAAAGAGCGGGCTGTCATCATCCTCCATCCTATCTTTCTCCGCAATAAATTGAAATGAAAATGAAATGAAAATGAAATGAAAGTCGCTTATTGTCACAAGTAGGCTTCAATGAAGTTACTGTGAAAAGCCCCTAGTCGCCACATTCCGGCGCCTGTTTGGGGAGGCTGGTACGGGAATTGAAACGTGCTGCTGGCCTGCCTTGGTCTGTTTTAAAAGCCAGCTATTTAGCCCAGTGTGCTAAACCAGCCCCTAAATTCACCCCACGGTGCCGGGAAACCCACGGCAGGGGTACGCCATCAGCGGTACCGGATGATCCCACTAATGAGAACAACCGGAAGATCTCGCCCACTATGTGAGAACGTTTGCCTGATGTCACTGTGGCTTCTCTTGCCAATTACTTTAAATCTATGCCCTGTCATTCTCAACCTTTCCACCAGTGAGAACAACTTTTCCTTATCTACTCTGTCCAGACCCATCATGTTTTGAATTCCCCTATCAAGTCAACTTTCAACCTCCTCAATCCAAGAAAAATTGGCACAACTTCTCCAATCTTTCTACAGAACGAAGTTCTTCATTCCTGGAACATTTTTGTGAATCTTTTCTGCACTCTCTCTAATGTCTTCACACCTTTTCTAAAGTATGGTATCCAGAACTGGACACAATACTCTCAAGTTGAGGACGAACTAGGTCCAAAACAACTTCCTTCCTTTTGTAATCTGTGCCTCTATTGACAAAGCCTAGGATGTGGTATGCTCTGTTGCTGCTCTCTCAACTTGTCCTGCCACCATCAATGGACCCAGGTTCCCCCTGCTCCTTCACCATATTTAGAATTATAACCTGCATTTTACATTGTCTTTCTGCATTCTGTCTTCCAAAATGAATCACTTTGTGATTCTCTGCACTAAATTTCACCTGCCACTTGTCTGCCCATTTGACCAAGCTACTTTTTCTTGAAGAATATCACTATCTTCCTTACAGTACACTAGACCTTCAATAAACATATGGGGCAGGAATCTCCGGTTGCCAACACCGAAATCGCGTTCAGCAATCGGCTGGAGAAGCCCCATCCATGACCAAATCGGGGGTGGCGCTGCTTTCGCGATGCTCTGCCCCTTCCAAAGCTACGTACTCACAGAGTATGCCCTGCGATGAATCGAGGCCCGCCCCCCGATGCTCCGTCCCTGACCGGCCAAATTCCCGACAGCGTGGGTCTCTCATGGTCTCATCCGTCAGGAACTCGTCATGGCGGCTGCGGACTCAGTCCAGCACCACCACAGTTGGGAGAGGACCGGTCCTCTTACAGGGGGACTTTGCCAGGGGCTGAGGGCACTGTGGGTGTGTGGAAGGGGCGCTGGAGCCGGCCTATGTGGGGTGCACTATTTTGCAGGCCAGGTCCACGAGCGGCTGACGCCATGTTACACGGTGCGGCTGCTGCAGGGCGCTGCCATGTGCATACGCGGCCACGGACCCGGCAATTCTCCGAGCCGCATTGGCAACTGTAGCCGGGTGCTCTACGCTGCCATGATGCTAGCCCTCAGCCAAACGGTGGATTGCTGGCCGTTTTATGCCATTTGTTCTGTCGTAAAACGCCACCAGCGTGGAGACATCGCCTCAAAATCGGAGAATCCAGCCCATGAGTACTATAATGATATTGTGCTCTAATCAACAGGATCAGGCGATACAATAGCTGCCTGAAATTCTAAAAGGGCTCCCAAGTCAGCCCGACTCAGTGTAAAACTGGGCCATCAACCAAAAAAATTAACCCCACATCTGTCACACCAAAGGCTACCAGACCTGCAAGTATTTCCAGTATTTTCTGCTTATTTCCCCCCAGATTCCAGCATTTGCAGTATTTTGCTTCAACATCATTGAATTGGAAATTTTTCTCAAGTTCTGGTGGTTGCATCTATTGAACATAAATGTTTTGTCAACACTGTGTTATATCAATAGGACCTGAAAAGAAATCAAACCTGCATGTGTCAAAGCTTTATTATTTTTTGCCATTTTAAAATGGACTTCTGCTGAACCACAAAATAGCTGACACAAGACATATGACTCACAAGATTGGACATCTATTCTGGTACGTTCCAACAGAGACTAATAACCAAAGAGTTTCATTCCCTCCTTACTATATGTGTATGTGGTGTGTGTGTGGGTGGGAGTGTGTGTCATTTATGAACACTCCCCCTCCCCAACCAATACCCCACTTCCTCCACCCACTGGGTCTTGAATTTGAATAAACTAACCTCCTGAGTTAATCAAAACACGAGTTTGCTGCGTGTAATTTCTTAAATGGGATCACATGGACTTCGGGTTTAATAAAACATGACACAGTCTACTTCAAAAATAAATCAAAAACACCTCAGTGGACAGACGGGGAAGAGATAAAGAAGTTCAGTTTCTCCCTGTCCTGTTGTAACAGCTGACAATCAAAATTGGACACAATATGACGCAAGTAGCAGAGTTTTGGCGAGCTGAAGTTTAGAGATCAGAGAATAAGAGGTTGATCAGGAGAGATTTGGAGGGAGGAACGCATGGATGAAGGCTTCAGCAACAAATATGCTCAGCTAGTTGCAAAGATATGTGATGTTACAGATGGAGAAGCATGTGGTCTTTAAGATGAACCAAATAGGCTGGCCAAGTAGGATACCAGGCTGTCAATAGTCTGGTTCAACCTGGTGAGAAAGACAAATGTAATAAATATAATAATAATAATAATCTTTATTGTCACAATTGGCTTACATTAACACTGCAATGAAGTTACTGTGAAAAGCCCCCAGTCGCCACACTCCAGCACCTGTTCGGGTACACAGAGGGAGAATTCAGAATGTCCAATTCACCTAACAGCGCGTCTTTTGGGACTTGTGGGAGGAAACCCGAGCATCCGGAAGAAACCCACACAGAGAACATGCAGAATCCACACAGTGACCCAAGCCAAGAGTCGAACCTGGGTCCCTTGCTCTGTGAAGCAACAGTGCTAACCACTGTGCTATGATAAGGGTGGAGAGTTAGTGACAGAGGCTGATAACATTGGCTTTTGTCTTCGCATGTTTAACGAGAGTAAATTGGGATTCATCCAAGATGGATAAGAGACAAGTTATCTGGAGAAAGAAAATACCTTGTGTTCTTCTGCTCCATGTGAAACAAACGCTGATCATTGATCAGCAGTTTTTAATAAAAGCAATGGGCCCACAGTTCTCGGCCTAACATCACAGTCTAAGAGGCATGTGAGCATTTTCTTCTGCCCAGTCACTTTGTCAGCAAACCATTAAATACCCTGGAGTCAGCTCAATTCAGTTTAGACATGCCCTGACAGCAACTCATTATTTACATCATGGAGCCTGGAAAATGTAGGAAGAAGCATGATATTGGGAATTTTAATGCGATTAAAGCTGCTTACTCTTAAAGGATGGCTGGTATTCTCCAGTTGTTGCAATTCCCTTCATCCACCCGCAGCGTTCCTTGTCCATGGGTTTCAGGTTGGCATGTGATGGTTTCAATGAAAAATCCCATTGACAAGTGGCGGGAAGGTAGAATCCCACCACCAACGAATGGCGCCCTGCTGAGAAGCATGCAACTGGCGGACCGGAGAATCCAGCCCCACGTAACCAATAGTGATTTGAAAGCATGTCAAAAAGGAGCCAATAAAGGAAGATCTGAATTTCAGAGAATCATGTGAATTTAAAGTGAGTAAGAGAGGGCGATGAAAGATAAGGCAAACTACCAGCAAATACAAGAGCCAAGACCATTGAAAGAAAATTGAACAGGTAGAGAGTGGCAACTCCTTAACTCCATACTGTCTCTGATACAGCACAAGACTTAATTCTCTCAATAATCCAGCCAAAGTAGGTTCAGTGGCTGCCCACGAAGTCCCCTCTGTGCTGCCCTTGTGCAGCCATGCACTAATCCATCAAGTGACACATCTGTGGTTCTTAATGCTGCACACATGGCATGGCATGCTGCCTCTGCCATGCACCACTCCCCCCCCCTCCACTTGCAGCAGCCCTCCTGAAACCTCCCACTCACTACCTCTCAAACACTGACAATCCCTCCCATACCATGTGAAAAGTTTGGTGAGTCAGCAGAGGAAGCACTGGAAGGATTAGGGAGACAAGCGATGAAGGGGGAGAGATGGTGAGTTGGAGGGTGTGAGAGGGAAGTATTGAGTGAGAAGAGGTGAAGAGTGAGAGGGAAGCAGCAAGCTGAAAGGTTTGGAAGGGAAGCGGTGAAACAGGAGAGTCGATGAGTGGGAGAGAAGGGGTGAGTGGGAGGATTCGGGAGGGAAGTGAAGAGAGAGCAGAGGCAGTGAATATGAGGATTCATGAAGGAAGTGCCGAGTGAGAGAGAAGTGGCAAGTGAGAGGAGGTGGAAGGGAAGCGGTGAGGCAGGAAAGTTGGCAGGGGGTGGATTCTAGAGGGAAGCGGTGAGAAGGGGAAAGTTTCTGGAGAGAAGTGGCAGGTGGGAAGGTTTATTAGGATAGTGGTGAAGCAGGAGAGTCAGCAAACCGAAGGGAAGTGGATGAGAGCAAGGTAGAAAGGCAGGAGTAGCGACGGATGGGAGGGAAGCAGTAAAACGGAAAAGGCAGCAAGTCAGGAGAGTCGGCGAGCTTGGAGAAACGGGAAACAGCTAGCAGGAAGCAAGTTATTCAGATTTGCTAAGTTATTAAGACTTGGTAATTTCAAACATAAAGAAAGGGAAAAAATTATTTTATTAATGCATGAATAAATGGTTTGTTGTCCCTGTCAAAAAAAATGGATAACTTTAAGCAGTATCTAACTAAAAATAAATAGAGTCTGTTGTGGGCTACAGGATTGACTCCGCTATCGAACAGCACTCTATTTTGTTTTCGTGCCCTGGCGGGGAACGCCCCCCTGAGGCAAAACTCAGCTTCATTCCCTGAGCTTCGGCGAGGGGAACTCCTCCGTGCAGGAAGGGATCAGGACGTCATTTTGAAAATGGCATCCCTATCTCTCGACACCCCGTGCAACCCCCAGACCCCACCAATGCTCCAAATCACCGATAAGGGGGTCTTTGAGCCCTCCCGCACCACACCTCATACGAGCAGGCCACCCCCTTTACTGATCCCGGTGTTGGCAAAATGCCAGCCTGGCACATTGGCAGTGCTAGGATTGCACCCAGGTGGCACTGCTAGAGTGTCCATATGGCATTGTCAGGGTGTCTGGGTAGCACGAGCAATGCCAGGGTGCCACCCTGACCGGGTACCAGGGAGACCCCGCCAGGTACCCTACCGCATGGTCTTCATTTGTGGGGACCAGTATGACGCACAGCTGGGGTCTCCTCAGGGAGGCCATAAGATGCTGGCTAACAGTTCAATCCGGCATGAGCATGTGTGAGGCCCAGATCGCGGCATCTCGCAAAATCTGGTTAGATCTCATGAGGCATAACAGCCATCGGGGATCTACCGGCCATACGGGCCTCGGTTCTGGCAGGTCGCAGCTAGTAGGTCGTGCCTTTTGTTTTTGGCCTCAAATAATAGAAACATATAAGATTCTCAAAGAATACTGAAAATTTTGAAGTGTTAATTTTCTTAATTTATTTCATATCAAATTAACACTTTAAACAATTTGGTTAACTATCCCTTACTTTAACATTCTTTATTGCATACCAATGGTAACATTTTAAAAATAAATATTACAAATATATATTCTTTATTGTTTTTTTTATTTCTATTGGTATATCCACACATTCCCTCAATACGACTGCACATAACAAGATTCATTCCGTATGTGGGTTGAAAAAATGAGAGGGAACCTTGTTGTCCGCTATCATCAGTGTAGATTTTGTAATTTTTGGATGGCACAGCTATATTTATTCGAAGTACATTCACAAACCTAAGGAAAATCTACATACTAAATAAACTGCAGTGACAACTACATGCGGAAAATTCCAATTAAGTGGAAACTGTGCCCAACAACGCACATATATTTTATCAAACCTCATGATTTCTGTGAGAAATCTATTACTGAGATTCTGAGAATTTTCAAGATGGTTATCAGATCCAATACCCCGTGGCCGATGTTTTGTTACCTGTGTGGTAGGTAACATGTGCTACTCAAACCTTGGGTAGTGATGAGGTCTTCTGAATCTCGATGAAGAAGACTCAAACTCGTCCAGTAGTAACAAAAGGTTTATTGAGTAACTATAACAATAATTGCATGAGTTCTTTACTTTAACTTTGATACTAGTGATAAGGTTAACAAGATCTAACTACGGTAACTATACGTAACTCCAGTAGCCATCTGAACTAGTCTGCTATTACTCTGGTCACAGTGCACCCAAGTGAGAGAGAGAGAGAGACCCAATGTAGTTGCCTTTTATACCTCTGTTTGTCCAGCCCTCTAGTGATCATGTGGTGCTACTGATTACACATTAACTCCTTGTGTACATGCACATATAGAGATCACTACAGCCGACAATAACAGGCGTATGTTGTTTGGGAAAGCACTGCAGATGGTTATCAAGAATGGCAGGCTTCTGTATAAGGGAAGCAGAAGGTTAAAGCTTTTTGGGAAGTAACTCAGTAATTATGGTTTTGTGTTGGTCAAGTGCAAATGTTCAAACAATTTAAATAGGATGAGGGGACACTTACATGGTTCTGACAGGAAGGAAAAAGTGGAAACTTATTACAATTTTGAGTCTACTTCTCTCTACAGAATCTTTTGATTCCAGCTTCTATGGAGTGAAAAATAACCAATGCCAGAGCTTTCAAAGTGTACTCTATCTGCTGCACGAAGCAAACCAGTTTGGTCAATGTGGGGGAAGAAATGATTTGAGCAAAGAATTGACAATGAGTCATTCGCAACTCACAAAGAAGTCAGAGGTTGATACATTGGTGATGGAGCCTAATGTATTTGTGAGCAGACTTAGGTGTTGCAAAATTCTCAGTTAATGGTCAACAACTCTGCTCTAACAATTGCTTTTTATTCACAGGCAAGGGACGTTTCACTGAGTTTGACAATGGAGGAAAGGCATTGGAGAAGAATGGTACAGTTGACTATGTCAAAGACTGCAGAAAAACCAAGGAGAACGAGAAGAGACACTGTGTTATTAGTACCCAACATGCATTTGTGACTTTAATATAAATGCAATGCATCATTAGCCACAAGCATACAGTTGAAAAACACTATTGCACCCAAAGAAATAAAGACACGAGGGGTAGGATTCCCCGCTGACCGACCCCAAAATTGGGAAAGGCGATTGGGCAGAGAATCGACTCCGACGCCAATATCATGTCAAGTGCTGATTTGATGCCAACTCGTGATTCTCCGTCACCTCGACAGTGGCATCAATGTGTTCCGGAATGCACGTTAGCTCCCCTCCAATTCACCATCCTGAACGATATCACTTTGCCTTCATTGTTCCTGGGTCAAAATCTTGGAACACCATCATGGATTGTGACTGTATCTGCACCCCATGTATTGCATGAGACACTGCTGATGGACAATTGGGTATGTACAATGAAAGCTGGCCTTGCCAACAATGTTCACATTCCAAGGATTCTTAACAAATGCAAAAATAAACTGCCAGCAATCATTGGCGAAGAAGCAATTGTTCCTTGTGAATTGCCAATTGCTGCCAGTTGCTGGACAATTTATGCCGGTTAGCCATTAGCCTTGGAAAATGCCAACTTGTATTTAATTTCTGACTTTCTTTTCATCATTCGCTCTTCATAGGCCCAGATCTTCTTGTCTCCAAATGGTTATACCCCAGAGGTACCCCACAAGATGGGCTGGAAGACCCCTTGGAAGTCCCAATGCAAGGACTCTGCGGGAATTGTGAGGAAAGCTCAACTTCCAGGAAGCAATTCCCGTGTCTGGAACCCTCTGAATCACTGATTTAGAGTAGGAGACCTTGAGCAGTTCTGACTCACTCCCCAGAGTTGCCCAGGAAATTTTAGAAGGATTAAAACCAGTTCTAACTCCAGGATAATTACACTATTGATGTCCCAGACTGGATCCCCCCCCCGACTATCTCCCCAACCATCCGACTACTCTCCCGACCACCTAGCTAACCCTTCCAACAACCCCTAACCACTCGACTAGCTCCCAAACCCCCAATCTCCATCAGACCATCCCACTACCCCAAAATTCCCTGGCTACCCTCCCCTAGGCCCTAACAACCCTGATTCCCAACTACTTTTCTTAACGCCTGAATAACCCCCAACCCCTAACTGCTCTCCCCAGCCCACTTACACCACACTCACCCCCAACAACCCTATTATTTATGCATGACCCCCACATCAGACTTTCTCCCCAACCATCTCACTGTGCCCTGATTTCCCCCCACACTCCTAACTGCCCTGCCTACTCCCCATAACCCCTGGTTTTCTAATTGAAATATGCCACAGCAAGTTTAGTGTTGAATGAGAAGCATAACAACCAGTGATCCTTTGATGATGTTCACAGGCTGCCTGGGTTATTTTGAGCACGCACTTGCCTTGGTCTAACATGCGCCCCGAAATACTTTTTTAAAAATTGACTGTATGGGATTAGGTGAATATATGCTATATCTGAATGTTATCAATAAATAAACAAAACTTCCCAGGATCTAAAAAAAAGTTTTACCTTTTTTATTTTCAACGTAGCAAGGAGCAGGCGTGACACCAATAATTGCAAGTAAATACAATTGTTGGCTTCAATTAATATGCTACAAGATCTCAGTATTAAATTCGACACACTGAATGAAGGAGTGCTGATTATTTTGACATTGAAAATTTATCAGCATAAATCACATTTCCAAGAACAACAAACGCAAAATCAAAACTGATTGCAGACTCAGCACTGATGTTTGACGAGGAAATTTCTAAAATGGAAAAGCCACCAACCTTTGATTTCCAGATTTGTTTCTTTCTTCAAGACAAAATACATAAAGTGGACCTTGCAGTTGTTCATTTTCCAACAATGATGCAGGTATAATTAATTTTAGAAGGCACTTTTAACTGAGGTTTCCATGCATCCCCTCCCCCACCCCCCGCCCCGTGCAGTAATTTTGTTGCTTTTTGAGTTTTCTCCTTTCAGCATGGCAGACAAAAGACCCAACATTAGCTCAGCTGCTTAGCTCTCAAAGTCCAGGCTGATCGGCCTAGTGATCTAATCAGGCCAGAGGCTTCACTTCAGAAGCACAATGGTCAAGCTAATTTTGTAATGGTTCTGAATTTTCACCCAATGGATGAAACCTTACATTTTTTTTCTCTCTATTTATTGAATTGGATAATTAACTGAAGAGAAAATATTTGACAAGCGACACGGGAAGGGCAGGGCAGGGGAGTGGGACTCAGTTGCTCTCTCTGAAGTCAGCATCCCCACAAAGGGTCAAATGGCCTTCCTCTGTGTTAACCGTTCTCTGATCCCGTGATAAACTGTTTAAGTGTCTCAGACCATTCGCTTTGGAGGGTGGGATTACCTGAAGATAAGAGAAAACCTAAGATCAAGCTAAGAATCCCTGATAGGGTTACAACTACACATCAAATACTGAAACTCCACCATGAGTCAAGAAATTAGCAGTGCCAAAGCACAAGCTAACTCTGAATACTATCCGTCAGATTAAATGTTAAACTGGGGTCGGTTGGCCTGATTAGGTGGACATTACAAATTCCATGTTACTATTTGAAGTTTTCTTGGGATCCTGGTCAATAAATGTACCTCAGGCAACACCTTCCAAGATACATTGTAATAGGTTTTCCACAATAACCCCATGTGTAGGAGCATAATTCAGGCCAGAATAGAGTGAGATGTTCTTCGAATTCTAGGTGCCATTTTGCATCCTACCTGCTTTCCATCATCAGTTGCACAGGTACCCAAAGAAGGAATGCAAATAAGACCATTGTGACCTTTTTAATTATTAATTCAAGTGATATGGCCATTACTGGCTTTTGTTATACCTAATTTCGATTGAGAAGATGACAGCGAGTAGCCATTTGAACTGCTCTAGTTGTATGGTGAAGGTATCCAAAAGTGCAGTTAGGTAGGGATTAGGGATTTTCAGGACTTTGACACGGTGTTGGTACAGGAATGGTGATGAATTACAAAGTCAGGATGGAGCAGGGAACTTGGAGGTGAGGGTGTTCCATGCAGCCCTTGTCTTTCTCGACGGTTGAGTTGCAGATTTGGGAGGTGTTGCCGAAGAACACTTGGCAAGTAACTGAAGTGAATCATGTAAATAAATGCTTTATACTGCAAACACAGTGCTCCAGTGGTGGAGGGAGCCAACAGGTGTAGTGGATGGCTTGCTAATCAAGCAGACATCTTAAGAATTGTTGGAGGAAATGTAGTCCATCACTAACTTTGTAGACGGTGGAAAAGCTTTGGAGAGTCAGATGGTGAGTCAATTGACACAGAATACTGAGTTGCTTAGTTACCTGGCAACCAAAATAATTATGTGGCTATGCCAATTATGTTTCTGTTCAATGGTGAGACCCCATACTTACCAGGTCCTGGATTCCCAGGATTTAGTCTCTGAGCGTGACCTAAGGGCTTGTTATAAGGGTGAGATCTAACGTGACCAGTGAATCGCGCAAGAGGCCTCTCACAAGTCGACGATGTTCATTACACCTCAAGAGATCTAATGAGATCTCGTTAAGCATCACAATCTGGATCCAGCCCTCAATGGGCGGGATCCAGATTTTCATATTCAAGTGAGTAGGTGGTCCCACTTGAATATGTCTGCACTGGAGTTACCCAAGGTGTGGGAGTGAATGGTCTCACCTCGGAGACCCCGATGGTGTGCTGTTTAGCACTGGTTTCCACAAACATGGACCACGCGTACCTGCACTTGGGGAGGTCTCCCAGGTGATAAGGGGTCCTGGATGATCAAGCTCTGGGCAGGGTGTTAGCCTGTCACACATGATGCCACCTGGAAACCATCACATTACCAGCCTGAGGTAATTCCAGGGTGCTCAGG
This sequence comes from Scyliorhinus canicula, assembly GCF_902713615.1. Lineage (NCBI taxonomy): Eukaryota > Metazoa > Chordata > Chondrichthyes > Carcharhiniformes > Scyliorhinidae > Scyliorhinus > Scyliorhinus canicula. The sequence goes on from NC_052153.1 coordinate 123,990,394, forward strand.
TGGCGGACTGCAAGGCTGGCAGGAGCACTGCGAAGCTGGCAGTGCCAATGCGCCCAGTTGGCATCTTGCCCATGCAGAGGATCGGGCCTGGGGAAGCACTGCTCTTATGAGGTGGAATCCGAGGGCTCGAGGACCCCTAAATAAGTTGAGGTGTTGGGGGAGTCCAGAGGACACGGTTGGAGGTTCAGAGATGAAATGGTGCTCCAATCTCTTCCTGGTGAGCTGAGCTTGTTAGTGCAGGAAATTAGCCTAAGTGTGGCTTTGGTGGGATGTTCACTGTTGAGGTCGGAAAAGAAGCAGAGTTCTTAGAACAGTAGCACAGAACAGGCCCTTCGGCCCTCAATGTTGTGCCGAGCAATGATCACCCTACTCAAACCCACGTATCCACCCTATACCCGTAACCCAACAACCCCCCCCCCCCCCCCCTTAACCTTACTTTTTAGGACACTACGGGCAATTTAGCATGGCCAATCCACCTAACCCGCACATCTTTGGACTGTGGGAGGAAACCGGAGCACCCGGAGGAAACCCACGCACACACGGGGAGGACGTGCAGACTCCGCACAGACAGTGACCCAGCCGGGAATCGAACCTGGGACCCTGGAGCTGTGAAGCATTTATGCTAACCACCATGCTACCATGCTGCCCATAACTGTTCTGTTTAATAGCGGGGTTGATCTTGACACTGAAAGTGCCAGGAAACACCCGACTAAATGTACCCAAAACAGGACTCTGTTTCTTTTCCATTAAATCGTACCCTCTGGGAATTGTTCGCAGTCCCAATCCTGTCCACTGCAGTTTCTGGTGCTGAAGGTATTGGAGGAATCCTGGACAATCCGATTGCCTGGCAGCACTCTGAGGTGGGATCTCCTCCCGACTGAGGGGCACAGGTCCCACCTCTGGACAATTAACAGTGTTGGAGCTTCAAATGGATACCAGGCAGTTGTTATTGCCGGGGCTGTGTCCATCACCGACTCCTTGGATGGTGGGAAAGGAAACTCCGCCACTCTAAAAATCCTGGCCCGAGTGTATTCAAACTGAGGTTAGATACCCATGAATCAGCTGTGAATTATTCATGGCGATGCAACTTATATGGAGGATTTTAATTATCTGTATTCACAAAATTCACACGCCTGCTTTTAGTTTGTTTTAATGTTTGTAAATTAAAAATATATGAGAAGCTGCATACCTATTAAAGGTGTTTGTTGACGTTGATAAAAGGAGACCTGAGCTTATATTGTAACCTCAACCTCTTTCAAAATGTTTATAGCCTCTACAGAGCTCGACATTTTAAGTTTACTATTTTTCAAAGTACATAGATATTTCACATTGCAATTCTTTAATGCATGTTTCAGACATATGTACGCACAGCTCCATGCTTTTAGCCTCCAGTAATTTGAACACTTGGGCACTACAGCATTAATCAAAGACTCTTGGACACAGGAATATAACTTTAATTAGGATGACCCCTTTAGCGAACTCTGGATGAGCATCATGGGGATGTAGCTAAAATCATTAAAATTATGCATTTTAAATTTGATATCCTTCCAGCTACAGCACTGAAGTGTAAAACTGAGGAAACAAATGTCAAAATACTGAAGATGATAGTGCCAGCCAGTAACTTTCGACAACATGCAAACATGCAAGCTTTTGAACTAGGAGCAAGAGATGGCCATTTGGCTCCTTGAGCCATCCCTGCCATTCAATAAGATCAAGCTGATCTTTTGTGGCCTCAACTCCACTTTCCTTCCAGCTTCAATACCCTTTTGTTACAGACTCTCAACAGGTCAGCTCTCAACAGTGGTTAAGGTGCTGGACAAGAGCCATAAATTGTTTTAAGTTTTAAAATGGTGTGAAAAGATTAATTTGTTCCAGGGAATGATAATATGGGAAATAAGGCTTGGTTATTTTATAAAACAAACTTTATTAAAACAAAATAAAAAATATTTTGACTTTTAAACTTCAACTCTTCCCCGAACAGATTACGTAGTTTCTTAAATTTAACACACTCGTTCCCATTTAACACCACTTTAAATAAGCATTTAAGAAGCAATGTTTCTTCTGTTAGGGAAATTTGTTCTGAGCACTTTTTCAAAGGCTGCCTCGGTGGCAACTTTCATGACCGCTCTCGATCAATTTACAAAGCCTTCTTCTCTGTAACTGTTCAGAACACCATTCACTCTCTCTCTCTCTCTCTAAGCTCCTCCCAGCCACTCAAACAAAGACTCTCTTCTGGGGTGCTCAGACTTGAACCTATCATTGTTATCTTGGTTGTTTGATTGCCCACTCCCATTTATGCAAAAGAACAGTGCTTTGCTATCGATATGGCACTAACTTCCCATTAACAGACAGAGGCCATCAGACTCTGCAATGGGCTAATAGCTGGTCAGACACGAATGTCCCAAAGAACAATGGATCTGGGGCATCCTATGCATTCCCACCAATGAATTTAAGTCTGACTGGGACAGTGTAACTCGGCCAGGAGTGGGCCTATCCCACTTACTCTGTGCTAACAGTTTTTTTCTCCCTTCAGTCTGTTTAACCGCTAAATTGCCTGCTACATTGGGTTCTAATTTTTGGACCCAATTACCTAACACCTCCCCTCATGTGACACTTTGACTCCCTTGTCAATCAAGAATCCATTTAACTCAGCCTTAAAAATATCCAATGAGCCTGCCTCTGCTGCTCTCTGGAGAAGAGAGTTCCACAGACTCACGGCCTTTCAATAGAACACATTACTCCTAATTTCCAGCTTGAATAGGAAACTCCTTATTTTTAAATTGTGTCCTCCAGTTCTGATTTGTCTTACAAGGGGAAGCATCCTCTCAGAATCCTCAGGATCTTACATGTTTTAATGAGATCATTTTTCATTCTTTTAAACTCTATTGGTTACAGGTTCAATCTGCCCACCCTTTCCTCACAACATCAATCCCAAAGAATCTGTTGAGTGAACCTTCTGTGAACTATTTCAATTGCAATTATGTCTTTCTGAAATAAGGAAATCAAACCTGCTCGTAGTACTCTAGGGGTAGGATGTTACGTTGACTGACCTGGAAGACTGTCAAATCACACGTGGTGATTTTGGTCGTGCATCCACCAGCATTGCACATCGCACAAAATCTCAGTCGGCAGGCACGAGTGTGGATCAGCAGCACACCCACCCACCGACAGTAATGGAGGTAGTTATGGGGATTGATACCCCAAGTAATGTTGCGATTTAAAGCTTTTTGCATGTACATTATGGACAGGGGGACTGACCGATTTTAATCTTTGTTCATGCAAGTGTCGGATAAAAGAGGCCTGGAGCAAAACGCTAGCTGAAGAGTTAGAAGTTACTAGGAGCGAATTGAGGTGATATTTTGGAATGTTGATGGTGTTTTCTGTGTTGTGTTCATCACAGTGTGGAGCTCACAGAACATTTCTGCCCTCTGGAACCAGAGATTTGGCTCCCACCATCACCATTTGCACATGGGTGAGCCCCATTTGACAACCTGTAGATGGGTATTGTTTACTCAGCAGAGTGCGGTCGCGATTTAATGGGAAAAAAACAAAGTACCATTCTGGATGCGTTGACTGGGGTGTTTCCTGAAAGAGCTCGCTTGGTGGGAAATGCACTGCACAGACCTCAATGACATAATTTCCTGATTGGCAAGCTCAACTGCCCTGCTGCCAGGGTGTACAGGCAGTGATCAAGCTACCCTGACATGACAGAGGTTCAGGTCCGCAGGAGGCGCCGGCCTTCAAGGGAAGTAATGTGACTGTCTGCCAGATGATTGGGCTGGAGTGGTGTGAGTGACACACAAAATCCATGGCTCTGAAGGTCACTGTGGCACTAAACATTTATGCCTCTGGGTCTGTGATCTTTGCAGAATCTCACAGTCACTAAATTAGGCTGGTCACTGACACCCTGTTCAGGCATGTGAGAAAGTTCATTCATTTCAGGATGGACCAGGCCAGCCAGGCTGAGTGAAGATTTGCCTCCATTGCTGAGTTCCCCCACACCCAGGTGCCATTCCTTGCCAACTGGTCAGTCAAGTGCTTTGGTGAACAGTAAGCGGTTTTACTCTATGAATGTTCAGATTGTTTGTGCCCACAAGATCCAGATTCTGCAGGTGAGTGCAAGGTACTCAGGCAGCTCACACAATGCAAACATTCTTCATCACTCATCGGTATCCAGATGCTTCACTGTTTCAGCTTGTCTGGACGAGTGATTGATTGGATACAATGGTTACCTGCTCAAAGGTGGTTAATGATGCCTGTCGGGTGCCCAGGGACTGACACTGAGGAGAGATACAACCGCTGTCATGTATCCACAAGGACAGTCGTGGGGAGAACCATTGGGATTCTGAAGATAAGGTCCAGATGTCTTGACTGATCCAGCGGTGCTCATTGCAACCTCGTTCCCTCCAGTGGAGAATATCTTGAACAAGAAGAAAAGGATGCTTTCATAGCTTCCTCAGATGTGAACACTGATTTTTTTTGGGTTGCGGAGGCGAAACCCTCGCAAACACCGGGAGAATGTGTAAACTCCACACGGACAGTGACTCAGAGCCGGGATCAAACCTGGGACCTCTGCGCCGTGAGGCAGCAATGCTAACAACTGCATCACCGTGCTACCCTGTTGTGGACACTGATGAGCGCTTGAGTACTGATGCCGGGCAGCCGGAAGACGAGGATGATGAGGGTGCAATTAGGAGTACCAGGGACATTCTGATTTAGTGGTTCTTCAGGGCAGCACGGTAGCAGAATGGCTAGCACAGTTGCTTCACAATTCCAGGGTCCCAGGTTTGATTCTCGGCTGGGTCACTCTCTGTGCGGAGTATGCACGTTCTCCCCGTGTCTGCGTGGGTTTCCTCCGGGTGCTCCGGTTTCCTCCCACAGTCCAAAGATGTGTGGGTTAGGTGGATTGGCCATGCTAAATTGCCCTCAGTGTCCAAATAAAATGTTAAGTGGGGGTTACTGGGTTACGGGGATAGGGTAGATACGTGGGCTTCAGTCGGGTGCTCTTTGTAAGGACCAGTGCAGACTCGATGGGCTGAATGGCGTCCTTCTGCACTTTAAATTCTATGATTCATATAGACTGACATGCACTGCCTTCCTGTATTCTCAATGGGCAGTTCTTCAATCCCAGACACATAACATCCAGCCTTTCCATGAGCTCATTCCCTTCCAAATAAACTTAAATCCCCAGACTCCTCCCAACAGGCTGACACCAGTGCAGCACACAGGACCATATAACTATTAGACCAGAAGACATAGGAGCAGAATTAGGCCACTCAGCCCATTGAGTCTGCTCCGCCATTCAGTCATTTTTGGATTGAGTAGAGTAAGTGGCTTAAGGAGAAAAAAATCACATGACATAAATCAAAGCAAATCCATCCAGATCATTGTCAGATTTCTTTAACTTAGAAGAAAGCAATCGCACCCAGTACAGAGACCTGTGTGATTAGTGTGTCTGGAGGTTACGTTTGCGGGTGCTACATCTAGGTCCCTCCCCCACTGACAATGGCACTTGAGGCAGGTTGATGATCCTGTTGTGCTATAACGCAGAAAATGTCTGATCCCTTGCACCCGCTTTTTTGTTTATCGCACTCTCTCCTGCTCTAGTTATAAGACTCATCAGAACATTGGTCCCAACATGGTTCAGGTGAAGGCCACTGCAAAGTATCATTTCCCCAGTACTAGTGCCAGTGACGCACAAATTGAAACCCATCTCCAAACTTTGAATCATGCATTTGACTCAGTAATATTATTTGCCTTGTGGCAATTTCTATGTGCCTTCAGTAAAAGCCCTGAGATCATTACCTTTGAAATTCTGTTTTTTTAATTTACTCCCAGCTTCTCATATTCATGAATCAGAAAATTTTCCAAGTCTTACTTACGGCAGTGTGGATCCTCCCCTATCACTGCAAGTTTCTTTCCGGCCCAGAGGATATGCTCCAAATCCTGGCACTGGGCAGGTGGCACAGCCTTCTGGACTCTCACCCTTGGCTGCAGAGAATGTCTATCCCTCTGACTACATTGTCCCTACTACCACCACATTCTTATTTACCCCGCCCACTTGAATGGTTTCCTGTACCATGGGTTCTACGGCTAGTTAGCTCAGCTATTCTGTAGCCCCCACTTTCATCCATATGGGTTGCAAGAAACACAAACCTGTTGGACAATTGCAAAGGCTGAGGCTCCTCCACTTCCACCTACTTGTCTCCAAGCCTGCCTTGCCAACAGTCACACTCTCCTATCCCTGACCACTGACCAAATCAAAGATACTATCCTAAGAAGTGAGAATTCCTACTGATACAAAGTGTCAAGGTAACTTTGCCCCTCCCTGATGTGTTGAGGTGTCTGCAGCTCGACTTCCAATGAGACACAGCTTTGAAGTCACAGGTGCTTTCTACATGCGTGTTCGCCCTGAATAGCGCTGGTGTGCAGAAGCTCCCATAGTGTGCAGTTGTAACACATCACCTCTCCCTGCCATCTTTATTGTGTGTTAATTAGCATGTTTGTCATGATGAATATATAATTAAGTATTATTCCCAATAACCTTTGCTGGTAAACCTTACAACAACTAACAAATCTTACAACGGGTATTAAAGATAAATGAGCAAAACATTCACCAACTAATCACTTAGTTGTTTCCAATTATGTCACACATTGATTTCTCTTACAATGTGGCTGTTCCATTTTGAAGTCACAGCCTGATTGGATTGGACACCGTCCTCGGTTCTGCTGACCGATTAGGGTAGTCTTCATTCACCCGCTGTCCTCGGTTCTGCTGACCGACTAGGAAGGTCATCATTCACCCGCTGTCCTCGGTTCTGCTGACCGACTAGGGTAGTCTTCATTCACCCGCTGTCCTCGGTTCTGCTGACCGACTAGGGGAGTCTTCATTCACCCGCTGTCCTCGGTGCTGCTGACCGACTAGGAAGGTCATCATTCACCCGCTGTCCTCGGTTCTGCTGACCGACTAGGGTAGTCTTCATTCACCCGCTGTCCTCGGTTCTGCTGACCGACTAGGGGAGTCTTCATTCACCCGCTGTCCTCGGTTCTGCTGACCGACTAGAGGAGTCTTCATCCACCCGCTGTCTTCGGTGCTGCTGACCGACTAGGGGAGTCTTCATTCACCCGCTGTCCTCGGTGCTGCTGCCCGATTAGGGGAGTCTTCATTCACCCGCTGTCCTCGGTGCTGCTGACTGACTAGGAAGGTCATCATTCACCCGCTGTCCTCGATGCTGCTGACCGACTAGGGGAGTCTTCATCCACCCGCTGTCCTCGGTGCTGCTGACTGACTAGAGGAGTCTTCATTCACCCGCTGTCTTCGGTGCTGCTGACCGATTAGGGTAGTCTTCATTCACCCGCTGTCCTCGGTTCTGCTGACCGATTAGGGTAGTCTTCATTCACCCGCTGTCCTCGGTGCTGCTGACCGACTAGGGGAGTCTTCATTCACCCGCTGTCCTCGGTGCTGCTGCCCAACTAGGGGAGTCTTCATTCACCCGCTGTCTTCGGTGCTGCTGCCAGATTAGGGGAGTCTTCATTCACCCGCTGTCCTCGGTGCTGCTGACCGACTAGGGGAGTCTTCATTCACCCGCTGTCTTCGGTGCTGCTGCCCGATTAGGGGAGTCTTCATTCACCCGCTGCCCTAAGTGTTGATGACCGACTAGGGGAGTCTTCATTCACCCGCTGTCCTCGGTTCTGCTGAACGACTAGGGGAGTCTTCATTCACCCGCTGTCCTCGGTTCTGCTGAACGACTAGGGGAGTCTTCATTCACCCGCTGTCCTCGGTGCTGCTGACCGACTACGGGAGTCGTCATTCACCCGCTGTCCTCGGTGCTGCTGGCCGACTAGGAAGGTCATCATTCACCCGCTGTCCTCGGTGCTGCTGACCGACTAGGGGAGTCTTCATTCACCCGCTGTCCTCGGTGCTGCTGACCGACTAGGGGAGTCTTCATTCACCCGCTGTCCTCGGTGCTGCTGACCGACTAGGGGAGTCTTCATTCACCCACTGTCCTCGGTGCTGCTGACCGACTAGGGGAGTCTTCATTCACCCACTGTCCTCGGTGCTGCTGCCCAACTAGGGGGGTCTTCATTCACCCGCTGTCCCCGGTGCTGCTGACCGACTAGGGGAGTCTTCATTCACCCGCTGTCCTCGGTGCTGCTGACCGTCTAGGAAGCTCATCATTCACCCGCTGTCCTCGGTGCTGCTGACCGACTAGGGGAGTCTTCATTCACCCGCTGTCCTCGGTTCTGCTGACCGACTAGGGGAGTCTTCATTCACCCGCTGTCCTCGGTGCTGCTGACCGACTAGGGGAGTCTTCATTCACCCGCTGTCCTCGGTGCTGCTGCCCAACTAGGGGGGTCTTCATTCACCCGCTGTCCTCGGTGCTGCTGACCGACTAGGGGGGTCTTCATTCACCCGCTGTCCTCGGTGCTGCTGCCCAACTAGGGGGGTCTTCATTCACCCGCTGTCCTCGGTGCTGCTGACCGACTAGGGGAGTCTTCATTCACCCGCTGTCTTCGGTGCTGCTGCCCGATTAGGGGAGTCTTCATTCACCCGCTGCCCTAAGTGTTGATGACCGACTAGGGGAGTCTTCATTCACCCGCTGTCTTCGGTGCTGCTGCCCGATTAGGGGGGTCTTCATTCACCCGCTGTCCTCGATGCTGCTGACCGACTAGGGGAGTCTTCATTCACCCGCTGTCCTCGATGCTGCTGACCGACTAGGGGAGTCTTCATTCACCCGCTGTCCTCGATGCTGCTGACCGACTAGGGGAGTCTTCATTCACCCGCTGTCCTCGGTTCTGCTGAACGACTAGGGGAGTCTTCATTCACCCGCTGTCCTCGGTGCTGCTGGCCGACTAGGGGAGTCTTCATTCACCCGCTGTCCTCGGTGCTGCTGGCCGACTAGGAAGGTCATCATTCACCCACTGTCCTCGGTGCTGCTGACCGACTAGGGGAGTCTTCATTCACCCGCTGTCCTCGGTGCTGCTGACCGACTAGGGGAGTCTTCATTCACCCACTGTCCTCGGTGCTGCTGACCGACTAGGAAGGTCATCATTCACCCACTGTCCTCGGTGCTGCTGACCGACTAGGAAGGTCATCATTCACCCGCTGTCCTCGGTGCTGCTGACCGACTAGGGGAGTCTTCATTCACCCGCTGTCCTCGGTTCTGCTGACCGACTAGGGGAGTCTTCATTCACCCGCTGTCCTCGGTTCTGCTGAACGACTAGGGGAGTCTTCATTCACCCGCTGTCCTCGGTTCTGCTGACCGACTAGGGGAGTCTTCATTCACCCACTGTCCTCGGTGCTGCTGACCGACTAGGAAGGTCATCATTCACCCGCTGTCCTCGGTGCTGCTGACCGACTAGGGGAGTCTTCATTCACCCGCTGTCTTTGGTGCTGCTGACCGTCTAGGAAGCTCATCATTCACCCGCTGTCCTTGGTTCTGCTGACCAACTAGGGGAGTCTTCATTCACCCGCTGTCCTCGGTGCTGCTGCCCGCCTAGGGGAGTCTTCATTCACCCACTGTCCCCGGTGCTGCTGACCGACTAGGGGAGTCTTCATTCACCCGCTGTCTTTGGTGTTTTTGACCGACTAGGTGAGGGGCCCTCAGTCACCCACAGTCCTCAGTGCTGCTGATCGACTGGGGGTGAGGTCCTCATTCACCCTCAGTCCTCAGTGTTGCTGATCGACAAGGGGGGGTCCTCATTCACCTGCTGTCCTCGGTGCTGCTGACCGACTAGGAGGGGTCTCTATTCATTCACTGTTCTCTGTGCAGCTGATCGACGAGGGGAGCATCATTTCACCCGCTGTCCTTGATGCAGCTGACTGGCTAGGGTCCTCATTTTATCCACTGCCCTAGGTGTTGCTGACCGGCTAGTGGGTGCTCATTCAACCACTGTCGTCATTGTTGCTGCCCAACTAGGGGCTCCACATTTCACCCACTGCCCTTAGTGCTGCTGACCAGCTAGTGGGGTCCTATTATTATTATTTTTGTCTATGGACCCATAATTGGAGTGTGCCTTTAAGCAGAGGAGTCAAACTGAAGTACCAGCTTGTAAGAGCAGTGTGCTCCTAGGTTTTGTATTTTGGAGAGGAGAAACACATTCGTCGGTGTTGAGTGAATCTTAGGAACGACCTTTGGAGGAAGTCAGGTTGATTTGCTAACTGGCCACCGGTGGATTTGTCAGGGACAGTGTTCTGCCTGACAACAAGCAGATTTCCGCATGACGCTTTCTGAGAGAGCTTGGCAGAAGTGTTTAGATTTTAGAAGTGAAAGGGTCAGTCTCTCTCTCTCTCTCTTGCTGCTGAAGTAAAGAATTGCTTTATAGTTCTAAAGCCAGTGAGTTCCTGGCACACCTTCACGAAAAACTTGAAAGGATCCTGAATCTACAGAAAAAATAGACAAGCTTGCGAGAGAAGACCATCTCATGCCGAGAAGAAAGAAGTGCAGAAATGAAAGTGGGACCTCAGAAATACACTAACTAAACGTCTTCCCAGTGCATCAAAGATCCTTCATTCTTTAATCTGTATCAGTACTTTCTTTACCCCTCAACCACCCTTTTTCCCCTGTATTGTATTTCTGTGTGTGTGTGTGTGTGTGTATAGAGAGTGAGGGGAGTTAGAAAGGCGGGTGTTAGGAATGGGTATTGGTTAGTCAGTTATATTTTTTGCCTATTGAATTATAATACTGCACAGAATAAAAAGTTACTTGTGTTAAAGTTACAAAGCTGGCGAGTACAGTTTATTGGGCTCAGCCAAGGTCCTCAGGTATTTTAATATAACATACTTTGGCATCATTAGAGTGGAAGAGGTCAAAAAATAGAGGGCCTGTTGCTTGGAGCCTTCAATAGCTAAATGCAATTGAATTTTGCCAATTGCAGAGCATGTCAGGTGAATACAGTCATAAAAGACTCATGGCTTATTCCATCAAATGTACCATGAGAAAGATTATTTGTTAAAATCTGATAAAGGAAAATAAACATTTTTCTCACAAAAAGCACAGGTCCAAATGGATAGAATTTCTCAAACGTTTTACACAAATGTACTTCATTCATCCTGGGGATATGGGCATTGGTGGCAAGACAGCATGCTTTGCCCATCCCTTATAATTCTTGAGAAGGTGGTGGTAAGCTTTTTTTGAACCTTTCTCGTCCTTATTTCGAAGGTACCTTGTCTGATTGGATGGTCCAGGATTTTGACCATCCATCATGAAGAACAGGTGATTCATGCCCAAGTAAGATTTGTGTGTGATTTTGAGGCAATGGTACATTATTATCATATAACCCCTGCACTTGTCCTTTGACATAGAGAAAGTTATGAGTTTTGATTCCTACAGTAACCTAAGCGTTCTAATCTCAACCTAACCGCACCCCCCCCCCACCCCAGCACCATCATGACCAACTTCCCCACCCCACGTAACCCCCACTAGCTTCACATCAAAAATAATAATAATAATCTTGATTGTCACAAGTAGGCTTACATTAACACTGCAATTAAGTTACTGTGAAAATCTCCTAGTTGAAACACTCAGGCGCCTGTTCGGGTACACTGAGGGAGAATTCAGAATGTCCAATTCACTTCACAAGCACGTCTTTCGGGACTTATGGGAGGAAACCGGAGCACCCGGAGGAAACCCACGTAGACACCGGAAGAACATGCAGACTCCACAGAGACAGTGACCCAAGCCAGGAATCAAACTTGGGACTCTGGAGCTATACATCCAGATTCCAAACAGTGACTTATCCCTAGGCTCTGTGCTTTGATGCTTAGTCCGCAGTATTACCCCAACTGCCAGATCTCTGCTCATTGGATCATTTCAGCCTCTTGGAGACGTTGAAAAGTCCCAATTTCCTCTTTTAGATTTACCCACAGATTGAAGGATTTGGGCTCTTCTAGCTTGAGAGTTCCAGTAACATTATAGGCTTTAACTTATCAATGCTTGTAATTCCTGTCTTCACCTGCATTGCTACTAAACCTGCTATCTGCTTTTCCCTTTTTAGGGAAGTAGTTCTAGACAAAAAATAAAATATGCTGTACATTGCTTACATGCTAAGAGGCGGCCTCTAACCTTCAGTATTCTGTTTTACATATCGGAGATTGCCAAGTCTCAAATAGAAACCAAAAATATAGGCATCCTAAAGTGCCTCACTTAATTTGTTACTTATTTAATGCAGTGACTTTCATTAGTTCCACAAATACACCATGAAGTTTATATTTAGCAAATTTACAATTAATATGTCAAGTACTGCAGGATGATGAAATGAAAATGAAAATCGCTTATTCCAACCACACTGTTCATAAAACCTCCTTCAGCTTTTGAAATTGATATTAATGCAATGATGCATGGCCCTTTTTAATTGCATCTTAAAAAAATCTTGCTATAGGATACTTTTGAAAAATGCATTCTTAGCAATGTATAATTTTGACTAGGAGATTTGCTTAATTGTCACCATTTGCAATAGGAAACAAAATGGAATGATAGTAAATCATTGCTCAGCTTCCCAGATGAACAAGGCAGAATGCGTTTCATGCTGCGAGTATTACAGCTCTCCAGAACACCAAATACTCACTTGTTTAAATGTCAAGGTTGTTAATATAATTCCGTTGCAAAGGGATGTGGCTGTTCCTGCTTGAGCACCATGTAGGCTCACAAGGTAATGGAAGGAAAGAAGGATTTGCATTTATGTAACACCTTTACTGACCAGATGACATGGGCCGGGATTCCCCGTCGCCGTTGGCAACATCGGGAAAAGCAATTGGGCGGAGAAACGGTTCTAAAGCTGAAATCATGGCAAGTGCCGATTTAGCGGCTCAATGTGTTCCAGAACGCACATATAGTAGACACCGTTTGCATATCATAAGCATGCCTGACTCAGTAATCTCCGGGCCCTCCTCAATTCTACACCTCCATCGAATTCTTGACGGTGAGGTTCACTTGTGCTTTTAATTGTGAAACTGCCGTCGTGGCCGAAGAGGGAAAGAGGAGGTAGGACACGGAGAGGTGCGACCGTGGGCTGCCAGACTGGACGATGGCCGGGGTGGCTGGGGTTGGGGGTCCTGCCAGGGCCAGGGGAGGGGGGTTGATGGGGGAACGGGTCATGTGGCCGGGTTGACAACCACGGGACTGGGCGGTGTCCAGGCATGGACTGCCACCTTGAAGGCAGTCACCTTGAAGCAAACCCCACTCACCACCCACCTTGGCCTTTGTTCTGCAGAGTGACACCGGTCATATGTGTGCCCTCACTTCCCCAACCCTCGCCCCAGTCCCCATCGTTCACCTCACCACCACGGCATCCCACCCTCTGCCAAACCAACCTCCCCACCCCTCTCCCTCGGCCAGCATCACATGGGCCACTCAAGGGCAACGCCCACAGTAGCCCCTACTTGGGTGCCGGATGAGGGCTGCAGAGCGAACTGCTTGCAAGGGCAATACCAGCTGACGGCACACCTTGCAGCAGGGATGGGCGACAGAGCCAGAGTTCGCACAGTGCCAGGGGATGGGGGAAGGAGGGACATGCAGGGGCAGAGTCCGCAGTGCCAATGGGAGGCACCATGTAACTCATTGTACCTGGTTGGGCATGGGAGTATGCACCATGCTAACATGTCTGGCTTTCACCCTCTGCAGACAATGGATATTGGAATACAACCAGCAATGGTGACCTTCCTCATAGTCGCTGGAGCCCTGGGGCATGCACTGCAGCTGTACAAGCTGGAGCTGCCCAAGGAGGAGGAAGCTGCAGCAGCGGAGCATACCCCAGAGGAACAGGAGGCTGCCGCCCAGGCCGAGGAGGAGGAGGTGCTGCATGAGGCCTCGCGTGTGCCAGCAACTCCTGTTGTTCGAGGACCTGCCAGATCGGTCATGCCGTCGAAGACTCTGGCTGAGCAGGGAGGTAGTGTGATATATCTGCAGCATCATGGCATACCTGGCACTGCGGGGGTATGGGAGAGTATAGCCGCTCCTGGAGGCTGTCAAGGTGACGGAAGTCCTGAACCTTTACACCACAGGGTCCTTCCAGGTGCTAAGTGGGGACCTGTCCGTGATGTCAGAGCTCGGTGCACAGGTGCATCTGCACCGTCATGGAGGCTCTGTATGCCCAGTTGGCGCAATCCATCCATTTCAATATGGACCGAGCCCACCAGGATGCCCGGACAGCGGGGTTTGCCGCCATTGCTGACCTGCCCCAGGTCCAGGGGGTGATCAATGGGGTGCTTGTCCCCCTATGAGCGCCTGCAGATGACAGGTCACTCTATACCCACCGAAAGGGGTTCCACTCGATCAACATGCAGCTGATGTGACCATTGGATGCGCATCATGCACATCTCCACCTGATACCTGGGCAGTGTGCAGGACGCCTTCATCTTGGCACACTCGAAGAGTCCTGACATGTTCGAGATGCCTCCCCATCCCCACCCCGCTGGGACATTGGGCCTGGGTGACAGGGGTTATCCACTGCTGTTGTGGTTGATGATGCCTGTCCAGAGGCCACAGACCAGCTATAACGATGCCCACACAGCGACCAGCGGTGTGGTCAAGCGGTGCTTCGGCATCCTGAAGATGTGGATCTGGTGCCTGGACTGCATTGGAGGGGCCCTCGAGTGTAGGAGGATGTAGATGAGGGTGAAGGTGGGCAAGACATGGAGCCCGGGCAGGCAAGGGAGGCTGCATGATGTGTGCACCAGGGCCAAAATGCACGGAACGTTCGGATCGCCTCCAGGTTCATCGACTGGGGGGGAGGGGGGGAGAACCAGCCAGGGGCACAAACACCGCATCCCACCCCCACAACACCTCCCCGGACAACCACCCTCCCCCGCTCCCCTGTATCCTCCTCCATGATACATACCTGCCGCACTACAGGGTGTGGGCCATGTGCTGGGAGTGACAGCAGGTCTGGTCCACGGGATGGAGGATGATGACAACTCGCTTCACATCATTTGACAATGACTAACTCCTGCCCACGGTGGCACTTTCCACCGTCCACCTGGGTGATCCTTGCATGCGAGCTAGTCATTCCATTGCATTGTGCCATTAGATCCCTGGGGTGGCGGCAGTGGAGACAGTCGGGGCAGCAGGGGGGGAATTGGTTGGGGCCCTGTCCACCCACAATGTCCGCCAGTCCCCCCATGCCAGTCCAGACCAACCCACCCGTCACAACCATCTGACAGAGCACCAAGGCAGGTTGAAACAGTGTTAGCAGGTATTTAATGTGCATGCACAAATATTCACACATACATACACCAGACCCTACAACTAAACTGTGCCCTGCACCCATGCCAACTTAACTGGTGTCTATCTTTCTGGCCTTACAGGACCTAACGCCACGTCGAGGTGGATCCCCAGATGGTACATCAGGAGGCGGCCAGCTGTGATTCCCACCCTGCGACCATGGTCCCCATTGGCGGGTGGCTTCTGGGATCACCAAGCCTGGATGGGCCCGGCTGCTGCTCGGGTGTCTGAGGTTGCACGGTGCTGCCCTGTTATGCTCGCTGCCCACAGGATGCACCATGGACAGAAAGGAGGGAGTCCGAGGTGCTGTGGTGTTCCGGATCTCCCCTGCGGGTGTCACCGGCATCAATCCCATCACCTCTTCCTCCCTCAGGGTGCCAGATGGCCCCTGGGCTACTTCATGGGACAGGGGTGCGGGTGAAGCTATCCACTAAGGCTTCCCCAACACTTGGGGCACAGCCAGTCCTGGAGGCCCATTCTGGTCTCAACCAGGGTCTGCATGCTTGCAGCCATGGAGCACAGGAGGTGGCCCATCTCCATCTGCGCCACATCACCCATTGACTCTGCGACTACCTTTGTGTCATGTCACATTTGTGTCACATAAGCCAGTGATTGCGCCACCTATCTCTGTGTCGGTGCCACGCTGGCCAGCACCAGCATGGCCTGTTGTGACTGGGACACGCTCAGGAGCGCCGCTGCAATGTCTCAATGACTCGAGCACATGGCTGCCTGCGAAAGGACAGCCCTGCCCTGGGCCTTGGCCAGTGCCTGCACAGAATGCCCCAGGCTTTGGGTATGCTGATTCATAGCCATGGCCATCGCCGCTAATGCCGCCACCGCGGACACCACCCTTGCGGCGTTGGCCTGGGTGGCATGCTTTGTCAACACCACATTCTGCTGAACGCGGTTGGACTCCTCCAACGGGACCTGCAGGTGCTGGATGTTTGCCAACATCCCCTCATGTAGTCCCTAGCTCTGCGACTGCATCTCCGCGATCAATGGGACTGTCCGTTCCAGAAGCTCGAGACCCGTCTGGATGGCCCAGAGGTGGGTTGCAGGTGGCCTCAGTGGCCAGGGCATCCGGCCATGGCGGCTGGTATGGGTGCCAGTATGTGGGGCAGGGTGGCCCTCTGGGTGGGGGGAGGGTCGGGTTATAGGTAAGTGGGACGGGGATTAGTGCCAAGGGCACAGTGTTCCCACTCACCCTGGCTGCCCTACCCAGGTCATGCAGTTTCCTCCAGCACTGCAGGCCAGTCCGGATGGTGTTACTCGCGGCACTGACGGCCTCTGCCACCTGCACCCAGGCACGGAGAATGGTGGCTGATTCCCGGGCCAGGGCACAGGGTGGCCTCTCCTCTGCCGTGTCCACGTGGGTCTCTAGCTTGGCATCTGTGAAACGGGGTGTCACTCTCCTTGCTGCCATCTTGTTGGCTGGAATGTTGGCTGGAATGGTGTGTGTGTGGGGAGTGCAGTGTGTATATGTGGCTGCAGCGTGTCAGCCTCCTGAGTGTCACTTGGGAACCCGGTGAATCCGGCACCGTCTCTCATTGGAATCGATTGTGTTCCACGTGGCGCTGGTGCCAACCCCTTAACAGTAGCTGAATCGGTCCAAGTGCCGCGCCAGTTTTGCTGCCATGGAAGTCCATGAACCCTGCCCATGGTCAACACTTAGTCTCAGAAACGGAGAATTACACTGATGATTTTCAGGCAAGGAACCTTTCAGGTGCCGTCACTGTTATGGAGGCAACACGATGGCACAGTGGTTAGCATTGCTGGCTCACAATGTCAGGGACCCAGGTTCAATTCCGGCCTTGGGTGGACTGTCTATGCAGAGTTTCCATGTTCTCCTCGTGTCTGCATGGGTTTCTTCGGTTTCCTCCCACAGCCCAAAGATGTGCAAGGTAGGTGGATTGGCCATGCTCTATTGCCCCTTAGTGTCCAAATGATAGGTGAGGGGTGGGAGATTGGGCCTAAGTGGAGTGCTCTTTCGGACGGTTGATGCAGGTTCAATAGGGCAAATGGTATTCTTCTGCACTGTAGGGATTCTATGATTCTACTGGAAACAGGGCAGCCAATTTGTATACATTAAGCTCTCACAACAAGACAATGGATAGACAAAGGACGCGATCAAATGACCACTCTGTTCCTGAAAGGCAGTGCGCCGTGACGAAAAGTGGTGGCCAATAGATGTTGGGAGACGTTGTCAATTGTGGGCGGGATCACCTTTTGGCAAATCTGCATGTTAGAGCAAGACAGCTAGTCTCACTCTAATATGCAGTTTCCTGAGGCACATGACGCATTAGGATCTATCCGCTTTGCTTTGGAGATCTCGGGTGAGTACCGTTCAGTACTTGTCTCCACAAATGAAGATCAGATGGAACGGCACTCATGGGGGTCTCCAGGGATTAGACATGCATGCCCTTTTGGCACCTAGGCACTGTTGTTACTACTTTGGCACTGCCTGCTTTTCACCCTGGCAGCGCCACCTGTGTTCCAGCCTGGCACTGCCAAATGGCAATGACTGCGGCAGTGATTGGGCCAGGGGTGCCCTGCGTGGGTATGTCAGGTGGCCCGGGGAACCCTCAGAGTGAGTTGGGGCTTGAGGGGGGTCAGGGTCACATCGGGGGCTCCACAGATCGGGAGACCATTTAAAAGTATCGTCCCGATCTCTCACGGCACTGAGTAGTTCCGTTGCAGCCGTGTATTCCCCACTGAGGCCTCCTATCTAACCTGAGTGACGTTCAAAAGTACTATGATTCTCAGTGCTTCGAGCGCTTCAAGCGCCTGGAAACATGCGGCTAAACGTACTCGCTATGGAACTTTGTCCACATTTAATTACATCGTACCTAAGGTGCTTTAGTCTTTTGGCAGACTGATAAATGTTAGCCAGGCATATGAGGAGAACTCTCTTATTTTTCTTCAAAAGGGGTCTTTGGGTTCACTTGAAGGATGACTTTGTTTTACATTTCATCTGAATGTTGCGACTCTAACAGTGCAGCATTCCCTCAATGCTGCAGCAGAATATGCCTGGATTTTCTGTTCCATACTCTGAACCCACAGTCTTCTGACTCAGAGGCAAGAATGCTCCCAACTGAACCATAGTGAATGAGATGACAGTATAATTTGAGAGCAGCTGCACAGCAGGCACATGCCACACAGAGGTTTAGAATGGAATATCTGCAAAAAGAGCTCTCAAAGAGCTGCTGGTCATCCTTAAGGAGAAATTCATACGTAACGAAGTGCAGAGGCAGATGGAATCCAGTTTTTAAAAGCTGCCTGCAAACTCATTTCTGAAAAATCAACAAAGCAGCTGAACATATTCACAGGCACATATCAAAGAAACACTGAGAAATCTGCAACAATGCACAGTGGCCTCTGACAACAAGTCATTTTTGCTAAAGCGAGAAAAGTTACAAGCAGTTTCCTGTACTGTATCCCATCTATAAATTCTAAAGTGCTGGTCATATGCATTCTGTATAATATAGGGCAACCGCCATACTTGCATTAATACTCATATTGATAAGCTTGTGTTGAGAGTCCCAGTACTATAATCCCCTTTTGAAACTACATCATTGACCGTTTAATATTCCTCAGGTCTCAATCCCCCACAAAGTACCCAATCCACAGCACTGCTGTGGGCATCAAAGAATTCATCACCAACCCATAATATAAGAATGTGGAAGGATGTTTAAAGTGGATCGTTATTAACAGTTTAGGAAATCAAATTAAGGCAAAACTTTGTAAAAGTAGAGGATCATCTCCATATATTCTTTCTTTCACAACTTCAGTTTCACGTTGTGGAAGGGTCAGATGGACTTGAAATTAACTCTGTTTCCCGCACCACAGATACATAGATACATAGAAGATAGGAACAGGAGGAGGCCTTTTGGGCAACATGGTAGCACTGTGGTTAGCACAGTTGCTTCACAGCTCCAGGGTCCCAGGTTCGATTCCCGGTTTGGGTCACTGTCTGTGCGGAGTCTAGGCGTTCTCCGTGTGTGTGCGTGGGTTTCCTCCAGGTGCTCTGGTTTCCTCCCACAGTCCAAAGATGTGCAGGTTAGGTGGATTGGCAATGCCATTGCCCTTAGTATCGAAAAATGGTTAGGTGGGGTTACGGGGATAGGGTGGAAGTGTGGGGATAGGGTGGAGGTATGGACTTGAGTAGAGGTATGGGGTTGGGTCGGGTGCACTTTCCAAGGGCCGGTGCAGACTTGATGAGCTGAATGGCATCCTACTGCACTGTAAATTCTATGATTCTTTTGGCCCTTTGAGCCTGCTCTGCCATTCATCATGGTCATCCAACTCAATAGCCTAATCCTGCTTTCTCCCCATAGCCTTTGATCCCATTCTCTCCAAGTGCTATATCCAGTCGCCTCTTGAATATATTCTTTTTTTCTTTCATAGAACAGTACAGCACAGAACAGGCCCTTCGGCCCTCGATGTTGTGCCGAGCAATGATCACCCTACTCAAACCCACGTATCCACCCTATACCTGTAACCCAACAACCCCCCCTTTAACCTTACTTTTTAGGACACTATGGGCAATTTAGCATGGCCAATCCACCTAACCCGCACATCTTTGGACTGTGGGAGGAAACCGGAGCGCCCGGAGGAAACCCACGCACACACGGGGAGGACGTGCAGACTCCGCACAGACAGTGACCCAGCCGGGAATCGAACCTGGGACCCTGGAGCAGTGAAGCATTTATGCTAACCACAATGCTACCGTGTTGCCCCGTTTTTTAAAAAATACATTCAGAGTACCCAAATAATTTTTTTTTCAATTAAGGGGCAATTTAATGTGGCCAATCCACCTACCCTGCATATCTTTGGGTTGTGGGGGCGAAACCCACGCAAACACGGGGAGAATGTGCAAACTCCACACGGACAGTGACCCAGAGCCGGGATTCGAACCTGGGACCTCGGCGCCGTGAGGCTGCAGGGCTAACCCCCTGTGCCACTGTGCTGCCCCTCTTGAATATATTCAAAGTTTTAGCATCAACTACTTCCTGTGGGAATGAATTCCACAGGCTCACCACTCTTTGTGTGAAGAAGTGTCTCCTCATCTCTGTCCGAAATCGTTTATCCTGAATCCTCAGACTGTGACCCCTGGTTCTAGAGACACCCATCATTGGCAACATCTTCCCTGCATCAAAGCTGTCTATTCCTGTTAGAATTTTTTAAGTCTCTATGATATCCCCCCTCATTCTTCTGAACTCCAACGAGAATAATCCCAACCTAGTCAATCTCTCCTCATATGACAGTCCCACCATCCCTGAAATCAGTCTGGTAAACCTTCGCTGCACTCCCTCGAGAGCAAGAACATCCTTCCTCAGAGAAGGAGACCAAAACTGCACACAATACTCCAGGTGTGGCCTCACGAAGGCCCTGTACAACTGCAGCAACACATCCCTGCTTCTGTACTCGAAACCTCTCACAATGAAGATGCTGCCAGACCTACTGTGCTGGATTCTCTGTCGGCGGGATTCTCCGTTTCGCCGGCAGTGCACTCACGCCCGAGGATTTTCTGACGGTGTGGGGGTGCCCACAGTGGGAAACCACATTGGCGGCTATGGGACAGAGAATTCTGCTCTCATGGCGGGGGGGGGGGGGGGGGGGGGGGGGGGGGGGGGGGGGGGGCACCAGAAAACGGGTGCAGCATGACAGAGAATCCGGCATTTTCTCTTTTTCTTTTAGTTGCTCTGTAGTTTTTACTGATTCACCAGTGGCTACTATGAAGCCTCGTGTTGAGTTTGGGGGCAGGCTTTGTGCACTCTACAATGAGTAAAAGAATGGAGAATTCCTCAGAGCTCCTCCCATTCTGCTGCTGCAACTTTAGAAGAAATGTAGCACAAATCCCACTTACATACGTCAACTGGGTTTCCACCAAACTTCTGATGAAATTCTGGCAGCGGAATGGGAAAGGGTTTGAGGAGATTCCAAGCACAAAACGCTCTGATTGCTGCCAGGTTTACTAACTTGGGGAGGGGCTGGCCGTGGGCTCAAACACCTGTCCCACCCCCACACTCCGTCACTGACCCCCGGTCCCCACCCCCTCCCCTCCCATCAGCCTGCAACCCCCTCCGTCATACATACCTGCGGCACTACAGGGTGTAGAGCCTGGGTTGACAGTAACAGCGGGTATGGTTCATGGGATGGACGTGCTCACCCGTCACCTGGCGGTGCCAGACCTGTTGATCCGCTCTGTTCTTGACCAGGGTCTGCAAGCTGGCAGCCATGGAGCACAGGGAGTGACCATCTCCGTCTTGGACTGGGCCACATCACCCATGAGAACCAGCTCTTCAATGAGCTCTGGAGCTCCGCATCGTATGACATGGTCTGACTCCTGTCCACCATCTGCCTGGGTGATCCCTGCTTGCGAGCTGGCCATTCCATCACACAGCCCCATCAGATCCATGGGGTGACGGTGGTGGGGATGGTTGGGGGGTTTGGGCGGGGGGAGGGTGGGGAGGGTGGGGAGCCCAGGCCCCCACAACTTCAGCCCGTTCTCCTACCACCCCCCCTCTCCCCCCCCCCCCCCCCCCCCCCCCCACACCCTCTCTCTGGCCAGCCCCGGCCAGCCCATCCCTCACGCCCATCTGACAGAGCACTGAAGCAGGTTGTAACGTACGAACAGGTGTTTAATATGACAACGCATATACAGATTTGTGCCCTAGCCCCTATAACTAAACTGTGCCCTGCACCCATGCCAACAAGGGCAGCACTGTATTATTGTGGATAGCACAATGGCTTCACAGCTCCAGGGTCCCAGGTTCGATTCCGGCTTCGGTCACTGTCTGTGCGGAGTCTGCACATCCTCCCCGTGTGTGCGTGGGTTTCCTCCGGGTGCTCCGGTTTCCTCCCACAGTCCAAAGGTGTGCAGGTTAGGTGGATTGGCCATGATAAATTGCCCTTAGTGTCCAAAATTGCCCTTAGTGTTGGGTGGGGTTACTGGGTTACTGGGTTATTGGGATAGGGGGAGGTGTTGACCTTGGGTAGGGTGCTCTTTCCAAGAGCTGGTGCACACTCGATGGGTCGAATGGCCTCCTTCTGCACTGTAAATTCTATGACAGTCTATAACATAACTGGTGTCCATCTTTCTGGCCTTACGGGCCCTGAAGCTATGTTTAGGTGAATCCCCAGACAGTACAGCAGGAGTGGAGGCAGCCTGATGTGATTCCCGCCATTCGACCTGGGCCCCCATTGGCGGTCGCCTTCTGTAGTGACCAAGTCTGGATGGGCCTGGCTGCTGCTTGTGTGTCCCATGTGGTGTGGTGCCATCCTGTTCTGCCCGCTGCCCACCACATATGCCAGGGACAGGAGGGGGTCCGAGGTGCTGCGGTGTTCTGGCACCTCCCCTGCGAGAGTCACCGGCTCAGGCCCTATTACTTTTCCTTCCTCGAGGTACCCGATGGTCCTCGGGCTACTCCATGGGACTGGGGTGTGAGTAGAGATAGCCCTTGAGGCTCCCCCGTCACCTGGTGGTGCCAGTCCTGGAGGCCCGCTCTGATCTTGACCAAGATCTGCAAGGTTGCTGCCATGGAGCACAGGGAGTGGACCATCTCCGTCTGGGACTGGGCCACATCACCCATTGATTGTTCCACCACCTTCTCGGACTGTGTCATATCAGCAGTGACTGCACCATCTTCCCCTGGATCTGGGCAACCTCCCTCTGTGACTGGACTATCTCACTCTGCATCTGTGCCACGTCAGCCAGCGGCTGGGTAATGCCGCCGACATTCCCAGCCATGGCCCGCTTTGACGGGACCACACTCAGATTCCCAGAGGGTCTTGCACATGGTCCCCTGTGAGCATTCTCTGGGCCACGGCCAATGCCTGCACAGAATGCCCCAGGCCTTGGAACATGCTGATCCATAGCCAAAGCCGTTGCCCCCAATGCCTCCACCCATGTGGTGTTGGCCTGAGTGGTATGAACGTACTAAATTGAACAACATATACACAAACCTTTTTTTTTAGAATCTTTATTGTCACAAGTAGGCCCACATCAACACTGAATTTAAGTTACTGTGAAAAGCCCTTAGTTGCCATATTCCGGCGCCTGTTTGGGTGAACATAGGGAGAATTCAGAATGTCCAAATTATCAAACAGCACATCTTTTGGGACTTGTGGGACGAAACCGGAGCACCCGGAGGAAACCCATCAGACACGGGGAGAACGTGCAGACTCCACACAGACAATGACACAAGCCAGGAATCGAACCTGGGACCCTGGAGCTGTGAAGAAACAGTGATACTCACTGTGCTAACGGTCTGCCCCACTTGGAAAGGGTGTTTTGGGACCTTGGGTGGGGTGGAACGAGGATGTATTATGGCATGGTTGCAACTTCTGGGTTGCGTGGAAAAGTCATTTTAAGAATTTGTCCCATTTAATTTCCTGTGACTCATCTCATTGTGTTGCAGCAGAGATGCCAAGGCCTTAATTTCATTCTTTTATCATTTTAAAAGCTTATCTCCACCATGACCACAGCACAATGCTGTCTTCTCAATAGAGTATTGATGTCACATCTAATGACATTTTTCTATGTTCACATTTCCTTTGTTTCTGTGCTGCAAATATGTGCTGTATCTCATTTGTGACTGTCTGGAACTTCAATGCATCTTTTGTAAAATCAAAGCGAGTATTATGGGATGAATAGTGTGTTGCTGAATACAACTAACCAAGCAACAAAAATAAGTTTCATTTATGCTATGCCGTTAATGTAGGAAAATATTACCTGGCACATCACAGGTGTGTACTCAAACAAGTGCAATGTGGGGAGTGCACGGGCCCACCGCGCGCTGACGTCCAGCATCCGACTTCAGAGCGGGGCTGGAGGCCAGGCCTCATCCACTGTGGGCATTTCCTGTGGGGCACTAGGTCCTTGCCAGCAATGTTCGTCAGCCTTGGAGGATACCGGGTAGGATATTGAGTTAACTCTAGCGGCTCCCCTTGGAACAAGTCCTTGGCAATCTCAGAGCGGAACTTAAGCCCAAAGCACGGGCTGAAAAGAGCTGGAGCTGTTGCCTAAGCCAAGAGCATGGGTGGGAGCAGAAGGAGCAAGCAGCAACTGCATGGAGCGAGAGGAGAGCAAGACTGCAGTCAGGAACTTGAGTAGTAGTTCAAGCCTGTGAGTCACTGCATTGAGGAGCTAAGGCCACAAATAATGCAGATTCTTCCAGCGGAGCAGGCAGAGAGGGGAGTGATTTTTTGGTAAGG
This sequence comes from Scyliorhinus canicula, assembly GCF_902713615.1. NCBI lineage: Eukaryota > Metazoa > Chordata > Chondrichthyes > Carcharhiniformes > Scyliorhinidae > Scyliorhinus > Scyliorhinus canicula. The sequence continues at coordinate 124,014,831 of NC_052153.1, forward strand.
AGAGCAGAGGGTAAGCTGAATTTTTGTTTTTTAACTAACATTTTTTTCGGAGCTGTTTTTGTTTCAGAGCAGCAGGAAACCAGAAGTCGGCCGTGGGAGTTTCTGGGCAAGTGTGCAGTACCTGTATATAAGTTGGGCGGTTGCTAAACCCGAGACACTACACTTGTAGTGTCCCACACCCTTCCATCTCCTCTAACCAAAGGGGTTGAGTGAATATCAGGTAAGCTCTTTCATTCTTTCTTTTTCTTGTTTTTATCCACAAGTTGTCTGGCGGAGATGGCAGGGAAGGCAGTGCAATGTTTCTCCTGCAGAATGTTTAAGGTGAGGGATGCCGTCAGTGTCCCTGCTGATTTCACCTGTGGGAAGTGCACCCATCTCCAGCTCCTCAGAAACCGCGTTAGGGAACTGGAGCTGGAGTTGGATGAACTACGGATCATTTGGGAGGCAGAGGTCGTCAAAGATAGAAGCTTCAGGGATGTAGTTACTCAGAAGAATGAAGATAGATGGGTGATGGTGAGAGGGGCTGGGAGGAAGCAGTCAGGACGGGGATCACCTGTGGTCGTTCCCCTCAGTAACAAGTATACTGCTTTCGATACTGGTGGGGGGGAACGACTTACCAGGGGTAAGGCATGGGGTACAGGTCTCTGGCACAGAGTCTGTCCCTGTTGCTCAGAAGGAAAAGGGGGAGAGGAGTAGAGCATTAGTCATTGGAGACTCCAGTTAGGGGGATAGATAGGAGATTCTGTGGGAATGTGAGAGACTCACGGTTGGTGTGTTGCCTCTCAGGTGCCAGGGCCCGTGATGTCTCGGATCGTATTTTCGGGATCCTTAAGGGAGCAGCCCCAAGTCGTGGTCCACATAGGCACCACCGAAATAGGTAGGAAAAGGGATAGGGATGTAAGGCAGGAATTCAGGGAGCTGGGTGGAATCTTAGAGGTAGAACAAACAGAGTTAGTTATTTTCTCTGGGTTGTTACCCATGCCACAGGCTACCGAGACAAGGAATAGGGAGAGAGAGCAGTTGAACAAGTGGCTACAGGGATGGTGCAGGAGGGAGGGTTTCAGATACCTGGATAATTGGGACTCATTCTGGGGTAGGTGGGACCTCTACAAATGGGATGGTCTACACCTGGACCAGAGAGGTACCAATATCCTGGGGGGGAAATTTGCTAATGCTCTTCGGGAGGGTTTAAACTAATTCAGCAGGGGGTTGGGAACCTGAATTGTAGCTCCAGTATACATGAGGTTGAGAGTAGTGAGGTCATGAGTAAGGTTTCAAGTTTGCAGGAGTGTACCGGCAGGCAGGAAGGTGGTTTAAAGTGTGTCTACGTCAACGCCAGGAGCATCCGGAATAAGGTGGCTGAGCTTGCGGCATGGGTTGGTACCTGGGACTTCGATGTTGTGGCCATTTTGGAGACATGGATAGAGCAGGGACAGGAATGGTTGTTGGGGTTTAGATATTTTAGTAAGCTCATGGAAGGTGGTAAAAGAGGGGAAGGGGTGGCACTGTTAGTCAAGGACAGTATTAGGGTGGCAGAAAGAACGTTTGATGAGGACTCATCTACTGAAGTAGTATGGGCTGAGATTAGAAACAGGAAAGGAGAGGTCACCCTGTTGGGAGTTTTCTATAGGCCTCCGAAAAGTTCCAGAGATGTAGAGGAAAGGATTGCAAAGGTGATTCTGGATAGGAGCGAAAGTAACAGGGTAGTTGTTATGGGGGACTTTAACTTTCCAAATATTGACTGGTAACGCTATAGTTCGATTGGTCCGTTTTTGTCCAATGTGTGCAGGAGGGTTTCCTGACATAGTATGTAGATAGGCCAACGAGAGGCGAGGCCATATTGGATTTGGTACTGGGTAATGAACCAGGACAAGTGTTAGATTTGGAGGTAGGTGAGCACTTTGGTGATAGTAATCGGTTACGTTTACTTTAGCGATGGAAAGGGATAGGTATAACCCGCAGGGCAAGAGTTATTGCTGGGGGAAAGGCAATTATGATGCAATGAGGCAAGACTTAGGATGCATAGGATGGGGAAGGAAACTGCAGGGGATGGGCACAATAGAAATGTGGAGCTTGTTCAAGGAACAGCTACTGCGTGTCCTTGATAAGTATGTACCTGTCAGGCAGGGAGGAAGTGGTCGAGCGAGGGAACCGTGGTTTACTAAAGTAGTTGAATCACTTGTCAAGAGGAAGAAGGAGGCATATGTAAAGATGAGACGTGAAGGTTCAGTTAGGGCGCTCGAGAGTTACAAGTTAGCTAGGAAGGACCTAAAGAGAGAGCTAAGAAGAGCCAGGAGGGGACATGAGAAGTCTTTGGCAGGTTGGATCAAGGATAACCCCAAAGCTTTCTATAGGTATGTCAGGAATAAAAGAATGACTAGGGTAAGAGTAGGGCCAGTCAAGGACAGTAGTGGGAAGTTGTGCGTGGAGTCCGAGGAGATAGGAGAGGTGCTAAATTAATATTTTTCATCAGTATTCACACAGGAAAAAGACAATGTTGTCAAGGAGAATACTGAGATACAGGCTACTAGACTAGAAGGGCTTGAGGTTCGTAAGGAGGAGGTGTTAGCAATTCTGGAAAGTATGAAAATAAATACATCCCCTGGTCCGGTTGGGATTTATCCTAGGATTCTCTGTGAAGCTAGGGAGGAGATTGCTGAGCCTTTGACTTTGATCTTTATGTCATCATTGTCGACAGGAATAGTGCCAGAAAACTGGAGGATAGCAAATGTTGGCCCTTGTTCAAGAAGGGGAGTAGAGTCTTCCCCAGTAACTATAGGCCAGTGAGCCTTACTTCTGTTGTGGGCAAAGTCTTGGAAAGGTTTGTAAGAGATAGGATTTATAATCATCTAGAAAGGAATAATTTGATTAGGGATAGTCAGCACGGTTTTGTGAAGGGTAGGCCGTGCCTCACAAACCTTATTGAGTTCTTTGAGAAGGTAACCAACCGTGGACGAGGGTAAAGCAGTTTATGTGGTGTATATGGATTTCAGTAAAGTGTTTGATAAGGTTCCCCACAGTAGGCTATTGCAGAAAATACAGAGGCATGGGATTCAGGGTGATTTAGCAGTTTGGATCAGAAATTGGCTAGCTGTAAGAAGTCAGAGGGTGATGGTTGATGGGAAATGTTCAGCCTGGAGTTCAGTTACCAGTGGTGTACCACAAGGATCTATTTTGGGGCCACTGCTGTTTGTCATTTTTATAAATGACCTGGAGGAGGGCGTAGAAGGATGGGTGAGTAAATTTGCAGATGACACTAAAGTCGGTGGAGTTGTGGACAGTGCGGAAGGATGTTGCAGGTTACAAAGGGACATAGATAAGCTGCAAAGCTGGGCTGAGAGGTGGCAAATGCAGAAAAGTGTGAGGTGATTCATTTTGGAGAGAGTAACAGGAATACAGAGTACTGGGCTAATGATAAGATTCTTGGTAGTGTGGATGAGCAAAGAGATCTCGGTGTCCATGTACATAGATCTCTGAAAGTTGCCACCCAGGTTGATAGGGTTGTTAAGAAGGCGTACGATGTGTTAGCTTTTATTGGTAGAGGGATTGAATTTCGGAGCCATTTTGCGGCCGCATCTGGAGTATTGCGTGCAGTTCTGGTTGCCGCATTATGGGAAGAATGTGGAAGCATTGGAAAGGGTGTCGAGGAGATTTACCAGGATGTTGCCTGATATGGAGGGAAGATCTTATGAGGAAAGGCTGAGGGACTTAAGGCTGTTATCGTTCGAGAGAAGAAGGTTAAGAGGTGACTTAATTGAGGCATACAAGATGATCAGAGGATTAGATAGGGTGGACAGTGAGGGCCTTTTTCCTCGGATGGTGATGGCTAGCACGAGGGGACATAGATTTAAATTGAGGGTAGATAGATATAGGACAGATGTCAGAGGTAGGTTCTTTACTCAGAGAGTATTGTTATGGGAGCGGTGTTTACAGAACCCCAAAATGTATCATGGAGTTCAACCAACCGCTCCCTTCAATGCATTGTTGCTTTTGAAGCACACGGCTTGTTCTCCAGGTGTGGTATTACAATTATGGACATGTGGGTTTTTAAACACAAAACAATGTTTATTCCATGAATTCAACTTAACCTTTTTAAATAAACATTGGATCACTCAACACCCCTTACTTCAAAGATAACCCCGAAAATAATACAACACTAAATAATCCTTCAGTTGTTCCTTTAAATATCCAAGAGACTTAACACCTTTAAACAGAAACACATCAGGTTAAAGACATTACTATTATGAGTTTAAATCACCCACATGATTCAGAGATAGTCTTTCATGGCAGAGATCACAGCAGGTCCAGCTCACTGCAAACACAGACACACCCAAGCTCTTTTTCTTCATGCAGTTCTCAGCAAACCAGCCAGGCATTTTTCAGTTGCTCTCTCAAACTGAAACTAAAAGCAGAAGTGAGCTCAGCTGCCCCACCCTCTGACATCACTTCAGTAATAATTTAAAAGTCAACCTTTCTGGTACTTTGTTACCAGGGAAGGTATGTGAAGACTTCTTTTGCACTCTCAAGTATAGGGTGATCTCATCATTTATATTTTGCTTCTCAGATTTCCCTTTCGTACTGGAAACCAATGCCAATTTCCTTGGCCGAGGAGCTGTGCTATCACAGATTCAATAGCAGAAAAGAATGGTTGTTGCTTGTGCCAGTTGGAAATTTAAGCCAAATGAGAGAAATATCCAGAATTTTCAAAGTACAAAGCTCAAATTGCTGGCTTTTAGATGGGCTATTTCCCCAAAGTTCAGAGACATTGGGCTTGATTCTCCATTGACACCGGAGCAGGATTCGTGGACTTTCACAACACCAAAACTGGCGCTGAACCTGGACTGATTCTTGCGGCTGCAGCTTGTCAGCCTCCCGAGTATCAATCACGAACGTGATGGATTCGCGGGGGCTGTGTTTGACATTCGGGAGGCTGACAAGCTGCAGCCGCATATACAGATTACAATCCCCACACACACTCATCCCAGCCAACAAGATGGTACTGGTTGTGCTGGAGCTCACCCATACATGGGTCGGCTGGGGCCTGATGGCATCTGGGGGGTGGCCTGGGTGGACACCCACAGAGCCCGTGGCCCTAACTTCACAGTGGGCAGTCAGCAACTGCATGGCTACCTTTTCGGCTGCGGCAATAGGTGTTTCTTTCCCGTCCACTGGAACCCACAGACAACCTCTGGCCACCCCTCTGCTACACCCCAAACCCTGGCAGAAGCCCCCAGCCAGCGGCACAACTGTCAGCAAACTATGGCGGTGTTGTTCACTTTCCGTACCGCATCTCTCTCCCTCAGCAGCCAGAACATTGGTTTCGCGATTTTTAAAAGCACAAGTGAACTAGGGGCAGCAGGGTAGCATGGTGGTTAGCATAAATGCTTCACAGCTCCAGGGTCCTAGGTTCGATTCCCGGCTGGGTCACTGTCTGTGTGGAGTCTGCACGTCCTCCCCCTGTTTGCGTGGGTTTCCTCCGGGTGCTCCGAGTTTCCTCCCACAGTCCAAAGATGTGCAGGTTAGGTGGATTGGCCATGCTAAATTGCCCGTAGTGTCCTAATAAAAGTAAGGTTAAGGGGGGGGTTGTTGGGTTACGGGTATAGGGTGGATACGTGGGTTTGAGTAGGGTGATCATGGCTCGGCACAACATTGAGGGCCGAAGGGCCTGTTCTGTGCTGTACTGTTCTATGTTCTATGTTCTATGAACCTCGCCATCGGGAATTCAGCCCATTGGAGGCGGAGAATCGAGGAGGCCCCAGGGAATACCAGGTCAGGCCCGCTAATGATATGCAAAGGTGTTTACTGTACATGTATTCCGGAATACATTGAGGCCCCTGTCGTGTCGATGGAGAATTGTGATTTGGCGTGAAATCGGTGCCGTCCGCGATTTTGATGTCGACACCAATTCCAATTGTGTTTCCAGATTTCCGGGTTGGCCAATGGAAAATCCCGCCCAGTGTATTGATGCTGGCACAGAATTCATGGAGTTATAAGACAGCAAAACTGGCACTGCGCGTGACCGTGACCAATTCTGTGACCGTTGAGGGGCTAGCACCGGACCAAGTGGAACACAATCGATTCCAATGAGAAACGGTGCCGGATTCCCCAGTTCCGCGATTGACACTCAGGAGGCTGACAACCTGCAGACACATATATACACTTCACTTCCCAAACACACCACCCTAGCCAACAAGATGGCAGCAAGAAGTGCTTCACTGACGCCAAGCTTTTTTGCCTGACCGGTCCCATATGCCTTGAGGCCTAAAGTGGATCCAGAGTTGGATCGTTTTGAGGGCTTGGGATAAGACACCCCGTACAGCTCTCCAGCTGGGCAGCCCCAGTTGTACCCGTGATGAAGGCTGATGGTTCTGTGTGCCTTTGCAGTGACTATAAGATGATGGTTGTTGTTCCATGTATTGAGGACTTATGCGCAAAGCTCAGTGGTGGTCGTACATTTATGAAGTTGGACATGAGCCATGCATATCTCCAGCTGGTTTTCGACCCCGGCTCTGGATGATTTATGATAATTAATGCACTCCGGGGGTTGTACAAATATACCCGGTTGCCCTTTGGGGTCTCCTTGGCTTGTGCAATCTACTAGCGGGTAATGGAAAATCCTACAGGAGTTGCCCCATGTGGCAGTCTACCTGGATCACGTACTGATTACAGAGCATCTGTAGTACCTGGCAAAAGTTCTCCGGCGTTTTGAGGAGGCCGGTGTTCGCCTACGCCGGGATAAATGTGTATTCCATGTGGCCGAGGTGACTTATTTAGGATACCATGTGGACCACCACAGCTTTCACCCTTGCACTTCGTTGAGGACAAGGTATGTGCCATCCAGCCAACGGAGCTTTGTTCTTTCCTGGGGCTCATAAAACTACTGAAGGAAATTCATCTCCAAAAAGGGCCAGCTGTGGGAATGGGTGCAGCCACAGCAAGCGGCTTCCTCAGAGGTAAAAAAGCAGCTCTCATTATCCCAGTTGTTGATCCATTTCAACCCAGCCAAGTCACTCATACTGAACTGGGACTTATCTGCTTACGGGGTTGGTCGGCAGGTTGGAGCGCCCCATTGTGTTCATCTCTGCGACACTTGCTGATGCAGAACGAAACTATGCGCAGATTGAGAAGGAGAGTCTGGGCCATTGTTTTTGGGGTGAAGAATTTCACCAGTATGTATATGGATAGGCATTCACGGTGCTCACAGACCACAAGCCTTTGTTGGATCTGTTTAAGGATGACCGGGCGATCCCCCATAGTGTCCGCATGAATCCAATGATGGGCCCCACTGTTGGCGGCGTACCAATACGCACTAGATCATCGTTTGGGGATTAAGGTTGCCCATGCAGATGCAATAAGCCGCCTCCCCCTCCTCACTGGGTCGCCGACGTCTCCTCTGCCGGCGAAGTCACTGCCACCTTCCATTTCATGAACCCTTTGCCCATAACGCCATCTCACATTTGGGTTTGGACCCAGATGGTAGTTGTCCCATGTCCGGTGCATTATCTTATATGGGGTTCAACACGGCGCTTTGTCACATGACCTGAGGGCCAACACGACCAAAATCCAGGAGCTGAACGCTGAGGATGGATAACACCACCCCTGCAACTGTGTCGTCGATTTGCTGGACCTGCTCCCGGATACCCCTGTTCTGCATTTTCTGTCTCCTCCGCTGCCTCCACTGCCCCTGGCCCCATACACTGTAGAGCCCCAAGACGGTGAGATGGCGGACGCAGATCTGTCTGACTCTGACTCCAAAATGAAAATTCAGCCACCGGCAGAGACCGCTGAGCTTGTTCACGAAGTCGTGCCGGCCGCACTGGCTCTAACCAGGCACTCCATGCAGACTTCTTAATCCTGTCTGGTATACACATCCGAACCCCGTACAGAGGACATTGGAGCGCTATCCCCAGGCAAAGAGGACAAGGGGGCACACGCGCCGGTCTGCTAATGCAGACCTCGCTCAGGAATTGGAGGGGGGGGGGGGGGGGGGGGGAGGGTTACAAGCCTCATGGAGGTCATGGGATGTGGACCATCCAGTTCTCTGACTGCTACAGAGCACAAACATCCCCTTGTGACGGGGCAGGGTGAGTCTTCCTGTGGAATATATAAACTCCGGCCTGAATGTAGGTCGGGATGGGAGACCTTTTGGGGAGTGGAGTAGTTAATGTATGCATCAATAACCTTTATTTTTGCATCCTGGCCTTCAACCCATGTGATCACTCTGTGTGGATTCTACACCCACATTACCAAATAGGAGGCACTTCAGGTTGAGAACTGGGAGGTTTAAACAGACAAATCGACTGCTGATTTTAAACCTGTCAGTCTGACATAAGAGCGAAACAAAGCAAAGACATAGGTTCCAACCTGGGCCAGGCAGACCTTTGGATGGAGGTTTCTCTTCATGGACATTTGGGCTGCAAATGAATGGATGGTCTCAATTTTATGGACAAAATAATCCAGCTTGTTGGAGGTGAAAGTAGTGAGGATATGAGAGGGGCTTAAGGAGATATTGATATTGGAGTAAATGTAGAACACAATAAAAGCATATTAAGAGTTTGGAACAAGAATAATGCTGTCTATCCCAACATACTTGTTCCTTTCACAGGACTTGTAACAGCTCCAGTATCATAGGGTTACAGACACTGTTTTATCTTTACAAACCTGGCATTACTCAAGTTCATCTACATTGCATCATTTGTATGCTTGTAATATATCTGCTATGACAGCATACCCAAAATTGTACAAAACAGAAACTGTGGACAAGCAAATACTTTGTACAGATTTGTCATGCCTCCTTGTTCTTCAGTTTCTCCATGTACAACATCCAGAAACCCCTTTGTCCTCAATGGGATTTGTTCACCAATAATCCTGCTTTTAGAGATTTGTGCACCTGAGCTCTCAGATCCCTCTGTTCCTTCACTTCGCTGTTTTGCTGTTAAGGATATATTTCTGTTTTCCTTATCCCCAAGACAGACTTTACTCATTTTTTCTTATCTGCTGAAAAAGAATAACCACAGATGAAGCTTAATTACACATAAAGTATTCCAGAATATAAAGCTATAAAATTTCTCCTACAGACCCCAAGATAATGTAGCTGTTTTTAATGACCTTGCATTAATTATCTCAGATTGTCTTGTTCAGATTCTCTTCTGTATTACTCTATGGGGAAAACAATTGTTCTGGTCTCTAATCTTACTTCAAGCTTGTTAATCTTGCACACATTTCTCTCTTTGCGCACATTATCCAAGTCAAACAGCCTGTTTACGTTTATATTATTAATGTCTTTCAATATGTAAATATTCACACCAATGCACTCTAAAAGAAAATAGGAATTCAATTATCTAATTTGGGTACTGTGCATTTGTGCAGCACAATAGGCTTGTGTGCCAGTGTGGCTAGGTAAGTCTCTGAGCCAGAATGTGGTGGGCCCCACTCCATGACTTGAACACAAAGGTCAAAGCTGGCACTGATGCGCACAGCATTGAGGGAGTGCTGCACCATTGGAGGTGCTGTTTCTCTGATCAGAGTTTAAACCAAGCCTTTGTCTGTCCTCTTCAGGTGGGAGTAAAATACTCTGGAGGCCCTATTTCAAAGAAGAGCAGGGTATTAAAATCACATCACAAAAGGCAAATTATCTGATCATTGTCACATTGTGGGAGCTTGCGGTGTACAAATTAGCTGTTGTATTTTTTATATCATGACAATGACCACATTGAAAAAATATTTCATTCTAAGTGCTTTGGGACATAGAATCATAGAAACCCAACCGTGCAGAAGAAGGCCATTTAGTCTATAAAGTCTGCACCCACCCTCTGAAAGAGCAGCTACCCAGGGCCAGGGCCCCTCCCTATCCCCATCTAATCTTTGGATACTAAGGGGCAATTTAGCTTGGCCAATCCACCTAACCTTCACATCTTTAGACTGTGGGAGGAAACTGGAGCACCTGGAGGTAACCTACGCAGACACGGAGAGAATGTGCAAACTGCACACAGACGGACACTGAAGACCGGAATTGAACTTCGATCCCTGAAGCTGTGAGGCAGCAGTTCTAACCATTGTGCCACCATGTAGTTGTGAAAGCTGCTTTAAAAATACAAGCATCTCTTTCAAACTAAATGAATAAGCTGATTCCTGTCCTTAGAAAATGGAAAAGATTGTCAGAGTTCATATGATTCCAATCATTGTAAAGGGAGAATATTTTTCAAAAATAGGCATTAAGGTTATCAAGCAAAAGAATAAACTATTAGCGAAAATAGACTTATATTAAGTGCAGTCTTTATAAGATTTTTATTTAGGTAAGGTAATTGCTGGAAGTCTTTTTTTGGAAAAGCTCAGCACAAATATTCTCCAACAAGACTTCTAGATATTAAATAAATTCTGCCCAACTTTGCTGTGACTTGCCTTTTAAAGAAAAACACATAGATTGTGCTAATTTCTGTGATTCTCGTTTATCTTTTGTAAAATTGGCTGCAGTGCTTTGATTAAACACCTCGGTCTACATATTTGGCATTTAATCAGCTTAGAAGCTACTTATTTCTGTGTGCACATTTAGGAACCTAGCATTCTGTCTTCAATCAGTACGGTACTGCCAACATTGATCTAAGTCCATTCCCGGAAACTAGGATTTAGCGTTTTGTGATTTTAAAGTGACTATTGAAAGTTTAACAATCACATAAAACAGAAATATTTGGTCATAGTAATAAATACTAAAATATTTAATTGCATTTTTTTCACTTGGTGGGTATGGTGGAATTTTACAGTAATTGAAGTGAAGGGTATCAATATCAGAGATTAGGATGTTTCCAATTTATTTTACATTCAGTAACATATCAAATATCCCCAGGTGAATGTAACAGGTTTATTACAAGCAGAATTTCTCTGATAACCTAATAATGTACCTTAACACAAACTCAAGAGCCATTCCTCTTGTTTACCTCAATTAGTACAAATTTCATATGAAATGTTTTGTATTGTCGGCATACTAATTAATAATTGGGTTGAGCCTACAAACATGTTGTAAGCTGTCCCTCAATTTGAGGGCATCATCTATTTAGGGTAATGAGTTTCTGCCATGAGCCTTCAAGTAACTGAACAGGCTAATTCTCCAACCCAATGATCTTTAGATACATGGGGCAGGATTTCCCAAGAGGTAGTGGGATCTACGGTGCAGGATTTCTTCCTTTTCTGTCCTCCTCTGCCACCTTTGACTCATTAAGGCATTTGGACTCAAAGCTTGATGCAGCTTGATGCACATCTTTGGACTGTGGGTGGAAACTGAAGCACCCAGAGGAAACCCACTCAGACATGGGGAGAATGTGCAAACTCCACACAGATAGTCACCCGATGTCGGAATTGAACGTGGATCTCTTGCGCTGAGGCAGCAATGCTAATCACTGTGCCCAAATTATGTCCCAGGAAAAACACAAAATGGCACCTGGACATGTTTTGCACCTTTTAAGACCTGATAGAGGTGTGCCAATAAATGTATGTCACAGTTACTGTTAGTTGTTGATGCATTTCTTGCTACCAGATATCATCTGGGCCAAAAGGCCCCCTCCTGCTCCTATCTTCTATATATCTATACCCCTGTTCCCTCAGTGGGATATTAGTGTAGGGGTAGGCCGCATTCGGTCAGCTCCTCAGCTTTGTCAGTGTGTGTGTTGCATCTGGGTGCTGGGTTCTGAGCGATGGAGCGCGAGATTAATCAAATGGCAGCGAGTCCTCATGACTAAGTTCTCATCGCATTTTCTGGCATTCGGGCCACTAAAGCTGGATATGTAAGAGGTTGGCCCAAGATACCCTTCAAGGTCTCTCAACATCCCTCACATCAGGTACAAGTGGTTCTTCATTCTATACAGCCAGCTTAGCAGTCTCCTCCACATCCCCTCATCAGATGGGAAATGGTGGGCAGCACAGTGGCACAGTGGTTAGCGCTGCTGCCTCATGGCGCCGAGTTCCCAGGTTGGATCCCGGCCCTGGGTCACTGTCCGTGTGGAGTTTGCACGATCTCCCCGTGTTTGTGTGGGTTTTGCCCCCACAACCCAAAGGTGTGCAGGGTAGGTGGATTGGCCACGCTAAATTGCCCTTTAATTGGAAAAAATTAATTGGGTACTCTGAATTTTTAAAAATCAGATAAGAAATGGTAATCAATTATGTCCTTGTTATGCAAGGCCCCCCTCCTCTGATGCTATGTTGTGCAGAGCACAGCCATACTGAAACATTCCACTGGATCATTCGAAGCATCAGCATCTCCTCTGCAGCAGTCCAGATAGTTGGTCTCTCGGGTAGAACTTGGCAGGTATTGTACCTCTTCTGCTGCAGTTCATGGGTTCTTCACAAGCATGAGTAGTCATGTATTCAATAGGTAGCCCTTGGCCCCAGAATTCCATCTCTGAAGGATAGAAAGGGTGTGACCTGGAAATGCCGAAGTATTTAGGTGTCACAGTTGTTTCTGGGAACCATGTACACACTGCAGGATCCACTTCAGATCATCACAGACCAATTAGACATGAATGGATTGGAATCCCTTTCTGTTGATGAAGGCTGGGGGCTGATCTGTAGGAGTCAAAGGCGTGCAGTCGATGACACCTTGCACCTGGGGAATCCATTGATGGCCCTGAAGCCGGTGGCCTTCTCTACCTGAATTTCTGGATTGGTTCAGTGGTGCATACAAGAGTGGTGCCGCTCTTCAACATGACATTTCCCTTATCTTTACACAATAAAGGCCCAAGCCTGCAAGCTCCCATGCATGTCCCCATTGGATCCAGGGAAAGAGACGGGTGCGTATAAAGGTTTACTGCCGTGGTGATTATCAAGGATATTGGGTGGCCCCTGAAGCCTATGGATCTCAGCGCGTCCTGCAGCATATCACATGTCGGTGCTGGCCTCCCCAAAGTGCTGTCGCATTTGCTGATACTTTTGGATATCTGCAAATAGTTAAAGTAAGTTCAGCAGACTCTTTTCTGTGGATAGGCCCTCCTTTCTATGACCAGTTGCTGGCACTCCTCTGAGCCTGCTTCACCGGCCTGCCCACCCGGAGGTTGGTCCTCCTGCTGTTGCTCCTGTAAAGCTGCCTGCGCCTGGTCACCCCTCTCTCTGCTTTGCCCCTCCTCCACAGGGGGAGCCATGAAGTGTATCAGTTCCATGTCAGTTGGTCTTTCCCCCTCTCATGTACTGCTCTGGCAAGAGACCTCCCTCAAAACCTTCCCCTGGCCACTCCTCTTCACACCAATGTTACTCAAAGATTTGTATTTGAAAGTAATTATTTTTTTAATATAAATTTAGAGTACCCAATTATTTTTTTTTCCAATTAAGGGACAGTTTAGCGTGGCCAATTCACCTAACCTGCACATCTTTGGGTTGTGGGGGCGAAACCCACGCAGACATGGGGAGAATGTGCAAACTCCACACGGACAATGACCCAGGGCCGGGATTCGAACCCGGGTCTTCAGCGCCGCAGTCCCAGTGCTAACCACTGTGCCACATGCTGCCCCAAAAGCAATTATAGTCACAAAATATTTCAGTAATTTTTACCAAGGTGGTTTGTGCTTTTGCTGTAATCAATAACAAAACAGATATTCCAAGAATGTTTCTTTTATAGTTTGCTTAAACAGTTAGTTACTTTCTTAACATATGTACTTTATTGAGATTGTGCTTTTCTAATCTTAATTCCATGACCGTTTTAAAGGTAAATCTGATGTGTGACACGACAAAGATTGTTAATTTTAATATATTCCATTCACTCAAACTTGCTGAAAACAGCACTCGGGGACGATCATTAGGTCTATAAATAGCTGCTCCTCTCTAGATTAAGAGTTTCACTGGATTTCCATTGTCTTGATCAGCGGATGTCATCAAAGTTATGAATGTTGAACTATTTTTCATCAATGATTAATCGCTTGACTACTTCTCAATTTGTCAGTTGCTTTAAGATAAATTACATTCTTTAAAGCGGGGTTGGAGGGGGCAGTGCCCACTGGCTGTCTAACCCATTCCAGTTCAAGTAGGTGTGAGATCATTCATGTGCATCCACTTCTTCTTGAAGGGAATTGCAATGTTAGATGGAAAATGATAGACAGTGCCAATACTCATTCGCCATACCAAATTTTGCTTCTCTAATCTAGCAAGCTAATATTTAATTCATCCCTTTCTGCAGACCTTAGAAGAGCCATTATCTAGCCAATTATTTTTTGAAAGGATATTTTTGGAGAGAAGGAGGGTTTTGTTGCAAATCAATAATTTAGAACAGTATATTGTATTTCTTTGGACATTGATACATGACCTGAGGGAAGATGAAACAAGTTGAGTTGATGGCTGCAGTAATCATAACTTCAACAAGTGCTATGCAATACCAGCCGAAGCAATGGTTTTGGGGTGGCACAAGCCTGCACCACCCTTGTTATGCACTACTTCAGGAAAAGTGCAGATGTGCCACCCTGTTGGGAGGGTAAAAATCCCTGAACCTTCTCCTGTTCTACGAAATTGGGCAGCTGCAGCACCATTTAGCCCTTCAGCTTGTTACTGCAGCTTCTCTTCGATCCTTGCTCTCCCCAGGAAGGGATAGCAGAATGAATTTCCATTTCAGAAAAAGAACAGAACTACTAGCCCCTTAAAGTTTCCCGATGTGGTTTCAGAGCGGAAAATAGAAAGCAGGCTGGATATTAAACAGAGTGGGTTATGTATGTGAAGGGCGGGGATGAAGTTTCAGAAGGGAAACATGAAAAACTGGCACTATCTGTGTGCCATGGAATTTAATTCTCCAGCGTATATTGTTTGTCCTTCATAGATTCCCTGCCTGGAAGTCAGCCTGATTAGTGGATTAAGCATTCAGTTGGATGGGGAGGGCTCTGGAGCAAGCTGTAGGGAAAGGTGGATCCAAGCCCTAACCCTAAGGGTTATTCAACAGAGCGGAAAGGGTCTGATGGGATGTGGAAGCCTGGAGGTGTTTGCAGAAGCATTCCTGTACCGGCTAGCCCGCCGGCAGAATTCGAATGACACTTAGCTTCTTTCTGAAATTATCCTTGACCTTTGGTTCGCCAGCCATAGTTTAACCTGAACAGCAGGTTCAGTCAAAGCTGTCAGCTTATCACAATATTTAATAGCAACCTCCTGGCACCCATTTGTGGTGTTAAAATTCATCCCCAGAAATTAAAACAGGTAGTGGCCATTCAGTTGCCACTGGAACAAAATTATTTTCACGTTGTGCAGCCCATAATTTGTTGATGGGTTTAGGAAGCAGTGAGGCGGGGTGCAGCGGGCAGTTGGTTGGTAGGGGCAATTCTTGCTCACATGAATTATGGCTATTAATTACACAATCGAGTACATTTAAATTATTGGGCTCCCACCTGTTTCAGCTGGGAGTACTGAGTCACTAAATGGTGGCCCAATAAAAATACAATGGGGAAGTTCTAAACGGGACTTAATTATTTTTCTTTTATTAGTTTTTATCCCGTCTACCACCTCTTGCAGAAAAATGCTCGTCAAAATTCAACTGCACACTTTTCAAACAACCATAGGTAGGCAGAACAAAACAGATTCATCTGCATTCCAAAATGTTTGAGAAGCGGGGGGGGTCGTGATTCTCCGAAATGGAGACAAAGTCGCGACGCCGGAGTGAAAACCGGAGTGTTTCACTCCGGCGTCGGAGCCCACTCCCAGCCCCCTATTTTCCCACCCCGGGGGGGTAGGAGCGGCGTCGCGTATTTTACACGCGCTGGGCCTTGGCGCCGCGTAAATGACGCGGCCGGCGTGGCGTAAATGAAGTCACCCGCGCATGACCTCTCCGTCCTCCCCGAGGCTGCCCCGCAAGGAGATGGCAGATGGATTTGCGGGGCGGCGGAGGAAAGGAGGTCCTCCTTTAGAGGGGTCGCCCCGCCGATCGGTGGGCCCCGATCGTGGGCCAGACCCCATCAGAGGCCCCCCGCAGTGCAGGAACCCCCCTCCCCCACCACAGGGCGCCCCCCCCAGCGTTCCCGCGCAGTTCCCGCCAGCAGCGACCAGGTGTGGACGGCGCCGGCGGAAACCTGTCGCGTCGCGGCGACCGCTCGGCCCATTCGGGCCGGAGAATCACCGCTCGCCTTTTGCAAACGGCGAGTGGCGATTCTCTGAGCGGCCAGCCGTTATTCTTGCTGTTTTGGGGGGAGAGAATCGCGTGCGGGTGCCGGGGCGGCGTGGCGGGACCCGCGCGGCGCCCTGGTGATTCTCCCACCCGGCGTGGGGGGTGGGGGAGAGAATTCCACCCGGTGTCCATTATTCTGAAATTACTCCAGTGCTTTTCGATAAATTGCCTTTGGAAGAAGCCAAATACATTGTATCAGTTGGACCAAAGGAACAGCGATTTGGTCAATCTGGAGTACTCCTGTCACTAAATGCTGTACTAAAAACCAATCTTGGCTAATAAAATAAGGCATAATGTGTTCATAAATTTTGCATAAAAGAGGATTAAAAATGGCATTGCCCTAATAACATGGTGTTGAAAGCAATGCATTAGAAAATTTGAAATTAGACAAAAATCTAATTTTCTTTTCATTTAAAATATGAAAATTTGTCAGATGGCTTAATATTCTCTGCTGACAGAAATGAATATTAGCCTACATCTATTATAAAAGAACATTAGAAAAGCCATTTATTTCCTTGTCGAGCATTTTTATATTCGGGAAGCAAAAGCACAACATTGATAACAAAAAATGTAGATATCGAGGTCTCACTAAGGTGCAGCTTTGTATTTATACAACATTCACTTCCTCAGGAAATATGTTTTCAATTTCACTTAATTTAACACAATAACAAAAGCAACACTAACATCCAAAGTCACGATTATCCCCTAATTGCTGTTTTCTTTCTCATATGTAACCTTGTTTAACCTATGCTTGCACATTAACTTAGCACATCAAAGTGCATTGAGCGCAGTCAATTTGAGCAATGTCAGACTGTACTTGCTTTCACCTCTTATCACTCATCCAAATGAATGAAGAGGCATTCGGTAAAATTTGGTCTGGCTTTGTCAAACACACTCCTGAATGAAAGTCAGGTCAGAAGATCAAACAGGGCCCTTCAACTCGCCTCAAATGTACCCACTTCAGCTTTTAATAATGGCCAGACCAGAGATAGGTGACTAAACTACTCATGGGGAAGTGGTTTGTGTGGTGATATGCATCACTGTAGATACACAAGGGGTTAATGTAAGTACAAGTGACTAGCTAGACACTAGAGGGAGCACCAGAGACATGACACACAGACACTCAACCAATAGGTCAGTAAGATAGGACATGACCAATGGGCATTCACAATACACACAGAGGTGACACTACCACCTTAAACCCATATATAAAGGACACAGCACACATGATCTTCCTCTTTCCAGTGGAGACACTAAGTGAGTACAGACACAGGGTTGATTCACTATCACACCCACCACGTGGATAGTAGCAGACTGGTTCGTCAGTCTGAGTAGCTATGGAAGGATTAACATAGAAGTGTTGAAGTTATCTCCACGTCTGAACCTTCCTTTGTCAGAGTGAACATCAAGGAAGCAGCTTATGCTATGCCAAGAGCATAACAAGACATGGTACCAGTTGAGTGACTGTTTCAATCCATATAGTTACAACTCAGAAAGCAGTGACAACCAGCAACAACAGCCAGGCAAGACGATGTTCGGGATTCCGGTTCCGCAGCAGCTCAGGTACCAAGGCAATCTCAGTGAAAACTGGTGTTGGTTCAGGCAGAGATTCGAGATCTATCTGGTAGGTCCGACCTAGATGGCGTGGCGGATGCAGAGAAAATAAAGCTTCTACTCATCATCGCGGGTCCAGAAGCAGCTTAAATCTTCCAGACCTTCAAATACTCAAAGGGGCAAAACAAGAGCGATTTCCAGGCAGTCCTGGACAAATTCCAAGAATTCTGCGAGGAGAATACAAGAAAAAACGGTAAAAGAAGCACCAAAACTCACCACGAGGTAGGCTTGCAGCAGCCATCTTGGTAAAGGTGCTGCACATGGGCAGTGGAGAAAAAGGCCCCAAGTAAAGGAACAGCGAACTGCGCATGCCCAATCGCTTCCTATGACCTACGTCACGCGCGTCAGGACATCAGAGGCCCCAGACCACGCCCACTTAAAGGGGAAATATCCCAAAACACGAAAAAAAAAATGTATAGCTGTAAAACCTGATTCTTTCACCTGGAACAACAGCACAATGCCTGACATTTGACCAGTAGCTGAAAGTAACCTCCGCAGAACCCTGCAACAAGCAGTTAGCACCGCCCAAAGAGATGACACAGTCCTTGAATACTACGACTCTGACCTTTATTTCTTTTTTGGACATCACGAGCGCAATGCCAGCTCCGACGCAAAAAGTAATGATATGGTCCTAGAAGACTACGACTCAGACGAAGGTTTCTTCATTCGAGATGGCGACTCCAGTACCAAATCTGAACTGCAACGAGATGTGTTTGACAGTGCAGAATCCGACTCAGATGCAGATGTGTTCTTCGGATTTGAGGATCTTCAGCCCAGCATATATGACATCCCGACTCGTGAGTGCAGGATTATTCTGTGGCCTGACACCAAGAGTCAGAGAGCGGTACAAGCCCACAGAGAGCGGCCTGCTGCCACACAGAGAGTGGTCCACGCACCGCTAAGTGTTCCCGACCTCTAAGGATCCCAGCCTCTAAAGAGGAAGTGATGAAAGACTCAACAGCGAGACAACTGCATGTCTCCACACAAGAAGTGACTTCAGTGACACTAGCCTCCACAGCGAGCTCGTGGACAGACTCCATGATAGAAAAAAAGCAAGACTCCACACCGCAGTCCTTGCATGAACAAAAAGTGACTCGAGTGACACAAGCTTCCACAGCGACCTCGTGGACAGCCTCCACGATAGAAGCTACGCAAGACTCCAAAGCGCAGTCCTTGCATGAACAAGACCATGAGGGTCTCGCAACCTCCTCTGAGCAACCAGCAGCAGACGATGCATGTCTGCCATGCTCAAGTGAACAACAGCAAGACTATGACAGTCTGCCACGCTCAAGTTCACAGCAAGAAGACTATAACAGTCTACCATGCTCCAGTGAACAGCAAGATGACTATGACAGTCTACCACGCTCCAGTGAACATCAAAGCGACTATGACAGTCCACCCACATTGTTTGAGCTGCAAGAAGACTCTGACAGTCTACCCAGTCGAAGTGAACAACAAGAAGCTACTGAGGCTCTATTAACTGTATGTGAGACAAGTGACGACAGCATCCCACTTCCCATGCAAGATGTGCAATGTGACAGACCTCAGCTAGTGTGTACAGAGGCACTCGACAATCACAGTGAGACTGCTGGTGACTCCGGTGACACCACGCTACTTCAAACCTCATTCGCTTGAGCCTCTCCACAAGCAAATGCATTCCTGAATGTTTTGACTCCAGACGTGGAGCATCAAGAAATCTCAGCTGACTCCAGTGAACCTGCAATGACTCCAGACGGGGAGCGTCAAGAAGCCAAAACTGATTCAGGTGACACAGACCATACTCCAGACGGGGAGCATCGCAAATCAACACTGACTCAGGTGAAACAGACTAGACTCCAGACGGGGAGAATCAACAAGCCAAAGCTGATTCAAGTAAGCCGGACTTGACTCCAGATGAGGAGCGCCCCGAACTCAGTGACAGCACGCTCAAGGAAACAGAAGATGCCACAGAGCACGCTGACACAAGTAACTGTGTGAAGGACTCGTATTATCCACAGAGTGTGGTCCTTGAGCGCAGCAAACACAACAACAGAACCATCCAACACAACATCACAGCCTATGAAAACCATATCAAAGACAACGACACAATGCGTACCAAAGGGAACATCGTCGACAGCAAGCACGACAAAGACTACACCAATGGAACTATGACTGGTATGACATGGTACAACTCTGCCCATGAGGGACACTGTTACTGCTCAGCTCAGTAGATACCATGACAGGACGATGCATCTTCCCAATTCACGTGTGCTGCACTACCAACAGGCAACCTTGCTTTCAGGACAGATGCCATCCAACATCGCTATCACAAGCATTGGAACAAAAAAAGACTCCAAATCCAACAACAAAGTGATTTGACCACTTCTTGGTTCCTTATGCACAGGGTCACTGATGGCGTTCACAAGGACATGCCACCGTCAAATTCACCAACTCACCAACCCAACAAGAAAGACATTCGACCATGATAATTGATGGATTTTGGACTCATAGATATGATTTGGACTTATTGTTTAATGATCACTGTAATCATAACTTTTACAGAGCATCACTTATCTACCTGTTTTTTGTTCAATTCTCTTTAACAGTGTACAGAAAATATGTAACATGGAAAAAGGGGGAGGGTGTGGTGATATGCATCACTGTAGATACACAAGGGGTTAATGTAAGTACACGTTGACTAGCTAGACACTAAAGGGAGCACTAGAGACATGACACACAGACACTCAACCAATAGGTCAGTAAGATAGGACACGGCCAATGGGCATTCACGATACACACAGAGGTGACACTACCACAGGGGGGCATTACACCACCCCATATATAAAGGACACAGTACACATGATCTTCCTCTTTCCAGTGGAGACACTCAGTGAGAACAGACACAGGGTTGATTCACTATCACACCCACCACGTGGATAGTAGCAGACTGGTTCATCAGTCTGAGTAGCCATAGAAGGATTAACAGTAGTGGCAAATCCACGTAGGAAAATTGTAAATAGTTTAATAAACGTGTTTAAGTTATCTCCACGTCTGAACCTTCCTTTCTCAGAGTGAACATCAAGGAAGCAGATTATTGGATTAGATTGGATTGGATTGGATTTGTTTATTGTCACGTGTACCGAGGTACAGTGAAAAGTATTTTTCTGCAAGCAGCTCAACAGATCATTCAGTACATGGAAGAAAAGGGAATTAAACAAAATTCAAGAAAATATTAGAAAATACATGAGAATACATAATAGGGCAACACAAGATATACAATGTAACTACATAAGCATTGGCATCAGTTGAAGCATACAGGGTGTAGTGTTAATGAGGTCAGTCAATAAGAGGATCATTTAGAAGTCTGGTGACAGTGGGGAAGAAGCTGTTTTTGAGTCTGTTCGTGCGTGTTCTCAGACTTCTGTATCTCCTGCCCGATGGAAGAAGTTGGAAAAGTGAGTAAGCCGGGTGGGAGGGATCCTTGATTATGCTGCCCGCTTTCCCCCGACAGCGGGAGGTGTAGATGGAGTCAATGGATGGGAGGCAGGTTTGAGTGATGGACTGAGCGGTATTCACGACTCTCTGAAGTTCCTTGCGGTCCTGGGCCGAGCAGTTGCCATACCAGGCTGTGATGCAGCCCGATAGGATTATGCTACGCGAAGAGCATAACAAGACAGTTTGGTCACTTAAATAATATAATTGGACTGCTTGCCTTCATTTTAACAGTCATACTATTTTTGGCGACAGCTGAACAGGTTTCCTGTGCCCCAAGGAAACATGGCGGCTTAAAGAAGCTGAGAGGACCTGGAGTCTTGCAATAAATAGATTTACTGCACAGCTTGTGCTCCAAGAAGAGTAGTCGGGCATTTTCCAGGTCCAGCAAGCTACCCAGTAAATCCCCTTCTGATCTGAGTGCTACCTCCGACCATCATCTGATAACACCATGTCCCAAGCACCAACTCTTCCTTAATATTGCTGGACGAGTAATCCAGGGGCCTGCACTAATTCTCTGGACACAGTAAGAAGTCTTACAACACCAGGTTAAAGTCCAACAGGTTTGTTTCATATCACTAGCTTTCGGAGCACAGCTCCTTCCTCAGGTGAATCGAAAAAAACCTGTTGGACTTTAACCTGGTGTTGCAAGACTTCTTACTGTGCCCACCCCAGTCCATCACCGGCATCTCCATATCATAATTCTCTGGAGACAGTTCAAATCCAACCACAGCAGAAGATGGAATTTTAATTCAATTCATTAATAATTCTGGAATAAAAAGTGCTATGTTCAATAATGGTGGGAATGAAACTACCAGATTATTGTAAAAACCCATCTGGTTCACTAATACCCTTTATGGAGGTAAATCTGCAATCCTGACCTGGTCTGGCCTACATGTGACTCCATATCCACAGCAATGTTGTTTGGCCCCATATCTAAGGAAGGATGTGCTGGCCTTGGAAAGGGTCCAGAGAAGGTTCACAAGAATGATCCCTGGAATGAAGAACTTGTCATATGAGGAACGTTTGAGGACTCTGGGTCTGTACTCATTGGAGTTTAGAAGGATGAGAGGAGATCTTATTGAGACTTACAAGATACTGCGAGGCCTGGATAGAGTGGTCATGAGAGAATGTTTCCACTTGTAGGAAAAACTAGAAACAGAGGACACTATTTCAGACTAAAGGGACGATCCTTTAAAGCAGAGGTGAGGAGGAATTTCTTCAGCCAGAGCGGGGTGAATCTGTGGAACTCTTTGCTGCAGAAGACTGTGGAGGCCAATTCACTGAGTGTCTTTAAGACAGAGATAGATAGGTTCTTGTATAATAAGGGGATCAGGGGTTATGGGGAGAAGGCAGGAGAATAGGGATGAAAAAATATCAGCCATGATTGAATGGCGGAGCAGACTTGATGGGCCGAGTGGCCTAATTCTGCTCCTATGTCTTCTGGTCTTATGGACTCTTAATTGCCCGCTGAAATGGCCTAGCAAACCACGATTGAAGATAGACTGAAACCTGCTCCTGTCTCCAATATCTGATATTAGAAGAGGATGGATTACAGACAGATATCTCACGCGACATGTCTCGGTCTGACAGAGTCACTCAATTCATTGTGGCCCACATGTTATTGGTCTTTGAATCTAGAGGGAGAATGGTTTACCGATCTGTTGACTTCAAAAGATTTTAAACATCAGTGTGACTGAAAATGCACCGACATACACACACGCGCGAATGTTCAGAGCACTGGCTGTGGAAAGAGCTTGAATAAATATCACACAGGTGTATCAAACCCACTCACATGGTGGAGCAGTTACAACACATGGACTACAGTAGTTTAAGAAGGTGCACCACCACCACCTTCTCAGGTGCACTCAGAGATGGGGAACAAATACTACCCTTGCCAGTGATATTCAGATCACATGACTGTCCACCCACCATGGTCCAAACCCCTACCACCCCTGATTGGGAAACTCCACAACCCCACTCCCAATCATCTTAATCCTCCACACTCCCTCATTCTCTTAACACACTCACCTGCTCTTTTAGGCTTTGGCTCTTCCCAAAAGGTCTTCAACTTATCAATCAGGTTACCTGTGGCTGGGAACCCCACCAAGGCTCCTTGCATTAAAGTTCTGCAGGATGCATGGAAACCCATTCTTCAGGATTTCCTGTCTCAGCACAGCCTAGCATCTCCAGGTTAAAACCCATGCCAAAGGTCCTTATTTTGTGGCAGTCAAAGATGTACCACTAGGTGTGCCACTAGATGACAGTGTATATACCTGCACATATGTGGATCAGCAAACTTGCATGTCCTCTGCTATTTGATGCAGTGACTTCTTGAAGATGCATAAAGTGTAGTTTCATTGCAGCCCTTTTGTACAGCATTAAACATCCTCTCATCTGGCTGCTGCTTGGCTGTTGTCATCAGCACATGTTGCTCCCCACTAGTGCTCAGTGCATCACCAGTTGTTCCTCTCTGATTCTCCCTGACTGATTCCTCTGAAGTGGGTATTTCTGTGCTGGTGCTTGCAGGGTTTGAATACCTGATGGATTATAATACAATTGGCTGCTTCCTGCTTTTCCTCAGTACCAGCACCAACATCTTGGGAAATCTCAACATAGAGGAAGAGAACATCTATTAGTTTGGCAGGCAGCCAAAGGTAATGCACAGAGGAGCACAGCGTTGCTGGAGAGGATTGCCACTTAAGTCACTAATTGAATGTAAGGAGCTAGCTAACACAAAGTTACCATACTCTTTCCTCAACCAATTCCTCCTCACCAGTTATTTGGAGGGAATGTTGATCATGCGAGGTGGAACTTAGGTGGTCCACAAGCAATGTGGGTGAGGGCTCTGTTTTGCTCCAAAAAGTGTACACCCAGATGTTTTCAGCATGAGGAAGTAACCCAACCTTAGCTGGTGGAAAAAATGCATCAAAGGTCATTGGCGGAATTTTGCACTCTATGCACAGAGAGCTGGCTGGGGTGAGAAAACCGGCGCATAGTCTCCAGCTGCACAACCGGATTTTCTCTCCAGATTCTCTGGCACACCGTGCTCAGAGAACCTGCGGGTGTGGTTCCCACTGACACGCTGCTGTGTCGGGCCCAATGGAGCCTGCCATGCCAGCTCCACAAAGATCAGGGCACCATTTCTAAAAGGCTCCCCCAACCCCTCCACCAACACCCCCCGCCACCCCTCCCCCCCCCCCCCCCCCCCCCCCCTCCCCGTACCCGGACACAGGACAGGGAACCCATACAAGCAATGGGGCAATTCTCCTCCCCTCTTCCACACAAGCACTGGACAACAGCCCTCCCCCCCCCCCCCGGAAACACACACACAAGCACTGGGGTAACTCAGAAGTAAGGGGGCTCCGCAAAGGGTCTGCCACTAGCACAGCTCCCGGAAGTGCTGCCCTGCATTGCCAGGCCAGCATGGCCAGGCTGCCACTGCACAATCTGCAGATGCCACAATCTGCATTAAAATGAACCCCCCCCCCCCCGCAGAATACAGTGGGGACCCTGACATAAGCTACGTGGCAACTCCTCCCCCACAGAAGCACTGGCACAACTCCCTCCCTCTTTTTTTGGTGCTCACTCACTGAAGAGTATAATTGTCCACCTAGGAAACTTTGTGTTACTGGCCACAGGTTCTGTAGATTCTTGCATGGCTGGTGACCTCAATCCTGGAGAAACATCTTCAACTGCACACTTGGCAGGTGTTTCAGGGGGGTGGGATTGCTCCTTGGACTCGAAATCGCGGGTATTCCTTTCTCAGGCTCCTTTAATGGGCCTCCCCTTGCTGTCAAATATCCCCAAATAGAATTGTATCCCTTCAATCAGGAGATTACTCCAAGCTGGTCTCTTCTGAACAAGGTTCTCCCAGGCATTGACATCCATGTTGCATTTTTTGAGGTAAGACTGTAGAAGTGGATTTCATTTGGAACTTCGCTGATAGGGTTAATATAACAGTTCTGAAAAGCTCTGTGAAAGAGATGTCAACAGGTCAAGGGATGAAATAAAGGGAGTGTGTCTGACCGGCATCTGTAAAAGCAAAGATGTCAGAAGGTTATGGGATGGAATATAGGGAGTGTGACTTTGGTACTAATTAATGTTCTGACCCGTATCTGTAAAAGCAGAGAGGTCAAAAAGGCAAAGAATGGAATGAATGGGAACCGTTACTTTATTGCAGAGATAACATAATTAAGCTCGTTTGACCAGTTGGAACAAATAAACATTGAAATGTAAGAGGGACTGTCTTTGGAGTGAGTTGAGCCATATGGCCATGGGATACAAAAACCTTTGTATTAATATTGATAGTGACTTGTGCTAATGATTATGTCAAAAATAACCTCCCGACCTCGAAGAATAATTCCATATATGTACATGTTCTGGATCCTTGCCAAATCATAGGTGTATCTAGGAATTTAAAGGGACCACCCCTAAGCTGTAAGATGTATAAAGATACCGTCCTTATTCTGGGATTTTGGCACTTCTCGAAGGTGGTTACCCGACTGCTTAGAGATTTGTCCCGGCCGTAAATAAACGAATATTCGTTACTGACGTGTTCGAGTGTTTTACTTCTGGACTGACGATCAGATACGTGAAAGCGCAATTCACATTTGGTGGCCCGTACGGGGATCTCCAGAGGGGTCTGCGCAACTAACCGGCGTAATTGACTGAGCTCGTTCAAAGTAGAGGACGAATTTGGCCCCCAACGTGAGTAAAAATTTCTTTTTCACCTCGGTATTCGCCTACTACCAGTTTGATCGTTGCTCAGCCTTGCCGTTGGTTGTCGAGAAGCCTCTGCGAGATCCAGGTCAGTCCAGCGAACCCGTTTTAAAGAGGGTAAGTGAGTGAACCCTGTGGTTATCGTCTCTAGGGGCAGCCTGGGACTGCCGCCGTGATTCCAGGCAGCGTTCGCTGGAGTTACGGGCGGGGTGGCCAGGACTGCTAGGGGCAGCCTGAGGAGCCGCCGTGATTCCAGGCAGCGTTCGCTGGAGTTACGGGCGGGGTTCTCAGGATTGCTAGGGGACGGTTAACGGGCTGTGGGCAGCCTGGGACTGCCGCCGTGATTCCAGGCAGCGTTCGCTGGAGTTACGGGCGGGGTTGCCAGGACTGCTAGAGGCAGCCTGAGGAGCCGCTGTGATTCCAGGCAGCGTTCGCTGGAGTTACGGGCGGGGTTCTCAGGATTGCTAGGGGACGGTTAACGGGCTGTGGGCTCCGGACGGGACTGCCGCCGTGATTCCAGGCAGCGTTCTCTGGAAGTTACGGGCGGGGTTCTCGGAGCCTATCCCCCGGTATAACCCATACCTTCACCGAAGAATTTTACCTACTTACCCCTTAATAGCATTGGTGTCCTGGGTCCTGTGTTATTAAGGAAGTGAAGTAAGCTAATAACCACTTAAAATCTGGTCTTCTTGAGTTGTATTAGCTGTTTAAATTCGGCTGCTTTCCTTGTCTATCCTAGTGGGTTATCGTTGATATTTGCTTACAAAGTCAGTTACAGATTTCCTTGTCTTTCTCCAGCAGGCTGCGTCTCTCTCCCTCTCTCTCTCTCTCTCTCTCTCTCCTGTTGCTGTGACAGAGTGCTGCTGCTTCTGCTCCCTGGGTTTATATTCTCTTTCGAAGAGTTATTAAGTTTTAACGACTGTATTGTATATGGGCTTGTTTCACTTTGATAGTTTAAAAGTATCTTTGATGTAAACATCTTACTACAACTCGTTATTCATTTCAGGCATATCGTCTCCTCTCAGATTTGATTTAAAAAATGCTTTTGTTTCAATAGTTAACTTTTATTTCTGTGATTTCAAATCGTTTAATTTTCCAATTGTCCCCAGTTCATAACTTTGCCTTTGATTTTGACTTAAATGTTGTTTCTCGTAGCCAGGTCATCTCCAATTTTCTTTTAATTAACTTGATGTTTGTAGAATTTTACCCCTTAAATTGACACTAAATTCGACTGAGCATCTTCCATTCTTTCCAGCTGTTTACTAAGAGAGTTTATTTCAGTTAAGGTGTGAAACTTTGCTCTTAGCTGTATGCTAAAATTTAACTTGGTTGTGACTTGAAAGACTTGCCTGTTTTAAACATTCGTCACTTAATGCAATTGAAACTCTCATCCATGCTTTTTCAGATGCTTTCTGAGATAGTTACATTCCATGAAGGTGTGAGCCATTGTTTTAGCTTACCACATGAAGCCTGTGTGTCTGCTGAGGCCTGATTGTGAGCAAGAATCTGCATTTTATAACCCTGCTCTTTGCAGCTGCTATTAACCTTTTGTGGGATCTTTCCCTGTACCCTCTCAAACCAGATATTGCCAGACATTCATGTTTCAAATGACACATTTTTCTGTATTATCAAGAACCCACCGCAAAGAAATTAATTGCCTTGTGGAGGGAATACTGTCAGTTAATGAAAGATGCATCTATACTGGCTAGCTGGCAGGAAAATGCCTCAAAATTGGGTATTGGCCTCACAAAAGGGGGAATTGTTAAAACAGTAGAGGTCTTAAAAAGGGAATGTAAAGAATATAAGAAACGTAAGAATGCTAATCCTACCCTGGCGCCGGTCAGCAATGCGAAGCAAGGTTGGGAGGAGGGGGACGATGGGGATGAGGAACATCTGTTCAATTGCGGGGGACGTCAGAAGCCCCCACAGCCCCCACAGCCCCCACAGCCTCCACAGCCCCCACAGCCACCTCCGCCACCGCCCCTGGAATGTGATCAGTATTATGAGTAACTCAGTATGTTCAGAACTACATTGGTCTCAGAATAAACAGATAAAGAATTTGTGCTGGGCAGTTTCGAAACTGCTGCGTTGAAATTGACACTGCATGGCTCCGCAGGGTCCTAGTGCCCGCTGATCACAAACAGTCACTAGCAGAACCGCCTCAAGGAGGCACTCCTCCAGGCCCCTGCCCTTGGTCGACCCTTATATGATCGCCCTTTTCAGCTCTATTGCACAGTCCTTGCCGACTGCGCCACAGCTGTCCTGACCCAACGCCACGGCGACCGCTGTCGCCCGGTTGCATACTACTCCTCTAAACTCGATCCGGTAGCCCTTGGCTATCCTATCTGTACCCAAATTCTTGCAGCTATCTACAACAGCCTGCAATCGGCTGCTAATATTACCCTCCAACAAGATATCACTGTCTATAGTTCCCATTCTGTTACGGTCCTTTTGGGACAGCTACAGACTCAGCATCTCACGATGACTCGTCAGAATAGATATGAGATTGCTCTCCTTAATAACCCAAAGGTCCAGTTTGCCCACTGCACCACTATCAACCCTGCTAACTTTTTGACGCATCCTCCCACAGACATGCGCGACCCAACTCATGACTGTCTGCAACTGTTGCAGGAAGTCTCCTCGGTTCGAGACGACCTCTCCGATATACCCCTCCCAAGTGCAGATTGTTCCTTTTTCACCGATGGAAGTTCTTCCGTCGGCGTAAGGGGGGATAGACAATCTGGCTATGCAATCATCGATCAAGACGGTGATGGAAAAACAGAGGATTTCTAACCTCCGCTGGTACACCCATCTCACACCAGCAGTTAGTAACCCAGTTATTGCAGGCCCTTATGCTCCCAGACAAGATAGCGGTGATAAAATGCGCAGCGCATACAAAAGGCACAGGACTGGTGGAAACGGGCAACAGGAGAGCGGACGAGAAGGCAAAAGAAATTTCTAAATCTGGCAAACTAATGGTGCCTAGAATGATGAGGCAGACTAAAACCCCCTCGGGAAAGTCCCCCTCTGAAAAACCTATGCCAACCATTGCTGACATAATCCAAATGCAGGAGGACGCTCCTGCAACTGCTGTAAATATGTGGAAAAACTTAGGATGTATATATGATATCGAAAATAAGCTGTGGGTCACCCCGGTAGGACAAACATGTATGACCGATGCATTAGCAGCCTGGGTGACCGAATGTGTACACTTTGCAACTCACTGTGGAGCTCGTGCCACAGGGGACATATTGTTAAAAAGCTGGTGGCACCCACGACTGCAAGAAATGGCCCAACAAATTAGCAGTCGGTGCCTAATCTGTCAACAGCACAACCCCGGTAAGGCCGTCCCCTGTGATCCTGGCACAACCCCCTTACCTGAGGGTCCATTTGAGACCCTACAAATGGATTACATTGAGTTGGAAAGATGTCAATGCTATAAATATGTGTTAGTCATTGTGGACACTTTTAGCAAATGGATCGAGGCCTACCCGACTACGGATAACAAGGCCTCGACAGTAGTTAAGGTGTTAATGCGAGAAATTGTTCCGCGATTTGGAATTCCAGCCCGGCTGAGCTCTGACAATGGTCCCCACTTCATAGGTCAAATCAATAAGGAATTCTGTGCTCTGCTAGAAATAAAGCAACAGTTTCATTGTGCCTACAGACCACAAGCCGCTGGAGTGGTGGAAAGGGCTAATCAGACTCTAAAGACTAAACTCGCTAAACTACAAGCAGACACTGGGGCCACTTGGCTCAAACTCCTGCCTTTAGCGCTCTTCCAGCTACGTGCCACCCCCGCAGGAAAAACTCGCCTAAGCCCAGCGGAAATACTATATGGCAGACCCTTTCGAACGCCTTGGGACAGCAGTGTTCCACGGAATGTTCAATTCCATTACATGACTACCGAGATGGCTAATTATATATTAACACTAACTAGAATTTTGAAAGGATTACACTCCCGAGTTCGTGCCACCCAGGAAGAAGTCCCCTCCATTACTCATGACGTCTCCATCAACCCTGGGGATTATGTCCTAATTCGAAATTGGACACGTAAGGGTTTGGAACCTCGATGGGAGGGTCCCCTACAGGTTCTACTCACTACCCCCACTGCAGTAAAAGTGGAGGGCCGGAACGCATGGGTACATATGCACCATTGTAAGTTAATTAAGTATCCATGATGTTCTAAACTTTTCCTTTAAGTCCTAGGAACACGAGTACCAGGATGAAGTCCCTCTTCACCGTCACAATACTCGCCACCCTGCTCTCTCTCTCGCTGCATCCGGAAGAAGGAGATGCCCGTATGGAAGCCGACGTCCACCCCTGTGCCGAGAAGGAACCCCACGATGTGGAACAACGACAGGTCTCCGATGGATCACCACCCCTATCAACACCTGCCCGACCACCGTTCATCCCGACGACCAGAAGCCCCGATTCCTGATTACGTACATGGTTCTGATCTACGATCGCCGCACATGCCGGTGGAACCACCGGTGCATTGATAAGGACAGGGTACAAATTTTACCATCAAGGACTACTCACCCCTACTCGCCTTCCAGAAGGAAGCGGGCAACGCACCATGTAACGGCAAATTCTTTTCTGTTTATGTCCTATGTCTATGCTAAGAAAGTGGGTGTCTCCTCTTGCTGGGTATGTACACAGGTCCCGACCCATGCCCATGGAGGCGTTCCCTTGATATCTGTTCCTTTCTCGATCGAACAGACGGCTGCATGGGTTACATTCCAGACAGTTCAGAGAATATCACGCGTCTGGTAACCCATATCAGAGATGGAGTACAGCGTTTGCGACTCGCCGGTCAGGCTGACTGGTGGAGCTGGATGTGGTCCAATTCTTGGGCCACTTACCTATTCCATGGGCTCATTATCTTCGTTACCATCTGTTTGTTGCTCTGTATCATAGCTACTGGTGTGAAATGCCTATGCAACCGTTTAGGTGCCACTGCATTACCACAGATGCTTCAGAGATCCGCCCTAGACGAAAAAGAAACACTGGTTCCACCTACCCCTGACCTATATGAGGAAGTGGCATCCTGCCGGAGCCTAGTAGAGGAGGAGTACCTCCGCCTCGCTCTCATTTCCATCTAAAGTATCC
The DNA here is from genome assembly GCF_902713615.1 of Scyliorhinus canicula. Taxonomy (NCBI): domain Eukaryota; kingdom Metazoa; phylum Chordata; class Chondrichthyes; order Carcharhiniformes; family Scyliorhinidae; genus Scyliorhinus; species Scyliorhinus canicula. The sequence goes on from NC_052153.1 coordinate 124,045,867, forward strand.
TGAGTGTTATGTGATCAAGGAATGATCAAAGGGGGGAATGTAGAAGTGGATTTCATTTGGAACTTCGCTGATAGGGTTAATATAACAGTTCTGAAAAGCTCTGTGAAAGAGATGTCAACAGGTCAAGGGATGAAATAAAGGGAGTGTGTCTGACCGGCATCTGTAAAAGCAAAGATGTCAGAAGGTTATGGGATGGAATATAGGGAGTGTGACTTTGGTACTAATTAATGTTCTGACCCGTATCTGTAAAAGCAGAGAGGTCAAAAAGGCAAAGAATGGAATGAATGGGAACCGTTACTTTATTGCAGAGATAACATAATTAAGCTTGTTTGACCAGTTGGAACAAATAAACATTGAAATGTAAGAGGGACTGTCTTGGAGTGAGTTGAGCCATATGGCCATGGGATACAAAAACCTTTGTATTAATATTGATAGTGACTTGTGCTAATGATTATGTCAAAAATAACCTCCCGACCTCGAAGAATAATTCCATATATGTACATGTTCTGGATCCTTGCCAAATCATAGGTGTATCTAGGAATTTAAAGGGACCACCCCTAAGCTGTAAGATGTATAAAGATACCGTCCTTATTCTGGGATTTTGGCACTTCTCGAAGGTGGTTACCCGACTGCTTAGAGATTTGTCCCGGCCGTAAATAAACGAATATTCGTTACTGACGTGTTCGAGTGTTTTACTTCTGGACTGACGATCAGATACGTGAAAGCGCAATTCACAAGACTTCAGGGAGTCTTTGAAATGCTTCCTTTGCTCTCCTTTTGTTTCGAAGCCTTCTTTGAGCTGGGAAAAGAACATTTGCTTTGGAATTTGAGACTCTGACATCCATATGGCCGGCTCAGCGGAGTTGGTTTAATATGATCATGGCCTTGATGTTGCTGCTCTTGACTTTTTCAAGGATGCTGATGTCAGTACACCTGTACTCCCAGCTGATGCAGAGAATCTGTCTCAGGCAGCATTGATGGCACCTGTCCAGGGCCTTGGGGCGGTGCCTGTACATAGTACTCGATTCTAAGCCATATGGAAGATTTGGAAGGCCAACAGCCTTGTAGAAGAGGATCTTGGCATTAGCACAGATGTTTCAGTCATCAAAGACCCTCATCCTTAGGCATCCGAAGGAGCTGTTCGTGGATTGGATACAATTTTGGATCTCCTCATCGACGTCAGCCTTAGATGGGAGGTGGCTCCCAAGGTATGGGAAATGTTCCACATTTGGGAGCATTTCTCCATTAATCTTGATAGATGGTGAGACCGGACCTTGCTCTCAGGCAGCTTGGTAAAAGACTTGAGTCTTCTCGAGGTTGAGGTTGAGACCAATTCTTTGGTATGCTTCCCCAAAGGTGTCAAGCAGGGCTTGGAGCTTTTGTTCTAGGAGAGCGGAGATGGCAATACCCACTCCACCTGGAAGCTTTCTCTTAACAAGGTGAAGGATGGTGGTGAAGAAGATGGATAAAAGGATGGGGGCACTGACACATCTCTGCTTGAGTCCAGTCTTGACCTCGAAGGGTTCTGTCTTATTTCCATCAGTGAGGACTGTCACCGACACCTTGTCGTGGAGAAATGGGAGGATGTTGATTAATTGCTTTGATCAGCTGGCTTTTGACAGGATTTCCCACAGAACTTCCCAATTGTCTGAGTCAAAACCCTGGTCAGATTGATGAAGGCTACATAGAGTGGTGATGTTGCTCCTGACATTTCTCTTGATGTTGCTGAGCAGTGAAAATCAACTCCGCTGTTCCAGAGTTTGGTTGGAAGCCACATTGACTTTCAACGTGCCCCAGGTCCAGGGGATGATCGCAGGGATGCATGTACGCCTGTGAACACCTGCAGATGACAGGCTACTTTACACAAACCGAAAGGGCTTCCACTCAACGAACGTGCATCAGATGTGCAACAAGCTTGTCTACGCCGATACCCCAGCAGTGTGCACAACGCCTTCACTCTGGCACATTGGATGATTTCTGACATGTTCGAGACGCACCCCCCCCCCCCCCCCCCCCAGACGGGGGGTTCACTCCTGGGCGACAGGGGTCATCCGCTGCGGCCATGGCTGATGACACCTATCTGGAGACCCATTACAATGATGCCCATACAGCGACCAAGAGCGTGATTGAATGGTGCTTAGGCATCCTCAATATGTGGTTCAAGTGCCTGGTGCCTGGACCACTCTGGAGGGGTCCTCCAGTATGTTGCTGAGAGTGTCGCCAGCATCGTGGCGGCCTGCTGCGTCCTCCTCAACATTATGCAGTAGAGGGGTGGTATGCTGGAGGGGGAAGAACACCAGACCTTGTCTGGAGGGAAGGGTGGACAGGTCATGTGACCCAAGCAGGCACGGGAGGCCAGACCAGACCAGCCCATCCCTCAGGCATCCCTAGGTGGATCCTTAGACGGTGCATCAGGAGTGGAGATGTCCTGCTGTGAGTCCTGCCCTGAGACCTGAATGTCCTGTGGTGGGCATCTACTGGGGTGACCGGGCCTGGATGGGCCTGGCTGCTGCTTGGGTGTCCCAGGTGGTGTGATGCTGCCCTGTTCTGCCCGCTGCCCACCAGATATGCCAGGGATTAGTTTGGAGATTGACACAAGCCTATGGGGAGAGTGATATTAGTTTGGGGATTGACACAGGGCTGTGGTGAGAGCGGGGCAGTGGGACTAGTTTGTGGATTGATACAGGAAGAAAGCATTTGTAAGGTCTAAAAGGCTTAGGACAGATGAGGCCCTTGAAGTATATAAAGCAAGTAGGAAGGAGCTTAAGGTAGGAGTTAGGAAGGCTAAAAGGGATCGTGAAATATCGTTGGCAAATGGGATTAAGGAAAATCCTAAAGCGTTTTATACATATGTAAAGAGTAAGAGGATAGCCAGAGAGAGGGTGGTGTCACAGGGAACCACAACTCAATGGGGTCTCACTTCCTCGCCTGTGGTTGATCTCCACACCGGCAACTTCCCTTTTCTCTGGGCCGCTGACCATCTCTAGGGCCTCTGCTCAGCTGTGGTGAGGGACCGCAGGTCCAGCGGCCCCCCTCCAGTTTTCTCCCGCTCCTGAAGGTTATGCGCATCCATCTCCTGGGCGGATGGGGGGGACTGAAAATGACAGTGTTAGACAGTCGACGCATGCAGCCCAGAGGATGGGTAGCTGGTGGCCTCAGTGGCCAGGGCACTCCATTTGCCTTAGGGCAGCACGGTGGTGCAATGGTTAGCACTGCTGCCTCACGGCGCCGAGGACCCAGGTTCGATCCGGGACCCGGATTATTGTCCATGTGGAGTTTTTACATTCTCCCCCATGTCTGCATGACTCTCACCCTCACAACCCAAAAATGTGCAAGATATGTGAATTGGCCACACTAAATTGCCCCTTAATTGGAAAAAAATAATTGGGTATTCTGAATTTATGAAGTAAAAAAAGGAAAATTCCATTTGCCTTTTTAATTACACGCTGTACCTGCATACCGATTTTCTGTTTTTCATGAACAAAGACACCCAGATCCCTCTGCCTAGATGGATTTTGACTCAGCTTTCCATTTAGATAAAAATTTACCTTTCTATTTTTTCAGCAAAAATGGATAACTTCACGCTAATCTACATCAAACTCCATTTGCCACATTTTGGCCCAATCTCCTAGCCAATCTATATCCATCTGTAAAATCTTGAACTCCTCTGCACTGCCTACCTTCCCACCTATTTTATCTGAAAATTTAGCTATGTTACAGTCTGCCCCTGCTTACCGATCATTCATATACATTGTGAACAGTTCTTCTGGAAAGGTGTTGTGGGAAGGGGGCAGCATGTTAGGGAGCAACTAAGGAGTGGTTCAGGGTATGTTGGAGGAAACAGACCTTTCAGAATGCTGAAAGGGGAGGGGGAGAGTATTCTGAAGAGATGGTGTCTCTCTTATGGGGGGGGGGGGGTGGTCTCTGGTCGGGTTCTTTTTAACTAGGGAGTCTCTTTCATTAGGGAGTCTTTGGTGGGGGTCTGTTTTATTAGGGGATCTCTGGTGGGGGCTCTTCAATTAGGGGATATCCTGTACTGTGGGGGGGGTGTGGGGGTGGTGTCAAGGGTGACCCAGAAAATCCCGGGGGTGAGGGGGAGTGCTGAATTGCATTGTGGGGGGGGGGGGGGGGGGGGGGCAACGCCAAACCTCACTTTTGGGCTGTCTGCTCAAAATGGTGGCTCGATAGCAAATTTAATCCCTCGCAATCCTCGCCATGCATAAATTTGCTTGGCTATGGATTGGGAATCGGTTCCTGATTCGCGCACGTCAATTGCAATTCAGTTTCGGTGGGAGAACATAATCTCCCAAAAGGAAAATCCCGCCCAATAAATTTGTCTCTCTCCCAACAAAGGCTGTCTCAGCTGCTGAGCAATTCCAAAATGTTCTGCTTTTATTTCAGAATTCCAGTATTTCGCTTTTTGATTCCTGTTTTCTTCTTTTCAATATTTGCCTACCTTGTGCGCATAAAGACAAGGATGTCACTGCTTGCATTCAGTGTCATTATCAAGCACTCCTCTCAGGTCCAGTATGGGATAGATATAATCATAGGCCGAAATCTCCCACTTTTCTGAATATTTCTGCTTCCATACCAGCCATTTCTATAGTTTCTCTGAAAGATTCTCTCAACATTAATGTTAATTGTTGCAAATTGCACCAAAATCTTGCTGCAAATTCATACCAAAGGCCGACTGGCTGAATTTATTTCTATTGAGACTCTTCTAGCCTTCAGAGAGATATCCATCCAGATGGTTTGACCTGAATTTGAACTGAGATCCACAATGTTAAAAACAGTATGTTAATCAACTGCTTCATCAAGTGCTTAGGATTTATTACTCAAAGCCAAGCTCAAACCCAAGTCTGGTGAATTTGGCTGATGGACATATTTCGTTGTTAATCCTTCTTCCTTCTGTCCATCTGGTATTGAGAAATCGTCCCAGGATGTACTTTAGTTCCAATCCTGGAATTTTCTATTGCATCAGAAATAAAAATAAACCATGCAGGGCACAGCCACAGTCAGCATTTTACAAAAACCCAGTTATGGAAATTCAGATTTACACCTCCCCTTTACCCATGAACAGGTTAAAAACCTGAAAAGCTCTATCTGGCCTTTTCATCGAAATATGCTAGTTGATCTGTATTTTTCCAACATTTTTTTTATTTACAAATTTCTAGCATTTGCAGTTTAGTCCATTTTATCCAACTACACCAGTGTGATATTTTTCAAAAAATATTTCCTATACAAAGTCTTCCCTATGGCCTCTCCCAAGACTGGCAATTACTCTCAAGGTAATGATTGCACCCAGGGTAATGCATGTCAACTACCCAAGCTTATTTGACAAAGGATTCTTATAGATAGAATTTACAGCGCAGAAGGAGGCCATTCGGCCCATCGAGTCTGCACCAGCTCTTGGAAAGAGCACCCCATCCAAGGTCAACACCTCTACCATATCCCCATAACCCAGTAACCCCACCCAACACTAAGGGAAACTTTGGACTCTAAGGGCAATTTATCATGGCAATCCACCTAACCTGTACATCTTTGGACTGTGGAAGGAAACCGGAGCACCCGGAGGAAACCCACACACACACGGGGAGGATGTGCAGACTCCGCACAAGCAGTGACCCAAGCCAGAATCGAACCTGGGACCCTGGAGCTGTGACGCAATTGTGCTATCCACAATGCTACCGTGCTGCCCTTGAAAATTCTAGATAGTTTATTGAGTTTAAATTCCATTACCTGACATAGTGGGATTCAAACCCGGGTCCCCAGATCATTATCCTGGGTTTCTGGATTATTAGCCCAACAACAATACCACTGTGCGACTGCCTCCCCAATGAAAGGTATACACTGGTTATGGTATAGGACTAATAGGCTACATCTGCTAAATTCAAATTCCAAAGAAAGTTACAAAATCAAGATCTGATGGTGGACAATCATGCTCTCGCCCCTTAATATCTGGTTTAAAAGCCTAACTGTTCACTAACATCTATTAAAGAATGGAACTTGCCACGTAGTCTGATGTAAATGTAATTAGTGCATGCAATATTTCACTCTTAAATAGCATACCATCACTGATACATCAACCTTGCTTCTTGCCGCCATTCTTATTTTGTCACCCTTTGGGTTTTGAAAGTCACTTTTTTTAATGTCTCAAACAATCCTTGAATAGCTTAAATGTAGAAGGGAAACATTTACAACCAGTTTCAAGATTGAAACATTATTTATCTCACATGGGGCCAATTTCCTTGGTGTCAATGTTTTCCTTCAAATTTTCGCATAGTCCATTAAACGCTTGCCAAGTGGAAGACTCAGTACAGGACCTTTCTGGAAGCCATCAAGTGCTCTATTTGCCTCACAGATGTTTTGCTGATTTCAGTAGACCAACAAGCAATCTGTCCAGCCTTTTCTTTCTTTCACATCAAAATAAAATGACTGCAAATCAATGACAATTTTAAAAACAAAAAATAGTAACAACAGTAAAAGATAAGGAAATGATTGAAAAAGAAAAGTTACATTTCAGATGGGAACCGTTAATATTTAAAACTGTCTTGCAGTTTATTCCCAAGTTGTAGAAAATGTGCTGTGTGCCATTTCCACACGCAATTGGAAAGATCTATGTACAGGCAGAAGGCTGTGAATTCCATTGAATTCCATCTTATAATTGAAATGTGGGCCAACTGACCTGGAACGCCACAAGACTGCAGAGACTAACTATAGCAGGCACAATTAGAGGAAAGTGGGCAGACTTTCAAATTCAATCAAAAGCAATAACTAAGAAAAATTAAATTATATGGATTGTGCTTAAGGGGCAATCTTCTGACGATTTGGGGCACTTCACCCACTGGAAGTGTATATCAGGAATTTTGATGAAATTATTTTTCCACCCGCTATTTTAAATTGTCAGAAAATTACGACCTGGATTTCCAATATTGACATTCAATGCACAAGGATTACCACCAAGAACGTAAAGCAGTCAAATTACCAGAAGTAAGGGTCAGGATTCTCTGTCGGCTTACGCCGGAATCATGAGATGCGATTGAGTGAGAATCGATTTTGACACTGAAATTGTGGCGGGTGCCAGTTCCACGACAAATCGCAATTCTCCGGTGCCTCGACAGCAGCATCAATGCATTCCACTCAGCACATTAATATCTGCAGACAGAACTGTCAGAGAACCCTCACACCCAGGCTTTGCCCTCTTCCAGACCCTTCCATCAGGTAGAAGGTACAAAAGTCTGAAGACGCGCACATCCAGACATTGGAACAGCTTCTTCTCCACAGCTACTAGACTCCTCAACGACTCTCCCTCAGACTGATCTGTTTCCTGTAAGAACACTATTCACAATGGCCCATGCTGCTCTTGCTCATGTATTTTGCTTGTTCCGCACTGTAACCAATCACTGTTTGTCAATGTACCTTTTGTCAATGTACTCTGTCGATTATTTTTTTTTTGTCTATTATGTATGTACTACATACGTTCCCTTGGCCGCAGATAAATACTTTTCACTGTACTTCAGTATATGTGTCAATAAATCAAATCAAATCATATCAAATCAAATCAAACATAGAGTAAACATCTCTTGAACGGCCCATTTAACCCTCGAACATTCCAGATGATCAGCCTAGTTGGGGGGCTCATTGCCCCCCCCTTCGCCGATCAGCCATCCCCTTTTTTGGGCCCCCTCCAGCCCATGCTCCGTGCCTCCACCGGTCTGCCCCCAGGCAGCCTCCGCCCCCAAACTCCTCTCTGTCCCTTAGCCAAGTCCCTCTCTCGTCAGCAGAACAACACTTTGTAAACCAACCCCTTTAATAAACCAAACATATGCACACCCACCACTGCACTTCCGTGAGCTAGCCCGCCCAGTTAGCTTGGTGGCCCCCATCCCTGGCGCCGGATAGTCTCCCACCTATTGTTCCCACCCCACACCACCCCCCCTCCCCCCCACTCATACAAACATACTCCAACATCAAACAGTCCCCACACAATTGCCCAACAGAAAAACATCAAGATCTACACACCTCCAGCTCCCAACAGTGCAAATGAAAACCTGAACTCACTCAGCTCTACCGCTGGTCCCAAATAAATGCAAAAGGCATTACAAACAGCTTCCAAAAAATGAAAAACGAGAAACTTTTTTTAAAAAGAACAGAAAAACAAAAAAAAACAAGAATGTTGCAGCAAAGTTCAAAAGTTCTCTGTCCACCACCATCCTTTCCTTTCCGCGAAGTCCAGCGCGTCCTCAGGCAACTCAAAATAAAAGTACTGTTCCTCGTACGTGACCCAGAGACGGGCCGGATACAACATTCCGAACTTCACCTTTTTCTTAAAAAGGATTGACCTAATCTGGTTGAAGCCTGCTCTTCTCCTGGCCATCACCACACTCATGTCTTGGTAGAACCGCAGGATACTGTTGTCCCACTGTGGTAGTCACCACTGATGTATTATATTGCATATATGGGTATTACATATATGGGTATTATGCCGCTATTGTCCCGGCACCCCCCACATGTGGCCAATGGGCGCCAGCCATCTTCCTCTCCTCAGACCACATGCGGCCCGTGGGCACCGCCATCTTGCTCCACTCACAACACGTGCGATCCATGGGCGCCGTCACCTTGCTTGCCGTAGAACCAATGGGCTCCGCCATCTTGCCTGCCCAGGAGACGTGAGGCCTGAGGGCGCCGCCATCGTGCCTGCCCCAGAACACGTGCGGCCCATGAGCGCCGCCATCTTACCCGCCTCAGGACACCTGCCCATCGGGCACCTCATTGGGCTGCTCATCGCCTGCAACCGCTGATGACCAGCTGCGTCTCACCTCGGTCACGATCGGCCAGTCTCGACCGCACAACCTCGCAACCGCCTCGACAAAGGTGAAGGTTGACGGGCACGAGACATCCTGCTCCCTCGCGGTACACCCTGCTAACCAAAGAATCTCCCTGGCCTCCAGATCACACTCCGTGGAGATCCAGGGGTACTGCACGCCATCCTCACCGCCCAGGTTGTAGAGTTCAGTGGCTTCCGGCTCTAAGTCCTCACCAACCTCTGCGCTGCCTTGCTACTCGGCCTGGACTTCCAGTGCAACCTACTGAGCCTAACCATGAAATTTGGCGGGCCCCTACCACCCCTTACTGTTTGCGACCTCGCGACCCTTAAGGTCGACCTGCCTTCCCTTCTTGCAAACCTCACCCCGGATTGCAAACCCGTCGCCACCAGGAGCAGACGGTACAGTGCCCAGGACAGGACCTTTATCAGGTCTGAGGTCCAGCAGCTGCTGCGGGAAGGTATCATCAAGGCCAGAAACAGCCCCTGGAGAGCCCAAGTGGTCATGGTGAAAACTGGGGAGAAATACAGGATGGTCGCTGACTACAGTCAGACCATCAATTGGTACACGCAGCTCGAAGCGTACCCCCTCCCACGCATATCTGATATGGTCAATCAGATTGCACAGTACTGGATCTTCGCGACAGAGGACCTGAAATCTGCCTACCACCAGTTCCCCATCCGTAAGGCAGACTCCCCTAACACTGCATTTTGAAGCAGAAGGCCATTTCCTTCGGGTTCCTTTCGGCGTCACCAACGGGGTCTCGGTCTTCCAACGGGAGATGGACCGAATGGTTGACCGCTACGGGCTGCGGGCCACTTTTCTGTACCTGGACAACGTCGCCATCTGTGTCCACGACCAGCAGGACCACGACGCTAACCTTTCCAAATTTCTCCACACCGCCACACTCCTCAACCTAACTTACAACAAGGAGAAGTGTGTGTTCAGCACGAACCGATTAGCCATCCTCGGCTATGTGGTTCAGAATGGAGTTCTAGGGCCCGACCCCGACCGCATGCGCCCCCTCATGGAACTCTTCCTCTGCCACTGCCCCAAGGCCCTCAAACGAGGGTTCTTTTCGTATTACGCCCAGTGGGTCCCAAACTATGCGGACAAGGCCCGCCCACTCATTCAATCCACCACTTTCCCACTGATGGCCGAGGCTCACCAGGCCTTCAACTGTATCAAGGCCGACATCGCCAAGGCTGCGATGCACGGAGTCGGCGAGACGCTCCCCTTCCAAGTCGAGAGCGATGCATCAGACGTCGCTCTGGCCACCACCCTCAACCAGGCAGGCAGGCCCGTGGCATTCTTTTCCCGCACCCTCCATGCCTCCGAAATTCGGCACTCCTCCATCGAAAAGGAGGCCCAAGCCATCGTTGAAGCTGTGCGACATTGGAGGCATTACGTGGCCAGCAGGAGATTCTCTCTCCTCACTGACCAACGGTCGGCTGCCTTCATGTTTAACAACACACAGCGGGGTAAGATCAAAAATGATAAAATCTTGAGGTGGAGGATTGAGCTCTCCACCCACAACTATGATGTTTTGTATCACCCCGGTAAGCTCAACGAGCCCCCCGATGCCCTGTCCCAAGGTACATGTGCCAGTGCACAAGTGGACCAACTCCGGACGCTGCACAACGATCTCTGTCGCCCAGGAGTCACCCCCTTTTACCACTTCATTAAGGCCCGCAATCTGCCCTACTCCATCGAGGAAGTCAGGGCTATCACCAGAGACTGCCAGGTCTGCGCGAAGTGTAAACCGCAATTCTACTGGCCAGATCATGCTCGCCTGGTGAAGGCCTCCCGCCCCTTTTAACACCTCAGCGTGGACTTCAAAGGGCCCCTCCCCTCCACCGACCACAACATGTACTTTCTTAATGTTGCCGACGAGCATTCCCGATTCCCCTTCGCCGTCCCATGCCCCGATATGTCGTCTGCCACCATCATCAAAGCCCTCAACATCATCTTCGCTCTGTTCGGTTTCCCCGCCTACGTCCACAGCGACCGGAGATCCTCATTTACGCGCCAGTACCTGCTCAACAGGGCATTGTCTCGAGCAGGACAACCAGCTACAACCCCAGGGGTAACGGACAGGTGGAGCGGGAGAATGGGACGATCTGGAGGCCATCCAGCTGGCCCTACGGTCCAGAAATCTCTCGGCCTCCCGCTGGCAGGAGGTCTTCCCCGACGCACTTCACTCCATTTGGTCGCTCCTGTGAACCGCAATGAATGAAACCCCCCATGAGCGTCTCTTTGCCTTCCCCAGGAAGACCATCTCCAGGGTTTTGCTCCCAACGTGGCTGGCAGCTCCAGGACTCGTTCTCCTCCGCAAGCACGTGTGGCTCTACAAAGCGGGCCCGTTGGTTGAGAAGGTAGAGGGTAGGCCAAGACACAATCTCCCTCAGGGACCTGGCACCAGCTGGGTCCCCACACACAACCCCACTCTGCCTCGGCACCACCCTCCCTCCCCTCAGCGCACCCCACTGCAGCCCCCATTCCAGGACAATCCATCTTCCCCTTGCTCCCACTTGGGGATGAAGAGGATTTCGACACGCTCCCGGAGTCACCGAAGACCAAGCCGACGCCTGAGTCACCACCAGCATTGCAGCGCTCTCAACGACAGATCAAGGCGCCCGATCGTCTAAATTTGTAACCTTCTCTGTAATTTTAAAATCAATCTGTATCTATACAGTTTTCCACCACCCCTGCTGGACTCATTTTTAACAGGAGGTGAATGTGGTAGTCACCACTGTTGTATTATATTGTATATATTGGTATTACGGTAAGGCCCCTGTGCTACAGGTACGGGGGTAGATCCCTGTCTGCTGGCTCTGCCCAGTAAGCGGAGTATAAATATGTGTGCTCGCCGAACAGTAGCCATTTCGTCAGCTGCTGTAGGAGGCCACACATCTCTGTGTAATAAAACCTCGATTACATTCTACTCTCGTCTCGTCGTAATTGATAGTGCATCACCCACTTACAGCACCGTGTCTGCTTGGCCCACTGTAGAATGCGCTCCTTATCCAAGTACCTGTGGAATCTCACCACCATTGCCCTCGGGGGTCTCCCATTCACGGCTTCCTCGCCTCCAAGGGCCGGGAGAATGCCCCATTCCCCAGCAGCTTCTCAAACATGTCCGCAATGTATGCCCCAGCATCCGCTCCTTTGGACCTCTCCGGGAGCCTAACAATTCTCAAGTTCTGCTGGCGGGACCTATTCTCTAGGTCCTGCACCTTCTCCAGGAGCTTCTTCTGCTGGTCTCTCAGCACCCGACCTCCAAGTCCACCACATTGATGTTCCTCCTGCTCAGCCAGCACCTTCTCTACCTTCTGGATCGCCCGATCTTGTGCGTCCAATCTATGCTCCAGCCACTCAATTGACTCTTTTATCGGGTCCAAGCAGTCCCGTTTCTGCTTAGCAAAGCCTTCCTAGTAACTTGCATCAGCTGCTCTGTTGACCGCTGGGTCGACAAACCAGAGGTCCGATCCTCCACCATGCTGTCTCCCGCTGCAGCTTCAGCCCAACCTTTCTCTGTCTTTCTGTTTCTGCCTTTATGAGCACTTCTAGTCCTTCTCTCCGTGCACTGATGTGGGAATTCAGTACATAATTGCCTCTGTCATCAGTTTTACAATTCAAGTCCAGTAGAAAATCGGGCGAAAAGATCCAAAAGTCCGATCAGAGCGGGAGCCACCAAATGTGCGACTTATTCCTTCATAGCCGCCACCGGAAGTCCAGCCAATTTTTTTTAACCTTTTGTAGTCACAAGTATGAAGTTACTGTGAAAAGCTCCGAGTCGCCACATTCCAGCGCCTGCTTGGGTAAGCTGGTGTGGGAATCGAACCCACGTTGCTGGCCTTGTTCTGCATCACAAACCAGCTGTCCAGCCCACTGAGCTCCAATTTAATCAGCATGACTGATTTTATGAATCTAAAAATTCAGCCGTTTAGAAGAAATGGGTGGGGGGCATGGTAGCACAGTGGTTAGCACTGTTGTTTCATGGCACCAGGGTCCCAGGTTCAATTCCCGCTTGGGTCACTGTCTGAGCGGAGTCTGCACATTATCCTCGTGTCTGCGTCGGTTTCCTCCGGGTGCTCCGGTTTTCTCTCACAAGTCCTGAAAGACGTGCTTGTTAGATGAATTGGACATTCTGAATTCTCCCTCTGTGTACCCGAACAGGCACCAGAATGTGGCGACTCGGGACTTTTTGCAGGAACTTCAGTGAAGTGATAATGAAAGCCTACTGGTGACAATAATAAAGATTATTATTATTAATTCACAAACCATTACTGAGATTATAATGGTCGCATTAAATGTTATGGCGCTTGTGAGCTGAGTGTGGTGGTGAAGAACACAGTTTATTCTGTTCCATTCTGTTTTGTATCTGAGGGCTTGGATTCATTATTAGGTGACCAGTCCTGTGAAGAATTAGGTCTAGTGCAGTTGATATATAGAATCCAAAAAGGATTGGACCAACATTCCAACGATTTTGAGAACATTATCAGCAAATTCAGCGATGTGTTCACTGATGTTAGTGCACTACCATTTTGCCAACGAGATACAATTTAAAGAAGATACATTATCTACAGCACCAAAGTGAAATTTCTGAAGATGTAGATCTGCATGTCGATCTCATTTCTAGCCAACCCCCTTTATTAGATACAAAACCACAAATTATCAAGAAGATAGAAGAATCTACCAATGCAGTAACTTCCATGGTTTGTGTGAAACAATAAAATGATGATGCTCGAATACATGCAGCACTCACCACACCAGCAACAAAAGCATCAGCAATCTGTGAAATAATTTCTTCAATGGCATCAGCAGCAGGCCCATTTGGATCAGTGATGCGCACCAGGTCCCTCACCATGTTCTTGCTTCAAATCGGGTTGCCTTCTGGACTCATACATCCCCCTGAGCCTGATGTTCCAGGACCCAGGTATCTTAGAAAAAATTGTCCTTCTTTCCGGATACAGAAAAGGAAGGAAACAGCAACCGCAGCCTCCAGGCATTTGCAGCAACCAGCAGGTTTAAGCAGCAAACACAACCTGCTGGTTGCTGCAAATGCCTGGAGGCTGTTGTTGCTGTTTCCTTCCTTTTCTGTATCCGGAAAGAAGGGAAATTTGGGGATTTATTGGTGGTGATAGTTGTTAAGATGTTTACTGTGGGTTTATAAAGTGTTAACTGGTTTCATAAATAAACATTGTTTTAATGTAAAAGAACTGTAGAGTTCTGTTGCTGCACACCCGTGTGCTCCCCATACCACAATCTATTAAAAGTTGTGGGTCAGGTGAACTCCATAGTACACTTTGGGGATCTCTAAACCCTGGCCCATAACAGCTCAATTTCTATAATTTCAACGAATATTTATTCAGAATAGAAGTTGAACTGAAAACGTTGGAATGAATTTGGCATTTTCATGAAAATTTACTTGTATAAATATTCAATCAGAATATTCAATCTATTTTCATATAGTTCATCCTTTAGTGTCTCAATTCAAACTTTCATTGTTATGTCCAATCTCACTCAAATCTTATTCTTGCTCAATATCTCAGGCAAGCAAGTCAGATGTCACACCTCAGTTTGAAGTAATATTCTGGCCTATTCAACAGACTGATAAGATGTTGTAATATAACATAAAGGATAGGATATAGTGCACCGCATAATTTTATGTGCAGTAAAATGTGTTCTTCCATAAGGCAATAATTGTCACTTAATTAATTAATTAATTAATTTCACTGTACTTGCTCAGTACAATGTTTGAGGGGTTAAAAAGGGAGTCCGTAAACATTTTTAATGCATTTCGACTTGGAGTGCAACATTCAGCGAACAATATTGTATCGGGAATGCCATTAACCTTTTGTTTAAGTTCGAAAATGACAGTTGTGGCTGATTGATTATTAAACCAATCAAATTAGGAACAATCATTTTATCAAATGCATTATTGGAGATGCTTTCAGGTACTTTAAGTATTCTACATAGAGCACTGATGGCTTGAACATTTCAAGTGTTGAATCTCTTAGAATTCATATTTAAATTTATTTGCAGTGTTAGATTGCAGTCAATCATAGAATTCCTACAGTGCAGAAGGAGGCCATTCGGTTCATCGAGTCTGCACTGACCCTCCAAGAGAGCATCCTACCTAGGCCCACTCCCCCATCCCATCCCCATAACCCCACCTAACCTGCCTGTCTTTGCACTGTGGGAGGAAACCGGAGCACCCGGAGGAAACCCACACAGTCACAGGGAGAATCTACAAACTCCACAGTCACCCAAGGTTGGAATTGAACACAGGTCCCTGATGCAATGAGGGAGTAGTGCTACCCACTGTGTCACCGTGCTGCCCATATCTTCCAAAATGTTGAAAAATGCTGCAAGGGTTAATAAAATAAACATTTTATTTCATGGGAGTCATAGAGGTCTACAGCACAGAAAAGGCCCTCCAGCCCATCGCATCTGTACCTGTCAAAAACAACTACCTATATATTCTAATCCTATTTTCCAGCACTTGAAACACTTATCTGGATTGAATTCCATTTGCCACTGATCAGCTCATCTGACCAGCCGATCAATATACTTCTATAATCTAAGGCTATCCTCCTTACTATTTACCACCCCACCAAATTTCATATCACCTGTGAACTTATTGATCAGTCCTCCTACATTCAAGTTTAAATGATTTATGTAAACCACAAACAGCAAGGACATCAACACTGATCCCATGCGGGACACCGCCGGACACAGACCTCCAGTCAGAAAAGCACCCTTTGACCATAAATCTCTGATTCCTGCCACTCAGCCGATTCTGGATCCAATTTGCCAAATTTCCTTGGATCCCATGGGCTCTTACTTGTCTATCAGTCTCCCATGCGGGACTTTATCAAAAGACTTGCTGAAGTCCAAGTAGACTACATCAAACACATTGCCCTCATCGACACACCTGGTCACCTCTGTGAAAAGTTCAATTAGGTTGGTCAGACATGACCTCCTCTTAACAAAACCATGCTGACTGTTCTTGATTAATCCCGGCCTCTCCGAATACAGGTTAATTTGGTCTCTCAGAATTGCTTCCAATTGTTTCCCCACCATTGAGGTTAGACTGACTGGCCTGTAGTTTCCTGGTTTATTCCTTCGTCCCTTCTTGAATAATGGTACCACATTGATGATCCTCCAGTCCTCCGGCACCTCTCCCGTGGCCAGAGAGGAATTGAAAGTTATTGTCAGTGCCCCTGCTATTTCTTCCCTTGCCTCACTCAACAGCCTGGAATACATTTGAAAATGAAAAAAAATGAAAATCGCTTATTGTCACGAGTAGGCTTCAATGAAGTTACTGTGAAAAGCCCCTAGTCGCCACATTCCGGCGCATGTCCGGGGAGGCTGGTACGGTTTCATTCTGGCCTTGGAGATTTGTCCCGCATTTAAACCTGCCGGAGCACTCAGAACCTCCTCTCTGTCTCTGTCAAATTTCTTTAATGTTATTACAGACCTTCTTCCTGATTTCTGTCCCCATATCGTTCTTCTCATGAGTGAACACTAACACAAAGACACATTTAGAACCTTATCTCTGTCCTCTGGCTCCACACACAAATTGCCACTGTGGTCCTTAACTCATTCCCCCGTTATCCTTATACCCTTAATGTACTTGTAAAACAACTTAGGATTTTCCTTTATTTTACCTGCCAGTGTCCTTTCATATCCCCTTTTTGCTCTCTTAATTCGCCAGTTCCTTCTTGCACATTCTGTACACCTCTAGGGATTTTGCTGTTTTGAGCATTCAATATCGACCATAAGCCTCCCTTTTTCTCCTAATACAATGCAGAATTTATTGTTAAACAGAATGAAATGATTGCATGAGTGGACCTCGCCTTGATGGATGCTGCCATTTTTAGTACCAAAGCAGACTGCTGCTCAATTTATATCGTATCTGAGGCATCCCCTGGAGGTGGCTGAAATACACCAGGAGTACAAAAAAGATAATGCATCTTTGATTTTAATGCCCAGGATACGAATGTGAAAATGACATATCGCTCATCTCTGTGCAAAGTCTCAGAAAATGGGCAATTTTTTTCCCCTTAATATAGCCAGTGTCAGAAAACCCCTTACATGGCATGCAGATTTATGAAGGAAATGCCTCAGAATCCTCACACAGGCACCATTCTTTGCAAAACGATTGGCTTTTTCTTATGTATGAGTGTAAACTGCCATGGAGCCAAATCCCGTTGCAGTAACCTGTAAGTGCTCTTTGCCCCCAACAAAGATGAGCAGTGGGTTTTCTATGCGGGGTTGGGGAGGGGGGGGGGGGGGGGGGATTCATATTCTATGAAAGCCAAAAACATTGACCCTGCAAAGGTTCCATTTCTGCCTGGAAATGCTGATTCACCTTTTCACTGCACATCTTGGCTCAAGGCAACATAATACCTAGCAACACATGAATTGCACAGAAATGACACAGAATGGGCCAGCTTCCCTGACCTGGCAATTAGTCACATTGCCACTCCACTCCTAGTTACTTACTCCGAAATGCAATGGTATCTTTCTCATCTGATCTCCTGCCTTGGACCAGGTATGAATGGTGCATTCGCAAGGCCTAGGGCAGCTGAATCGAAGATAAGGGTGACACGGCCCATTTTGTATGGCATTAGCATCCATAAAGGAGCACAGGTTAAACGTTCAGCCATTTTGAGGAGCCAGTGAGAAGGTAAGTGTAGAAGACAAGTCTGTAGGATTGGGGGTGGGAATAGTCAGGGGTGGTGTCAGGCGGTCAGTGGAGGCCGGATGGTTAGTGAAGTGGGTAATCAATGGGGGCTTGCCTGTGGGAGGACCTTGTGATCAGTGGAGGGGGTCAGGTGGTTGGGGAGTGGTCAGTGGAGGTTGGGTCAGGGGATGGGGATGTAGTCGGGTGTTTGGTGGTGTGATTGGATGGGGAAGGTCGTTGGGTGGGTGGAGGTGTAGTCAAGGTTAAGGGGGTAATCGAGTGTAGTCGGGAGGGTGGGCGTGTAATCGGGGTGTGGGAGCACAGTGAGAGGGTCCCTTGAAGAGTTGGAGTGAGTCCAATGGGAGGTGTAGTATTGAGTCTATCAGCAGCAAATATGGGTGAACAACAGCCGATGATTGGTGCAGCCTCCCCTTGAACAATCTTCCACTCCAACTTACCTTTTTGACCTGCACTTTTCAAAACCTGTACCAAGAGCTGCATAGAGGGGCTTCGGCGACTGCATTTGCCCCATGGGACATACTTTGGACAAGCCCGCCTTAAGGTAATCAAACAAAACTCCAAACAATTCTCCATCCTCACTTCACTGTTCTTCAACTCTGGCTTGCTGCATATCACAGGTACCATTGCAACTCTCCTTTACCCAGCTCCTACCATCAGAGGTTCACAATGCCCTCATGAAAGATAACAAAAAAATTTTAGGATGCACTTCACCAGGAGACCATCTCTTGAATATCTGCTACAATTAAAACTGCAATGTTTTTGCTGTGTCTCTTGTCTACAGAGAACTCTCAGTTGCCACCAGCTCTTGCTGTGGCAAATGAACAGGAATCAGAAAATTGTAATGTATACAAATGAAGGACTATTTCCCCTTCTGTTTATAAATGAGACAATTTATTTTCAAAGGACTGTTCAGACCGACTCTACAGTTATCCAGTTCGGTTCAGGTTACGATTTTATTTCTGTACTTATCTATGGTCTAATTTCACATAGAAGATCCCTTCTCCAGCGTCATTGCGTTGCACAAATCTGCTTTAATCCTCCCCCTGCTACTTTTAAAAAAAATACATCTCCAGAGGTTTACCCTGCTGTATGGCAACACTGATGAATGTCCAGGTTTTGCTGGATGTAACAGTAGGACCTTTCATATCGTGTAAGGCCCACAATCGACCCAGCAGCAGAAGTACTCTTTGACGTGTAAAACGAGCACTTATTTACTCAGCATAGTTTAGGTTCAAGTGAACATAGTGTGGCAGTCCATTAGTCCACTGTCCAGCATATAAATATTGTGTGCCATGATCAACAAGATGAGCTGCTTATTTTCTTGGCATTAAACATATTCTGGATCAACTGGATGCTAACTTGTTCCAAAATAAATGACTATGAATGCTGGAAATCTGAAACGAAGAACAGAAAATGCTGTGAACACTCAGTCAGTCAAGCAGCATCTGTGGCAGGCAGAACAGACCTATGTCTGACTGCTCTCCAGCTTCCAGACATGGATCTCTCTGCTGAGGGGGGCTTCCTGTCAGGGGTTTCTCATATGGGGGTCTCTGGTGGGAGTCTCTTTAATTAGGGGGTCTCTGGGGAGGGGCCTTTTTAATTATGGTGTCTCCGGTGGGAGTCTCTTTAATTAGGGGGTTTCTGGTGGGGGGGGGTGCGGTGGGTGTGCTGGGTGGGGTTTGGTAGGCACATCTTGCATTGTGGGGGGGAATGTGGCCCCCAATGGACTTTGGGAGCAACACCCTTAAAGAGTTACCCCGTTGGCTGTTTGCAAGGTCCACCGCATCAGGTACAGCTTGTCAATACCTGCGCCAATTCTCGCCCACGTGATTCCCGGCCCAGAGGACCGTGAATCATGAGGGCTGGAGAATATGGTGCCCTGGACTTCCGGTAGCGGCGATGTGCTGAGCGGATGCATATCAGGTGGCTCTCCTCCCAAACGAGCCCAACAGAGACGATTTATAGAGTATTTCGTCTTAAAAAGCCCACCAAAACCCAACCATATTCTCCGGGCCCTCCTCCTCCATGAAGGAGGCAATCAGGATGGAGCTCCACACAATGATGAAGGAGGTAATGTCGGAGGTGACAAACAAAAGGCAGCAAACCATAGAAGGCCGAAGGAACGTGGAGGCACTGCAGAAAACAATCCTGGAGTTGGAGAAATCTGCCTCGGACCAGAGGAACAGAATTGTAGCTCTGGAAACCGAGGGGAGAAGGTTGGTGATCACCCAGGGGAGCCTAAGCGGGAAAGTGGAGGACCAGGAAAACAGGTCCAGATGTAGAACGTCAGAACAGTGCGTCTGCCAGAGGTGATAGAGGGTAGACCCCACGAGCTACATAGCCCAAATGCTGGGAAAGCTAATGGGGAAGGAGGGCTTTCCAAACCCCCCAGAAATGGACAGGGCACACAGGTCGCTTCGACCCAGGCCCAAAGCCGGGGAGCAGCCCAGACTAATTATCACGAAGCTGCACTGGGTCCAGAACCGGGAATAAATCTTAAGGGGGACCCATCAGATGGAATTGTGCATGTGGGAAGGGAAGAATATAAGGATGTACCAAGACATTGGGGCAGACCTGGCAAAAAAGAAGGCCGATTGCAAATGAGTGAAATCAGCACTCTACAAAAGTAGTTCACGATTTGGGATGTTATTCCCGGCAAAACCCTTGGCAACATTCAAGGGGACGGAACTGTGCTTTAACACCCCAGCGGAGGCTGACGTGTTCGGTAAATCGAACAAATTGTGGGAGGAACATTCGCAACAACAATGAGAGCTGCAGGGGCGGAAAAAAGGATTGAAGCAAAGAGTGGAGGACACATCGCAAACAGAGACAATAATATCACCAACTGTATGCATATGTTTTCGGTTTTACACGGGACTGTGCTGCCTCGTTTTCTGGCTCGTCTCTTCTCTCAATGTGATGAGGGGGAGCAGAGCTAGGGGAGCGAGAGTGATAATAGCAGACAGGCGGGCCACATAAGGAGCGGAAGGAGGAGGATAAAGCAGGGCCAGAGCTAGACAAGTGCTGGGAGGGGAATCACCATACTGTGAGGAGGGCCAACATGGGAGGACAGAAAGAAACAAGGGCCACGGCGCACCGCTCAGGGGAGAGGGAGCGCCTGGCACAAAGAGGAGATGGGGCAGAAGGGAGGGAAGAACACAGTGGTGGGAAAGAGGGACAGGGGCTGGAGGGGGAAGGGGGGAGAGGGGTTGGGGGGAGTGCAGAACAAAAAGGAAGCAAAGGGAAAGTTGAGGTAGAGAAACAGAATGGACGCAGGCCTCAGCAGTTATGGAGCAGGGTGAAGGGAGTCCCTGGGGTGCAGGGGCGCATCCACGTGATGTACACATAGTTGGCTGCCATGTTGGGTGCCCCGGACTAAAGGAAAACCCCAGAACTCTGGGGCCCGACTTCATGGTGAGAGCAGCGACTGTGGCCATTTTGGAAGGCCCCCTAACAAAGGGAAACCACAGAGGGCAGGGGCGCGTCCACCAGGCAAGTATGGGTGATCCCACAGGACCGGGGGGTCAAATGCCCCCCACCAGGATTGTTACCTGGAACTTAAGGGGACTCAACGGGCCAGTGAAAAGATCCAGAGTCCTCTCCCACCTAAGAAGCCTAATGCAGACATAACCTACTTACAAGAAACCCATCTGAGGGCGAATGACTGACTGCTGGTAAGGAAGGGCTGGGTGGGACAGACGTACCACTCATGTTACAGAACGAGGGCAAGGGGAGTAGCAATACTAATCAACAAGAGCACGAGATTTACAGAAACCATGACAGTTACAGACCCAGGGGGATGATAATTCATGGTCAGCGGTGTCCAGGAAGGGGCACCGGTAGTCCTGGTAAATGTGTATGCTCCCAACTGGGATGACACAGAATTCACAAAGAAGACTGATGCACTATCAATTACTACGAAGACGAGAGTAGTGAATAATTGAGGCTTTATTGAGCAAAGATGTGTGGCCTCCTGTAGCTGCTACCAGAATGGGAGCAGCTCCGGTGAGCACACACATTTATACACCGCCTACTGGGTGGAGCCAGCTGGCAGGGATTTACCGCCATACCTCTAGTACAGGAGCCTTACCGTACTGCATCTAATATACAGTTACTACATCTAATATACAGTTAGTGGTGACCACCACATTCACCCCCTGTTAAAAAAAGAGTCCGGCGGGGATGGTGGAAAAATTTACAGTTCAGGCAAAATTTACAGTTCAGGCAAAATTTACAGTTCAGGCAAAATTTACAGTTCAGGCAAAATTTACAGTTCAGGCAAAATTTACAGGTTCAGTCGGTCGGGTGCCTTGATCCTCCGCTGTGATCGTCTCGGTCCCGGTGGTAATGCGGGCGCAGACTTGGTCACCTGTGATGCCGGGAGCATTTTGTCATCATCTTCATCACCCCCGAGTGGAACCAGTGGCAGAAATCCCTGATATTGACACACCGGTACTGACTGCTTATGGGGGGTGACTTTAACTGCGTGCAGGACCTACTGACCGTCTGATCAAACCCCAGAACAGGGACAAAGACTTGCATGGCTAGGGAACTTGGAGCATTTATGGAGCAGATAGGGGTGGTGGACCCATGGAGGTTCCTGCGCCCAGGAGAAAAGGAATTCTCATACTTTTCACAAGTGCACAAGGTGTACATTCGTATTGACTTCTTTGCAGTGGGGAAATCGGTGCTTCCAGGAATCAAGGAAGCGGAATACTCCTCGATCGTCATCTCCGATCACACTCTGCACTACATGGATGTGAGGTTGGAGACAGGCTGTGTCCAACACCCCACATGGATGTTGGACACGGACCTCCTGGCCAACAAGCCTTCTGCCAGAAAGCCTCGTGGGTCAAAGGTGATTACGTTAGTAACAACTAAAACAGGGAGGTCTTACCCTCCACATTTAGGGAGGCACTGAAGGTCATGAATAGAGGAGAGATCATAGCCTACAAGACAAGCAGAGATAGGGAAGAGTGGGTGGCCAAGCAGCGACTAGCGGAATCCATTTTGGAAGTCGACAGAAAATGTTCCACGGCCCCAACCGTGGCAGAGTTGCTGGCGGAGAGGAACAAGCTGCAAATGGACTTTAACCTGCTATCCACCAGGAAAGTAGTGCACCAACTCTGCCAGGGGATCTTCTACCAACACGGAGAGAAGGCTAGCCGCCGATTAGCTCACCAGCTGAGAAAGCAGCAGCCACAACAGAAATAGCACAAGTAAGGATAGCAGAGGCAGACTGGTAACAGAACCGAAGGAGGTCAATCGGGATTCTGAGATCTTCTACTGGGGACAATACACCTCTGAGCCCCCCCAGCGGGGACGCGGTAATGAAACAGTTCATAGATGAACTGGAACTAACAGTTGTGGGCGACGGCAGGAGGGGAAGATAGCTGAAAGCACCAATAGATTTGGGAGAAATCATGGTGTGCATCAGCTCTATGCAGGCAGAGAAGGCACTAGGACCCGACGGGTTCCCAGCGGACTTCAACAAAAAATTTGCACCAGTCCCGGCCCCACACCTAAGGGACATGTTCGTGGACTCGCTGGCGAGGGGCACTCTCCTCTACTCCCCACTCTAGCACAGGCCGCAATTTCACCGATACCCAAAAGAAATAAAGACCCGACGGAATGTGAATCATATAGACCCATTTCACTGCTGAATGTGGATGCGAAAATACTTGCAAAGGTCCTGGCCAAAAGGCTGGAGGGCAGCGTACCGGAAGTGGTCGCATATGACCAAACGGGCTTTGTCAAGGGTACACAGCCTACAGCGAACATCAGGGGACTGCTGAATGTAATAGTGCCCCCCACCCCCGGGTAGAGAAAACCAGCGGTGATTATCTCCCTGGAAGCAGAAAAGGCCTTCGACAGAGTCGAATGGAACTACCTCCTCGAGGTACTGAACGGTTTGGGCTCGGAGCAGGATTCACCGCCTGGGTGAGACTCCTGGACAACACTCCCAAAGCAAGCGTTCGACCTAACACCACCACCTCTGAATACTTCCAGCTGTAGAGACGAACAAGGCAGGGCTGCCCCCTGTCCCCACTCTTGTTCACGCTGGCGGTTGAACCTCTGGCGATAGCCCTGCAGGATGTGAAAAGCTGGAAGGGCATCCGGAGAGGAGACAGAGAGCACAGAATTTCACTCTATGCAGACGACCTGTTCCTCTATGTCTCAAAGCCACAGGAGGGACTGAAGGCAATACTTCACTGGTAATGGAGGCATTCCCAGTGAACCCAAATGGGGGAGTGGCAGAGCTGGAGGGACTCCCATTTAAAATGGCCCAGAACAGATTCCATTACCTGGGGATCCAGATAGCCAGAGACTGGACACAGATTCAGAAGTGGAACCTGACCAGCCTGGTGGAGGAAGCAAAAAAGGACGTACAAAAGATGGGGCTCACTCCCACTCTCCATGGCGGGGAGAGTGCAGATGATCAACATGAACGTACTGCCGAGGTTCGTCTTCCTGTTTAGATCCATACCGATGTTCACCCCCAAGGCCTTTTACCAAAATGTTGACAGTCTAATAATGGGGGTTTGTGTCGGGGTGTAAGAATCCGAGAATTCCCAAACCAACACTGCAAAGAAGGAAAATCAAAGGGGGCTTGGCTTTACCGCACCTACAATACGACAACTGGGCAGCAACGGCAGAAAGAGTAAGGGGATGGGTACAAGAACCCGGCACAGAGTGGGCACAGATGGACGAGGCCTCCTGTAAAGGAACGACCCTCAGGGCCCCGGTTACTGCAGCACTCCCATCCCCCTCAACAGAATACACAATGATCCCAGTGGTAGCAGCCACGCTGAATACGTGGGCCCAACTGAGACAACATTTCAGGCTAACTAAAATGTCCCCCATGGCCCCCGTTTGTGGCAATCACAGATTCCCCCCAGCAATGTTAGACAACACCTTCAAAAGATGGAGGCGGCACACTGACGATCGGAGGCTTTTACGTAGGGCACAGACTGGCGACACTGGACGAACTGACGAGGAAGTGGAAACTAGCAAAAGGATAGAAAACAAGACACCTCCAAATAAGGCACTTCCTACGCAAAGAGACAGTAGGGTACCCTGCAGTCACAGAAACCACACTATTAGAGGACCTGATAGGCACAAACGGCAAGGAAGTGGGGCTATGTGGGAAAATATACGGACAGTTACTGGACAGAGCTCGAACACCACTGGATGAGACCAGACAAAAATGGAAGGATGAACTGGGGACCGAGGTACGGTGGAGACTCTGGAGCGAAGCCTAATGCAGCTCAAAGTGGTGCACAGAGCACACCTGACCAGAAACCGAATGAGCAGGTTCTTCCCGGAGGTGGAGGACAAATGTGAACGGTGCAAGAGGGGCCCGGCCAACCACACCCACATGTTCTGGGCTTGTCCCAAACTGGCTGGGTTCTGGGCAGCCTTTTCCAAGGAAGCAATGTCCAAGGTTGTGGGGGTGGAGGTGAAGCCATGCCTGATAGTGGCAATCATCAGGGTATCGGAGCAGCCAGAACTACACGTGAGGAAGGAGGCTGACGCCCTTGCTTTCTCTTCAGTACTCGCATGCCAGAGAATCCTGCTCCACTGTCAATCAGCAGCATCACCCACAGCTGCAGACTGGTTTGCTGACCTTTCGGAATTTCGGGGGAACACGGAAGGAAGGTGGGAAAGTCACATAAGAAGTGAAGGGGGGGGGGGCGGTTAGAAAATAAAAGCAAGCATAGCTGAAGTCAACGGGGGTGTGTATGGAGGGGAAAAGTCAGGGGGCGTACTCTTCGGGATGGGGGGGGGGGCAGGAGTGGAGAGGGACCATAGACCAACCTAGAGGACGGCAAAATGTATATATGACCAATTTAAAGAAAGACAAAATAAACCTTTCTGCACAATTAAGTAAATTAACACAGGTAACAAAAATGTGATGTATATATACAAAAGTTTATAAATATGAGAAATGCCAATAAAAAGATTTTTAAAAAAAGAATATGGTGCCCGCTAATTGGATGCAAATGAGTCTTTCAATCCTCTGTTAGCGAATTTTGCTTTTTCTAATTTGAGGAATTTGGCTAGGTCAGACAGCCAGTCCGTGACCTTACATGGTGCTGCTGATCTCCAGCTGAGCAGGATTCTCCGGTGGGCACCTCGGGAGCAAAGGTTGAACGTCTGTCCCTCTCCCTGTGAAGAGTTCTGGCTGTTCTGATACCCCGAAGACCGATGCTTTTGGGCACAGCTCCACCCTCACCCCAACAATCCCAGATATAGCCTCGAAGAAGGAGGTCCAGTACCCAACAAGTCTGGGACATGACCAGAACATGTGAGTGTGATTGGCCAGGCCACGTTTGGGCCATCAGAACATTCAAGATGTCAGGGTGTGGTTAGTAGGCTGGTGTTAGTGTGGTGACTGGTACCTGCCAGTGCCCCCATGGTTTTAACATGAGCCAAGATGAACAATTCTGCGCCACATTCAGGTAAGGAACGAACATCAGCTTCCAGACAGCATATTGGAAGTTTATGCACCCGTTAGTTCCTGAAAAGCAGGCACACTGCCATTGAATTTCTCGGCCCATGTTTCTGTGTCTGGTGAAGTACACAACCTGATTTGTGAGCATCAGGCATGATTATTAAAGGCTTGCATTGGCAGATACATTATTAACCCTGGTTTTCTCAGGCAATCTGAACTGTTGTTTGATGTGTTATGGGGTTACGAATTGAACTATACTTTTAAGTCTGATCACAATCCAACGAGAATTAAATTAAGTATTGAGGGAGCATTATCGAGCTGTATCAGGGTCAGTACTGAAGTATGGTTCTGATGGTGTCATTATAAAACCTGAAGAGGAATTGATTGGAAATCTATCAGAATATCTTTCACTTCAAGATGGCTGCCAGCATACATAAATTTGCCATTCGTCAAAGGGCACAAAAGTACCTTATATGTAACAGCAAATCACCACACCATTTCAAAGGTAAAGAACATCTTCTTAATTTGGAGCAAGAGCAAATGCCTCTAAAATCACACTGTCCAAAAATGTTTACAAGTCAGTTTACAACCATGCAATTGGATGTGCCCAGGATTGAACTCAATTAGAGATTTACTAGGATGTTGCCTGGTATGGAGGGAAGGTCTTACAAGGAAAGGCTCAGGGACTTGAGGTTGTTTTCGTTAGAGAGGAGAAGGCTGAGAGGTGACTTAATAGAGACATATAATATAGTCAGAGGGTTAGATAGGGTGGACAGTGAGAGTCTTTTTCCTCGGATGGTGATGATCAACACGAGGGGACATAGCTTTAAATTGAGGGGTGGTAGATATAGGACAGATGTCAGAGGCAGTTTCTTTACTCAGAGAGTAGTAGGGGCGTGGAACGCCCTGCCTGCAACAGTAGTAGACTCACCAAATTTAAGGGCATTTAAGTGGTCACTGGATAGACATATGGATGAAAATGGAATAGTGTAGGTCAGATAGGCTTCAGATGGTTTCACGGGTCGGCGCAACATCGAGGGCCGAAGGGCCCGTACTGCGCTGTAATGTTCTATGTTCTTCTATATCGATCTCATGTACCTATGTGGAAAATTAAGCTGAAATCCGTCAGATACTTATCAAGTTAACTTGTTTGAACACAGGCAGAAATATATAACAATATTTCCATTTCCCTTCCAGCTGAATGTAACAAATTCTCAGGATATGTTGAGTATCATAGATGTCGATGAACGCTGACCGACACCATGGCGGTTGAATTAGCTTTATCCGTGACACATTTTCTTAACATGAACACAAAACTGCATATGGCATGATAGCACAGTGGTGAGCATGTCCGCCTCATGGATCCAGGTTCAGTTCTGACCTCAGGTGACTGTCTGTATAGAGTTTGTACGTGTAGAACCCGAACAGGAAAGACAACAGGAACGCATGGTAGGGTAGAAATGAACAACAGTGATTATAGTATACACAAAATAACAAAACTATAACTCCTCTCCCTGAAGAGCCACCCTCCCTAACCTGCACTCAGGTCAGGGTTTTTATACTGAGTAGTTTCCTCCTGCTAAGGGGAAACTCCACCCCCAATTACCAGGGGAGTTCATACTCTGCTGTGTAAAAGGGAAATCGTGTGGAGCGCAGTCCTTGCCCCCCCCCCCCCCAAAGGATTTGTAACACCATGCTCCCCCTGTGTTTGCGTGTGTTTCCTCCAGGTGCTCCTGTTTCCTCCCACAGTCCAAAGCTGTGCAGGTTAGGTGGATTGGCCATCTTAAATGCTCCTTAGTATTAAAAGGGTTACAAGGATAGGGTGCGGGTGAGAACCTGCGTTGGGTGCTCCTTCAGAGGTTTGGTACAGACTTGATGGATTGAATAGCCACCTTCTGCACTGCAGTGATTCTCTGATTCTATGAGCTGCAATGCATCTGAAAGCCTTACCCAACTATCTCCAACATGTGCTATCTGACTTTCCACCCCAGGTCAAGTGATCCCATCTGTAGTACAGCGTGTACCATGTAGTATCTAATACTGGAGTCCACAACCACAATCAGCTACATGATGACATTTCCTTTTTACTTTAAAACAAAAACACATCAGACTAGTTTCTATTAGAAGTAAATAGTCAATGAATATAGCCTACACAAGTACTCGAAGGCTGGAATTCTCCGGACAATAGGATTCTCTATTCACGCTGGCAGTGTGATCTGCCAGTGGGTTTTGTGGCGACATGGGTGTTTTCAATGGGAAATCGCATTGACAAGCAGCAGGAGGATAGGATCCTGCCTCCAGTGAACGGTATGCTGCCGAGCAACATGCAGCTGGGGACCGCACAATCCAGCCCTTTGAGTCTGGTTATCTTTTGCATCACTGGTGGTTTCTGCTTCCTGATCTTCAGCTACACATTCTTTCTCAGGTTGAGCAGGGCCTGCATCCTGCAGCTCACTGACTGTGGAAATAGCAGTTGGAGTGCAGGTGGGCGTTTGGTTCTTCGTCTCCTGCCCATCAGGAGCTGTGAAGAAGATGATCCAATGCTCTGTGATGGAGTCTTCCTGGAATCCAGCAGGGCCAGATAGGGTCTCTTCCATCAGCCTTCACCTTATACAACAGGTGTTTAAGGTCTGCATGGGACATCCCACCATTCCGTTGGATTGTAGATGGTTGGGACTCGATGTGCTGTGGATATCACCCAGTCCTGTGCAAACTTACATAACCAAAGGGTGACCTGATCTAACAGAACTAAAAATAAAAACAAAGATCCACCACACGGGCACAGGAAATGCCACCACACAGACAAAGGAAACCCCTCCCTGTGGACACAGCGGACCTTCCCCTCCCATGGACAAAGGGAGCCAAACACCGCCGACATACACAAGGAATGCCCCACCCATGGACATAAGAGAAACCCAACCTCTCCCCCCGTGAGGAAGTTTCCCAGAACAGCCCCATGGCACTGCCCCCCAGAACCACCCCATTGCACTTCCTCCGGCACTGCCCCGGCACTACTCCAGCACCCCTTAATATCAGGGGGCAATGCCAGGGAGCAATGTTGGGGCAGTACCAACACTGCCGTGTAATGTCCCTCTCCTCCCGGCATCTGTGTTTACCTGTGCGCTCCGGCAGGTTCTCTTTGCCTGATTCACGTTGTTCCAGACCCGTTGTCAACCTCGCCAACACCATCAACTCCTGTTGCAGGAATTATTATCTTTTCTCCCTCTAAAAGTATTCCCTCGCTGAATAAAGTTCCTCATGGAAGTTCCAGTGTTCCTGTACTGCAGAAGGGGCTCTGCACTGATGTGTGGGCCAGCCAGTTTACACATTTTACTGCAGTTTTCTCAGCGTGACATCATTCTTGGTCACGTCTGATCTCATCTGGTTTGGTTACAGCCACAGGATATTCTTTGCCATCATGTGAACCTGCGCTTTGTGCTCTTCTTCCATGATGGATAGGTATGCACATGGCAGAGTGTCTGCGATGTACATTTTGTTGCCTGGTTTGGATTTAACTCTGACCTGGTACTTCTGCAGGTCCATTAGCAATCTTTGGTTTCTTCGTGGGGCACAGTTCAGGAGCTTTTTTTTAAGTATAGCTTTCAAAGCTTAAGATCAGACTCTCCCTCCATGTACTGTTGGAAAAATTCTAGACCAAAAATAATTGCGAGCATCTCTTTATTTATTTGGGCATAACGCTGCATTGTTTCAGTCCCAGCCTTTAAAACATACCCCACTGGCACGTCATTTTACAAGAGGACAGCTCCCAGACTGGTCAAAGTTTCTTGTTGACTGTTTTCCCATTGCCATTCCATATCACTAGTAGTAGGTCTCTGTGAGGTGCTGTCTGGTCTGATATGTTTGGGATGAATTTCCCAAGATAGATCACCATGCCCCAAAACATCAACAAATCTTTCTTACATTCTGGGGGGTGGCATGTTCACAACAGTTTCAATCTCACTCTGACCCAGCTCCAGTCCTTCACTTGTTATACATGACCCAAGTACTTGCTTTCATGAAGATCTATTTTTGCACTTTTCCTTATTTAAGTTATTTTCTCTAGCTCTGTACAGAGATTTGGGATACGCTCACATTTAACATCAGCCAGGTTCTTAACAAGAATTTAGGGCTCTTTGGTGGAATTTTGAAAAGCATAATTCCTTGGTGTTGGGGAATATTTAAATATAACAAGAGTGAAGAAAGTGTGGAAGTGCGTGATTTAAAATAAGTTGACTACAACATGACTCCTTCCATGGCAAACACTTGTTTCAGAGTAGACAATATAACCTTAGAAAGTTTGAACAGTATACCTGAAGCTAAATTGAGGGAATTGGTGAATACATTACAATTAGAATAACTTACAGGTGCTAAGAAAGCCGAGGTAATTGAAAGAATAGCGAAGCACTTAAATGTAGATGAGTTGTCAAATAGACCAAATATTTCAAAAAGTGAGGAAATTGAATTTGCTAAAATTCAATTGCAAATGAAACAATTACAAATGAAACAAATGCAAGAAAAAGAAAGAGTGAGCTTTACAAAAGGAAATTGGAATAAGGGAACTTGACGTGGAAATGGAACAATTAGCAAGGAAAGACAAGGAAAAGGAGAAAGAGAGGCATTTCAACTCAGAATGCTGAAAGTTAAAACAGAGACATGAGAGCAGGGTGAGGAAGGAAATAGTTCTAGACATGAGCCTAGTTGGGACACGTTTAGATTGGTCCAGGCACTTCAAAAATTTGATGTAAAGGGTGTTGAGGTATTATTTAATTCTTTTGAGAAAATAGTGAGATAAATGGAATGGTCGTAAGATATTTGTACACTTCTCTTAGGGAGGGCTAGTGTTAGGGGTAAGATTTGGGGAGCATGACACAGTGAAGAAAGCTATATTGATTGCTTATGAGTTATTACCAGAGGCCAACAGATAAAAGATTTGAAATGCAAGGAAACAGTCTAGACAAACTTATGTTGAATTTGAAAGTGTTAAACAAATAATTCCGATAGGTGGGTGAGGGCATTAAAAACAGAAGAAATCTACAAAGAAGTAATTCAGTTCGTGGTGAACCTCACCACCCTCAGACCCCCCCCCCCTCCCCCACCCCCGCCAGTGCCCCTAGCCACCACTAAAGACCCCCTGCCAGCGGAACAGCTCCCCCCCTCCCCAACTATGGCAGCGCTGGACTCAGTCCGCAGCCTCCACGCAAGGTTCCTGAACGGTGTGAGCACGTCGTCGGGGACTTGGCCCATCGGGGGCAGAGCATTGGGGGAGGGCCTCAGGTGACGTCCTTATTATCTCCTGAGCAAATTCTAAGGATGGCTCATGAAATTCAACCAGGATGACATTCGGGAACAAAGAAAACACAAGCAAAGATACAGAAACAGTTATACTGGCCGAGACTACATAAAGCTGTTGGTAAATGTTGTTGAACATGTCGAGTAATAGGGAAACAGCAAGGTGCAAGAAGGCCTTGACCCCTAATCCAGCTTTTGAAGAACCTTTTACAAGAGTTGTAGTTGACTGTGTTGGACACTTTCGAGAATGTGAAGTGGAAATCAATACTTGTTAACTATAATGGATATATCCACTAGATTTTCTGAAGCCATACCGTTAAGAAACATGACAGCTAAGAGAATGGTAGAGGAATTAACTGAATTAACTGGCTTGCTGAAAGAGTTTCAATCAGATCAAGGATCAAATTCCATGTTAGGATTATTTTAAAAAGTCATGAATAGCCTGGAAATAAAAGAATATATATCATCAGCATGTCATCCAGAATTCCAGGAAGAATTAGAGAGGTGGCATCAAACTTGGAAAACAACGATAAGAGCATATTGTAAAGATTACTTTCATGATTGGGATAAAGGGATTCCGTTTTTATTAATTGTCATTAGGGATGCACCAAATGTTTCTACAAGAGTTCGTACTTTCGGATTGGTTTATGGACATGAACTTGAGGGCTACAAAGAAAAACTGCAAAGTAATAAATCAGAGACTAGACTTTTGGACCACATATCAAATCTGAGAGAAAGACTGAATTGGGCTTGTGAGGTGGCAAAGAAGCATTTAAAGATAGCACAGCAGGGAACGAAAGCAATGGCTGATAGGTGAGCACCAACTCATAGTTTTGTAGCAGGGGAGAAAGTGCTAGTGTCATCACCTGTGTCAGACAACCATTGAAAGCTGGATTTAGTAGATCATATCAGATTGAAACAAAACTGAGTGAAGTAAATTATCTGGTACTCACACCAGATAAACATAAACCCCACAGAGTACGTCATATTAACATGCTTAAGCGGTATTGGGATAGAGGAGAAGAGGACAAGAATGAGGCCTTGGTTTTAATGAAGCAGGGAGAAGAGGAAGGGTTATAATAATAATTGCTTGTTGTCACAAGTAGGCTTCAATGAGGTTATTGTGAAAAGCCCCTAGTTGCCACATTCCTGCGCCTATTCGGGGAGCCGGTACGGGAATTGAACCCGTGCAGCTGGTCTTGCTCTGCATGATAAGTCAGCTGTTTAGCCCACTGTGCTAAACCAGCCCCTAGGTTAAATTCTGAGAGTGATTTTCCTCTAATACATTTGGGTAATGAGGAATAACTGGTTAAGTTATCTTTCAAATAAGCGTCAAGATGAATTGAAATAGTTACTGCTGTCTTATAAATGTATTTGTGGGAATAATTATGTAGAACAGAGATAGCAATGTATAATGTACATGTGGGGGCAAGAGTTCCCATACAGCACCTCCATATAGGTTAAATCCAGCAAAGTTATCACAACTACAGTAGGATATTGAATACATGCTCCAAAATGGCATTATTGAATTGAGTTCTAGTGATTGGGGTTCACCTATCGTAACAGTGCCTAAGACAAATGGAACACAAAGACTTTGTGTGGGCTGCAGGAAAGTTAATGTTCTTACCAAGAAGGATTTGTTTCCTATACTACGGTTGGAGGATTGCATTGAAGAGATTTGTTCAAAAATTATATAAAACAGTTTAAACTACCTTTGGATGCTACTGACATTGGTGTGGGGACTGTGTTGTGACAGGAAGATGACTTTGGAATGGAGAAGCCTGTGGATTATTTTTCAAGGAAATTAAATCCTTATCGACAAAAGTATTGTGCAGTTGAAAATGAGACTTTCACTTTGGTCCATTGCAGCAGGCCTGACAGCATCTGTGGATTACTGTTCCCTCCCCTCCCTTCTATCTCCATAGATGCTGTCAGACTTGATGCGATTGTCCAGTATTTTCTGTTTTTGTTTTTTGTTTCAGATTTTAACATCCGCAGTAATTTGCTTTTAACTTTAACTTTGGTATTGGCAATACAATATTGAGATGGATGTTGCCGGTAATTCAGCAGAAACAATCACATATAGAGACCATAATCCGCTGCTATTTCCCCAAGAACTACCCACTTATCAAAGGAACTCTGTTTTTTTCTGACCTCGGTCGGGAATGCCCCACTGCACTGACGAGCATTTGTAAATGCCACCCTGATCTCTCAACCTCCCTCGGACATGCGGCCTCCCCCTCACTGCCCAACATACCTTTCTAGGGCGTCCTCGAGCCCTCCTCACCCAACTTTTTAAGGGCAGAACGCACCCAGGCCCTATCCCTGGTATGAGCAACCAGTCACCTTGACACTGCCGGCCTGGCATCTTGGCAGTGCCCCTGCCATCCTGGCATTACCACCCAGGCATCCTGGCAGTGCCAGCATGGCACTGTCAGGGTGCCTGGGTGGCAGTGCCAAGGTGGCAGGCAGGCAGTGCCAAAGTGCCTGGGTGGCAGAAGGAGTTCCAGGCTACCACCCTGCCCAGGGCTCAGCCACCCTGGGGCTTCCAATGGCTTTGGGGACCTCCCCCAGGTGCCATTACACACTTGTGAACCAGTGGTAAACAGCGCCAAAGCGAGGTCTCCCAGGCAAGGGCATTTGTTCCTGGGCCTCCGGAGAATCAGACATATTTAAATGAGCCTAATAGTTTTTTTAATATTCAGCTGCGTAAACAACCTCCCGAACAAGAATGGTTGCTAAACGGGCAGCAATCCCGTTAAGGTCCAAAACTTGAACTGAGAAGGTTTTGCCTTCGCTGAAACTGAAAACGGTTTACCTCTGGCCAAATAACTTGTATGCGGTAATTATCGGCTGGATTTAGCTCGTAGAGGTATATAATATCGGATCTTGTTTGGGAACAAAGTGGTGTCTCAGATTTCAAGAAACAGATAGTTGGGAACGAAGGGGGTTACTTCTTGTAATACAGTGTGTGCAGCCATCAGTGTAATTAAGAGTTGTAGCAGATTATAATCCTACTTGTATAAAAAATTTAATTTAATAAATATTCTTCATTAATTGGTCACACAACGACTGGACTATTCCTCACTGGTTTGCATAGCTTGTCTCACAGTATACCAAATTGAAAATATACACCACAAAGAACTGGGGTTCCAAGTTAACCTTCTGGCTTTTGGGATACTCTCACATTTAACATCAGCATGGTTCTTAACAATATTAATACACATTGCTTACTGCAGATGCAAAGACTAAACATAAATACATAACACTTACTATGCAGCATTTTGTCATGCCCTTGATGCCTTTATATGTGATCCACCATTTCTCTGGATAAGCGCAGACAAGTATGGCATTATCTCTCGCTCATCTGAAGACAGGAAAGCCTTTGTCAGTTGACCCCAGTTTTGGGTGTGGGGGAAGGGTGGAATCAGAGTGATTGCTAAGTTTTGCCAGATGCAATGTGCAAGTTACAAATCTTTGGAGGAGTCATAAATGCTCTGAAAGGTCCATAGAACTGTCAGCTGCAAAGTTGGTTTGCCTTTTAAAAATTAAAACCAAATGCATGCCTCTCTCCGTGAGAGATGAAAAACTTTAAGCTACGGAAATGGACAGCCTGTTAAAATCTGAATAAAGTTTCCTGCAAGTGTCTCTGAGAATTGAAAAAACTGAATTCGAGCAGATAGTACATTACCTCAAGCTTTCCACAACTTATAATTATCACAGCAAGGGCCAGGGATGCAAGTTCAAGTTTTAATTGATAATTCAAAAAGATTATTACAGGATTAGCTATCTTCTATGGGGGTTATGAGTACAAATATCTATTTTATAATGGCTTAAGTTCTTGGGGGGGCTGTAAATATATTGAATGGACATTCATGAATGGCAGTTTATATATTATAGCAAATTCTGTAATAGTTATTTGAAACTTTGAAACTTTATTTCAATACAGCATGGTTCCTGAGGTCTGGGGCAATTTGCGCAGGCAGTGGCCGAGGCCCACGACAGGGCTGCCCTATCACAGGCAGTTAAGGGGCCCGTGCCGGTGACTCCGACAGGGGAGGTGCCAGAGACCACAAGGCCTCGGACTCCCCCCCCCCCCCCCTCCAGTCCCTGGTATATCTGGTGAGAATCAGGCAGAAAAGGGCGGCACCACACCACTTGGGACACTGAGCAGCAGCCAGACACACCCAGGCCTGATCGCCCCAGAAGATGGACGCCAAAGGGGACTCAGGTCACAGGGCGGGAACCTCAGCAGGCCACCTCCACTCTTGATGTACCTCCTGGGGATCCACTTGGACATAGCATTATGGCCGGTAAGGCCAGAAAGGTAGACACCAGTTAGCATGGCATGGGTACAGCACATAATATAACATAGAACATAGAACATTACAGCGCAGTACGGGCCCTTCGGCCTTCGATGTTGCGCCGACCCGTGAAACCATCTGAAGCCTATCTGTCCTACACTATTCCATTTTATTCCATATGTCTATCCAGTGACCACTTAAATGCCCTTAAATTTGGCAAGTCTACTACTGTTGCAGGCATGGGTGTTCCACACCCTTACTACTCTCTGAGTAAAGAAACTGCCTCTGACATCTGTCCTATATCTACCACCCCTCAATTTAAATCTATGTCCCCTCGTGTTGATCATCACCATCCGAGGAAAAAGACTCTCACTGTCCACCCTATCTAACCCTCTGACTATCTTATATGTCTCTATTAAGTCACCTCTCAGCCTTCTCCTCTCTAACGAAAACAACCTCAAGTCCCTGAGCCTTTCCTCGTAAGACCTTCCCTCCATACCAGGCAACATCCTCGTAAATCTCCTCTGAACCCTTTCCAAAGCTTCCACATCCTTCCTATAATGTGGTGACCAGAACTGCACGCAGTACTCCAGGTGCGGCCGCACCAGAGTTTTGTACAACTGCAGCATGACCTCATGACTCCGAAACTCAATCCCCCTACTGATAAAGGCGAGCACACCATGTGCCTTCTTAACAGCCCTATTAACCTGGGTGGCAACTTTCAGGGATTTATGTACCTGGATGCCGAGATCTCTCTGCTCATCTACACTACCAAGAATCTTGCCATTAGCCCAGTACTCTGCATTCCTGTTACTCCTTCCAAAGTGAACCACCTCACACTTTTCCGCATTAAACTCCATCTGCCACCTCTCAGCCCAGCTCTGCAGCTTATCTATGTCCCTCTGTAACCTATAACATCCTTCAGCACTATGCACAACTCCACCGACCTTCGTGTCATCTGCAAATTTACTAATCCATCCTTTTACACCCTCTTCCAGGTCATTTATAAAAATGACAAACAGCAGTGGCCCCAAAACAGATCCTTGCGGTACACCACTAGTAACTGAACTCCAGGATGAACATTTGCCATCAACCACCACCCCCTGTCTTCTTTCAGCTAGCCAATTACTGATCCAAACCGCTAAATCACCTTCAATCCCATAGAACATAGAACATAGAACACTACAGCGCAGTACGGGCCCTTCGGCCCTCGATGTTGCGCCGACCTGTGAAACCATCTGAAGCCTATCTGACCTACACTATTCCATTTTCATCCATATGTCTATCCAGTGACCACTTAAATACCCTTAAAGTTGGCGAGTCTACTACTATTGCAGGCAGGGCGTTCCACACCCCTACTACTCTCTGAGTAAAGAAACCGCCTCTGACATCTGTCCTATATCTCTCACCCCTCAATTTAAAGCTATGTCCCCTCGTATTGGTCATCACCATCCGAGGAAAAAGACTCTCACTGTCCACCCTATCTAACCCTCTGACTATCTTATATGTCTCTATTAAGTCACCTCTCAGCCTTCTCCTCTCTAACGAAAACAACTTCAATTCCCTGAGCCTTTCCTCGTAAGACCTTCCCTCCATATCAGGCAACATCCTAGTAAATCTCCTCTGAACCCTTTCCAAAGCTTCCACATCCTTCCTATAATGTGGTGACCAGAACTGCACGCAGTACTCCAGGTGTGGCCGCACCAGAGTTATGTACAGCTGCAGCATGACCTTGTGGTTCCGAAACTCAATCCCCCTGCTTATAAAGGCTAGCACACCATATGCCTTCTTAACAGCCCTATTAACCTGGGTGGCAACTTTCAGGGATTTATGTACCTGGATGCCGAGATCTCTCTGTTCATCTACACTACCAAGAATCTTGCCATTAGCCCAGTACTCTGCATTCCTGTTACTCCTTCCAAAGTGAACCACCTCACACTTTTCCGCATTAAACTCCATCTGCCACCTCTCAGCCCAGCTCTGCAGCTTATCTATGTCCCTCTGTATCCTATAACATCCTTCAGCACTATCCACAACTCCACCGACCTTCGTGTCATCTGCAAATTTACTAACCCATCCTTCTACACCCTCTTCCAGGTCATTTATAAAAATTACAAACAGCAGTGGCCCCAAAACAGATCCTTGCGGTACACCACTAGTAACTGAACTCCAGGATGAACATTTGCCATCAACCACCACCCTCTGTCTTCTTTCAGCTAGCCAATTACTGATCCAAACCGCTAAATCACCTTCAATTCCATACTTCCTTATTTTCTGCAATAGCCTACCGTGGGGAACCTTATCAAACGCCTTACTGAAATCCATATACACCACATCAACAGCTTTACCCTGATCCACCTGTTTGGTCACCTTCTCAAAAAACTCAATAAGGTTTGTCAGACATGACCTACCCTTCACAAAACCGTGTTGAGTATCGCTAATCAACTTGTTCTTTTCAAGATGATTATAAACCCTATCTCTTATAACCTTTTCCAACATTTTACCCACAACCGAAGTAAGGCTCACAGGTCTATAATTACCAGGGTTGTCTCTACTCCCCTTCTTGAACAAGGGGACAACATTTGCTATCCTCCAGTCTTCCGGCACTATTCCTGTCGACAAAGACGACATAAAGATCAAGGACAAAGGCTCAGCAATCTCCTCCCTGGCTTCCCAGAGAATCCTAGGATAAATCCCATCTGGCCCAGGGGACTTGTCTATTTTGACATTTTCTAAAATTGCTAACACCTCCTCCTTTTGAACCTCAATTCCATCTAGCCTGGTCGACTGAACCTGAGTGTTCTCCTCGACAACATTGTCTTTCTCCAGTGTAAACACTGACGAAAAATATCCATTTAATGCTTCCCCTATCTCCTCTGATTCCACACACAACTTTCCACTACTATCCTTGATTGGCCCTAATCTTACTCGAGTCATTCTTTTGTTCCTGATATACCTATAGAAAGCCTTAGGGTTTTCCTTGATCCTATCCGCCAACGACTTTTCGTGTCCTCTCCTCGCTCTTCTTAACTCTCCCTTTAGGTCCTTCCTGGCTAACTTGTAACTCTCAAGTGCCCTAACTGAGCCTTCATGTCTCATCCTAACATAAGCCTTCTTCTTCCTCTTGACAAGTGCTTCAACTTCCTTAGTAAACCACGGCTCCCTTGCTCGACAACTTCCTCCCTGCCTGACAGGTACATACTTATCAAGGACACGCAGTAGCTGTTCCTTGAAAAAGCTCCACATTTCGATTGTACCCATCCCCTGCAGTTTCCTTCCCCATCCTATACCTCCTAAATCTTGCCGAATAGCATCATAATTGCCTTTCCCCCAGCTATAATTCTTGCCTTGCGGTATATACCTATCCCTGCCCATTGCTAAAGTAAACATAACCGAGTTGTGATCACTATCACCAAAGTGCTCACCTACATCTAAATCTAACACCTGGCCGGGTTCATTACCCAGTACCAAATCCAATGTGGCCTCGCCCCTTGTTGGCCTGTCTACATACTGTGTCAGAAAACCCTCCTGCACACACTGCACAAAAACTGACCCATCTATAGTACTCGAACTATAGTATTTCCAGTCAATATTTGGAAAGTTAAAGTCCCCCATAACAACTACCCTGTTACTCTCGCTCCTGTCGAGAATCATCTTTGCAATCCTTTCCTCTACATCTCTGGGACTATTCGGAGGTCTATAGACAACTCCCAACAGGGTGACCTCTCCTCGACTGTTCCTAACCTCGGCCCATACTGCCTCAGTAGACGAGTCCTCAAGCGTCCTTTCTACCGCCGTAATACTTTCCTTGATTAACAATGCCACACCCCCCCCCTCTTTTACCATCTTCTCTGTTCTTACAGAAACATCTAAATCCTGGATACTTTGTATTTTCTGCAATAGCCTATCGTGGGGAACCTTATCAAACGCCTTACTGAAATCCATATACACCACATCAACCACTTTACCCTCATCCACCTGTTTGGTTACCTTCTCAAAAAACTCAATAAGGTTTGTGAGGCATGATCTACCCTTCACAAAACCGTGTTGAGTATCGCTAATTCCTGGGACATTGGAAATGATTCTGGGGGAGGTGGGACCAGTACAAACCAGACGGTCTGCACCTGGACAGGACTGGAACCGATGTCCTAGGGGGGGTGTTTGCTAGAGCTGTTGGGGAGGGTTTAAACTAATGTGGCAGCAGGATGGGAACTGATACAGGAAGTTGGAGGGAAGTAAAGTAGGGGCAGAAACAAAAGGCAGCAAGGGGAAAGTGTAAGGCAGAGAAACCAAAGTGAAAATCAAAAAGGGCCACAGTACAGAGAACAGAGACTGGAGAAGTCAGGGAATGGTCCCAGTAAGGCTAAGAGAAATAAACATAGGGAGAGTGTACAAAACATGACCGGACAGATGGTCTGAGAAAGCAGGAGAGAGAGCAAGGGAAGTCTTGATTAAACTGCATTTATTTCATGCAAGAGGCCTGACGGGCAAGACAGTTGAACTCAGGGCATGGATGGGTACATGGGACTGGGATATTTATTCCTGAAACATGGCTGGGGGAGGGGCAGGACTGGCAGATCAATGTTTCGGGGGTACAGGTACTATAGGAAAGATAGAACAGGAGGTTAGAGAGGAGGGGGAGTAGGGTTTTTGATTCGGGAGAATATCACGGCAGTACTGAGAAGGAAATATATCTGAGGGTTTGCCCACTGAGTCGATATGGGTAGAACTGAAAAATAAGAATGGAGAGATCACTTTGATAGGACTGTACTGCAGGCCCACAAATAATCAGCGTGAAATTGAGGAGCAAAATGTAAGGAGATTACAGATAGCTTCAAGAAAAATAAGGTGGTAAAGTTGGGATCTATAACTTTCCAACATTGACTGGGACAGCCATAGCATTAGGGGCTTAGATGGAGATCAATTTGTTGAGTGAATTCAGGAGGAATTTCTCATTCAGTATGTGGATGGCCCGACTAGGGATGGGGCAAAACGTGACCTCCTCTTTGGAAATAAGGAAGGGCAGGTGACGGAAGGGCAGGTGATCGATCTGGTCCAAAAGTTAAAATTCTAAATTGGGGCAAGGCCAATTTTGATGGTATTAAACAGGAACATTCAAAAGTTGATTGAGGGAGTTTGTTGGCAGGCAAAGGAACGGTTGGTAAGTTGGAGGCTTTCAAAAGGGTGTTAACCAGGGTTCAGGGTGAACACATTCCTTTTAGAGTGAAGGGCAAGGCTGGTAGAAGAAGGGAACCCTGGATTACTCTGAATATTGAGGCACTGGTCAAAAAGAAGAAGGAGGCATATGACATGCATCGCAGCTGGGATCAAGTGGATCCCTTGAAGAGTATAGAGGTTGGCGGGAAGAGTTAAAAGAGAAATCAGGAGGGCAAAATGGGGCATTGCTTTGGCAGATAAGGCAAAGGAGAATCCAAAGTGTTTCTACAAATACATGAAGGGCAAAAGAGTGACGAGGGAGAGAGTAAGGCCTTTTAAGGATCTACAAGGTCATCTATGTGCAGATCCACAAGACATGGTTGAGATCATAAATGAATATTTCTCATCGGTATTTACTGTTGAGAAAGGCATGGTTGTTGGAGAACTTGGGGAAATAAATAGTGATGTCTTGAGGAGTGTGCATATTATAGAGAAAGAGATGCTGGAAGTCTTAAAGCGCATCAAGGTAGATAAATCCCCGGGAGCTGATGAAATGTGGCCCAGGACATAGTGGGAAGCTAGGGAGGAAATTACAGGTCCCCTAGCAGATATATTTGAATCATCGACAGCCACAGGGTGAGGTGCCTGAAGATTGGAGGGTAGCAAGTGTTGTGCCTTTGTTTAAGAAGGGCCACAGGGAAAAGCCTGAGAACTACAGAACGATGAGCCTCACATCTGTGGTGGGTAAGTTGTTCGAAGGTATTCTAAGAGACAGGATCTACAGGCGTTTAGAGATACAAGGACTTATTAGGGACAGTCAGCATGGCTTTGTGAGGCAAATCATGTCTCATGAATTTGATTGAGTTTTTTGAAGGGGTAACGAAGAAGGTAGGTGAGGGCAGTTTAGTCGATGTCGTCTACGTGAGCTTGAGCAAGGCCTTTGACAAGGTACCGCATGGTAGGTTGTCGCATAAGTTTGAATCTCTCAGGATCCAGGGTGAGGTAGCCAATCGGATACAAAATTGATTTGATG
This sequence comes from Scyliorhinus canicula, assembly GCF_902713615.1. Taxonomy (NCBI): domain Eukaryota; kingdom Metazoa; phylum Chordata; class Chondrichthyes; order Carcharhiniformes; family Scyliorhinidae; genus Scyliorhinus; species Scyliorhinus canicula. The sequence goes on from NC_052153.1 coordinate 124,087,646, forward strand.
ACAGAAGGTGGTTGTGGAGGACTGTCTTTCAAACTGGAGGCCTGTGACCAGCAGTGTGCCTCAGGGATCAGTGCTGGGTCCACTGTTATTTGTTATTTATATTGATGATTTGGATGAGAATTTAGGAGGCTTGGTTAGTAAGTTTGCAGATGACACCAAGATTGGTGGCGTAGTGGACAGGGAAGGAGGTTAACTTTTTTAAAAAACATTTAGAGTACCCAATTATTTTTTTCCATATAAAGGGGCAAATTAACATGGCCAATCCACCTAGCCTGCACATCTTTGGGTTGTGGGGGCGAAACCCACACAAACACGGGGAGAATGTGCAAACTCCACACAGACAGTGACTCAGGGCCAGGATCGAACCTGGGACCTTGGTGCCGTGAGGCAGTAGTGTTGATCACTGTGCTACCGTGCTATCCTGAAGAAGGTTATCTAGGATTGCAACAAGATCTTTGTCAATTCGGGCAGCAGGGTAGCATGGTGGTTAGCATAAATGCTTCACAGCTCCAGGGTCCCAGGTTCGATTCCCGGCTGGGTCACTGTCTGTGTGGAGTCTGCACGTCCTCCCCCTGTGTGCGCGGGTTTCCTCCGGGTGCTCCGGTTTCCTCCCACAGTCCAAAGATGTGCGGGTTAGGTGGATTGGCCATGCTAAATTGCCCGTAGTGTCCTAATAAAAAAAAATGTAAGGTTAAGGGGGGGGTTGTTGGGTTACGGGTATAGGGTGGATACGTGGGTTTGAGTAGGGTGATCATGGCTCGGCACAACATTGAGGGCCGAAGGGCCTGTACTGTTCTATGTTCTATGTTCTATTGAGCCATAGGTCAATGAATGGCAGATGGAGTTTACTTTAGATAAATATGAGGTGATACATTTTGGAAGATCGAATTGGGGCAGGACCTGATAATGGTAGGGAGTTAGGGTACAAATAGATCCAGGGGTACAGATTCAAAGCTCCTTGAAAGTGGGAGTCACAGGTCGTCAAAGTGGTGAAGAAGCCATTCGGCATGCTTGGTTTCACTGGTCACAACATTGAATACAGGAGTTGGGACGTTTTATTGAAGTTGTACAAGACATTAATAAGGCCACACTTGGAATACTGTGTACAGTTCTGGTCACCCTATTATAGAAAATATATAATTAAACTAGAAAGAGTGCAGAAAAGATTTACCAGGATGCTACCAGGATTTGATGCATTGAGCAATAAGGAGAGGTTGGACAGACTGGGACTTTCCCGAGAGCACAGGAGACTTAAGGTAGATGGTCAACATCTTTCTCAAAGGTAGGAAAGTCTAAAACTAGAGGGCAGAGGTTTAAGGTAAGAGGGGAGAGAAACAAAAGGGTCCAGAGGGGCAATTTTTTCACAGAGGGTGGTGAGTGTCTGGAACGAGCTGCCAGAGACAGTAGTAGAGGCGGGTACAATTTTGTCTTTTTAAAAAGCTTTTAGACAGTTATATGGGTAAGCTGGATATAGAGGGTTGTGGGCCAAATGCGGGCAATTGGGACTGGCTTGGTAGTAAATCCTCAGCGGCATGGACAAGTTGGGCTGAAGAGCCTGTTTCCATTCTGTTAACCTCCATTACTCTATCTTCCATCGCATGAGGCAGACCTGCTGTTACTGCCAATCCAGTACCCGCACCCTGTAGTGAGGCAAGTACGAATCACACAAGGGGAGGGGGTGGTGCAGGGAGGGTGTTCAGAAGACATAGGAGCAGAATTAGGCCACTTGACCCATCGAGTCTGCTCCACCATTCAATCATGGCAGATATTTTTCTCATCCCCATTCTCCTGTTTTCTCTCCATAACCCCTGATCCCCATATTGAACAAAAACCTATCTATCTCTGCCTTAAAGACACTCAGTGATTTGGCCTCCACAGCCTTCTGCGGCAAAGAGTTCCACAGATTCACCAGTCTCTGGCTGAAGAAATTCCTCCTTATCTCTGTTTTAAAAGAGCGTCCCTTTAGTCTGAGATTGTGTCCTCTGGTTCTAGTTTTTCCTACAAGTGGAAACATCCTCGCCACGTCCACTCTATCCAGGCTACACAGTATCCTGTAAGTTTCAATATGTTTCCCATCTCATCCTTCTAATCTTCAACGAGTACAGACCCAGAGTCTTCAAACGTCCTTATATGTCAAGCTCTTCATTCCAGGGGTAATTCTTGTGAACCTCCTCTGGACCATTGCCGAGGCCAGGACATCCTTCCTTAGATATGGGGCTCAAAACTGCTCACAATGCACCAAACGGGGTCTGGCCAGAGCCTTGTATAACCTCAGAAGCACATCTCTGGTATTCTAGCCCTCTTGATGTGAATGCTAACGTTGCATATTCCGAAGTGCCAACTGGACCTGCACGTTAACCTTAAAAGAATCGTGAACAAGGACTCCCAAGTCCCTTCGCGCTTCTGATTTCCTAAGCATCTTCCCATTTAGAAAATAGTCTGTGCCTCCATTTCACCTTCCAAAGTGCATAACCTAACACTTTTCCACATTGGTGAAACTGGAGGCGATCAGAGCGTGCTGTGTGCATCAGCACTGGCGCACATGTTATGAGGCCTCCCGTGCTGCCCGGGCTCCATGTCCTATCCATCCTCCCCCTCTACCACATCCTATTCATTGGGTGAGACCTGGGGTTCATCCTCCTCCTCCAGCATGCCAGCCCTCTGCTGCCAGATGTTGTGGAGGACACAGCAGGCCACCACGATGTGGGGGACCCTCCCAACGCTATATTGGAGAGCCCCTCCAGAGTGGTCCAGGCACCTGAACTGCATCTTCAGTAGGCCTAAGCACCACTGAATCACGCCCCTGGTCGTGGCATGGGTGTCATTGTAGTGGTCTCCGCATCGGTCTGTGGCCTCTAGATAGGCGTCATCAGCCACAACCGCAGTGGATAACCACTGTCACCCAGCAACCAAATCCCAGCTGGGGCGGGATGCGGGGTTGCTCGAAGAACCGTTGAGTGTGGCAGGATGAAGGCGTTGTGCACACTGCCTGGGTATCGGGGGCAGACCTGCATGATGTGCATTTCATGGTCACACACCAGCTGTATGTTCATTGAGTGGAGCCCCTTTCGGTTTATGAAGACCAGCCTGCCAGTTGCAGGTGCCTATAGGTGGACGTACATCCTGTCGATCACCTCCTGGACCTGGGGCATCTCGGCAATGGCAGCGAATCCCATTGTCGGAGCATCCTGGTGGACTTGGTCCTGATTAAAATGGATGTATTGTACTGGCCAGGAGTATAGGGCCTCCATGAAGGCATTGATGCACCAGTGCACCAAGCTGTGTGAGATCCTGGATAGGTCCCCACTCAGTGTCTGGATGGATCCGGTGGCGTAAAATTTCAGAGCGACCATCACCTTGATGGCCACCGGGAGCGGGTGACCTCCCCCATTCCCCCACAGTGCTAGGACCTCCATTATCTGGCAGATATGTTGCACTGACCCCCTGCTCAGCCGGAGTCTTTGACGGCATACCCGGTCTGGCAGGTCCTCAAATGACAGGCACCGCCGGTACACACGAGGCCTGATGCGGTGCCTCCTTTGCACCTCCTCCTCCACATCCTGTTGGGCGGTCGGCTCTTTGTCCTCATCGGCTGCCTCCTGTTCCTCTGGAGCAGACTCTGTTGCCGCAGCTTCCTCCTCCTCAAGCAGCTCCAGCTCGTACAACTGCAGTGCTTCCCACAGGAGTGCGGCAACTAGGAGGAAAGTGACCATTACTGGTTGTATTCCAATATTCATTGTCTACAGGGCGTGAAAAGCCGACATGTTAGCATGGTGCGTACTCCCAAGCCCAACCAGATCCAGCAGGCTACATGGTGGTCCCAGTTGACACTGCGGACGCTGTCCCCCTCCACCTCCTCCTCCTCCATCTCCGCTCCCCAGGCCCCATCTGTGCCCAGCACCTTGAGGGCCTCTGACCCTGCTGCCCCCCCTCCCCCACCACAGCAGTGTAAGAGGGTGCTGTATCAATTGGATGTGCTCTACCTGAACCACGATGGAACCCCTCATCCTAGTGGAAAGCGAAAATCGAGAGGTAGCCAAAGATTGAAATTAGTAAGTGGGTGTGTGAGGTGGGGGAAGGTGGGTTGTTATGGGGTGGGGGTACCTGCAAGAAAAGTAAGCAGCCAAAATACAAACAAGACAGTAAAAGTGAGCATGAACATGAATAAAGTAAAGGAGAACATTGATGGTAAGGGAGTTGGGCGGCATGGTAGCAGAATGGTTAGCAGTGTTGGTTCACAACGGCAGGGACCAGGGTTCGATTCCCAGCTTGGGTCACTGTCTGTGCGACGTCTGCATGTTCTCCCTGTATCTGCATGGCTTACTCTGGGCGCTTCTTTTTCTCCCACAAGTCCCAAAAGACGTGCTGTTAGGTGAATTGGACATTCTGAAATCTCCCTCTGTGTCCCCGAACAAGTGCCAGGACATGACGACAAGGGGCTTTTCACAGTAACTTCATTGCATTGAACAGAACAGAAGAGGAAAAAGATGGTAAAACACAAAGTGAGAGAAAATCTAATTTAAAATGAGCTAAACCAACTGTACTGCTATGATATTGTCTGTACTAAAACATGGGAGCTGGAGGAAAATCGTGCTTTGGGAGGACCAAATATAATAGGGATTACTGCAGATAAACTGGCAGCGGGAATTAAACATTTCAGGGTGTGTCTTATTTAGAAAAGATAGAAAGGGAAAAATTCAAGATGGAATAGCTGTACTTATTAGCGATAACATAATGTCAGTCGAGAAAAGGGACACAGTTATCAGCAAGACAAAAATAGAATAGAATAAAGATAAAAGATAGTAAAAGATCAATCATGCGTATAGGTGCAGTCTACAGACCACCTAATAGTGAAAGAGAGGTAGATAAAAACATATCTAGGCCAGTGAGGGAACTGTGTAAAATAGACTAATAAACATGGGGATTTCAACTACCCTGATATTAATTAGATGAAAGAGCTGAGGGATAACCTTTCTAACTCCCTCAATGTGTAAAAAGCCCAATTCATTCAAATGCAAACATACAAAAGTGTTTGTGTGTTCATATTTGATATTGGATCCAGTAATGAGGAATGGACCAGAGCAGGTAAGAGAATTTGAATTTGAGTACCCATTAGTCTATGGTACATGGCTGAACCTGCAGACTGCACTCCCTTCTATGCATTGTAAAGGACATTGTCTGAGAGAACTCTAATTGAAATGTTTCTGTTGCTCACCTTTTCAACTCAGCATCTTGCTCTCATACCTACACGTCTGTCCTTGGCCTGCTACAAAGCTCTAGTGAAGCCCAACACAAATTGGAGGAACAGCACCTCATCTTCCGATTCGGCACATTATAGCCGTCAGTACTCAACACTGAGTTCAATAACTTTAAACTGTAACCTTTCTCCTCCATCTTGACCCTTTTTTCTGTATCCAAAACAATTATTGTCCCAATGACACACCCCCCCCCCCCCCCCCCCCACACACACCACTCCCATCCCTGTCACTTTTTATAAGTTTTGCTTTCACTGAGCATTGACCTTTATTCTCTCATTAACTCATTCTGATATCTCCATGTAACTACTAGAACTTTCCCCTGCCATTAATGCTTCCTGTCATGTGGCTACACATCTTTATTGCATTCTCTCCTATCTCCCACCTTCTACTCTGCTCTAACTGCTACAACCCCTCTTATACGGTATAAAATCCAACACTTTTCTCCCTCTCTTTAGCTCTGAAGAAGAGTCACACAGACCCGAAACACTAACTCTATTTCCCCTCTCCACAGATGCTGCCAGACCTGTTGAGTTTTTCCAGCATTTTCTTCAATTGAAATGTTGGTGAACTCAAACCCCTGTAAGGACTCTGCCAGCCAACACCCTGAGATGGACTCACATTTGGACAGTACAGATACTGCCCTTACGGCTCCTCATTTTCTTACCTTGATTGACTGTTCGACCAGATCCAAGATGCCAGGCCCCTCACTTCACTCCTCCATGCCCCCAATCCCCACCCATGTCCTTCCTTGGTCCTTCTTCCGCTCATCCATGTCTCTGACCCCACTCACCCACCCCTCACCTCTTCACCACTGACCCATCTGTGCCAGTCTCCACTCTCCACGCAAGAGGTCATTCTCTTGTTCCCTTCCCTTATGCCACAGAGTTCAACAAGGAAAAGAGCTGACCTCAAACACAACTGCACAAAGCCAACTCTTGCAGGCTACCTTTAAACAAACATGAACCAGGTGCCCCGAGATTCTTGTGCACCGTGGATTTTATCATGAAGGTAGGACACAATAACGGAAAGTTTTACTATAATGTATCATGGCATAAGAATGTAATACAAGTAGAAAACTGGCATGGAAAGGCAGGGGGTCCAACCTCCCTCAAGCAAATTACTAAGTTAACCTCTAAATTTGGTCACACTGTAGGGAAAGCAATATTCCAGGGAAAGCTCCTGCCTAATTAAATTCATATTTCCCACTCTTCCAGGCCAACCATAAAATCCACCCTGGAATGTTAACTCTGTCTCTCTCCACAGATGCTGCCTAACATAGGAACATAGGAATTAGGAGCAGAAGTAGGCAATTAAGCTATTTCAGCCTGTTCCGCCATTTAGTCAGACCATTACTGATCTCTTCCTGATCTCAAATCCACCTCCCTGCCTGTTCCGCATATCCCTTTAACCCATTTTTTAAAGAGAAATATATCTGTCTCCTTCTTGAAACCATGTAATGATTCAGAATCCACTGCACTATGGGGAAGCGAGTCCCAAAAATTCACCACCCTCTGCGAGACGTAGTTCCTTCTCATCTCAGTTTTAAATCTACCGCTTCACCACCTATACCTGTGACCAGATGAGTATTTCCACCATTTTCTGATTCTTTCAGATTTCCAGCATCTGCGGTATTTTGTTTTTGTGTTGGAAAAATATATTCTATTCAAATAAAAGCGCAATCTAAATACTAATACAGTCTCCGTGGATGTATAAATACATGCGGGAACAATGAAGGGTTTGGAAAGAGGCATACATTAAGCACACTGACAGTATGGTAAGAGGCAATAAGAAGAGATTAGGAAAGAAGCCAAAAAATCAATTAGGAAAGCAAAGAGGAACTATAAAATTAAATTTTCAAGGAACACATTGGAATAGGGGATTGGAATTGGGTCATAACGAGATACACAGTATACCAGAGGTAGTGATAGAGAGATAGCAGAAATGTTAAATAATGATTTGATTATTTTGGTATTTACCAAAGAGAGAAAACAGGTAGACATTAAATTTGAAGATTAATAGGAAACAAATCAAATTGGGGTTCATGCCCTAACTGGGCTGGAGGTAATAAGCTTGGCACCCAAATAGTGGCCCTGAATGTTACCACGAGACGCAAGGGTCAAAGATAACTGATAAGAACCTAAGAACTAGGAGCAGGATTAGGCAATTCAGGCCCTCAAGTTTGTTCCGCTATTCAATCCGATCATGGCTGATCTAATTTGGCCTCAACTCCACTTTTCTGCCCATTCTCCATAACACTTCAGCCCATTACTAATTAAAAATCTGTCTATCTCCTTAAATTTACTCAATGTCCCAGAATCCATTTAATGGTTCCACACTGCTGACTCTTTCTGCTCTTCTTAAAGGCAGACAGTTCCGTTTAAAGGGAATCTATGCTGAACAATAATGCTAGAATTTACAAAATGACAAATGGGTTCCAGGAAGAGAATGGGTTCCAGGAAGAGAATGGGTTCCAGGAAGAGAATGGGTTCCAGGATGATATATCCAAAGCTGAGGAAATCCGTAGTGGAGTTGAGCAGGAAAAAAGATGCCATGGTCCCACTAGAATCCAGGAGGCCTCAAGAGCACCCTCAAAAAAGGAATGGGAGCAAGTGGTGAGGGTGGTCAACTCCTGGCATCTGGACCCAAGAACCTAACAACAGTGTCAATCTAATGAGGTCACCAATCATGGTCAGATGCTGCTCAATAGATGACCACCTTCATCATTTACCCAGCAACACTCAGAACTCATGTGTAACATTCAGACCTTTCACCACACACTGACCAATCCTTCAAGTCTCACACTCATCTCTTTCTGCCTCCACATACCTCTACATGTGGCAGGTGCATCACCCACAGTACTGCACAACCATTAATGTTATGCCCATTCTCTTGGAGGACAAGGTGACATATGATAGAAGGGAGAAGAGACAGCAGGGCACAAAGATGCTGCATTTTCTACCCTAACAGAGGCTGCTAAAGCATCCTGCTTCATTGTGAAAATTGAGGACGATATTATGTTTCTGGCTTCTGGCCCTTCTCAACCTCCAGCTCAATCTCATCCGGCTTTCTGGTATAATGAACAAGCTCCTGATGCTGTTATCATGAACCCATTTCTTTCCATTCCATTCTTCCTCCCTTACACCAATTTTCCCCATCTATTCCCTGCTTTCCGTCACCTAAGAACTGCCACCAACCAAAACACAACAGGAATAAAAGTGAAAGCACCAAAGAACATGCTGAAGAAGCCCTGTCAGTTGATATGATATACTCCAACCACGATATACTCCAACCACCAGCTCAGATACTGGCACTGTGCATATGTTGAAGATAAGTAGAGACTTGGGATCAGCATGTAATGGGCATTCATGGGCTCCAGCCAGGGTATGATAAAGGGTGTTTTTTTTGCCATCTTAATGGAGGAACATTGTTCAAGTTTATTTTTGTTGTAAAAAAACTGAGATGAGGACTGAGATGGGATGGCATACAGGAAAGCACAGAAAGGGTATGCACATCCAGATGCTGGGTATGTTGTTTGCCCTGCCAAACAGCCTCCAGTCACTATCAAGGAGCATGGAGGGATATGACTCCAAGTTGGCAGAGGGCATCGTGCAGAGGCACTGGCACTATTGCCCCATCCCTGTTGCGATCTTTGTGTGAGCTGGTTATCTAATCCTCTGCTCTCTCTGTGAGAATGCAGTAAAACTCTCTGCCAAATCCAGAAACTAACCGCAACATGTTCAAAACACTGTTTAGTGCTTTCAGACAGTTTTACAATAGCAGAAGTTCTTTAAAATGACCTTACCTTCAATTTAGGTGGCAGGTCCCTTAACTGATGATAGTGCAAGGCCCAATGTGCACCTCAGTGCTTGCTCTTTGCAGAGTAAAGTGCAAAGTCATTATTTATCCCAAATGTGGCATTCTGACATCTGTTAGGGTGGTGTGGTACAGAGCTACCACCAAAGTAGCCCCTGGTGTTTTATGAGGGGAGATTAAGGAAATTGGGTTTGTATTCTCAAAAGTTTCAAGGAATGAAAGGTGGGGCTGGATTCTTCTCCCCCAAGAAGCCGGCAATGCGCATCGCGATCGGGCGGAAATCAGGCTTCGGGCCTAAATTGGGGTTCGTGCCGGGTGCTATGCTCCAGTACCCCCTGTTGGTGGCAGGACCGAGGTTCGCGCCTGCATCCCAGTGGGATGATGCAAATGGATGTAAATAAGTCCTAATGACCGATTTGCATCCATTTAGAGTGCTCGGGCCTTTGCAATTCTCCGGTCCTCCAGGCCAGGAATCTAGTGGGTGCAGATCATTACTAGTATTTACTAGCATGACACTGATGTGGTGGTCCTTATTGTGGACCAAGGGGTTAATTCTTCAAGGTGTTTCCCCCAAAGTCCACCCGCAGGCACCCCCCACAAATGCATGGCCTGCCCACTCTTCCCCTACCAGGCTCCCCTCCACCATATCGCCCACTCCCAGAGGCCCATCCTAAAATGGGAGCGACCCCCTAGATAGGGAAACCCACCCCAGAGACTCCCTAGATGGGGGACACCCCCCACAGAGACCCCATTATTAAAGGGACCCCCAGAGACTCCATGAATAAGGAACCTGAATAGAGGGAACCCCCCACAGGGTCCCCCTGAATAGGGGATCTCTCCCAAGACCCACTAATTAAAGGGAGCCCCCAAAACATCCTAGCTAAAGGCACATCCCTCCCCACAGATACCCCCTGAAGAGGGAGATCCTCACAGACAACCTCTAGATAGAGAGACACCCCACAGGGACCCACTGAATAATGGGGCCAACCCCAGAGACCCCTAACTAAAGCCCCCCCCCCACAGAGACCACCAAACTAAGGAATCCCCTCCCCCCACAGTCCTTCCAGAAAAGAGACCCCCGTCTGGAAGCGAGAGAGCAGTCCAGACAGGGGCAGTGAAAAAAAACTACCCTTGTAACATACATCTGGGCATACATCTGCTGGTTCAAACAAAGAAAGCACCACATGCCCATTCCTGGAAAGAGAAAAGCATTGACCTGTGTTTAAACCCCTCAGATCATAGCCCACTAACAAAAATGAATGAATGGCTTGCAGGTTCTGAGAAGTTTAAACACAGGAGACACTGTGATCTGGATCCCGCCCGCAATGGGTGGGAACTAAATTTGCACACTAAAGTATGCTGTTAGGCCAGCCCTTGGGATTGAATGACCTCGCCGAGGACCCCAGCCGGACTCCATTTAGCACTGGACTCCACAAAGAGGGTCAAGGTGGAATGACACTTGGAGGGTTCACTCGGGTTCACTCAGGTGATTGAAGACCTCCCGAGTGGTTGGCCTATGGGTAGAATGGCACCCTGACACTACTGATGCCACCTTGGAGCTGCCACCTGGGCAACCTGGCAGTGACAGCTGGGTGCCAGCCTGGCAGTGTCAATGTGACCAGCTGCCAACTTGCTCATGCCAGGGATTGGGCCAAGGGTGCCCTGCCCTTATGAGGTGGGATGCAATGGGCTCAATAACCCCCCCAACAGACAAGCTGGGGGATCGAGAGATTGGGGCGCCATTTAAAAATGAAGGTAGGTGCAGCCTCGGTGGGGCCTTCCCCGCTGAAGTCCGAAAAAATAACCGAGTCCGTTCAACAGCTTCGTTCCCACTCAACCAGCCCACAACTGGACTCTTTTTTTTTTGTTAAAACGGGTCCCTTGTCGTGCAGTCAGGATGCAGAGAAAGGCTCCGTGTGACTCCATAATGCTACAAGCTCCACAGAATTTATCTTAGGCTTGCTGTCAACACGACAGGCATTCTGAAATTCAATGTTGGAGGACGGTGAGCTGCCTGTGGAGCTACAACAATATTAATAATAATAATCACTTATTGTCATAAGTAGGCTTCAATTAAGTTACTGTGAAAAGCCCCTAGTCGCCACATTCCGACAGTTGTTCTGGGAGGCCGGTACAGGAATTGAACCCACGCTGCTGGTATCGTTCTGCATTACAAGTCAGCTGTTTAGCCCAGTGTGTTAAACCAGCCCCAGCGCATTGCCAGCTCACTGTGAGTATCTTAGTGAAACCCAAATCTCAAATCCCTCTCTACAGGTGCATGCGGCCTGCTTAGTATCAAATCTGACCCCTAATTTCATTGTGCTTGCATGTTAACCTTCCAGAAAGTAACAAACTAATACACTTTGATTAATACTAATGAATAGGTTATTTATATTAAGAGATATAGACTTGACATATTAATTGCACAAAGTTACAAAAATCAGATATATTAATCAGGAATTAGCTTGAGACAATGTAATGGTTTTGTTGTGAATGCAAATAAATCGTGTAATTTATCTCTCTATCACGTAACTTGTTTCAAATTCAAGATGAAACTCATTGCTGGAAGTCTACCTTTGGAATGAAATCGAACTGAATTTAATGAGAAAGTCTTGATATTAAGGATGATAAATTTGTAATAAGACAAGGTTTAATGGGGGTGAAATTCAGTTCTGACTGGCATAAAATAGCCCATATCAGATCATTGTTGTGCACCCACCCCAGTTTTCTTTCCCAATCTATTTCAATTGTAGTGAAATCACTGGAATGTATAATGTCAGCCGATCCTTCAATGCCCATTTCATGCACCCATGGCATTAAACTTTCACCCCAATATTTTGGAATGCCAGTTATTTGCAGCAATTAAAATGAGCAATTTTCAAGTTTACAAGTTGCATTATGGCTATTACAAAGTGAAGCCATTGATAATAGGCCATAACTTCAATGGAGTGGCAATCAGGGTTGAATTGCTGCTCTACTCCTGGGTTGGGATTTTCTTGCCTTTCCTGCTGCGAGCATCGTTCAATCCAATCTTGTATAATCATATCAGCATTAGCAATGGGTCATAATTGATTTTTTTCACAGGATATTGGCATCGCTGGCTAGCCCAGCATTTATTGCCAATCCTGAATTTCCCTTGAGAAGGCAAATTGCCTTCTTGTGATGCTGCAGTCCGTGTGGTGTAGGTAGGGCCACAGTGGCATGTGGGAAGGTTTGGATTTGCCATTGTTGTTTCTGATGCCAATGTCGATGCCGGGTGATCTGTCTCGTTTCATTCCTTTTCGTAGAATTTGTTGCATAGAACATAGAACATAGAACAGTACAGCACAGAACAGGCCCTCGGCCCTCAATGTTGTGCCGAGCCATGATCACCCTACTCAAACCCACGTATCCACCCTATACCCGTAACCCAACAACCCCCCCCCATTAACCTTACTTTTTTTTTAGGACACTACGGGCAATTTAGCATGACCAATCCACCTAACCGTATCCGTTGTATCAGTTTGATACAACTGAGTGCTAGATTGTTTCAAAGGGCATTAAGAGTCAACCACATTGTTCTGGGTCTGGAGTCACATTGGTGAGCCAGGTGGATTTTACCACAATCGATAATGGTATTACTGAGACTAGCTTTTTAAGTTCCAGAGCTATATGAGGGGCTGGTTTAGCACAGGGCTAAAGAGCTGACTTTTAAAGCAGACCAATGCAGGACAGCAGTGCGGGTTCAATTCCAATACCAGCCTCCCCGAACAGGTGCCGGAATGTGGCGACTAGGGGCTTTTCACAGTAACTTCATTTGAAGCCTACTTGTGACAATAAACAATTTTCATTTCATATTAGTGGAATTTAAATTCCACCAGCTGTTGTGGTGGGATTCAAACCCATATCCCCAGAGCATCAGCCTGGACCTCTGGATTACTCGTCTGGTGGCATTACCACTACACTATTGCTTCCGCTCATTAGTATAATATAGTCGTATAATATAATAATATCCCTAATGATTTGAATTGGATGTTGTACCTTTCACATATGCCCTCAGGATTCATATTTCTAACGATTCATTAAATGAACTGAAAACACACAAAAGACGCAAGGTCAAATACAGTCATTAAACTGCTTCATTTCACAACAATAAGTGAATTTAACAATTGTAATCAAATTTAATTTTACTACAACTCCACTTTCATTAAGAACAAGAAAATTTGCACAAATATGCCATGTATGGTTATTTTCCTTCCCATCATCATGTCAGCTTTATGACATTGAGCTGCCCTGAGCTTAAGATGAGCAAATATCTACTTATTAAATCCAACGAAGCCCATCCAATCCCTAGGTTACTGGGTGACTTCCACTTTTTCTATTTGCTCCTTTAACTTTGATTGGTTGCAGACAAATGGGGACAGCAAACCGGTAGCCTGAGTACAGTCTCTGAAGTCAAGGGGCTAGGCCTCTGACTCCCTTTGCTCCTTAAAGGGTGGTCATCAGTAAGCTTTTAACCCCGCCAATCACCCCCTCCCAAGAGTGTGTATTCAATAGACACTTCCTGCTGGATTAGCATAAATACAATCAACACAACCATGTTCGTTGTTGATGTTTTTTAAGGTCATCTGAGATAAATGGATAATGATCTCCCTGTTATTGTGGAAACTTCTTATTGACTTTGGACTGAATTTTATTTGGTCAGCATGTGTCATGTAACCAGAAGCGGGTGCCATTTCCATTCGATCATTCATCAGCCAGCCACACGATGGCCTTGGCGAGGATTGCCCCACCGAGGCAGCAATTACCTTCATTTCCTGCACTCAGTTTATCATGCAGGAAGAGATTGGGGTGCCATTTTTAAATGCTGACCCAGTCTCCCCAATCTCTGGACCCCCTCCCCCGATCGTGGCTTCCAGATCCCCTACAACCTATCTACAAGAGGGTCCTAAAGCCCCCCCCCCCCCCCTCACTCCATATAAGGGCAGGGCCTGATTCCTGGCAGTGCCAATTGGAAACCTGGGCAGCTTGGCACTGCCAGACTGGCACCCTGGCAGTGTCCCTTCCAACTTGGCAGTGCCACCTGGGCATCCTGGTGGTGCCAGGTTGGCACTGCCAGGGTGACCATGTGGCACTGCCAAGGTGCCAGGCTTGCAGAGTCTAGGTGCCAGCAGGAGTGCCATGGTACCACCCTGCCCAGAGTCCCACCACTGAGGTCTCTGGTGACCTGGGAGACCACCCCTCAGATGCCATTACGCCAGGTCCACATTTGTGTGGGCTTTTACTAACCATTGCAAAAGCAAGTCTCCCAGGTACGAGCATTCGATCCAGGCCTTGGGAGACTCTGACGCAGAAATATTTAAGTGTGGCGAACTGCTCACTTAAATATGCAACTCTGAATCTCACCCAGTGAGGGCAACATCCAAATCGCGACATCTCACGAGGCATCCCGAGCATCGCAAATCACGCGATTTAACAGCCTCATCACGTTCTGCGTTGGGTGTGATGAGGGCATTCGGTCGGGCCCGTTTTGTTTGCCTTTGTGGGGAAACAAAAAAATTCCTTCTTTCTGCTTCCAGGAAGGGACAGCACTCAAGATTAAAGAGAGGACAAAGATGACAGAGCATTGTTGGAACTGTACATCCTGAACCCCATGGAGGAGATGGAGGCCTTGGAGTTGGCAGGCTACCAGGGTGGCTGTGTGGTTTCTGATGGCAAGGTGAGGGTGCCTAACCAAGGTGGTCAATTAACCACTGGCAGTGTATAATGGTGCATCTGATGCACATAAGTCATAGTGTCCATGTGACCAATGTTGGACACATGAAACTCAACAGCAAGCATAGCTAAGATGAGGAAATGGAAAGCCCCGAACAGACAAAAATACAAACATGTGAATTAGGAGCAGGAGTTGACCAAATTCCCAACCACTCTGCTCTACCATTTGAAAGTATCTTTGCTGATCTGTCTGTGGGCTCAACTCTGCTTCCTCGCCCCTATACCTTTTGACTACCTTGTCAATCAAAATAACATTTAACTCTGCTTTAAAAAGCTTCAATGACCCAGCATCTATTGCTGTCTGGAGAAGAGAATTCCAGAAACTAGGAGAAAACATTTCTCACTGTCATTTTAAATGGGCAATCCCTTATTTTTAAATGTATGCCCTAGTTTTAGTCTCTCCCACAAGGGGAAATATATTTGCCACATCCACCCTGTCAAATCTCCTCAGGATCTTATTTGTTTCAATAATATCACCTCTCATTCTTCTAAATTCCAATGGATACAGGCCTAACCCATACAACCTTTCCTCATAAAGTAACCCCTTCATCCCAGGATTCAGTCGGGTGAACCTTTTCTGAACATTTCCAATGCAATTCTATTCTTTCTTAAGTAAGGAGGCCAAATCTGTCAACAGTACTCCAAACATGGTCTTGTTAACGCCCTGTACAACTGTATCAAAACTGATCTACTTGAATACTCCGTTCCCCTTGCAAGCAACAAAAGCATTCTAAGTGGAATCATTTATCTTAGGAAGATAAGTCATTGTCTTCCTAATAATCACTTGCTGTACTTGCATACTAATAGTTTGTGATTCATGTACCAAGACACCAAGATCTCTCTATCCTGAAAAGTCCCACAATCCCTCTCCATCTAAATAGCAGCCCTTCAATGCTTCTGTTCCCTTACACAGTCAGGGTCAAAGTGAGACACGCAGAGCTTGAGAGACGAGGGCCAAGCCAGACCAGTCTGAGAAAGAGGACAGATCCTCAGAGGGTTCAGAGTCACATCCTTGCCCCGCACCCTCCATCAGTGCAGCTATCCTCACATCCGTGGGTAAACATTTATGAATAATTTCATGTCAGGCAAACTTGAGAACATTACAAATTATTAAAAACTGTTCTTTCTTTTAAAAATGGACAGGGCTTGACTTTTACAATTGCTGCCACAAATCCCCTGAATTTTTGGAAGTGGAAATTAGGCAAGCTTCTGGAAGCTTCTAAAATGGATTACAATGACCACAGCCTTGTTGAATGTCATGCCTATCATTGTCATGGCTAAATTCTAAAAAGCAAGGATAATAAAACCTCAGACATCCTGGCCAGAATTTTATGCGATTAAAGCAGCCTCATGCCTTGCCTGAACTTGCATGAAATCGTGTGAGAATACATCGGACGTGCGTCCCGACATCATCGTGCATGTGTATAATATTACATACGGCAGGCGAATGCAGGAGTCAGAACTGTGTTAAAGGGCCAATTAAGTCCATTAATGACCCTATTGACAGCGATTTTACTTTACCCGTGCGAATTTGTGGTCATCGCACAAGCAACAAGGGCAGACAGCCAACACATTCCCATCATTTTTTCATCCAAGGAATGGATAAAAGTCACTTCAGTTTAGGTGAGAGTTTGGTGCTGTTATATTGGAGAGGTTTCTCTTTAATTTTTGTTGCATTCTGCGCCTGGCTAATCATTTTTTATGACTAAATTGTCCTGCCAGATCTCTTGGACTGTTTCAGCACAGTGCACTCTTAGGGGCAAGAGACACTGCCTTTTGCATTTCTTCTATTGAGCTGAGTAGACTCAGCTGGTGGGACGTCTGAAGAGGAATGTGGGAACATAGAACAGAAGGAGGCTAGTCAGCACTTCAAGCCTGCTCCGACATTTATTATGATCATGGCTGACCAGATACTTCAATGCCTTTTATACACACTATCCCCATAGCCTTTACATTTTTGTTAATTAGAAATCTATCAATCTTTACCTTAAAAATGCTCAATGACTGAGCTTCCACAGCCCTGAGGTAGAGAATTCCAAAGATTTACAACAGTCTGTGTAAAGAAATTTATCCTCAGCTTGGGTCCTAAGTGGTTTCCCCCTTATTTTAAAATTGTGACCTCTGGTCTCGTTCCTCGAAATTCTATAGAACACAGGCCAAATTTCCCCAAACTCTCTTTATAAGACAGTCCCTCATCCCCAGAACAACACTTTTGAACCTTTGTTGCACTCCCTCTATGGCAATAATATATTTTCTGAGGTAAGGGGACCAAAACTGCACACAGTACTCCAGGTGTGGTCTAACCAATCTCCTATACAACTGAAACATGACCGCACTACCCCTGTGTTCAAATCCACTTGTGATAAAAGCTAACATTCCATTCACCTTCCTAATAGCTTGCTGCACCTGCATGCTAATCTTCAGTGATTTATGGGCAAGGACATCCAGATCTCTTTGTCCATCCACACTTTCTAATTTCTTACTATTTAGGAAATACTCTGCATATCTTCTATTAAAGTCGATTACCTCACATCTTTCCACGTTATATTCCATCTGCCATGTTCTTGCCCACTCACTAACTCTGTCTAAATCCTCTGTAGCCACTTTACAACTTCTCCACAATATACATTTCCACCAACATTGTATCGCCAGCAGACTTAGAAATATTGGCCGTGATTTAATGGGAATGAAACAGAGTTTCGTGTCGGATGAATTTAGCTATGTGTTTCCCGGTGCTGGTAGTGCAGAGAATGACCCCACTATTAAACCGGACTCTGTTTCATTTCTGGGCCGCGGAGAGAAATGCCTGCCAAGGCCCCACTTAGTCCCATTTCCTGCACTAATAAGCTCCGCTCACCATTGCAGGAAGAGATAGGGGCACCATTTTAAAATCGTGCCCCAATCTCTAGGCCCCCCATTGCAGCTTCTAGACCTCCCAATCACTTGGGAGCTCCTCCAAGTGCCGGTATGCATGGGCCATGTTTGTGGAAACCAGTGCTAAACGCAGCTGCTCAGGTCGCTGCAGTGAGGCAGTTCGATCCTGGGCGCTGGGTAGATCAAGCGTAGACATATTCAATTGAGAGTAACTGCTCACTTGAATATGCAAATTTGGATCCAAATCTCAGGGTGGGATCCAGATCACGACGCCTCGCGAGATCTTGTTTGATCTTGCGAGGCATGGCGAGGGGCCTCTGGAAAGTATTGCCGGACTCATCGTGTCCCGAGTTGGGTGTGGTGAGGCCGATAGATCACCCCCATTACATTTGGTCCCCACATCCAAATCATTGATATATATATTGTGAATAGTTGGGGTCCAAGTACTGATCCTTGTGTTGTACCACTCGTCACACCCTGCCAAAGTGAGAATATATATTTTATTCTTACTCTCTATTTTCTGCTTGTTGGCCATTCCTTAGTCCATGCCAGTATGTTGCCTCCTATCTCATGTGCTTTAATTTTGCTAATTGACCACCTGTGGGGACTTTATCTAAAGCCGTCTGAAAATCCAAATATACAACGTCCATAGACTCTCATTTATCAATTTTGTTAGTAAGATCCTCTCGAAACTCCAAAAGCTTCATCAAACGTGATTGCCCATTAGTAAATGCATGCTGACTATGCCCAATCAGATCATGATCATCCAAGTGTCCAGTTATCACATCCTTATAATAGATTCGTATTTTCCCTACTTCTGATGAAATGCTAAGGTTTGTAGTTCCTTGTTTTCTCTCCATCTTCCTTCTTAAATAGTGGGATGACGCTTGCTACCTTCCAATCTTCAGGAACCATCCCTGAATCTATAGAATTTTGGAAGATTATCAACAACCTCTTTCAACACTCTGGTTTCAGGGACTGATGTGTAGCAAAGATACAAATGAACCATCTTATGAAGTTTCTCTTTAAGTGCAACTTGGCCTGGCAGTAATAAATGTCCCTTATATATGAGTGTTCTGACTGACTGGTGAGCTTCGGTGAAAACACGACATCGCTGCAGTATTTAAATGCAATTTACAGGCAGTCACATGAATATGGGGTGGGGAACGATGTGCGGGACACGTCTGATGGCTAACCTCATCTCAGGTGGGTAACCTTTACCGTGAGGGATATGGCATTATGTGGCACTCCCCATTCGTTTTTTCCAGCTGCCTCATCAACATTCAAAATTGGCTGGGAGAATGGACGAAACCATAGCTCGATACTATAATTCCTCAGACGAGGAAACATGTTTCATTCTTCCACCCATATCTGTGCTTGTAACTGAAGTGTTGTATCACTCACAGAGAGTCATTGATTTTGTGCATCTGAGGAGAAGCGACATAACAGTATTGCTGTGTCGACAACCAGGAGAACAATCAGAGAGGTACAGAAGAAATTCACAAGCATCAAAAAAGGCACCAAGGGAAACTGGAGTTATATTTTTCCAAGCCAATGCAGTTTGTAGAGTCCTGTTGCTATAGATACAGCTGAGAAATATGCTATGTCTTTATAGGAACAAAAATATGAAGCTTTTGTTTCAAAGAAATACTGTATGGAGACATAGATTCAGCATTATCAATGAATGGGCAAATAGGCAATACAAACTTGCACATGAAGCTACACCTTGTATTGGACTATATGCATTTGATAAGATTGGTAAATGTCAGCTAATCTCCTTATATCTGTACACCCTGTAACGGGTAATGAATTACAAAATGGAATACATACATTATCAAATGCTAATTAGCCAAAGAGGTTGACATAAATCATGATGTGGTTATCACAACTAAGAAGGCAGTTCATCTTGTTAATTTTGTGTCAGCTCTCTGCAAGAGCTGACAGTCTCCCATCCTTAACCACAACCCTGCATTTTTTCACTTTAGGTGATTATCCAATTCCCTTTTGAAAGCCACAATTGAATCTGCCTCCAGCATCCTCTCAGGCAGTGAATTCCAAATCCTAACCACTCGTTACACAAAATAAAAACTTTTCTTAGCCACTATTGTTTTTTTTCTCAAACACCTCAGACTACATTCTCCATTCCTGAGACTAAGTGTTAATGCTGGGGCAGCGGGTTGGATTATCCCAGCCCCGCGCCAGGCCGGAGAATCACCGCAACCACGCCACGCCGCCCTGATGCCAGCACGCGATACTCCGAGGTGCGGAGAATCGCCGCCATTTGCGTCGGTGCATTTGGCACAGCGCCGGTCGCGGGCCGCTGTCCACGGTCAGGCCGCCGATTCTCTGGCCCTGATGGGCTGAGCAGCAGCGTGGAAATGGCAGAGTCCCACTGGCGCCAAATGGCGCCGGCGGGAACTCTGTGCGAAGGGTCGGGGGGGGTGGCCTGTGGGGCAGGGAAAAGCGCTCCTTCACCGGTGGGGGGCATCCGATGGGGTCTGGCCCGCAATCGGGGCTCACCGATCGGCAGGCCGGCCTCTCCCCCCGTGGGCCTACTTTGTTCCGCTTCCTGCCCCAGAACCCCCGCGCCATGTTTCGTTGGGGCCAGAGCATTCCGTGTGTCTACCGTGCATGCATCGGTTGGCGCTTTGCCACTGCACATGCGCGGGTTGGCGCTGCCCCCAGTCCACGCCAGGATGTAAGGCTAGAGCGGCGTGAACCACTCCAGTGCCATGCTGGCCCCCTGCGGCCCGACCGTGGACAGCGGCCCCCTGTGGGGGCCAGAATGAAACGTGTTTCGCGCCGTCTTGAAACGCGACGGTGTTCACGGCGGCGCAGACACTTAGTCCCGCGATCAGTGAATCACGCCCAGGATTTGTGGACTTTCACGAATGCAAAACTTGCACCAAACATGCACTGATTCAGTGACTGTGGAGGGGCTAGCACCAGCACTACGTAGAACACAATCACTTCCAATTAAAAATGGTGCGGGATTCGCTGGGTCTGTGATTGACACTCGGGAGGCTGACAAGCTGCAGCCTCATATACACATTACAATCCCCACGCACACTCATCCCAGCCAACAAGATGGCACTGGTTGCACTGGAGCGGGCCCATGTAACTGGTGTGTCGGCTGAGGCCAGAGGGTACCTAGGGAGTGCCCTGGGGAGATACCCATATGATCCATGGCCCTAAGTTCACAGTGTGCTGTCTGCAACGTTTATAGCACATTCACATTTGAAACTGATGAGAAATTAAACATTTTGAAAGAATCATCAATTCTCTACAGTGCAGAAGGAGGCCATTCGGCCCATTGAGACTGTACCGACCCTTGGAAAGAGTATCCTGCCCAGGCCCACACCCTGACCCCCATCTCTGTAACCAGGGGCAATTTAACATGGCCAATCCACCTAGCCTGCACTTCTTTGGACAGTGGGCAGAAACCAGAGCACCCGAAGGAAACCCACACAGACACGCGGAGAACATGCAAACGCTACACAGTCACCCGAGGCTGGAATTGAACCCGGGTCCCTGCCGATCTGACCTCTGAGAACAGTATTATATCTAATACTGATGTCCAATACCATAATCCCTCTAATATCATGACAGTATTTAAGTATTTTTATTTTTTCTTTAGATATAGGCATCACTGGTAAGATCAATATTTCTTGCCCATCTCTAATTGTCCATGTGAAGGCAGTGATGAGGGGCCTTCTTAAAACATTTCCATCCATCTGGCAAAGGCTCCAGAGTTAAAGAACATCAGAACCAGGAGGGTTGTCACCAGAGGGGGCTCGTGGCACCGGTGTTGAATTGAGAATCTACAACATTGGACAGTTGGAGGAGATTTGCAAAAATAAACTTGCCAGCATGGAATTAATATTTTGAGTGCAATATGGCTCTTTTTGGGTTCTTCCAACAGAGCCAATACCCAAACTTCCATGTTTGAAACACATTATCCTTCTTGCAATGTCATATTTTAAAGTGGACTTTTCTGCTGAATAAAGGCAATTAAGATGGTTGACCCTCTGTCTGGAAATTATCTCGCAGCACTCTACAGCATAAAATCATTCCCTTTGCAGTTTTGCCAATGTCAAACAGCTGGCAATCAGCTTTAGGAATGCCAATTGCATTTAATAAGTCAACGATGCTGACAGGATTTGTGAATCTGTTGAAATAATGGCTTCCCAAACACCAGACCCTCACCATGAATTATTCCCCTTTCAACCCATAATGGCCGAGACATTATCAACCCTGAAAATAAAAACAAATCCTCGATGTTGTGTAAACATCCTATGTTGAAGTCACTGTGGAGCAAGAAGGTCACATGAACCAAGACTCTATCGAACGGGTCAATATTACTTTCTGAGCCATGTAGCCAACCTGCTGCTAACATCCAACTGGCAGGGCACACAGAGGCAGACTCTGTCCAGGTTGGACCACTGGCCCCTCTAACCTGACTTCATTGGAAAATCTTGTATCATCGCTTGGAGAACTAATGCCATCTCTGCATGCCTACTTCATCTTGCAAAATCAACACCAATTGAAAAAGTAATTATTACAACAATGTTCTGCAGTCAGCTGACTATCGCAGGTCTACCTCCAAGACTTCAATATTTGACTTTGACTTTGAGACACTGTAAGTCATGTGAACCAAGATCCAGACCAGAATTTAACCATCGGGGTGTGCCCAAAATTGGTGCGGGTGGAAGCGATGTGAAACTTACTCCCACCTGAGGTCATGGAGTTAACATGATATAGCACTGGATGGTCCATTAAGGCCCTCCCAGCGTTCAATGCTTCTGCTGATTGGACTCGCACTGAGTGGGGATGGGGCACTTTGGCCACTGGGTCCAATGGAGAATGGATGGGGGATTTAAAACTGGAGTTTGTAGCTCCCTGAAGGTTGCCAGGAGTTGTGGAGGAGGTTAAGGGAGCTTAAATCAACAATTGCAAGGAATTTTGTGAATAGTAATGACCAAGAGGTCATGGAAGGCAGGTGGGAAAGTTAGGTGGGCTAAGTGCCCCCACATTTAACCAATGAAATCCAGGGTGTCCTAGTGCAGGGGGTCAGTATGAGGTGCACATTCTGATGGCCAGGGATGGCAAGAGAAGGCCGCCCCACCTGATAAATAAGGCCTGGTTTAAGATTGGCACGCAGGTCGGTGGGCACCACGTGGTGTGTCACACATGGCTTCAGTGCCGCTGAAGGTTCAATGATCTTCTGCAGACGGCAAGGATAAATGCAGAATTGGCAGGTACCTGTAGAGAGAGGTGTAGTCTCCAGTGTCCCTTCCCCTGTGTGCTCACAGGTCTAAGTGTGTATGTCAACTGGCACTGAAGCCTGCCCTGCCAAGGCTGGTCTGTGGATTGGAGGGAGAGGTGTACCATGATGACATTTCTCACTTAATGACCAAGTTGGGGGAGGGGTCATCTAGAATGCACCTGAAGGAAAATGAGGCTTTCTATTGTTCCCTGTTAGAAGAAGACAAGTCACAATGCGGCAGAGAGCCACAGAATGGTGGGGGAGTCCCAAATCTGCTTTGGCTAACAAATCCTGAAAGTGATGCTCTCAAGCTGGAATGCCGCTCGTCAGCTCGCTCCTCACTCCTGCACAAAAGTGTAGTTCACAGATGCATAGAATTTACAGTGCAGAAGGAGGCCATTCTGCCCATCGAGTCTGCACTGGCTCTTGGAACGAGCACCCTACTTAAGCCCACGCCTCCACCCTAACCCCGTAACCCAGCAACCCCACCCAACCTTTTTTGGACACCAAAGGGAAATTTAGCATGGCTAATCCACCCAACCTGCACATCCTTGGACTGTAGGAGGAAGCCGGAGCACCCATAGGAAACCCACGTAGGCACGGGGAGAACGTGCAGACTCCACACAGACAGTGGCCCAAGATCAGAATTGAACCCGGGAGCCTGGAGCTGTGAAACAGCATGCTAACCACTGTGCCACCCTGCCACCCCTTGTGCCACCGTGGGTACCGCAAACAACCCGGGCTCCTTCATCAGAAAGTGAGTTGTTGAGAAGCGCCTAACGTCATTTGACAAAATTTTACAATTGGCCCGGTTTTTCACATGCTTGACACAGAAAGTGAAATTCTGGCCTCATTTCCTCTGTGGTCTCTCTACTCGCTCCCTCTAGCCCCCCTTGTTCTGTGTGAATGCAGATTGGAAAGTTGCGAACATTCCTTTTTGCAGACTTTGAATGCATAAAAATAAACCAAGCTTTCCCGGCTCTGGGTCACTGTCCGTGTGGAGTTTGCACATTATCCCATGTTTGCGTGGCTTTCGCCCCCCCACAACCCATAGATGTGCAGGTGGATTGGCCACACTAAATTGGCCCTGAATTGGAAAAAATAAATTGGGTACTCTAAATTTAAAAATAAAATAAACAAACCTTTTTAGTTAATCCACCTCGCGTTTGCTGCAGGACTATTAGTAAAATTGGATCCCATAAAAACCAAGTGGTTGGGGAAATATGCCACTGCTTATTCTAAAATAAAAACAAATTCAAAACATCTTCTGTTTTTTGACAGGTGGCAACCACCCTGCTATCAAACAGGACTGTGTTCTTTTTACGGGCTTCAGTGGGGGTTGCCTCACTGAGATCACCCTGAGCCACATTTCCTGTACCGAAAAGCTCCGCTTGTCAGTGTAGGAAGCAATCAGAAGTGGCACGCCAATCTCTCTACACCCGACATGACCCCCGGAACCCCCCCCCCCCGCACCCCACCTCATACAGGCACTCCGGCCAGATGCCCAACATGGGAAAAAGGCCACCTTGGCACTGCCAGTCTGGCACACTGTTAGTGCTCCTGCCAGTCTGGAAGTGCCACATCGGCATCTTGGCAGTGCCAGGTTGGCACTCAGCTGGCACTGCTGGGGTGCCAGGCTGGAAGTGCCATGGTGGCTGGGTGGTAAGAGCAGTGGCATGGTGCCATCCTGTCCAGATTCCAATCATCCTGGAGCCCCTGTTTGTGGGGAGCAATGCTCAACAATGCCCAGCTGGATCTCTTTGGTGAGGCCAATAAATCCAGAGGACCGGTTAGATCGGGTGTCGGCATAGTTAAACTTAATTAATTATGCAAGTCTGGATCCCGCCCATTGTGAGATCTCGGGACAGGACTCTCGTGAGATCTACCAGATCCATCCAATCCCGATTCCGACGGAATGCAGCCGGTAAATCACGCCCTTCGTAATTTATTTGGGCCTTGGGATATTTCTCCCCTAAACGTAGATATTTCAGCAATGAGGAAATGAACTCGCCGGGGAGATCTGGCAGCCATTGTGAAAGGGTGCCCTATTTCTCTAAGTGTACTTGAGGATCCTGCACATATCCCCACCCATGGGCAATGTCCCCCCCCCCCCCCCCCCCCCCCCCCGCACCACACACACACATACACATGGGCATTACTTCACAGTTCCCCAATTGAGGACACCGAGCTGTGGGGTTGCTGAGTCCCATTATCAGGTCTCCTCATCCCCCCCTTTGTGGCCCTCGCCTTTCAGGATCCCACCCTTCACGCCCCCCCTCCAACCATAAGGAGACCCGTTCATACCCACCCTTCACTCCACAGCCTTCATCCCTCCCTCATCCCCCTTTCATGGGCATGGTCCCTCCTCATGCCCTAGCCGTTGACAGTGTGACCCTGGCACCCTGGCAGTTTGCCTGCCAGCCTGGCAGTGCCACCCAGGCACTCCGGCAGTGCTAAGGTGCTAATATGGCACCATCAAGGTGCCCATGTGCCAGAGGGAGAGCCAAAGCGCCACCTTGCCCTGTCCCTGACCACCCAGGGGTTTCCAAAACCCTGAGAGACAACCCCCGCCCCCCCCGGTGCTGTTACACCTGGTCCATGTTTGCACGGACTAGTGGTAAATGCCAGAATGGCGAGGTCTCTTTGGTGCTGTTGCTTGTTCCCGGGCTTTGGGTAATCGGGCGTCGACATATTTAATGAGCTTGATCCAGGTTGCAACATGTCATGAGACCTTGTTAGGTCACGCGGTGTTCTGAGCATTGCAAATCTTGCGAGCGGCCCCTCATGAGATTTAATGGAATCGTTGATTCACCGGGTCGGGTGCGACGTAGCCGTTCAATCATGCCCAGTGTCTCTGCTGTTCTCTCCTGATCTTAGCAGCATCAATAAGTTTATTTATCTGCATGGGTCTCACCCCCACAACCCAAAAGATGTTCAGGGTAGGTGGATTGGCCTGCTAAATTGCCCCCTAATTGAAAAAAAAAATTGGATAATTTAAATTGATAACAGAAAAATAAGTTTATTCATATGGAATCCTCCCTTTCCTTTGCATCTGGATAGTTTATCGTATGCAGTTTTTGAACCAAGAATGCCCTTCTTTAATTTAAATGGAAAGGAATATTGGGTGGAACAAATGACTGATCTGTTCTCACCCATTTTGCATGCAATAATATAGGAGCCAGAAATTATAGATGGCAATTTTCCACAAATACTTAAGGTGCTAAAGAGCCTCCAAAGTGTCCAAGAGAGCACCTTCAACTGTAATGCCAAGGAGATGAAACATGTTCGGAATGGCCACAGATAGGATCATTAATGGGCATTCATTTGCTGCAGTAGACAGGGATTGTAGAGACAGAAATACAAAGTTTGCCACCTCTCCACTGTGTATCCCTCCTCTTTTGGACCTCCTCCACCAGGAGTCTGCAATCCCAAGTCTGAAAGCTCGTGCACCCTCTAACTTGGTCCCTGAGCCACCCTGCGACCTTCAGTGGAAGCCAGTGGGTGCAGCTAGCCGTAGAGATCTAGAAGAATGGATTTTAATCACTGGATTGAGTGCTGAACCTACAGTTGCTGTTTGCAGTGTCTATAGCTATACCTGTATCATCACTTCATCTGAATCCACACTTTCAAGCAGGTGCTTGTTTTCATCCTGGAGCCAAAATAACCACCAGAATAGATGGAAAGATTCCAACTCTGTAATAAATTCAAATAACTACATTACGAGCAAAAAGTCCACTTTTCTTTAATAAGAGTTTGGTCTTGTAATGTTGCTGTTGTCCATGTTGTAATTGGAACGTGGGGAGACATAAATTTCATATGAGAAAGAAAGACTTCTTTTGACGTGCAGACCGTAACTAATGTGTCACCATGCCACCCTACGGTTAACATTCAGAGGCCGACTGCAAATGTGAGTATACCATTTCATCACTGGGCAGGGGGCAATATGTATGCCAAGTCGATGTATGATTTTTGATGCTGAAAAATGGGGTAGCCTTGTAAAACTGGATCAACTTACATGGTGAGAATATTTTTCTCTACAGCTTCCCATGCTTCTCTCCCTCCTTCTTTCCATTTTGCGTGGGAGGTAGTGAGCAACATGGTTTGGTGTAGCGGGGGAAGTGACGCACCAAGGGTTGAAAATTGGCAACCACATCACATAGACAAATTACTGACCCTGAATTTCCATAAGATGTTTCATCATATTATCTGGAGGAGATCAGCACCACTGCCAAATAAACTTTCAAGAAATCTTTTCAGCTCTCTAATCCTCTGCT
The DNA here is from genome assembly GCF_902713615.1 of Scyliorhinus canicula. Classification (NCBI taxonomy): domain Eukaryota; kingdom Metazoa; phylum Chordata; class Chondrichthyes; order Carcharhiniformes; family Scyliorhinidae; genus Scyliorhinus; species Scyliorhinus canicula. Next base: position 124,114,885 of record NC_052153.1, read on the forward strand.
CTGGAGGTTCTACTGAACCGCTGATGAAATTTCAGCAGATCACCAGAAAATCAGAGCCACTTTATCTCTCCAACATTTAAAAATAATGATTTTGGTGATTCCAGTTCAAAATTCATACAGCCATTAGAAATTTTATATCACATAAATAATTATTGCTTATATTTTAATTATGCTACTTTTCAGTCTCTGGTGAAAGTTAACATTGCTCTCCTTTAAACAGATGCTATTACATCAAATAGTTCTGTAATTTCCCAGCAGTAAAATTCTTGCTGAGCCAGTGGTTTTCCATTCATATCATATTATACTCCAGAGTATTTTGACTCATGTGAAATGACACCCACTGCTGTCTTCAGATGATCATCACATTATATTAGTCTAGTCAATGTACTCTCAGCTGCAGGCCACCACCTTACAGGCCTTTCTTGACATTCATCCTGACAGCTATTTTTAGACAGTGTGATAATCTTTTACACCAGTATAACCACTTTTAACTGCACCTAGAATGTAAATTCACTGCTGACGTGGACCCTTGTTTGACAGGTTGCATGAATTTGACATTGGAAATTTGTACCATGTATTTATTGCCCATCTCTAATTACCCTTCAATTGACTGAGTCACGAGGCTATTTCAGAGGGCATTTAAGAGTCAACCACATTTCTGTGGATCTGGAGGCAGATCATTTTATCTAAAGAAGATTAGTGAACTGGATGGGCATAGAAATCTTTGAGAGACAAGATGACAGTCATTGGTTTCGATTTTCCCAGTCCCGTGGTGGTGGGATCAGAAGTAAACTTGTCAAATACCATGCCAGGTCAGCCACCCAATGCATTCCCAACATTGAGTGACCTTGCTGGAGGCGAAAGCTACCCATCCAGCAATGCAAACTAATCAATTAGGCCCATTAGTGGGTCAATTGGGGGAAAGGTTATGATGTTGCCAGGAGTCTCCTGATCGTGACAGCCACTCCACCCCCCACTGTTGCATGTGCCCGGTGAGAAATTTGAGGCAGTATCTCCGCATCGACCAGGGAACCATTGCATCTCCTCTCACGCAGCCCAAATTCTAAAGAGGATGATGAAGATAATAATCTGAACAAATCAAACTGGTCACAAATAGTTTCAGTTCTGTGATGGGTGTGTTTATACACTTGTTTAAAAGTGCATTGCTAGATTGTACTTAAACTTCAACAGTATGCGAACAAATAAATCAAAATATTACCTTGATTCATTAAATAGTGATGATTAATGCAAAGTTAAAGAATATAAAAGTACTACTTGCTTTACATTTGGCGATGACAACACTTTGAGGTCTAAAGAGACTAAAGAGAGTTGAAATTCTGTGTAAAACAATTGGAGTAAACTTTTTCAAGTACTGATATAATTACGAGTGAAATACCAATCCTGTTGAGCAAGCTTTCTATGAAAAACATTACAAATGCCATTTAACATGAAACATAATAAGGTCATTATTTTCAGAAAGTCAGTTGATCCACAGTTTACCCACTCTGGTCACCCACTATAACATTATTATTATATTATTGAATACCTTTAACATCAGACTACTACACAAGTATTAATGGCATCAGTTAATAAGAATCAGTCAAAATTCAAAAATCTTTGGACTCTGGAATGGTTTCTGCAGATTGAAGGATAGCTAATATAACCCCACAATTCAAAAAGGGACATAGAGAGAAAATAGGGAACTATAGACCAATGGGCCTAATGCCGGTATCGGGGCAGTTGCTAGAGTCCATTATCGAGGATTTCATAGCACAGCATTTGGAAAGCAGTGGTGTAATCAGACAAAGTCAGCATGGATTTACGAAATGGAAATCATGCTTGACAAAACTACTAGAATTCTTTGAAGATCTAACCAGAAGAGTTGACCAGGGAGAATCAGTGGATGTGGTTTATTTAGACTTTCAGAAGACTTTCGACCAGGTCTCACCTAGCTGATTACTATGTAAAGTAAAAGTGCATTGGATTGTGGGTAGTGTCTTGAGATGGATAGAAAGCAAGTTAGCAGACAGGAAAGAAAAAAACGGAATGAATTGGCCTTTTTCTGATTGGCAGGCAGTGACTAGTGGAGTATCGCAGGGATCTGCGCTAGGATCCCAACTGTGCACATCATATAAAACAAAGAACAAAGAAAATTACAGCACACAAACAGACCAATAGCCCTCCAAGCCTGCCCTGCCATGCTGCCCATTTGAACAAAAACCCCATACCCTTCTGGGGACCATATCCCTCCAATCCCATCCTATTCATGTATTTGTCAAGACGCCCCTTAAGTCACTATCGTATCTGCTTCCACTGTCTTCCCCGGCAGAGTTCCAGGCTCCCACCATCCTCTATGTAAAAAATCTGCCTCGTACATCTCCTTTAAACCTTGTCCCTCGCTCCTTAAACTTATGCCCTGAGTAATTGGCTCTTCCACCCTGGGAAAAAGCTTCTGATTATCCACTCTGTCCATGACTCTTATAATCTTGTAGACCTCTATCAGGTTGCCCCTCAACCTCCGTCGTTCCAGTGAGAACAAACCAAGTTTCTGCAATCTCTCCTCATAACTAATGCCCTCTAAACCAGGCAACATCCTGGTAATTCTTTTCTGTACCCTCTACAAAGCCTCCACATCCTTCTGGTAGTGTGGCGACCAGAATTTAACACTATACTCCAAGTGCAGTTCTGTAAAGCTGCAATATGACTTGCCAATTTTTAAACTCAATGCCCCGGCCGATTAAGGCATGCATGCCATATGCCTTCTTGACCATCTTCTCCACTGCGTTTCCACTTTCAGTGACCTGTGCATCTGTACACCCTTTGCCTATCAATATTCTTAATGGTTCTGCCATTTACTGTATATTCCCCATCTGTATTACACCTGCCAAAATGCACTACCTCACATTTGTCTGGATTAAACTCCATCTGCCATCTCTCCACCTTAGTCTCCAACCAATCTACATCTTGCTGTATCATCTGACGGTCCTCATCGCTATCCGAAATTGCACCAACCTTTGGGTTGTCCGTAAACTTACTGATCAAACCACTTACATTTTCCTCCAAATCATTTATATGTTACAAACAGCAAAGATCCCATCACTGATCCCTGAGGAAGACCACTAGCCACAGCCCTCCATTCAGAAACGTATCCTTCCACTGCTAGTCTCTGTCTTCTATGATCGAGCCAGTTTTGTGTCCACTTTGCCAGCTCATCTCTCATCCCATGTGACTTCGCCTTCTGTACCAGTCTGCCATGAGGGACCATGTCAAAGGCCTTACTGAAGGTCATGGAGACAACATCCACTGCCCTACCCTCATCAATCATCTTCATCACTTCCTCAAAAAACTCGATTAAGTTAGTGAGACGTGAGCTCCCCTTCCCAAAACCACATTGCCTTTCGCTAATACATTCACTTATTTCCATGTGGGAGTAAATCCTGTCTCGAAGAATCCTCTCTAATAATTTCCCTACCACTAACGTAAGGCTCACCGGCCTGTAATTACTTGGATTGGCCTTGCTACCCTTCTTGAACAAAGGAACAACATTGGATATTCTCCAGTCCTCTGGGACCTCCCATGTAACCAGTTAGGATACAAGTATTTCTCTCAAGGCCACAGCAATTTCCTCTCTTGCCTCTCAGTATTCTGGGGGATATCCCATCAGGCCCTGGGGACTTGTCTACCTTATTGTTTTTCAAGACCACCAATACCTCCTCCTTTTCGATCCCAACATGACCCAAACTATCTACACGCCCTTCCCCAGACTCATCATCCACCAAGTCCTTCTCTTTTGTGAATACTGACGCAAGGCACTCATTTAAATCCTCACCTATTTCCTCTGGTTCACCATAGATTCCCTCCCCTGTCCTTGGGTGGGCCAACCCTTTTCCTGGCTACCCACTTGCTCTTTATAAATGTATAAAAAAGCCTTGGGATTTTCCTTAATCCTACTGACCCATGCATTTTGTGACCCCTTTTAGCCCTCCTGACCGCTTGCTTAAGCTTCTTTCACACTTACTTCCCAGTGTCGTAGCCTTGACAAATGTTTGTTTCCTTTTTCTTTTTGACTCAGCTCACAATATCTCTCGTCATTCAAGGTTCCCGAACTTGCCATACTTATCCTTCATTCTACAGGAACGTGCCGGTTCTGAATTCCTATCAACTTAAACTTGAAAGCCTCCTACATGCAGATGTTGATTTGCCCTCAAACATCTGCCCCCAATTTACATTCTTCAGTTCCTACCTAATATTGTTGTGATTAGCCTTCCCACAATTTAGCACCTTCACCTGAGCACCACACTTATCTTTATCCAACAGTACCTCAAAGCTTACTGAATTATGGTCACTGTTCCTGAACTGCTCCCCTAATGAAACGTCGATGACCTGGCCGGACTCATTTCCCAATACCAGGGCCAGTACGGACCCTTCCCTAGTTGGACTATCTATATACTGCTTGAAGAAGCCCTCCTAGATGCTTCTTACAAACTCTGTCCCATCCATGCCCCTAGCACTAAGGGAGTCCCAGTCAATATAGAGGGAGTTAAAATCACCCACCATAACAGTCCTGTTACTTTTACACCTTGCCAAAATCGGTCTCATATCTGTTCCTCTATTTCATGCTTGCTGTCGGGCGGCATATAGTAAACCCCCAACATTGTAACTATATTCTTCCTACCCTGAGCTCTACCCATATTGCCTCGCTATATTACCCCGCCGAGGTGTCCTCCCACAGTATAGCTGTGATATTTCCCTTAACCAGTAGTGCAACTCCCCAACCCCTATTACATCCCCCTCTATCCCGCCTGAAACATCTGTCTCCTGCATTTTAAGCTGCCAATCCTGTTCTTCCGTTAACCAAGTCTCTGTAATAGCAACTACATCATAGTTCCAAGTAGGGCAGCATGGTGACACAGTGGTTAGCTTTGCTGCCGGCGGCGCTGAGGACCCGGGTTCGAATCCCGGCCCTGGGTCACTATCCGTTTGTAGTTTTCACATTCTCCCCATGTCTGTGTGGGTTTCACTCCCACAACCCAAAGATGTGCAGGAAAGGTGGATTGGCCACGTAAAATTGCCCCTTAATTGGAAAAAATAATTTGGTACTCTAAATTTATAAAACAAAGTACTAATCCAAGCTCTAAGTTCATCAGCCTTACCTGTTACCAGCCATGGTGCCACTGCTCTGGCTGCTACTGTGTTATCCTCCTGATAGACAATCCCCCACAGCAATATCCAAAATGGTATACTTGATAGAGAGGAAAATGACCACAGGAGATTCCTGCACTGACTGCCTGTCCTATCTAGCGGTCACCTGCCTGCCATATCTATCTGCCTGCAGCTTGGGTGTCACTTCATCACTAAAACCCCTGCTATGATGCTTTCCGCCACTTTGAAGCTCCTAAGTGCATCTAACTGCTGCTGCAACCTATCCATGCAGTCAGTGAGGAGCTGCAATTGGGTGCACTCCTTGCAAATGTAGTTGTCCGAGACGTTGGGAGTACCACGGATCTCCCACATCTCACAAGTGCAGCACTTAATCCCTCTGGCTGACATTTCTATCACCAATTAAATTATTTCAGAAAATGTTTTAAACTTCCCTTCACTTATCGCTGCAGATACCCGAGGTAGGTCTTTATATCACTTACCTTCCCAGGATGCCCTCTGTATCTCTCCCTGCAGATTAATAGTTACAAAGCAAGAAGAAAGAAAAGGGAAAAAGCACCTCCTCCCACTCTGCAGTTAATTACCACAGTACTCCAAATTACCATGTTTCAATCCCACTTTGGCTGCCTCACTCAGGCTGTCTCCCACTTCACGTGAGTAAAGCTTACTGAGAGTGGTGCTTAGCCTCTCTCTTATGTAGAGCTCAGCTGCGCTGAGATGATCACACACCAGTTAGTTAAGCTTCAAACACAAGAATGTAATTTACACCTTTTGCCTCTAATCAGGCTTCAGGTGTGCATAGATTAATGATTTGGGTGAGGGAACTAAATGCAGTATTTCTAAATTTGCAAATGATACAAAGTTGAGTGCGAGTGTGAACTCTAAGGAGAATGCAGAGATGCTTCAGCGGGATTTGGACAGGCTGAGTGAGTGGGCATATGCATGGCAGATGCAGTATAATGTGGATGAATGTGAGGCTGTCCACTTTGGTAGCAAAAATGGGAAGGTAGTTTATTATTTGAATGGCCATAAATTGAGAGAGGTGGATAGTCAGCGAGACCCTGGTGCCCTTGTGCATCAGTCGTTGAAAGTAAGCGCGCAAGTACAGCTGGCAGTAAAGAAGTCAAATGCTATGTTGACCTTCATAACGAGAGGATTTGAGGATAGGAATAGGGATAGTAACGGGGGGAACTCATAGAAACTTATAGAATTCTAACAGGATTAAACAGGGTACATTCAGAAAGAATGTTCTCGGTAGTCCAGAACTAGGGTAATAGTTTGAGGAAAAAGGGTAAAACGTTTAAGATTAAGGTGAGGAGAATTTTGTTTACCCAGAGAGTGGTGAATCTGTAGAATTTGCTGCCACAGACTGTAGTTGAGTCGAAAACTTTGTGTAATTTCAGGAAGGAATTAGATACACCCCTTGGGCTAAATGGGTCAAAGGATATGGGGGGAAGGCGGATCAGGGTATTGAACTTGATGATCAGCCATTATCATAATGAATGGTGGAGCAGGCTCAAAGGGCCGAATGGCCTCTTCCTGCTTCTATTTTTGATGTTTCTATGTAAAATCAAATCAAATTGGATGTGCCCTTCTTGCTGGCGGGTTCTTCTGGTCCCAGTGAAGGTGAGCCCCAGCGGCGAGTTCTCCAGTGGTGTGACAGGTAAGGCGTACAAAATGCTAGAGACATTGGCGGAACCAGAAGATTCTGCCAGCAGCCAATTATAAGCCATCTCCACTGTGCCAGAACACACGCCATGAGGGGGGTTGGATAATCCGGCTTTGTCTTAAAGTTACTGATGAGCCATCAATTGCACGAGAGACGAGTTGCTATACAAAAGTTAGTCTTTAATAAGCTAGATCTTAGCCCTGTGGTTGTCTACAATAAAATGGACGACCGCCTGGCGTTCCGACTATTTATACCTCGGTATGGAGGCGTGGTTAACTCAGCCTCTCGACCAATCGGAGAGCTGTCACATGACTGGTCTCAACCAATCGGTCGAGAGGCACATGACCGACCAGGGCCAATGGGAAGCCGGTGTTCTGCACCAATGGCAGACAGCTATGCAAATCATATCACCACAGTTACATTGAAATTTTTCTCACTTTACCGGATTAAAAAACCTGTTAAGAGACACAAGCAATTGATGTTGGACATACAAAACTATAAGTGGAGGTCACTGAAAGTATAATGTTTGTAAAAAGTATAGAAGGACGTCACTATATCCTGTTGTATGCCTTTAACAAGGTAGTTATTGTCCATCTCAAGGTATGGGAAATAGAGATAAATATTTTCATCATACATCATATAGACCTGGTGACTAGATTTTGTCTTTCTACAACAATCTTCAGTAGAGACAAAAGGTATAGAAGGGACAGTGCTGCTCATTATTTTCTGGTTGCACTTCAGTCCCAAATCTTTGACCAGCTGGTGAAGAAGGGAGCACACAGATCAGGAGGCCTCATCATGTTACTGCTCCTAGGCCTGACAAAGGTAGCCATAAACATGTCCAGGCAGCAGGCGGTTGAGGGGATTGTTTGGCCCACTTCCTGTCTCTCTTCCGCAGCTATGTCCCTGCCTGTGTGTTCCTGGAGAGAGAGCACATGGTGTCTGCCAATACACTTGAGGCCTTCCACGATCTTTGGATACCAGGTCACTGGAATGAATCATTACCCCTCAGAATGTCATTTTAATTTGATTTAAGTTTATTTTAGAGCTTTGGGGCTGGATTCTCCCCTGGCGGGATTCTCCATTGCGCCTGATGCGCACCCATGCCCGAGGATTTCCCAATGGCGTGAGGCTGCCCACAATGGGAAACTGTGGTGAACGTATTGCTACTGCAATTTACCACTGTATTGTATTGTGTTATGTTGATGCCCCTGTGGGCTCCGCCTGTGGCTCCGCCCCCTCGGGGTGGTATATAAACCTGCAGCTTGCAGGCTGCACATAGTACAGAGCAGTCGCAGGCAGGCACAGATCTAGCTTATTAAAACCACTGTTCGCTTATACTTTTCGTCTTGTGTGAATTGATGGTCGCATCAATTTAATAAGCTACGATATCGCAATGGAAGCCGCTCTCAAACCTGATCGACTGGAACTCGACGAACAGGCAGCCAAAGCCGAAGGAATCTTATCACATTGGCTTCGCTGCTTTGAGGCCTACCTCGCCTCCTCCTCCTCGCCCGCTGTCACGGAGGCACACAAGCTGAGTCTCTTCCACGCCTGGGTGAGCCACAGAATCTCTTTACTAATCAAAGACGCGACCACGTATGCAGACGCGGTCAGAAACCTGAAAAGACATTACGTGAGGCTGGTGAACAAAGTGTTTGCACGGCATCTCCTCACCACACGTCGCCAATGCCCCGGGGAATCGCTGGAGGAATATCTACGCGAGCTGAGATAACTTGCTCAGAACTGTAACTACAAGGACATTACGGCCTCGCAGCACATGGAACTCGCCATCCAGGACACCTATGTGGCTGGAGTCCGGTCCAATTATGTCAGACAATGCCTGCTCGATAAGGGCGCCCTCGACCTAGAAGAGATTGTACAATTATCCACCTCATTAGAGGTAGCCTTCCAGATCCTAAACGCTTTCCCCTCCGACCACGCAATTTCCTTGTGGGCTCGGGAGGCGTGGCCATCATCCAACCCAAGGGTGTCCCAGGCCTGTGCTGCGCAGCTGCCCGCTCAACCCGGGGGGCCGTCTTGCTATTTCTGCAGTCAGAACCAGCATCCCAGGCAGCGTTGCCCTGCTCGGAACGTGACCTGCAGCGACTGCGGCAAGAAAGGACATTTTGGCCCGACCCAAAGTTCCAAAATTGCAGGCCTAACTCGCAGACTCACAGGCCCGCAGACACCGCAGCATGGCTACGTGCCTGCCGATATCACCCCCTTCTCATGCATCATCCACCTCGTGCTATCCGTGGGGGCCGCAATCTTTAACTCCGCCCGACAGGTGCAACTCATGGGGGCCGCCATCTTGGCCACCATCTTCAACCCAGCCCACCATGTGCGACCCATGGGGGCTACCATCTTGGCCGCCATCTTTGGACCACCTCGCTACCACCGACCACGCTGGCTACCCGCAGCTCAGCGCTGTCACTCTCGACGAGTCACAGCCCAAGCACCTCAAGAACTCCATGATGACCGTCCGGGTCAATTGCATGAATCACCCTGTCTGTTCGACCCCGGGGAGCACAGAGTGCTTCATCCATCCGGACAAGGTAAGGCGCTGCTCCCTCCAGGTTTCTCCCCTCCACTGACCACAACGTGTATTGTCATTGACGAGTACTCCGTTTCCCCTTTGCCGTCCCATGTCCCAACATGACCGCAACCACTGTCATTAAGGCCCTGCACAGCACCTTCACCCTGTTCGGTTTCCCCACTTACGTCTCGGGCTCCTCTTTTATGAGCGATGAGCTGTGTCAGTACCTGCTCGGTAAGGGCATTGCCTTGAGCAAGACTACCAGTTACAACCCCCGGGGAAACGGACAGGTGGAGAGGAGAACGCGACCGTATGGAAGGCGGTCCTTTTGGCCCTACAGTCGAGAAGTCTACCGGTTTCCCGCTGGCAGGAGGTCCTCCCTGATGCCCTCCACTCCATTCAGTCGCTCCTCTGCACAGCCACGAACGAGATCCCTCACGACCGTCGATTTGTCTTCCCCAGGAAGTCAATCTCCGGGGTTTCGATTCCGTCCTGGCCTATTCTCCGCCGGAAGCACGTGAGGAGACAGAAGTCCGACCCACTGGTCAAGCGGGTCCAGCTCCTACATGCCAACCCTCAGTATGCCTACGTGGCGCACCGCAACGGACGACAGGATACCGTCTCCCTCCAGGATCAGGTGTCCGCTGGTTCCCCAGCGACCATCACCAACGTCACCCCCCCCACACCACCTATCACCACCAACCGAATCCCTCACAGCGGCCTACCAGCTGCCCCCCTGGGGATCCTGTACACCGCCCACGCCCTTACATGGCCTGCCTACACCGCCCCTTCCACCATCGCCGACGCACCGTGATGAAGCTCTAGACGACACTCCCAGAGACAACGAGCCCGCAATGAAACCGGAGCTGAGGCAACCACAGAGAACGATTAAGGCTCCAGACAGACTCGATTTGTAGCCCACTTCACCCCCGCTGGACTTCAATTTTTAACAGGGGGTGAATGTGGTGAACGTATTGCTACTGCAATTCGCCACTGTATTGTATTGTATTGTATTATGTTGATGCCCCTGTGGGCTCCGTCCCCTCGGGGGTGGTATATAAATCTTCAGCCTGTAGGCGGCACTCAGTACAGAGCAGTCGCAGGCAGACACAGATTTAGTTTCTTAAAACCACTGTTCACCTCTACTAATCGTCTCGTGTGAATTGATGGTTGCATCAGAAACCACATTAGCTGGCTGGATGGACGGAGAATCCCGCTGCTGGTGGGGGCACGCCACACCAGAAAACTGGTGCGGCGGAATGGAGAATCCCACCCTTGTTATTTTTTTAGTAAGTAGTCTTACAACACCAGGTTAAAGTCCAACAGGTTTGTTTCAAACACTAGCTGTCGGAGCACTGGTCCTTCTTCAGGTGAAGGAGCAGTGCACCAAAAGCTAGTGTTTGAAAAAAACCTGTTGGACTTTAACCTGGTGTTGTAAGACTCTTACTGTGCTCACCCCACTCCAACGCCAGCATCTCCACATCTTGTTTTTTTTTATTATAATAGGTTGTCAGTACATGGTTCAAGTGGGGCTTTTATTTGTTTAAGGTACTTCATAAGAGGTAAAAATAGACAGACTAAAACTGTATTTGTTGGATTAGGATGTGGTTGCTCATAATGTTAAACTTTGTAAATTAATGCAAAAGTGGTGTAAAGATTGGCTTCAGTTCTATCCTTCACCAACTGGGTTTCTGGAACAGAACAAACTGATTTTTTTTTAATGGTTGAAAAGACAGAAGGTCAGTGGGAGGTGTTCAAAAATAATTGAATGTGATACAGAAACAATTTATATCCCCGTGGGACAAGAACTCTACTTGCTAAGAAAAACACTGCAACAAATGATTAAAAATGTAAGAGACAACAAGAACTAAAAGAGAAAACATGCAAAAATGAAAACAAGCACATCCTGATGAATGGGAAAGATACAAAGAAGAGCAAAATGTGGAAAAACAGATAAACAGCGCAACAAAAAGCAAGTATGAAAGGAAATTGGATGATGCCTGACCTGCTGAGAATTTTCTGTTCTTATTTCAAATTTCCAGTATCTGCAGTATTTTGGTTTGGAGTATTGTTGAAATTATTTCGAACAGGATTATAAAACTGGTCGACAAATGGCATGTGGATTGCACTATAATAACAGAGACTAATAACTGCCCTTAAGTCTCTGTAAACTGAATTTGTTTTGCTCCATTTTGCTTTCAATTCAAAAGGGGGTCAGTTTACATCTGGGCTGCAAATGCATTAACAGCTGAGGAGATCGATGTTATGTGCAGACACAGTATGATCAATGCAAACTATATTTACTGCACATTATTAACTTCACCTGGCGAATAATAATATGAGCTAATGCATGCACATATCACTTTCTTCTTTGGAGGCTACATTTAATAAGGTGAAATGTGTTAGTACTTGGCAATAGAAAATCATTCTAATTTTTGCAACAATTTCAGTATCATATAGTCCAGATATTAAACAGTCAGTTGGAAAGCAAATTTACTTTATTGTCACAATCTCAAAAGAGCAACATCAACCGCACTACTGAGCTCTTTCCATTTCCTGCTTCAGGTACCTCCGTAGTTTCTCTGAATGAGACCACCAAGTTAGTGTTGAATTACCAATAGCTTTCTTGTCGAGATTTGTGCCTAATACTTTATTGTCTGTACTTTATTGATGATCCATATCACCAATCAAGGATGGATTCAAACCAGGTTCCAGAGGTGAAAGGATTGGGAAAACTTTACCAGCCATTAAATGCTATAAATGCATCTTATTCAGTAAAATCAAGATAGTGAATCAAACATCCCACATGTATTTGTAAAGGACATGTCAGCCAGCATGGATTTGTAAAGGGTGGGTCATGTCTGATGAATCTGATTAAATCTTTTGAAGATGCTACTAAAGTAGTGGACAATTTATGTTAGATCAGATGTTCATTTTAAATCTGAGTTCAATAGATCTTTGTTAGCCAAAGGTTAAGGCCATCAAAGCGTAGATTAAACATCATATCCAATCCACAAGCACTTCCTTCGGAAGCCTAAGGATGAGAGTCTTAGATGTCTGTGACATATGCGCTGACACCAAGATCCTCGTGTACCAGGCAGCTATCCTCCCAACTCTTCTATAGGGCTCAGAAACTTGGACTACATGCAGACGCTGTGGTGAATCACAGTAGCGTAATTCACACTGTATTACTATGTCTCTGTAAACTCGGCACACGAGCAGTTGCGCTGCTCTGCCACTAGGGGGAGATGCACTGGGAGTGTACAGGAGTTTGTACTGGGCTCCACCCTTGGCTCCACCCACGGCTCCTCCCCCCTAACCGGAAGTATAAAGGTTGATGCTGAGAGTCTGCCTGCCAGTTCATCTGGAGTTCATCGTGTCACAGGCAGGCTCTGTTGTAAGACGATTAAAACCACTGTTCACTTCTAACCACGTGTCGTGTGAATTGATGGTCTCATCAATTTAATCATCTTCAGAAACAGTAAGGAATGACCATGGAATCAGCCCTCAAGCCTAACCGACTGGAACTCGACCCACAGGATGCAGAGGCGAAAGAAATCTTTTCGCATTGGCTCCGATGTTTTAAGGCCTACCTGGCTGAAGCAAGCACCCCAGAAACGACGGAGGAGCAGAAACTCAGTCTACTGCACGCGAGGGTGAGCCATCGTATATCTACTCAGCTAAACTGTACCGGCTCATATACAGAGACCCTGGCCCTACTCGATAGAATGTACGTGAGGCCTATCAATGAGGTCTACGCGCACTGCGGTTTTACTACACGCCGCCAGCGCCCTACAGAATCGCTAGAAGAATTCCTCAGAGACTTAAAAGCCTTATCCCGGGACTGTAATTATCAGGCTGTAACTGCTACAGAGCATAGAGAACTTGCTGTCTGCGATGTCTTTGTTGCAGGCCTTAGATCAAATTACGTGCGCCAGCGACTGCTGGAGAAGGGGGCCCTAAATTTAGAAGATACCGTTGAACTCGCTACAACTATGGAGGTCTCATTTCGTAGCTTCACCTTGTTTCCTGCCGACTGCGCGACCCCGTCATGGGCCCCCGACCAGCGACTCCCCCAGGCCTGCGCGCGCGGCCACCCAGCCACCATGCTGCCCCAGCCTGCCACTTTTGTGGCCAGCCCCAGCACCCGCGGCAGCACTGCCCTACCCGCAATGCGACCTGCAGCAGCTGCGGGTGAAAAGGCCAATACGCCGGAGTGTGCCTGGCAAGGAAGGCTCCAGCCCCTAAAACTCCAGCGGCACAATGTAATCACTCTCCGCACTCGCAGGCCCGCAGGCCCCGGAACGCAGCGGCCTATGCCCCGACTCCGCCCCCACACGCCACGTGTGATCCATGGGGGCCGCCATCTTGGCGGACCCCCACCACGCGGTCCACATCGGGCGATTCATGGGGGCCGCCATATTGGATGCCATCTTCCTCGCCGCCCGCCATGTGCGATCCACGGGGGCGGCCATCTTGGGCCCCATCCTCTCCACACTCAGAAAACTCGATTGAAGACTGCGACCTCAGCGGGCACTCATCGCAGGGCTAGCCCAGCGCAGCCGACCGAGCCGCTGACTACCCGCAACTCAACGCAGTCACACTGGACCAATCGCGCCCAAAGCATCTCAACAACTCTATGACGACGGTCTAAATCAACGGGTACAGTACACCGTGCCTTTTCGACTCCGGGAGCACTGAGAGCTTCATACACCCAGATCTGGTAAGACGCTGTTCGCTCCCCGTTTTCCCTGCACGGCAAATTATCTCCCTCGCTTCGGGTTCTCACTCTGTCCATATCCAAGGGTGCACCGTCGCAACTCTAACAATCCAAGGCGCTAGCTATTCTAAATTCCAACTATACGTCCTGCCCAAACTCTGCGCCCCACTCTTATTGGGACTCGACATTCAATGCAATCTCAAGAGTCCCATCCTCAGCTTCGGCGGACCCCTACCCCCACTCACTATCTGTAGCCTGGCCACGCTGCGAATCTCCCCCCCCTCCTCTCGTTGCCAACCTCACTCCGGACTATAAACCCATAGCCACTCGCAACAGGCGGTACAGCCTACAGGGCAGGGTGTTCATTCGTTCCGAGGTTCGGAGGCTTTTACGTGAGGGGATCATAGAGGCCAGTAACAGTCAACTGGAGAGCTCAGGTGGTGGTCGTCAAGACCGGGGAAAAATTCCGCATGGTCATAGACTATAGTCAGACTATTAATCGGTTACGCTCCTCAACGCGTACCCCCTCCCCAGGATTGCAGACATGGTGAATCAGATCGCCCAGTATCGGATTTTTCCCGGTGGATCTGAAGTCTGCATACCACCAATTCCCAATCTGCCCGGAGGACCGCCACTTCAGGCGTTTGAGGCCGATGGCCGCCTCTTCCACTTCCTCCGGGTCCCCTTTGGCGTCACGAATGGGGTTTCGGTGTTCCAACGAGCAATGGACCGAATGGTGGACCAGTACGGGCTGCGGGCCACGTTTCCGTACTTGGATAACGTCACCATCTGCGGCTATGACCAGCATGATGCCAACCTCAACCGATTTCTCCAGATGGCCCAGAAGCTTAACGTCACATACAACAAGGAGCAATGCATTTTCCGCACGACCAGACTAGCCATACTCGGCTATGTCGTGGAAAATGGAGTCCTGGGTCCCGACCTGGACCGTATGCACCCCCCCCTTAGAACTCCCTCTCCCTCATTGTCCCAAGGCCCTCAGACGGTGCTTGGGCTTCTTCTCCTACTTCGCCCAGTGGGTCCCTCAGTATGCGGACAAAGCCCGCCCAACTTTAAGGCCAGACTTTTTCCTCTCTCAGCTGAGGCTCGCCAGGCCTTCAACTGCATCAAGGAGGACATCGCCAAGGCTGCCATACGGGCGGTGGATGAATTTGCACCTTTCCAGGTTGAGAGCGATGCCTCAGAGGTAGCTCTAAATCAGGCAGGGAGACCAGTCGCATTTTTCTCCCGAACCCTCTCCGCTTCGGAACTTCGACACTCCTCAGTCGAAAAGGAAGCACAAGCCATCGTGGAGGCTATTCGTCACTGGAGTCACTACCTCGCAGGTAGACGGTTCACCTTCATCACCAACCAAAGATCGGTTGCCTTCATGTTTGACAACTCGCAAAGGGGCAAAATTAAAAATGACAAAATTCTGAGGTGGAGGATCGAACTCTCCACCTACAATTACGATATTATGTATCGACTGGGGAAGCTCAACGAGCCCCCAGATGCCCTCTCCCGCGGTACGTGTGCCAGCGCACAGAGCGCCGGCTTAAAAACCATCCACAATGATCTCTACCACCCGGGGGTCACCCGGCTCGCCCGCTACATTAAAGCCCGAAATCTGCCTTTCTCCACTGAGGAGGTAAAAGCCATCACCAGGGACTGCCCAATCTGCGCGGAGTGCAAACCGCTACAGACCAGACAGGGCCCACCAGGTCAAGGCTTCTAGGCCCTTTGAACGCCTCGCTATCGATTTGAAAGGGCCACTCCCCTCGACTAACAGGAATGTGTACTTCCTGAACATCATAGACGAGTTCTCCCGATTTCCCTTTACTATCCCTTGCTCCGATATGACCTCCCACACAGTCATTAGGGTCATTAGGGTCATTAGTATCTTCACCCTGTTTGGTTTCCCCAGCTCTGTACACAGCGACAGGGGTTCGTCCTTTATGAGCGACGAGCTGCGTCAGTACCTGCTCGGCAAGGGCATCGCCTCGAGCAGGACTACCAGCTATAACCCCAGGGGGAACGGGCAGGTGGAGAGGGAGAATGCGACGGTCTGGAAGACCGTCCTACTGACCCTCCGGTCCAGGAATCTTCCGATCTCCCATTGGCAAGAAGTCCTCCCCGACTCGCTCCACGCTATTAGGTCCCTCTTATGCACCGCTACCAACCAGACCCCTCACGAGCGACTCTTTATTTTTTCCAGGGGCACTACCACGGGGGTTTCGCTCCCGGCATGGTTGAAGACACCGGGCCCAGTACTCCTCTGGAAGCACTTCAGGGCGAACAAAACTGACCCACTCGTAGAGAAAGTGCTCCTACTGCATTCGAACCCCCAGTACGCCTTTGTAGAATTCCCTGACAGCCGTCAGGACACTGTATCCCTCTGGAACCTAGCACCTGCAGGATCCAACCCCCCCCACTACCACCGTCAAGTTACCTCTCACACTACATCCTACCCAACTCGCCCCCCCCGCACCTACCAGTTCGCTACATTTTGTTCGCGCGCCCGCGCCAGCTAGCTCCCAGCACCCCCAGTCCCAAGTCGAACCAGACGGGTACGAAGCTCGGGCGGAATCCGCCCTGGAGTCCGCCATCGTACCCCAACCGACGGTGCTCATCCAGACACCAGAAGGGGCTGCAACCCCGGTGCTCTGCTGATCACAGCGGACAACTCGGCCACCGGACAGACTCAATCTGTAAGCCACCACCCCCGCCGGACTTGATTTTTTACAGGGGATGAACGTGGTGAATCATAGTAGCATAATTCACACTGTATTACTAGGTCTCTGTAAGCTCGGCACACGAGCAGTTGTGCTGCTCTGCCACTAGGAGGAGATGCACTGGGAGTGTACGGGAGTTTGTACTAGGCTCCACCCTTGGCTCCACCTACGGCTCCTCCCCCTTAACCGGAAGTATAAAGGTTGATGCCTGCCAGTTCATCTGGAGTTCATTGTGTCACAGGCAGGCTTTGTTGTAAGACGATAAAAACCACTGTTCACTTGTAACCATGTGTCGCGTGAATTGATGGTCTCATTGATGGCCACCTTGAGATACCATCAATGCTGTCTGGGACCGATGCTCCGCATTTGCTGGGAGGACAGGTGTACCAACATCAACATCAGGGTACTTGAAGGAGCCAAAAGCACCAGCATAGAGGCCATGATCATCCAAAACCAACTCCACTGGGCCGCCCATGTGCTTAGGATATCAGAGTCCTGACTTTCAAAGCAAATCTTCTTTGCACAGCTCAAAAAAGGCTTCCAAACAAGAGGAGGACAAAGGAAGCACTTCAAAAACACCCTGAAGGCATACCTCAAGAAATACAACAGAGACGCCAATGCCTGGAAGACCCTTGCTCAGAAGAGGCCTACTTGGATGAACCTCCTCAGTGCAGGGACACAATTCTTTGAGGTGACCCAACGACAAGAGGAGGCTCAGAAAAAAAGCCTGAGAGAGGAATACTGGCGATCTAGGGTTGAAGGGGCTGGTTTAGCTCACTCAGCTAAATCGTTGGCTTTTAAAGCAGACCAAACAGGCCAGCAGCACGGTTCGATTCCCGTACCAGCCTCCCCGGACAGGCGCTGGAATGTGGCGACTAGGGGCTTTTCACAGTAACTTCATTGAAGCCTACTCGTGACAATAAGCGATTTTCATTTCAAGCACACCTGCCAAATATGCATTCAAAGGTCGGCTTATCAGCCATGCAAGGACCCACAAAACCTATGACCAGTAATATGGAGTATTTTAGGTGGACAATCGCATTCATTAGTGAGTGATCACTGAAGAAAGAGTAGGAGTATGGTACAATATTGATTAGGTTGCAGATCAGCCGTGATCTCATTGATTGTCTAAGCAGGCTCCATGATCTTAAATGACTTATTCCTGTCTTATGTTCCAATAAACATTCTGTTCATGACTAAAAGTACATACTTTTGTTATAATAACAAGGTTTTATGTTTTGGGATTGCATCTTTAATTTATGGTACAATGAAGGGAGGTCACGTGACCCGTTCTGAATTATGCGAACAGCAAACTTGGGTGGTTTGATTACTAAAGATTAAAGAAGGACATAGATTGTTTCAGTGGGAAGAAGATGCAAGGTTTTTACACTTCTGGACAATAGCAAAAGCATCCATGCAGAATTGAAAGTTAATTGAATTGAATTGAATTGAATTGAATTGAATTTAAAGAATTGAATTAAGCAGAACTAGGGGACATAGCCTCAAAATAAGGGGAAGTAGATTTAGGACTGAGTTTAGGAGGAACATCTTCACCCAAAGGGTTGTGAATCTATGGAATTCCTTGCCCAGTGAAGCAGTTGAGGCTCCTTCATTACATGTTTTTAAGGTAAAGATAGATAGTTTTTTGAAGAATAAAGGGATTAAGGGTTATGGTGTTCGGGCCGGAAAGTGGAGCTGAGTCCACAAAAGATCAGCCATGATCTAATTGAATGGTGGAGCAGGCTCGAGGGGCCAGATGGCCTACTCCTGCTCCTAGTTCTTATGTTCTTATGTTCTTACACACAGATTAAAAGGACACATTTATGAGGATACAAACAAGACTGGTCAGCTAACTTTTGCTGAAGTCTGTAGGAGAAACTCTTATCATGAAAAATAGTTCTGGGTTTAAAAGTTACCAGGTTGGGAAAGGATAAAAATGAATTGAACTAATTGGACCTGGAAAGAATTAATGCTACTTAAAGGACAATGTAAACATGTGAACAGTTATCACTACTTAAGCCCTATTTCCATACAATTAACAGGAATCACCCCATAGCCAATGTGCTCCCATTAATCAGCAGCCTCCCCAGCAAATGGTCATGCTGGGGAAGATTAGTACTCCTTTGTAAAAATGTGCATCTGGCGGAAGGGCTCCTGCGAGGAGGTGATTAGTCACCTTTACTCATAGGCTAAGAGCCTGGGGGCGCTGGGTTGCCACCCCAATCTTGGCAGGCGGTGAGAGGGGGGGCACCCTCACCTGGGGTTGGCCACCCTCACCTGGGGTTGGCCACCATGGAGTGTAAACCGCACGAGGAGGAGGACAATCGCTCTCTGTGGCTGTCAAGGTCACCGCAGTCCTGAACATTTACTCCTCGGGATAATTCCAGCGCTCAAGTGGGGACCTGTGTAGCATCTCTCAGGCAACAGCCCACAGGTGCATCCAACAACTAATGGATGCCTGTTTGCCTGGGCGGAAAACTACATCAACTTTGACATGGACAAAGCCAAGCTAGATGCCCAGGCAGCATGATTCTCTGCCATCGCCGGGATGTCCCAGGTCCAGGGGCTGATAGACTGCTTGCATGTCACCTTGCGAGTGCTGGGCCAGCTGGGAGTGCCCTATGTTAACAGAAAGGGGTTCCACTCCCTGAACATACAGCTTGTGTATGACCACCACATGAAGATCATGCCTGTGTGTGCAGGCTTCCCGGGGAGTGTGCACGACAGCTACATCCTGGGGCAATCAGACATCCCCGACATCTTCGAGGACCACCCCAGAGTGGTTGGTTGGCTTTTGAGTGATAATGGATATCCACTGAGGACCTGGCTAATGACTTCAGTACAGAGGCTAGAGACCGAAGCAGAGACTCGATACAACGAGACCCATGTGGCCACTCGGGCTGTCATTGAGCATTGGCTTGCACAAAATGTGGTTCCGATGCCTTGATCGCTCCAGTGGTGCCCTGCAGTACACTGGCCAGAGGGCCGCCCGCTTTGTGGTGGTCTGCTGTGTCCTCCACAACCTGGCACAGAAGCAGGGCAACATGATGAATTATTAAAAATAACGCAAAATACCTTCTTCAGCCATATCTGGTATTTTTCCCCAATACTGCTCTGTTAAAGAAATCAATGTCTATCCGAGGATAAAGTTCAATGGTATCACCAGAAAGACTGACATCATGAATCACTCATATTTCTATAAAACTCTTTTGTGCTTCAACGGAATGAGGAATATGTGGCCATCTCCAAGGAAGAGGAGGAGCAGCACAAGGATAATTTGGCAGTGCCTGACCAGCAGGGGCTGGAGGATGATCTCGGGGATGAACCGTAGGACCAGCTGGAGGCAGCAGAGCAGGCGACAGCGCCGAGGGTCCAGCAAGCCCAGAGGGCCAGGGAGGCCCTCATACTCGCCCGATTCACTGAGGACGTGGCCTGGTTCACCATTGCTACCTTTCCCACCACCCCATTTCCCACCCACCCAGGATATGTGTTATATCACTCCAGGGTGCTGGGACTGTGTTGGCACTGTCAGCGGGTCACTGTCGAGGGCAGGGGGGTGATGGTAACCCACAGAGAGCTGAGCACCAGTGCTCTCCAATCTATGCCATAGTGTGACCCCTGTCTGTCTGATGAGTGCTTACTCATACCCATCGCCTGCATGTGATGTACCAGGGTGGGTGTGGGGGGGGTGCATGCAGGGAGAGATGGGCCAAGGGTTTGGAGGTCGGCCCGCATTGCGGTGGAAAGTGTCAGAGGCATCATGCTGATTGTGGTGAAGGATTTTTAATGTTTCGCAGGGTCCAACAATGCCCCACCTTCTCGATGGTGCCACCGCACTCTCCCCACCACCCCCTCATCTTCTACTTAGCCCCCCATTGTACCATCCCTGCCCCGTTTCCAACAGTGATCCTCAACATGCTTAGCCTTCCTTGCTCTACCGCTACATCTAGTAATGTTCCCAGGAGGCACATCAGAGATTGAGACAGCCATCTACTTACCACATCCTGTGACCTTTGATGCCTCTGGCAGACATCCTCTGGGGACTCTGGGGTCGGAGGGCCCTGCCGCACTTGTCAGCAGCACATGCACAACCGTGCTCCCTGTCCCTTGTGCTGAGTGCTAGATGTGGCCTCATCAGAGTAGTGGAACTCGGGGAAGCTAATGGCTACCATCCCCACTCCATGGGACGGGTATCACCCAGTGCCTTTTCCTCCTGCTCGCTGCCCATAGGGCCCTGAGGTACACCTTGGGACATAGGGGCAGTGGGTTGGAGCCTTGACTGCCCCTGCATCATCTGGCTCTGTCAGCCCTGGCAGCTTCCCAATGTTTGCACCATCATGTTGACGCCCTCAGCGATGCTCCTCATTAATTGGGACATGCCCTGCAACTCCTCGGCAATTCCTACCTGTGACTGGGACAAGATCAGCAGCACCTCGGCCATTCCTATCTGAGAGCGGGACATGTCCTGCAGCATCTCATCAAGGTCAGCTGAGCACTGGGTCACGTTCCCCAGAGAGTTGGATATTCTGCTGAGGCCCTCAGCCACGGCCATCACCGACTGCGCCGCACCTTGGACCACCTTCACTAATGTTGCTGACATTGTGCAGCAGGATCTCCACTGGGGTCGACACCCTAGCAGTGTTGGCCTCATTGCCATGCATTGCACCTCCTGGGCCCATAACTTCTGGAACTCCTCCACTCTACTATGTGTCGCTGGAGTGTCGCTAACATCTCCATCTGAATGTCCCGGCCACTCCCTAATATCCCCATCAGCTCTGAGAGAGCCCGGTCCATAGGCTGGGACCCAGCTGGGAGCTGCGATCCAGCAGACCTCTGACTGCTGTCTCGCCTGGGCATTTCTGCCTCCACCTGATGTACATCAGCAACTGTGTGGTGCTCACCAGATTGTGCCCCAGAAGACTGACCATTAACGTTGCCCACCGAGATGTGTATCTCTGTGCTGGTAGAGGGTGGGGATGTCAGCTGTAACACCTCGATTGTGGCATCCTTGTTGCTCTCCGCTGAGGTGACCGCAAGAGAGACGGGGGGGGCAGCAATACTGGATGGGCTGACACCATCTGCTGGAGGACCTGTGGGAGAAGGAACATGTGGTCAGTGGGAGGGATGGTAATAACAACTTCCGTTTGATAGGTCCTCCGAGTAGGGCCCGGTGGATCCTCACCTCTGTGGCGCGCACCAACCTCCACATTGGTGACTGCTCCATCCTTAGCAATCCGAGTCAACTCCAGGGCCTTTTTCTCAAAAGTCGTGAGGATTCTTACGTCCGGCACCCCTCTGCCAGTGTAGGTCCTCTCCTGGTGATTGTGGGACAACTTATCCTGTGGAGACACAGAGAGCGCATTGTTAGCTGCATGCATGGTTTTCAAAGTGGTGGGGGGGGGGGGGGGGGTGTTGGTGAAGAAAGGGTTGGGCGTGTTGAAGGGAGAGGAGGTGAAGGGAAGGTTGGGGGCCACATGGAGGGTTGGGGAGGGATGCTCGCATGGGTGCGGAAATGTCTCGGGGGGGGGGGGGGGGGGGGGGAAAGAGGTTTGGTCTCAACTCAGCCATACAGCCCGGTGTAGGTCGTTGACCTTCTTGCGACACTGGAAGCCAGTCCTACCGGTCACCCTTCCCGAGTTGCTCTACCGAGGTTCCCACTACCACTTCGTCCCAGGCGGTACTGGCTGCCCTGTGGCTCACGCTCCTGCACCCTCAGTGGAACAGGACATCCCTCCTGGCCTCCACCGCATCCAGGAGCCTCCTCACGTCTGTGTCTCCAAATCATGGGGCTGGATGTCTCGGTGCCATGGCTGTGAGCTGAGTGGGCTTGGCTGTACAAGTGCTTTTTAAATGCTGCTTGACCTCGTTAGCGGAGGAGGGCTTGTGAGCACGGTCCCGACGAATTAGCTAGCAAGCCTTGATTTTTGGCATGAAGCCCGTGGGTCCTTGTTAAGTGGCCTAATTAACGTTGAACAGTGTTGCTAGGCCGAGCCCCGGGATGTTCGCGGCAGTTCCCGCTCGCTACCACACTTAGAAATCTTTCCGGAGAATCACGCCCTTTACCTGTCACCCTTTCAGCTGTTCACTGGGTGTTCGAAGTTAATGGTCTCTATGGTGTCTGAAACACTTCAATTTACTTATTTGGTAATGAAAATCTTTTTTTTTAGCTGATGCTTTCACTTTTGTACAACTGGTTCACAGCTTTCTCTTGGACAAATTACATTACAACAATATAGTAAAAATATATTCCTAGACTTTCCTAGTCCGAGTGCAGTACTTATTTTTTTCTCAAGTAACCTCATACAGATAACAAGAGTATCAAAGCTGTGATTAGATTAAATAAATGTGTTACTTTTGGATTTTTCCTAAAGTGCCTCAAATAATTTCAGGGAAATGTGTGGAATGTTACAAGCATAGCATTTTAAAAATAATTCAGATTTTTCAAATTTTAAAAAGGTACAATTCAGCAAATATATGCCTTAAAATTGTGCTCTTCTAATATTAGTTAATGAGTACTTGAGTACTTAACATCTTCAAATTAAGTTCCTTTAATTATGACATTTATGGTGCTGGTTGTTATGATCCCCCCTCCCCCCACTCCCAACCTCTCCAAATTATTTGACGATTAGTGGCTCATAAAATAAATGGCCTGCCCACCATCTTCCCGCCCATTCCTGACTTGTCTTCCATACTGCGGTGAGTGTGTGTGGTGATTGTCCTTTCAGTATACACAGCAGGGTCACCTGACCTAGGTGACCAATCAGGGTTCAAAATGCGGAATCATCCCAGATGGAGTAATTATCTGAGGCAGGGGGCATGCCATAAAACGCAGCAGACTTGCTGTTGCTCTTGCAGATCCTTGGAAATACATCCTTGGTTGTTCACAAATGAAATCACTGAAATTGCACCATTACGGGTGTAAGGCATCAGGTAGCTTGCCCGCCATTGGGCCAATTGCAGCCCTTAAATGGGGTGGCATGGTGGCACATTGGTTAGCACTGCTGCCTCTCGGTGCCAGGGACCTGGGGTTGATTCTGGCCTTAGATGGCTGTCTGTGTGGAGTTTGCACATTCTCCCTGCGTGGGTTTCCTTCAGGTGCTCCTGTTTCCTTCCACAATCCAAAGGTGTACAAGTTGGGTGGTTTGGCCATTTTAAATTGCCCCTTAGTGTCTAAAGATATTCAGGTTATGTGGATGGGTCATGATCAATGTGCAAGGTTATGGGAAACGGGCAAGGGAGTGGACCTAGGTAGGGTGCTCTTTTGGAGGGTCAGTGCGGACTCGATGGGTCAAATGGCCTCCTTCTGCACTGTCGGAATTCTATGAAGAGCTTCATTCCACCTCTGTCCTATAAGATATGCAGGGGAAGGCAGAAACAAGGCAAGCAATCCCAGTATCAGTGAGTAGATTATTGCTGCATAAGTGGCACTTGATAACACTGTTGATGACCCTTGCTATCACTTTACCTGATGGTTGAGAGAAGACTGTTAGTGCAGTGATTGGTTGAGTTGTATTTGTCCTGCTTTTTGTGTAGAGGACACACCTGGGCAATTTTCCACGTTGCTGGGTAGATGCCATGTTGTAGCTGCACTGGAACAACTTGGCTTCAACGTGGCAAGTTCTGGAGCACAGGTCTTCAGTCCTATTGCTAGAATAGTGTCAGGGCCTCTGGCCTTTGCAGTATCCAGTGCCTTCAGCTGTTTCTTCATATCATGTGGGGTGAATCGAATTGGCTGAAGACTTACATCTGTGATGCTGGGGGCCTCTGGAGGAGACTGGGATGAATCATCCCCTCGACACTTCTGGTTGAAGATTAATACGAATGTCTCAGCCTTGTCTTTTGCACTGATGTGCTGGGCTCCTCCATCATTGAGAATGGGGCTGTTTGTGGAGCCTCCTCCTCCAGTGAGTTGTTTAATTGTGTACCACCATTCACGACTGGATCTCACCTCGTTTTGTCTGTCTCTTGTTTATGTTATTTGGCATGCAAGTAGTCCTGTGTTATAGCTTTTCCAGGTTGACACCTCATTTTCCAGTACGCCTGGTGCCGCTCCTGGCATGCCTTCCTGGACTCTTCAATGAACGAGGGTTGATCAGATGCACCAATGCCACTGTGCTGCCTCCTCTGCTGGGCCTGTCCTGCTGGTGGGACAGGACATATATAGGAATGGTGATAGTATAGTGTATTATCTGTGAGGTACGATTCTGTGAGTATGACCATGTCAGGTTGTTGTTTGACTAGTCTGTGAGACATCTTTCCCAATATTTGCACAAGCTCCAAGATGTTAGTAAGGGTCAACAGATCTCGGTGTTCCGTTGTCGTTTCCAGTGCCTAGGTCAATGCATGGTGGTCTGTCCGGTTTCTTTCCTTTTAGACTTTGTAGCGGTTTTGATACAACTGACTGGCTTGCTCGACCATTTCAGAGGACAATTAAGAGTCAACCACATTGATGAAATTGGTGCAAAACTTAGAATATTTTTTTATGCCTGGTACTAATGCATTTCATCTTATTAAATGTAGCCTCTGAAGAAGAAAATAATACATGAAACGAAAATCGCTTATTGTCACGAGTAGGCTTCAATGAAGTTACTGTGAAAAGCCCCTAGTCGCCACATTCCGGCGCCTGACCGGGGAGGCTGGTACGGGAATCGAACCGTGCTGCTGGCCTGCTTGGTCTGCTTTAAAAGCCAGCGATTTAGCTGAGTGAGCTAAACCAGCCCATGCACAGTAAAAATTTAAATCTCAAATGCATCCCCCCCCCCCGGCAATCCACCCACTTCCTGAGGTCTGCTCAAAATCGTCCGACTTACCTGAAGTGTCGAATCCATCAGTCTTATTCTTCAAGGACTACTTCAAGTCCCAGCAGGGGATGCTGCTGTTCAGATTGGCCGGCAACTCTCTAGAGATTCCCTCTCAGGCGGGAATCCTCTCTATTGGGAGACTCAACGAACGCTGCCCCCAGTACAATTACCCAGCAGCTAGGTTTCAGGTGAGCGGCTGTTTTTGGGCATTTTGATCAGGGTGGTGGGAAATGTGGCCCATCCAACACCCAACTCCACCCCCCCCCCCCCCCCCCCCCCCATATACACACACGCACACCATGGAATTCAATCCACACCATGGAATTTCAAACCAATTTTAAATAAACAGATTAATCTTTTAATTAAATAGCGGATGGAGGGATTGCACACAAACACATATTGGCGTTTATATGTTCATATTCAAAGGTGATGATTTCAAACATTTTAACATTTAAATAATGACAAATTCTGTTGAAAAAAATTGCATTTATATGACGAAGAATGGATTCATTTGATTGATCACAAAACTCAGCTGTGGTCTGAGTCATGCTCCTCTCTGAATAGAATACTACAAATGATGACGAGCATTTTCTTTAGATAATGGCAAGTATTTTTATGGGCGTGATTAATGTTCCAGTGTAATTTATGCAGAACTAGGGATTAAAAACTGGTTAAAGAATTAGATGCAGCTTTGAGTATTACTCACCTCTCTGTTCCCTAATTTACCATAAATTAACCGAGAGTGTTCATGATGACTATTATTGGGCCGACAGCAATGTCACCATTGAACGAAGGCCATTGTTAGTTTTGTTTCAGGGATGTAAGCTTTTACATAAAATAATGACCACTATGACAGCCAATTACATTTCCAAATTCTCTAATGTATCTTCTAATAATGATGGAAACACAGTGCTATGCCTGTTGCACACATTCTAAATTTGATTTTCAACCAAATGTGAACACTTTCATCACCTGAATCTTCTAGCCAGAGAAACCATAGAGATTACACAACAGAAAGAAGCCATTCAGCCCATTATTTTTGCCCTGGCTGAAAAAGGAGAAAAAAGGAAACTAGCCATTTATTTTAATCCCACTTTTCAGCACCTGGTCTGTGGCCTTGCAGGTTACAGCACCTCTGGTGCAGATCTAGGTACCTTTTTAAATGAGTTGAGCATTTGAGCCTGAGCTTCGGGGAGGCGGGGGCATAGTGGTATTGTCATTTGACTACTAATCCAGAGACCCAGGATAATGCTCTGGGGCCTTGGGTTCAAATCCCATGATGGCAGATGGTAAAATTTGAATTCAATAAAAATCTGGAATTAAAAGTCTAATGCTGACCATAAAACCATTGCTGACTGTAAAACTCATCTGGTTCACTAATGTCCTTCAGGGAAGGAAATCTGCTGTCCTCACCCAGTCTGGCCTACATGTGACTCCAGACCCACACGGTTGACTCTTAACTGCCCCCCTCTGAAATGGCCAAGCAGGCCATTCGGTTCAAGGGCAATTAGGGAGAGATAACAAATGCTGGACCCAGACAGCGATGCCACATCCCGAGAACGAATAAAAACCATCAATTCAGGCAGTGAATTCCAGACCCCCATCATTTTCTGGGTAAAAAAGTTTTTCTTCATGCCCCCCCCCCCCCCCCCCCCCCCCCCACCACCCTCCTACCAAACACCTTTAATCTCTATTCCCTGATAATTAACCCCTCAGCTACTGGGACCAAGTATTTCCTGTCTACCTTGTGTAGGCCCCTCATAATTTTGTACAGTTCAATTAGGTCAACCCTTGGCTTCCTCTATTCTAAGGAAATCAATCCTAGTCTATCCAATCTCTCCTCAAAGCTGCAATTTTCAAGCCCTGGCAACATTCTTGTAAATCTCCTCTGCACTCTCCCCTGAGCAATTATATCCTTCCTGTAGTGTGGTGACCAGAACTGTACACAAAATTCCAACCATTTTCCTTTGTACCTGGTATGACTCCAATTAGCAAAGCATTTTCTCCCTGATTCTCATTGACTTCAGATTACTAACCCTGTTTAGAAGAAACTCTAAATTAAAGAAAAATGGGAAGGTGAAATGTGTTCTTTGTTTTATCCAAACAAAATAACATTTAGCCAATACACCTACTCAGTAATAGAGACTGCACTCCAAAGTAATTAATTGCATGTGGGTTGCTTTAGGTGTGCTAAGAGGTGAGACAAGCTGCTGTACAAATCACACTATTTATTTCCTTTAACTCTTTTCAGCAGAGGAGAAGCAGCTGATTAGTGAGTAGCTGGTGAGCTTTTATGTATTTCAGTAGAAATTTAATAATCTTTTAAATAGAGACATAGGGCAGTCTGAGCGAGCAAAATGTGTATCCTGTTCAATATGGGAACTCTGAGATACAGCTGTTAACCTGGACGCCCACTTGGAGAGGAAGTGCTGTCAGTTAGAGGAGTTCCTGCTCCTGATTTAGATATTTGAGCAGCTTCTGGGAACACTGTGGTGCATCCAGGCGAATAAAACTTTAGTGGCTAGCACACTTACAGATGTGGTCACCCTCCAGCTTAAGTGTATGCAGGCTGAGTGAATGTGTGACTGTCAGACAGATAAGAAGGCAAGTAATGCAGAAGTCCTCAAGTGCATCTCACTCTCCAAGCAGTATTCTGTAATTTTGTTTGGATAAAACAAAGAACACATTTCACCTTCCCATTTTTCTTTAATTTAGAGTTTCTTCTAAACAGGGTTATTAATCTGAAGTCAATGAGAATCAGGGAGAAAATGGTTCTTCCAGGGAGTGTAGCCAGAGACTGGTGCACCACACCACAGCTGCTCAGCTGTACAGAGAGATGTTTGGAAAACAAATTATACTAGATGAACAGACAGGTATTTATGTGGTTGAAAATGTGGGGCATGAACGAATGGCCTTGCCACACCTGACTCTGTGACCACACAAGCCCATCTCTCAATCTCCCAAGAGGCCTGCTGTGAGAATTGCAATGCTCAAAATACCTCATAAGATCGAAGGAGATCTTGCGAGATGTCGTGATTTGGATCTCACCCTTGCTGGGCGAGATCGAGATTACCATATTTAAATGAGCCATTAGGAAGAAAACCGGAGCACCCGGAGGAAACTCACACAGACACGGGGAGAACGTGCAGACTCTGCACCGACAGTGACCCAAGCCGGGAATCAAACCTGGGACCCTGACGCTGTAAAGCAACATTGCTAACCACTGTGCTACTATGCTGCCCTCAGCAGGATGGGTTGCAGCTGAACAAAACCAGGACAAACATCCTTGTGAGGTGATTTGGTAGGGTTTTGGGAAAGATTTATACTAACTTGGTAAAGGTGTGGGAAGCAAAAGTTTTATCATAGAGAAGAATATAGATGGCGCTCGAGTAAGAAATAGTAAGGCATTAAGTGGAGTCAGAGTAAGAGGGAATATAATAAGGTTTACTGTGCATGTATGTGAATGTTCGGAGTGTGGTAAATGAGGTTAATGAGCAGTACGCACAGAAAGCCTCATGGAAATATGATGTTGTGGCGATAAGGAAGAGCTTGCTCAAAGAAAGGCAAGACTGGATGTTAAATATTCCTGGATACAACATGTTCAGGAAAGATGAGGAATGAAACAAATGAGAAGGGGTAGTTGTATTGATTAAGGAGAATATTATAGTACTGGAGAGAGGATGTTCTAAGGGGGTCAAGGGCAGAATCTACTTGGTTAGAGCTAAGCAAAAAACAGAGGTGCCATTAAATTACTGGGTGGATTCTGTGGGCTTCCAACTAGTGAGGAAGATCCAGAGAAACAAATCTGCAAGGAAATTCTAGATAAGTGCATGGATTATAGAGCACATATAATGGGCCTGGTGTTAGGTGGGGTGCTCTTTTTGAGGGTTGGTGCAGCTTCAATAGGCTAAAGGGTATCCTTCTGTACTGTAGGGATTCTATGAAACTAGAATCAAAGATTGGCAGGCAAAACTAATGGAACACAGGCATGTGATCAAAGAGGGGTAGTCCAGCTATAGTCAAGAAGCATTCCCATAAGGGGAAGAAAGGGCAAACAAATCTGGAGCTATTTGGATGAGGAAAAATATAGTAAGTAAAATTAATTAATAGAAGCAAATTACTGTGAATGCTGGAATCTGAAACGTTGTTAACAACTTCAGATGATCAGCCCCACCTCGACCCATTTTTTTTCATTTCATTTTAACTGTCTTTTACCATTTCTTTCTTTCCTGCACCTTGCTTCTCTTTGCTTCCCCCTTCCCCTCCCCCCACACCTACAGTTCATCCTCTGATGTTAGTTTCTCTGCTGTTTGACCTTTCACATATTTTGTCCTCCCTGGGGACTGCCATTAGCACTCTTTCCCCTTGGTATCTGTGGCCATTAGCACCAAGTTTCCCTGGGTTTCTGTGGCTATGACTCATCTTTCATTCTCACTCCACAGTATAAATATTTCCCACTCTCTCTGTCTGTTAGCTTAGCTTTGACAAAGAGTCATCGGACTCAAAACGTTAGCTCTTTTCTCTCCCTACAGATGCTGCCAGACTTGCTGAGATTTTCCAGCATTTTCCCTTTCGTAAGTAAAATTAATTGCAGCTTGGTCGTGCAAAACTTGAGTGATGCTGAAAAATGGATAAAGGCTACCCTTATCAGATCATTGCTTGCTCTCCATTACAAAAAAATCATCAATGAGCCTAAGACCATCAGTTTTGGCCCAGTTTACCACAAATTACCCTGGAAAGCTAAGGTGCCTCAAACATTTAAGTACCAGCTGAAGCTATCCATTTCATGCTGCTACCATGCAGGAGCAACACAAGTGGCATTCTCCACCAACGGAATGCTGCTGTCAAACCAAAAAGACATTCTGCCTACCACACAAATGAGTAATGTGTTACATGAAACTCAATACCGGTAATGCCAGGTATGCAGGCCATCTCCCAATGATTGGTAGACTGTGTCAAACAGCATGTCCCTTCAGCTCTTCACAACAAGAAAAGTACTGACCGTACTCAATCAGCACATACTTGCAAAATTCAGAACATAGTGTCCAACGTTAGATGAGATTTCACAGCCTGATGGCACTTAATGAACAATCCTGAATGTGCCACAAATTACACCCACAAACAATTTTAGAGAATCTGTCAGGCTCGCAATGAGGCCCACTTATGCTTACCAGAAGCTACATATATTTGTTCATCGGGCTTGGCACTCTGCAGGTAAAAGGAATTTGTTCAAGTATTGTGCCTTTTTCAACAAAACAAAAGCCTGGGGGACAACGGTTCCCTGGTACATTCTCCAGGGGCTGGTTTAGCTCACAAGGCTAAATTGCTGGCTTTTAAAGCAGACCAAGCAGGCCAGCAGCATGGTTCGATTCCCGTACCAGCCTCCCCGGACAGGCGCCGGAATGTGGCGACTAGGGGCTTTTCACAGTAACTTCATTGAAGCCTACTCGTGACAATAAGCGATTTTCATTTCATTGCAACATCTCTAACAATCAGATTCCACCCGCTAACCAATCAATACCCTTTTTTCATGAAGCACAAATTGTTGCTCCCTTTGAAATTTAGAATTCTGGCATCAGTCCTTATGAGTTCAATATGAAATGCTTCAACAATATATCACTTTTTAATCTTTCTTTATTTTTTTTATTTACAGTGCAAAAGGAGGCCATTCAGCCCATCTTGTCTGCACCAGCCCTTGGAAAGAGCACCCTAGGCAAGGCCACACCTCCACCCTATCCCCGTAACCCCACCCTACCTTTTTGGACACTAAGGGCAATTTAGCATGGTCAATCCACCTAACCTGCACATCTTTGGACTGTGGAAACCCATGCAGAAACGGGGGGAATGTGCAGACAGTGACACAAGCCAGGAATCAAACCTCCTTTCTAGTAATACAAAAGTAAGATGAAATAAAAAAGGGATGGATATGACGGATGTCAGGTTGATAGTAGAAGTGAGAATCAGGCTGAATATAGAAAGTTCAGAGAAGTTATATATCAGAGTAACACCACTGGCTGGTGTAAAGTCAGGTGTTATGCGATTAATGTCATCGGAGGGTT
The DNA here is from genome assembly GCF_902713615.1 of Scyliorhinus canicula. NCBI lineage: Eukaryota > Metazoa > Chordata > Chondrichthyes > Carcharhiniformes > Scyliorhinidae > Scyliorhinus > Scyliorhinus canicula. The sequence goes on from NC_052153.1 coordinate 124,146,565, forward strand.
TTTGTGGTTTTTTGTGGAATTCACCATTGTACCCTCTTTGAGCAACATCTTGTAATCAACCCCATGCTCTATGTTATACAAACTTGACGAGTGCCAACTCTGTTACTTTCTCTTTGCGGCTTTTTTATAAAAATATAACAAAAGAGAAACTGGCGACAACATCTGGGCCGTAAAAGAAAATGGAAGGTAAACAACTTACAATGACAATTTTGTAAGTCAGAAGGCGTCATCCAGGTCTATACACTATCTGGAGTGCGGTCAAGAGAAATAACATCGACCTCCAAGGTGAAATCATCCTTGTGGCAAGTAAAAACAACTCTCAAGTGAATATTTGGAAACCGCAGTTTGTGGAGGGACGTCTGTGAATCATCCAGTCAATCGTGACAGCTGTCAGTGCAAGTAAAAGGTATTAGGCAATTGTGAATTACTGTGAATTACTGGAGGCTTACTTCAAACGGGCGATCAAAGATTTCAGTACACTTACTGTCGTAGTGGGTAGAGCTGCGGATACCGCGCAGGAGTCACTGAACTGGGCCATGGGAACATGAAACTACGGGGCTGCCGACTCTGAAACCTGCTGCCGGGAATTGATAGCGAGGCACAGGAACAGCTTGTTTGCTTGTGAGCTGTGAGTTTGTTACTTTAAACACAGAGAAAATAAATAACAGAGAAGATAGGGTGAAGGCTAAGTAGCACAGAACAGGGAGCTGCAATCCAAAAATGGCGGGAAAAAAAGGTAGCATGGACATGTTTGATGAGGAGGAGGAGAGATGGAACTCTTATGAGGAAAGGTTTCAGTTGTTCCTTAAAACCAATCAGACAGACCTGCTTACTGCAACCTTTCTCAGCTCAGTTGGGAGGAAAACATTCATGTTGCCACAGAATTTATTACTCGCAGCTAAACCTGGAAAAAGGTCAAAAGATGAGTTAATGACTGTCTTGCAAGAACATTTCTCTCCCCATCTACTACTAATACCTGAAAGATTCCGCTTTCACCGTCATGCACAGGAGGAAGGGAAAAATTTTTCACAATTTGCTGCATACCTGTGAAAGCTTGCAAAGTACTTCAAATTTGGCTATTTTGGATAATACACTTCCCGACCAATTAATTTGTGGCTTCAGAAATGAAGCCATCCAAAGGAAATTCTTGATTGAAGGTGCATTAACTCTAAAACCTGTTGCTGAAATTGTAACATCTCTGGAACTTGCTACAAAATAAGCTTTGCTCATTTGGAGTTTGAGCTGAAGTCTATAAGATGGAGTCTATGAGAAGCAATTTCACCAAGAAACTACTATATCATTGCTGCAGCCAAGCAGGATATATGGCTGGAGATTGTTGGAGCAAGGAGAACAAATGCAAAAATTGTGGTAAAGTTGGTCACATTGCCAAGGCATGTTGGTCACACCAACCTTCATCAGCACAAAAGAAGTGTACCAAGAAAAATACTGCCAAGTCTACTGGGCGGGTTTACCAGTTTAGTCATCCAACTGAAAATCCAAGTACCAAAGTGTAAAGTTTGCTTAAAAGTGTAAGCTTGGCATCCTAACTGTACAAGGAGACGAGCAACAATTTTGGGTCTATCCAAAATCAAATGGGAACACGACTAAGATGAAAGTGGATATGGATGCTGCAGTATCACTTATATATGAATCTGCCATCACAACTATCTGACGTGGTCTCGAGAACATATACCAAGGAGGTTGTGCTGCTGAAGGGCTTTATTAAGGTGACTGTAAGTTAACAAGCAGAAGTGGAGTTGCCTCTTCACATTGTTCAAGGAAACTTCTCCAGAATTGTTTGTGAGATATCTTGGTGAAGAAAGATTTAAGTGAAACTGGGCTGTCGTGAACCAACTTGTTGATTTTACGAATGATATTCAACCTCTTCTGAGAAAGAATGCAAAACTATTCGAGGAGTGACGTGGATCTATGACTGGGGTCGAAGTGAAACTCAAGATAAAGGCACACAGCGTGCCTCAGTGTTTGAAAGCATGGACCATACCCAATGCTATTCAACCTAAAGTGGAAGAAGAACTCGAGAGGTTACTGAAGACAGGAGTTATTGAGCCTGCTACCTCCAGTGATTGGGCAACCACAATCACGGTAGCATAGTGGTTAGCACTGTAGCTTCACAGCGCCACGGTCCCAAGTTCGATTCCCGGCTTGGGTCACTGTCTGCGCGGAGTCTGCACGTTCTCCCTGTGCTGCGTGGGTTTCCTCCAGGTGCTCCGATTTCCTCCCACAAGTCCCAAAAGACGTGCTATTAGGTAATTTGGACATTCTGAATTCTCCCTCTGTGTACTCGAACAGGCGCTGGAATGTGGCGACTAGGTGCTTTTCACAGTAACTTCATTGCAGTGTTAATGTAAGCCTACTTGTGACAATAAAGATTAGACTGGATTGGATTGGATATATTTATTGTTACGTGTACTGAGGTACAGTGAAAAGTATTTTTCTGCGAGCAGCTCAACAGATCATTAAATACATGGGAAGAAAAGGGAAAAAAGAAAATACGTAATAGGGCAACACAAGGTATACAACGCAACTACATAAGCACCGGCATCGGATGAAGCATACAGGGTGTAGTGTTAATGAGGTCAGTCCATAAGAGGGTCATTTGGGAGTCTGGTAACAGCGGGGAAGAAGCTGTTTTTGAGTCTGTTTGTGTGTGTTCTCAGACTTCGTGTGATGGACTGGGCTGTATTCACGACTGTCTGAAGTTTCTTGCGGTCCTGGGCCCAGCAGTTGCCATACACGGCTGTGATGCAGCCAGAGAGGATTCTTTCTATGGTGCATCTGTAAAAGTTGGTAAGGGTCAATGTGGACATGCCGAATTTCCTTAGTTTCCTGAGGAAGTATAGGCACTGTTGTGCTTTCTTGGTGGGAGCGTCGACGTGGGCGGACCAGGACAGATTTTTGGAGATGTGCACCCCTAGGAATTTGAAACTGCTAACCATCTCCACCTCGGCCTCGTTGATGCTGACAGTAGTGTATACAATACTTTGCTTCCTGAAGTCAATGACCAGCTCTTTAGTTTTGCTGGCATTGAGGGAGAGAATGTTGTTGCTGCACCACTCCACTAGGTTCTCTATCTCCCTCCTGTATTCTGACTCGTCGTTATTTGAGATTCGGCCCACGATGGTCGTATCGTCAGCAAACTTGTAGATGGAGTTGGAACCAAATTTTGCCACGCAGTCGTGTGTGCACAGGGAGTAGAGTAGTGGGCTAAGTACGCAGCCTTGCGGGGTCCCAGTATTGAGGACTATTGTGGAGGAGGTGATGTTTTTCATTCTTACTGATTGTGGTCTATTGGTCAGAAAATCAAGGATCCAGTTGCAGAGTGGGGAGCCAAGTCCTCGGTTTTGGAGCTTTGATATGAGCTTGGCTGGGATTATGGTGTTGAAGGCGGAGCTGTAGTCAATAAATAGGCATCTGATGTAGGAGTCCTTGTTGTCAAAATGCTCTAGGGATGAGTGTAGGGCCAGGAAAATGGCGTCTGCTGTGGACTGGTTGCGACAGTATGCGAATTGCAGTGGATCAAGGCGTTCTGGGAGTATGGAGGTGATGAACTTCATGATCAACCTCTTGAAGCACTTCATTACGACTGAAGTCAGGACCAACAGATGGTAGTCATTGAGGCACATTGCCTGGTTCTTCTTTGGCACCGGTATGATGGCGCTCTTCTTGAAGCAGGTGGGTGATGTGTTAGGCAGGTTGGGTCGACGTAGACTGCACTTGATGCAGTGTAGCGAGAGACAGACCTCCAACACTTGATAAGATGCAACACGATTTTATTTAACGTCTTAACTATTATACATGATACATGTTCAACTGTGGGTTGACACTATACTGACTTGACTGGAGACCTAGAACTAGCCTGACCCGACTTACTGACTACCACATGGTGTTTGCACTGACTAGCTCACGAACTCTGACTGTCTCAGTGGCTAGGTCCAGAGAGAGCGGGAAACCTAGTGCCCTCTAGCTTTATAGTGGTTGTGTCCTGTCTGATGATTGGCTGCTCTGTTCTGTGTGCTTACTGGTCATCCTCTGTGGCAATCACTGCCTGTCTGCACTCCATTATATACATAGATGTGGATTATGACAGTGGGGACCTAGGAGTGGAGTAGGGACAGGTTAAATATGTCACTGAACTCCTTTGCCATCTGGTCTGCGCAGGCTCTGAGTGCACGACCAGGGATCCTATCCAGGCCCGTCGCCTTCCAAGGGTTCACTTTCAGGAAGGCGACCTGACTTCGAAAGCTGTGATGGTGGGTATGGTTGAGTTATGGGCTGCTGGGGCACTCGACAGCGGATTGTTGGTTACCTGCTCGAACCAAGCATAGAATGCATTGAGTTCATTGGGGAGGGGTGCGCTGCTGCCGGAGATACTGCTCGGCTTAGTTTTGTAGCCCGTTATGTTGTTTAGTCCTTTGCCACAATCGGCGAGAGTCTGTCTGTGACTCTAGCTTGGTTTGATATTCTCTCTTGGCATCTCGGATGGCTTTGCAGAGGTCGTACCTGAATTTCTTGTATAGGGCAGGGTCGTATGACATGAACGCCCCCGATCTGTCCTTCAGTAGGGAGTCAATCTCGCGATTGAGCCATGGTTTCCGGTTGGGGAACGTACGTACTGCTTTCTTTGGCACGCAGTCGTCCACACATTTGCTGATGAAGTCTGTGACGGTGATGGCATACTCATTTAAGTTGGTCGCTGAGTTCTTAAATATGGACCAGTCCACTGTCTCTAAGCAGTCACATGGGAGCTCTTCTGTTTCCTCGGACCAGCACTGCACGACCTTCTTAGCTGGATTCTCCCGCTGATTTTCTGTTTGTATGCCGGGGGAAGGAGCACCGTCTTATGGTCTGATTTCCCAAAGTGCGGTCGGGGGATGGAACGGTCGGCGTCTTTGATTTTGAGTAGCAGTGGTCAAGAATGTTGTCGCCCCTGGTGAGACAGGAGATGTGCTGGTGGAATTTTGGCAGTACACTCTTAAAGTTGGCCTTGTTGAAGTCTCCGGACACGATGAACAAGGCCTCCGGGTGTTCTGTTTCGTAGTTGTTTATAACTGCGTAAAGTCCGTCCAGCGCCTTCCTCACGTCTGCCTGCGGTTCGATGTAGACCGCTGTGAAAATGACTGAAGTGAACTCACGTGGAAGGTAGTAAGGGCGGCACTTCACGGTTTGGTATTCCTGGTCCTGGGAGCAGTAGGTCGCCAGGGTTGCCTCATCCAAGCACCAGGAGGAGTTGATGAGGAGGCAAACCCCTCCACCCTTCACTTTGCCTGATGATGCCGTGCGGTCCGCCCGGTGATGTGGAAATGTCGGCGTTGGACTGGGGTGAGCACAGTAAGAAGTCTTACAACACCAGGTTAAAGTCAAACAGGTTTGTTTCAAACACGAGCTTTCGGAGCACTGCTCCTTCACCTGAGGAAGGAGCAGTGCTCCAAAAGCTAGTGATTTGAAACAAACTTGTTGGACTTTAACCTGATGTTGTAAGACTTCTTTCTGTGAAACAGAGCACACAGCAGTCTCTTACTTCCCTCGGAGACATAAGTCTGGCGTTAAGTTCATCCAGCTCGTTTTCAATTGCTCGGACATTTGTCAGGAGTATGCTGGGGAGAGGGGTCTTGAAACCGCATTGCTTCAGTCTAACCTGCAGACCGCCGCGTTTCCCTCGCTTCCTCGGTTGGCGGCTGCGACTGGATGATCCTGGGATCCGATGGGAGAAGTCTGACCTTGTGGAAGGTAGGTGATTGCGTCTGGCGGGGTCCAGGGCACTGGTTACGTTTCCGGGGTCACGTCTGGCAGGGTCCCGGGTGCTGGTTGAGGTAGAGAGGTTGCTAGGGGGGGGCATGTTTGCGATCCAGATGGGTTCCGGCATTCTGCGGGCATGGGAATACCCTGCAGCGCATTCTGCTCCTTGCGCGGGTTCTCTGCCATTTCGGGGGTCCTGGGTCATGGGCAGGGGCTTCCTGAGGGAGGTTGGGCTGAGTCCTGTGGTCCGTTCCCTCCCTGGGCACTCCTGGGATCGGGTCTTGAAGTAGGCCCGGTCGGGCCTGCACGTGGATTTTTCTTTTTTCCATCCCCAGGTAGGTTGCTGGGTGGGCCTCTCCGGTCGGTCGTTGGGCGGGTCTCTCGAGGTCGAGTCGGGCTGGGTCTCGTCATCGGGGGTTGGGCCGGGAGCTCCGGGGACTGGGCCGGATGATCCAGGGGCTAGCGTCAGTTGTTAGGCCGGGTTGGGAGCTCTGAGGTCTAGGTTGGCTCTAAATCGATGTCGGGGCTTCACTTCTGGTTTGGGCCCGATCCACTTCCAGGGCGTGGAGGTCAGGTCGGGTCGGGTCAAAAGGTCTCCACGGGCCTCGGAGGATGTTTAAGCCTGCCAGAAAAGATAAAAGAGAGAGGTTAGTAATAATGTTAGTCTTAGAATTAGATATTAAAAGATTAGAATGAGTATAAGTTAAGTTGATGCACTATCAATTGCGACAAGACAAGAGTCGAGAGTAATCGAGGCTTTATTAAACAGAGATGTGTTGCCTCCTGCAGCTGCTACTAGAAATGGCAGCAGCTCGGTGTGCACACACATTTATGCTCCGCCTACTGGGCGGAACCAGCAGGCAGGGTTCTACCCCCTTACCTGTAGTACAGGAGCCTTACCGTATTACCTCTAATGCACGTTTTGTACAAACAGTGGTGACTACCACATTCACCCCCTGTTAAAAAAAGAGTCCAGCGGGGGTGGGGGTATAAACAAGTATGTGAGAATTTAAAGTTTACAGTCTTTTGAAAAATTCCCAAATTTAGCCGGTCATGTGCCTTGATCCTCTGCTAAGAGCGCCGCAGTCCCGGTGGTGATGCAGGAACCGGCTTGGTCGCCTGTTACTCCGGGAGCATGTTGTCCTCATCTTCATCCCCGGGTGGAACCAGTGGAAGGACTGATCATCCTGGGGTGGGGGCTGTAGTGAGGTGCACTGGGGGGAGGGTGGGTTGCGCCGGGGCAATCGGAGGGGGGGGTTGCCGAGTGGTGTGGGGTTGTGGGTGGGGATCCAGCTGGTGCCAGGTCCCTGAGGGAGACTGTGTCCTGGCGGCCGTCGGGGTATGCTGCGGGTTTGCGTGCAGCAGCTGTACCCTCTCGACCAATGGGTCCGCCTTGTGAAGTAGCACGTGTTTGCGGAGGAGGACGGGTCCTGGAGCTGCCAGCCACGTTGGGAGCAAAACCCCGGAGGTGGCCTTTCTAGTAAAGGAAAGGAGATGTTCATGGGGGGTTTGATTAGTCGCAGTGCAAAGTAGCGATCGGATGGAGTGGAGCGCGTCGGGGAGGACCTCCTGCCAGCGAGAGTGTGGTAGTCACCACTGCTGTATATACATCGCATATGAGGTGTATTACAGTAAGGCTCCTGTACTACAGGTAAGGGGATAGATCTCTGCCTGCTGGCTCCGCCCAGTAGGTGGAGTATAAATGTGTGGGCTCTCCGAGCTGCAGCCATTTCGGCAGCAGCTGCAGGAGGCTACACATCTCTGCTTAATAAAGCCTCGATTACACTCTACTCTCGTCTCGTTGTAATTGATAGTGCATCAGGGAGACCGGGAGATTTTTAGACCGCAGGGCCAGCAGGACAGCCTTCCAGACCATCCTATTCTCCCTCTCCACCTGCCTGTTTCCCCGGGAGGTTGTATCTGGTCGTCCTGCTCGAGGCAATGCCCTTGCTGAGCAGGAACTAACGCAGCTCACCACTCATAAAGGAGGATCCCCGATCGCTGTGGATGTAAGCGGGGAAACCAAACAGGGCGAAGATGGTGTTGAGTGCTTTCATGACCGTGGCAGACGTCATATCGGGGCATGGGATGGCAAACGGGAATCTGAAGTATTCATCAACCACGTTCAGGAAGTACGTGTTTTGGTCGGTGGAGGGAAGGGGCCCATTGAAGTCCGTGCTGAGACGTTCAAAGGGGTGGAAGGCCTTCACCAGGTGCGCTCGGTCTGGACGGTAGAAGAGTGGTTTACACTCCGCGCAGACCTGGCAGTCCCTGGTGATACCCCTGACTTCCTCAATGGTGTAGGGTAGATTGCGGGCCTTAATGAAGTGGCAAATGCAGGTGACTCCTGGGCGACAGAGATCGTCGTGCAGGGTCTGGATACGGTCCACTTGTGCACTGGCACATGTACCTCGGGACAGGGCGTTGGGTGGCTCGTTGAGGCGGGGCGATACAAAATCTCGTAATTGTAGGTGGAGAGCTCAATCTTCCACCTTAAGATTTTATCATTTTTGACCTTGCCCCGCTGCGTATTATTAAACATGAAGGCAACCGACCGTTGGTCAGTGAGGAGAGTGAATCTCCTGCCGGCCAGGTAATGCCTCCAATGCCGCATTCAGTCCACAACACTGTGGACTGAATGAGTGGGCGGGCCTTATCTGCATAGTTGGGAACCCACTAGGCATAATAGGAGAAAAATCCCGGGCATCGTTGCAGGGCCTTAGGGCAGTCGGGGAGTGCGAGTTCAATGAGGGGGCGCATGCGGTCGGGGTCGGGCCCTAGAACTCCATTTTGCACTACATAGCCAAGGATGGCAAAGCGGTTGGTGCTGAACACGCACTTCTCCTTGTTATATGTGAGGTTCAGGAGTTTGGCGGTTTGGAGAAATTTGAACAGGTTAGCGTGGTGGTCCTGCTGGTCATGGCCGCAGATCGTGACGTTATCTAGGTACGGGAAGGTGGCCCGCAGCCCATACCGGTCAACCATTCGGTCCATCTCACGTTGAAAGACCGAGTCCCCGTTAGTGACGCCGAAGGGGCCCCTAAGGAAATGGTAAAGGTGGCCATCTGCTTCGAACGCAGTGTATTTGCGGTCCGCCTTGCAGATGGGGAGCTGGTGGAAGGCAGATTTCAGGTCCACTGTCGAAGAAACCTGGTACTGTGCAATCTGATTTACCATATCAGATATTCGTGGGAGGGGTACACGTCGGGCTGCGTGTACCGATTGATGGTCTGACTGTAGTCAATGACCATCCTCTGTTTCTTTACCAATCTTTACCACTACCACTTGGGCTCTCCAGGGGCTGTTGCTGGCCTCAATAATGCCTTCCCGCAGAAGCCTCTGGACTTCCGACCTGATGAAGGTTCTGTCCTGGGCACTGTACCGTCTGTTCCTGGTGGCGACGGGTTTGCAATCCGGGGTGAGGTTTGCAAACAGGGAAGGTGGGTCGACCTTAAGGTTCATGAGGCCGCAGATGGTGAGGGGTGGTAGGGGTCCGCCGAATTTTAGAGTTAGGCTTTGGAGGTTGCACTGGATGTCCAGCCCGAGTAACAGGGCAGCGCAGAGGTTGGGGAGGACGTAGAGTCAGAAGTTGTTGAACTCTACGCCCTGGACGGTGAGGGTGACGATGCAGTACCCCAGCTTTCCACGGAATGGGATCCAGAGGCCAGGGAGATTCTCTGGGTAACGAGGTGTACCGCGAGGGAACAGCGCCTTACCGTGAAGGGGTGGATGAAGCTTTCCGTGCTCCCGGAGTCAAGAAGGCAGGATGTCTTGTGCCCATCGACCTTTACCGTCATAGTCGCGGTTGCAAGGTTATGGAGCTGGGACTGGTCAAGCGTGATGGAGGCGAGTTGCGGTTGGTGTTGGTAGGCCCCGGGCTGGTCGGCGGCGGTGGCAGGCGATGAATGGCCAGACAAAGTTTCCGACGAGCAGGGATCCTGAGCGCCATCCAAAATGGCGCCGAAGGTGGCGCCGTCCATGGGGCGCACATGGTGGGCGTCGTTAAAGATGGCGGTGCCCGCGGGCCACACGTTGTCTGCTGGGAGGAAGATGGCGATGCCCACGGGCCGCACGTGGTCTGCGGGGATGAAAAGGGTGCCGCCCACAGGTCACACATAATGGGTGCAGGAACAATGGGCCTGGGGACAGCGGCGATCGACCGGGCCTGGCACACGGCAGCTAAAATGTCCCTTCTTTCCGCAGGCCTTGCAAGTTGCCCTCTGTGCCAGGCAGTGTTGTCGGGGTGCTTTGCCTGCCGGCAGAAATAGCACTTGGGCCCACAGGGTTGGCTGGCTGCCGTGCGGCGCAGGCTTGGGATTGGCTGGGGGCAGCCGCTGGTTGGACCCACAATGCCCATGAGGGCGCTGTGCGGTCGGGGCTGTATGCCATGCGGTCGGGGGCGTATGACTGTATGTTGCGGGAGGCTACCGTTAGTGAATTTGTGAGTTGCCTGGTCGCCGCGATAATAGGCGTGGCGGATGTTCGCCGACTGTATGCCCGTAACGAAAGCGTCCTTGATTAAGATTTCCACGGCCGGAATTGCCTGGCAATCACAGTTCCTTGCCAGGGTGTTCAGGGCAAGCCAGAAATCGTCTAGTGACTCACTGGGGAGTTGTTACTGCGTGGACAGGAGGTGCCTGGGGTAGAGTTTGTTGATCGGCCGGATGTCATTCCCTTTCAGAAGTGCCATGGCCTCAGTGAAGTTGGGCGCATCACATATAAGGGGAAAAATATTGGAGCTCACCCGTAAGTACAGGATCTGGAGTTTGTGTGCTTCTGAGGGTTGTTCTGTCGCTGATCCGATGTAGGCTTCAAAGCAAGCTAGCCAATGATCGAAGGCAGTCATGGCGTTGTCTGCTTGAGGGTGCAGCTGAAGGCGATCTGGCTTGGTGGGTAGTTCCATTGCTGTAATATCTCAGCTTAATAAATTGATGCGCTATCAATTACGACGAGACCAGGGTAGAGAGTAATCAAGGCTTTATTAAGTAGAGATGTGTTGCCTCCTGCAGCTGCGACTAGAAATGGTAGCAGCTCGGTGTGCACACACAGTTATACTCCACCTACTGGGCGGAACCAGCAGGCAGGGATCTACCCCCGTACCTGTAGAACAGGAGCCTTACTGCATTACATCTAATACACGTATTATACAAACAGTGGTGACTACCACATAAGTAAAAAGTGGATCTGTTGGGGAGAGCTCGCAGAGTGTCGTCTCACTCCGGCGCCATCTTCTGGACGGACCCAGATGCCTCCTTAGTATGTTATTATTATAAAGAGGATGATTCCATACAAATATGCGGGGATTACAAAATGACCATCAACCCTGTATGATGTGCAGATGTGTCCGACTTATCACAGATCCTTTTTGCAGGCCTCTCGGGTGGCCAAATATTGAGCAAAATTGATCTCTCTCAACCTGATCTACAAATGAACATAGCTCTTCAATCTCAACCAATACTGACCAGAGTAACACACAAGGGTCTGTTTTGGTATTGGAGGCTTCCTTTTGGGATAACATCAAAACCGGCTCTCTCCCAACAATCTATGGATCAGATCTTGAGTGGGCTATCCGGTGTGCAGTGCTATTTGATGACATTTTAATCACAGGTTAGAATGATGTAGAGCATGTAAAGAAACTGAAAGCTACTCTTGCAAGGCTACAACTACATAGTCTCGGGGTGAAGAAAGGGAAGTGTGAATTTTAAAAATCTCCTATTCACTATCTTGGATCCATCATCGACCAAGATGTTCTTCACAAAGAATCTAAGAAGATGTTGGAGATCCTTGATTCTCCACGACCGCAGAACATGACTCAGTTAAGATTGTTCGAAGGATGATTCAATTACTGTGGAAAGTTTGTACCGCACTTAGCAACAAGACTGAATGTAGCCTCTCCAAGCAATCTTATCTCTGGAGGAAAGGCTGTGAGGTTGCTTATCAAAATGTCAAAAAGAATGACAGGAATCAGAGTTATTGGTCCCTTATAACCCAATAGTGAAACTGCAGCTTGCTTGTGATGTATCACCCTATGGGGTTGGAACAGTTGTCTCACATATAATGCCTTCAGGCGAAAAGCGACCAATGGCCTTTACTTCCAGGATGTTTACTAGCGCTGAGTCCAACTATGCCCAACTTGAAAAAGAAGCACTCAGCATTACTTTTGGTTTTCAAAGGTTCCCCATTATTTATCTGGTCATCAATTTGCTCCACTGATGGACCACCATCCCTTAACAACAACCTTTGGGCTACATAGAGACCCCTGCACTCGGTTTAGTCGATTACAAAGCTAGACGTTAATCTTGTCAGCACACGATTACATCATCAAATATCGTAGGTCTTGCCAGCATGCAAATTCAGATGCTTTGGTTAGACTGCTGCTGCAAAATCAACGCGACCAAAAAGAGAAGCATGAATCGGATGAACACTTCAATGACATATTCTATATCTCATGTGAAAAATGTTCCGGTAACGTCTTCCTTAGGTGCAAAAATGTACTCAAGCACATCATGTGATGGGGGAGATGTTGGACATGATAAAAAAAGACACTCCAACACAAGAGCAGAAAAAGAATCCAGCCCAAAACCCTGGGCGCGATTCTCCGCCCCCCACGACGGGTCGGAGAATAGCGGAAGGGCCTTCCCGACATTTTCCCGACCTCCCGCTACTCCCCCCCCCCCCCCCCCCGCCACGGCCGCCCCACGACACGAATCGCTGCTCGCTGTTTTTTTACGGCGAGCAGCGATTCTTCCCTATCCGATGGGCCGATTTCCCAGGCCTTTACGGCCGTTTTCACGAATTTAAACACACCTGCTCTCACCGTTCGTGAAAACGGCCGCAAAGTGCCGTTCTGCACAAACATGCCACCGATTGGCACGGCCGCACCACGGCCGTGCCAAGGGTGGCATGGGCCTGTGATCGGTGGGCACCGATCGCGGGCAGCGGGTCCAATTCCCGCGCACTCTTTGTCCCTCCGCCGCCCCGCAGGATCAGTCCGCGGGGCGGCTGAGGGGCATGACAGACCGCGCATGCACGGGTTTGACGCATATACGCGATGACGTCATCCGCGCATGCGCAGGTTGGAGCCGTCCAACCCGCGCATGCGCGGCTGACGTCATCGTGCGCGTCAGCCGCCGTGAATCTTGGAGGCCGGGCTTAGCGAACGTTCGCTAAGCCTGCGCTGCCATTCTTCCCGGGGCCGCGATGCTAGCCCTGACCGGGGGGGTGAATCTGGTCCCGGGAGGGGGCGCAGAGGCTGCCGTGAAACACGGCCGGTTTCACGGCAGCCTTTACGACTCTCCGCATTTGCCTATTTTACCAGGCATACTGAATTGGCAGTACAAAATAGAGTGCTCGTTTGGAGGAGAATCCTGGAACAGCTTCACAAGGGTCATCCCCGTGTAGTCAGAATAAAAGAGTTGGCAAGAGGTTGGATGTCCAAATACAGGAGAAGGTTATGTCAATCCTGCACTGCCCTGAGAAATGTCCCTCCACTACAAGCTTTACATCCATGGGATTGGCCTTCCAGGCCATAGCAAAGAATCCATGCCGATTATGCGGGTCCAGTCGAAGGACACATTTTTTGGTCATGGTTGACAAGCATTCGAAATGGCCGGAGGTTGCCATCATGAAATCAACAACTATGGAGCAGACCATAGAAAGGCTTGATGAGGTATTTTCAAGGTTTGGGCAACCTGAACAACACATGAGTGATAACGATACTCAGTTCACATCAGCCAAATTTGAGGACTACCTGAAGGACTTGATAAGATGGCATCCACCATATCAAATCTGCCCCCAGCATCCAGCTACAACAGCTTAACTGAACATTTTGTACAATCGCTCAATCATGCAGTGAAGGTTCAGGAATAAAGGCTCTCTACCTAAACGTGTCAATAGCTTTCTAATGACATACAGAAACACTCTGTATTCAACAACACAAAACACATCGGCTATACTGATGTTAAAAAGGAAACTATGCACACAGTTTGACCTTTTAACTCCCCCTTCGAGAAATAGACTCCAGCAAATGTATTGGCCAAAACGGGTCCAATTTTGTATACTGTAAAATCTGCCGATGAACTAATTGGGTGTCAGAATATTGATGACTTAATGTCTGCACGTAGTGAGAGTACAGAAGCTGTACTGATGTTTTCACCACAGAGAGTATGGACATTTACATGCACAACTTGAGAGGACTACAACTGCCAAAATTACTGATTCTGTTACAACAGGATCATCCACACAACCAGAGACAGTTCCTGAGTTGGTTTCGCCAGATGTAACACTGACCAATGTACAGGAAGACACTCTTGGTACCCCTAGGAGTTAAGTTCCTGAAAGTCATGTTCTGTCAAAACGGGACAGATATCCACCCAAGAGACTTTCTTACTGATGTATATATGTATCCATAGCATAACAATGTTAGTTATGGCATAACGTATTGGATCTGTGTCAAAGCGTTTGATTAAGTAAAAATGCTGGAGCGCTAAAGGAGTAAAGAAGGAGGGGTGTTATGTATCAGAGTAATACCATTGGCTGGGGTAATGTCATGTGTTATCCAATTATGTTATCGGAGCATTTCGCAGGCTTTTGTGGAGTTCACCATTTGTACCCTGTTTGAGCAGCATCTTGTAAATAAACCTTGTAGTGATATGCATCACTGTATATACACAAGGGGTTAATGTAAATACAGTACAGATAAGTAACCACTTGAGGGAGCACCAGAGATGTATATATACATAGACAAACAGGAAGTGAAGATACTCTTCACAGGAACGGCAGCTGGTGAGCAGGACACAGACAGGCAGCTCAGATGTAACATAGTATAAGTGCTGGAGAGAGAACGAACTCATACAAAATAAAGCATCTACTTCAACTGTAAGACTACGAGCTTTATTCAGACACAAGGAATAATACAAACCCCTTGCATTCTGTTACACAAACCCGACGTGCACCACTTTGAGTCTTTCTCTTTCTTGCTACAACAAAGAATATAACAGAGAACTAATAAGAATCTTGGTGTTAAGCAAGCTTTAAAAATAATAATTTGGGACAAAATAAAGTCACTAGGATGAATATGAATTAATTAAGCAGAGTCAGCATAAATTTGTGAAGAGAAAATCACATTTGAATAATTTGCTTCCATATTTTGAACAGATAGCAGAGAGGGTTGATGAAAAAATGCAGTTGATGTTTTGTACATGGATTGCCAAAGGTAATTTAATAAATTGACATATAAACAGACTTGTCAACAATATTGGAGACCTGGAATAAAAGAAGCACTAGCAGTATGGATACAAAATTGGCTGAATGACAGGAAGCACAGAGTTATTGCGGACAGTTTTGTTATGGACTAGGGGAAGGTATATAGAGGTCTCCCAGGGGTCAGTGGTAGAACCTTTACTATTTCTGATGTATATAAATGACCTTGACTTGAGTTTTAAGGACGCAATTTAAAAATTTGTGGGTGATACAAAACTTGGAGGTGCTGTGAACTGTGAAAAGGATAGCAATAATTGTCAAGAGGATGTTGCAAGTACAAGCCTTCATTAGTGTGTTTTTGTGAGAGGCTTTATTTGAACTTATCTTTAGATGTCTGCCTCCAGAAGCAGAGTTTCATGGTGTGGTCAAATGACTACAGAAAGCCTAAGGTATCAATCAGACTGGTTACATTCAAAACTCAAACATCCCCTCTTTGATATTGAACTAAAGATATGAACACCCACTTTTTTATATGAAAAATTTATATATAAAAATAGCTTTTAAAAAATTCCAAGTTAATCTTTCCAGCAAACAAAAGACACATTTGCATGCATGATCCTGTGTGGCTGTGAGTTTCCCAAGCTGCCCACTATTGAGCAACTGTTCTCATGCATTGACAGTTGTTTAATTTACTAGCTAATCTCTGCACATGCATTCCAAACGCAATTTAAATCATGCACAAAATGCGTGTATATTGACATTGGTTGTTCTTTGTCTGGAGAGGGTCATTTCCATGGCCCTCGTTGTCCAGGTAACTGTTATTGTTCCATTGCTGTTGTTGGGGACGCTTGGCCCTCTGGGATTGATAGCAGTTCTGTAATCAGTGCAGCTGGTGAGATCCCTTGTCCCCAACTGCCTGATTGCTGTGAAGGAGCAGCTTCACTAGTTGAGCAAATATGCCCTGTATAACTGATTGAGATTTTTCCTGCTTTGAGCTGCCAACTATGGAATTGGGGGTCATTCTTTCTGGTACCTTTGTGTTATCTCAGAGGTGGTGGTGTCATGATATTGTCACTGGGCTAGTAATCCAGAGGCCCAGGGCTCTGGGGACCCGGGAAATAGTCTCACCACAGCAGATGGTGAAATTTTAAGGATTAAAAATCTAGAATTAAAAGTCTACTGATAACCATGAAACCATTGTCGATTGTTGTATGAACTCATCTGGTTCATTAATGTCTTTCAGCGAAGGAATTCTGTCATCCTCACCTAGTCTGCCCTACATATATCTCCAGATGTGGTTGACTATGAATGGCTTAGCAAGTCATTCAGTTGTACCAAACTGCTGAAAAGTCGATACCAGCCAGACCACACGGCATCAACCTCGGCACTTGGAAACAACAATGGCAAACCCAGCCTCACTGACCTTGCAACTTCCTCCTCACCAACACCTGGGGGCTTGTGCCAAAATTGGGCGAACTGTCTGACAGACTAATCAAGCAACAGCCTGCCATAGTCATACTCATGGGATCAAACATCACAGATAACGTCCCGGACACCATAATCAGCAACCTTGGGTATGTCCTATCCCTCTGGCTGGATAGACCCAGCAGAGATGGTGCAACAGTGGTATATACTTGGGAGAGAGTTGCCTTGGAAGTCCTCAACATCAGCTCTGGACCCCATGAAGTCTCATGGCTTCAGGTCAAACATGGAGAAGGAAACCTCCTGACGATTACCATGTACCAACCATCAACAGCTGATGAATCAGCATTCCTCCATGTTGAACGTCATTTGCAGGCTGAGAAGTGCAAAGAATACACTCAGAGTGGGGTCTTCAAAGTTCATCACTAAGTGTTGGTCAGTATGAGGAATTGAACAAACGAAAATGATACAAAATGGGATAATTAGTTAGGATAATGTAGAGGCCGGAACAAAGGAACTGGGATAAGCATGGCTTGGATGGGGGAATGGGTAATTGCTAGGATGAGAATGCTGAGTGAAATGACCCCCCCCCCCCCCCTCCCCCACCCAGGGCTGAAGAATGTGACATGAGCCAATCAGGATATATGGCCAGGTTAAGAAGTGTATAGGGATAGCCTATGGGAATTTTGCATTCATTACTGTTGCCTTATTTGGTCGTATGTATGTGAAATTTGATGCAACTTGAATGTATCTGTACAGAAATGTTTCATCCTTTGGGCACTCTGGCTGTGGAAGATCCAGGAGACATGGTTGTGTCCTGCTCTCCCAATAGAGTGAGTCACCCAGCTAGCTGGTTAAAATAAAGAATAATTGATACCTGCAAATCCGTCTCAAATTTTATTGAGACCAGACTGACGGCAAAATGATACAGTTTACAGATGATACAGTGAAAATATCATGTTCGGAACTTATCCTGTCACAATCAGAATTAAAAACATTGAAGTAGATGCAGTAGCAATATCCGAAATGTATCAGGGAAATTTTCGACCTGATTGAATCACTGAGTTAGAAAAAGAGGAATGGTGTCAATAGAAATCCGGAAGTCCTGGAGAGGGTACTTCTGGAATATCCAAGCAAGGATAGGAAGATACAAATCAAGAAATAGGGCCCTCTCTGCCTTTGACCTGTTCATTTGGGTTTCAGATGAAGCAACAATAATACAGATGATGTACCTGAACAACACTCCGGAGAAGAATGTTTCAGACAGTATGGGGAAAAAACTAATGATACAATCAGCTACGTATTTGAGGGAATTAAATGATAGAGCCCGGAAGAAAAACCTTACGGGTTAGAAACAAATCAAAATATCAAATTATTACTGAATAGTGAAACCTCCGATCAGACATCTCTAACTGGACGTTAGCTGATGGGTGATCTGTGGTCTCCAGGAGGCGCGTATTACACGGTGGGGTTATTAAGGGACTCAGCAGACAGCAGTGACTGACGAGGAAGCCCCATATTTTAAATGACAATAGTTCAAGAATCATGTCCTGTAAGTTGTTAGGGACTGTTGTGTATGGATTCAATTGGGTTGTAAACCCAAAAAGTTAACTGTATTAAATGTGCGAGTGGTGTTATTGCAAAAAAAAAGAATAATGGCAAGTATACACTTCATGCTGTAAGGAAAATGATAACGGATGAAAGGGGTTTGAAGAAAACTGAGCGATTGTCTCAAGTAAGCCAGTGCTGGCAGATTACATGGTGCAGTACAATGTTCGACATTAGAGTAAGGAAGTCAGGAATAGAAACAGGATCGATTGAAGCTCCTGCAATTAATAAAGCAAGATAATCAGTGGATAATACATAATATCATAATTTACCATTCCAATGAGAAACAGAAAGTACTTCCTACATAAATAAAAACCCAGTGAGGGATAAAAGACCTTTTAGTCACTGATGGACTGAGTTGTGTGCTGTTTCTAAGGGACATGAGGAAGCTTTTACGGTGCTGCTACCCCAAGGTAGTCAGATGCCTTGGAGGTAGTGGAACACACGGATATAGCTATTGTGTTACCTTCCTGAGCGGCGACAGCTATGGTTCACGGTGATTGGATTTGAGGAAAGAACAATACAAAGGGTCTATCGACACTGGTCTGCGAGATGGCTGCATTTACCATTGATTTCCTTGCAGTTTACAAATCATGACATGTACATACGAATGACAAGGATGAGGGATAGTTGCTAGTCAGTACAACTATAAGAGGCATATGAACCCTACAGCAGGGTTCAGTTCAGAGTTAGTTCTCATAGCTCGATCATGGGGTTTTACCTGATGCATGGATTGATGATAATTTTTATTATAATTGTATACTGTATAATCATTGGATGCCTTAATATGTGTTGTAAGCTGGCTATGGCTCGGATGATGCCGATAGACTTGGCCCATCATTACCCACCAAGATGACATCCCGTTACTGGTGACCATCACACCAGAAGGAAGCTGGACGGAGAGCCAGTGGCTGTAAAAATGTGATGAGGTATTTATGTACAGAATACCAGCTCAGTTAAGTTCTGATAACGGGCCCCATTTTATTGAACAGATTAACGAGGAGTTCTGCTCCCAGTTGAGCATACGCCAGCAGTTCCACTGTGCGTACTGGTCACAGATGGCCGGCTTGGTTGAGAGACACAATCAGACCCTCAAAACCAAATTGGCCAAATTACGAGTGGACAGGGGGTTAGCATGGTTTAAGTTGCTCCCCGTTGCCCTCTTCCAGCTTTGGGTCACACTTGCGAAATAGGCCCGGCTCTCTCCTGCAAAAATCTTTTATGGCAGGCCCATTAGAACACCCTGGAACCTCCTGTTCCCAGACTGGTCCAGTTTCACCTTATGACTAAAGAAAGGACTAACTATGTTCTAGCCCTCACTAAAGCCCTCAAGGAACTCCATAGCCAGGTTCGAGCGGCTCACCCATCACCATCCCCATTACATAGCTCACTTGAAAAATGAAAAATGAAACATCAGTGCAGCCTGGTAGTTATGTCATGGTTAAGAACTGGACTCGGAAAGGGTTGGAGCCACAGTGACAGGAGCCCTTCCAAGTTCTCCTTACCACCCCCGCTCCAGTTAAAGTGGAGGGGCGGACTGCTGGGTCTACCTCCACCACTGCAAAATGGTCGGTCACTAACCTGCCTCCTTTCCCCAGCACTGTTTTACAGGTGTGGAGCATGACGGATTGGATACGGGCCACCTGTGCTGTCCTCTGCTTTGCCTCACTTGGAACCCCATCTATACCTGTAATCCCGACCAAACTACAAGGACATTTCACTTATGCAGAGGTGACGTTCTCCGCTGCCCCCATGTACGAGTGCATAGTATCGACTCATGGAAGGTTATCAAGTTAAAGGACAATGAAGGGCTCATGAAACTATATCGGTCCCGGCGATGGGAAGGGAACATTGCATGGACACTGCCTTGTTTTTGGAGTAAATGTACATTTGATTTTGGATGTGATAAGACTGGTGCCATAAAGGTCAAATCAGACCATGTGGAGGGGGTAGGAAAAGGTTGTAGGGGAGAGAGGAGGAATAGCAAGAGGACGGAACAAGTAAGAAGGGAGGCACGACGAGAACGCAGGTTATCAGGAGGTATACTTCACTTAGGACCCAGAACGAGGGAAACCTGGGCAGCATGAATCTCTTCTACCAAATCTACCACCGCATGTATGGCCAGGGACGGGTTGTCCGCTACCCGAACCCCGCATCAGTGTCTAGGTTATTTTCCGTCTCACCGCTTTGGGGAACTCCCCAAAACGGTGGTTCACTGTCAGAGTTCCGAGCCATCGCCCGAGAAAGTTACTCTTCCTTACGATGCGGGTTCGGCCCCACCAGCTATTTGCCTTCCCCTTCCTCGGGATAACTCTCATCCACAGTATGATAAGCTTCAACGATGGAGGGCGTATATACCTAGCCACTTCACTCCCAATAGAGATTCCCGGTTGTACAAGAATTGTTTCAGCAGTGAGGGGTACGGCTGTTTACTGGCAGAGATGGAAATTAATATAACATATCTCTTCTCCACTTGTACTGATCGGAAGTGTCGCGTAACCCCGACATCAGGTCAATGTGTCTGTTACAACACTCCCCGTGTCCCGCTGACGCCAGGCCTTCAGCTCCTTTGTGGCTGAGCAAATGCCTCTCATCTCACTGTTGGGACTAGGGCTCTCCGCATTGCTAGGAAGCCCGAATGGGCATTCCATAGCTGGATAAACTGGGTTACTGGAGGATCCCTGCTCAACCGATATACTGATTGTGATGCTAGCCTGTATACAGATCAAGGATACTACTTCCTTTTTAATGACACAGCGACCAATGTTTTGTCACCTCCATTTTCCCCGCCAAATTGCTATCAGAACTGCCCCTCTGTGTGCAGGCAGTCTCAGCAGAATCCTGCGAGAGGGGAATCCTGAGCACAGCTAGGGATTGGACAAATAGGTTATCATGAAATGATCAAAGGAGGGAATGAGGAGTTGAACAAATGAATGTGATACAAAATGGGATAATTAGTTAGGATAATGTAGAGGCCAGAACAAAGGAACTGGGCTAAGCATGGCTTGGATGGGGGGATGGGTAATTGCTAGGATGAGAATGCTGAGTGAAAGCCCCCCCCCCCCCCCCCCCCCCCCCCCACCCAGGGCTGAAGAATGTGAAGTGAGCCCAGGGAGAGGAATGTGAAATGAGCCAATCAGGATATATGGCCAGGTTAAGAAGTGTATAGGGATAGCCTATGGGAATTTTGCATTCATTACTGTTGCCTTATTTGGTCGTATGTTTGTGAAATTTGATGCAACTTGAATGTATCTGTACAGAAATGTTTTGTACTTTGTGTACTCTGGCTGTGGAAGATCCAGGAGACATGGTTGTGTCCTGCTCTCCCAATAGAGTGAGTCACCCAGCTAGCTGGTTAAAATAAAGAATAATTGATACCTGCAAATCCGTCTCAAATTTTATTGAGACCAGACTGACGGCAAAAGAATCAGGTTTAACAAGTAGAACTACAATTTACTGAGCTGGTTGGGTCATGAAGGACATAACTGCTAGTCTGGGTCTGTGGCAGGTGGTGAAGGAGCCAACAAGAGGGAAACATACTAGACCTCATCCTCACCAACTTGCATGCACAGGTGCATCTGTCCATGAGAGCATTGGTAGGAATGGCAAACGTACAGTACCATCTTCACATTGAGAAGACCTTCCATCATGTTTTGTGTCACTACCATCTTGCTAAATGGGATGAACTTTAAACAGCTCCAGCAACTCACAACTGGGCATCCATGATGCGCTGTGGGCTATCAGCAGCAGGAGAATTGTACTCAACCACAATGTGTAAGCTCATGGCCCAACATATACCCTAATTCTCCTATTACTACCAAGCCAGAAGATCAACCCTGGTTCAATGAATGCAGGAGGGCATGCCAGGAGCACACGAGGCATAACTGAAATGAGGTGAAGCTACGACACAGGACTACTTGCATGTCAAATAATATTAGCAGCAAATAATAGACAGAGCTGAGCAATTCCACAACAAATGCATCAGATTGAAGCTCTGCAGTCCTGCCACATCCAGTTGTGAATGGTGGTGGAAAGATAAACAACTCACTGGAGGGGGTGGCTCCACATATATCCCTATCCTTAATGATGGAGAAGCCCAGCACATCAGTGCAAAAGGCAAGGCTGATTCATTCGCAACAATCTTCATCCAGAAGTGTCGAGTGGATGATTCAACTCTGCCTCCTTCAGAGGTTCCCGGCGTCACAGATGCCAGTCTTCAACCAATTTAATTCACTCCATGTGATATCAAGAAATAGAATCTATAGAATTATTAGAATCGCGACAATGCAGAAAGAGGCTATTCAGCCCATCGGGTCTGCACCTACCCTCTGAAAGAGTACGCTACCTTGGCATAATCCTCACCCTATCCCCATAACCCCGTAACCCCATCTAAATTGCTATCTTTGGACACTAAGGGGCAATTTAGTATGGCCAAGGTACCTAACCTGCACATCTTTGGACTGTGGGAGGAAACAGATGCATCTGACGGAAATCTACGCAGACACAGGGAGAATGTCCAAACTCCATACAGTCACCCAAGGTCGATTTGAACCCGGGTCTTTGGCACTGTGAGGCAGCAGCTGACAACTGTGCCACCGTGCCACCCAGTGCTGATGGCACTGGATGCTGCAAAGGCGATGGGTCCTGACAATACTTCAGCAATAGTACTGACGATTTGTGCTCTTGAACGTGCTGCGCCCCTCGCCAAATCATTCAGCTAAAACAAACACTAGCATCTACCGGACCTCATCCCCCCTCACCCCTACAGCCCAAAGATGTGCAGGCTAGGTGGAATGGCCATGCTACAATTGCCCCTTAATTGGAAACATTTTTAAAAAAACTAGCATCTGCACAGCAATGTGGAAAATTACCCAGGTATGTCTTGTAGACAAAAAGCAAGACAAATCCAACTCGGCCAATTACTGCCCCATCCGCCTACTGTCAATCACAAGTAAGGGAAGGAAAGAATCTTCAAAAGTGCTATTTAGTGTCACTTGCTTAGCAATAACCTGCTCACTGACACTCAGTTTGGGTCACTCAGCTCCTGTCCTCATTACAGCCTTGGTGCAAACATGGACAAAAGAGCTGAACGTCAGTGGTGAGAGTTACTGTCCTTGACAAGGCAGCATTTTTAAAAACAAATATTAATTTAAATTTTCCAATTAATGGGCAATTTAGCATGTCCAATCCACCCACTGTGCACATCTTTGGGTTGTGGTGGTGAGACCCACGCAGACACGAGGAGAATGTGCAAACTCCACATTGTCAGTGACCTGGGGCCAGGATTGAACCAGTGTCCTCCCCGCCACGAGGCAGAAGTGCTAAACACTGTGCCACCGTGCCGCCCTTACAAGGCAGAATTTGATGGAGTGTGGCTTCAATGAGCCCCAGTAAAACTGGAGTCAATGGGAATCGGGAAAAACCCTCTGCCTGGTGGAGTCATAGCAAACACAAAGGAAGATGGTTGTGGTTATTGGAGGTCAATCATCTCAGTTCCAGGACATCACTGCTAGTGTTCCTCAGGGTAGTGTCCAAGGTCCAACCATCTTCAGCTGCTTCATCAATGACCATCCAACATAAGGTCAGAGGTGGGGATGTTCACTGATAATTGCACAATGTCCAGCACCATTTCTGAATTCTCAGATACTGAAGCAGTCCCACTATCAACATCCTGGTGGTTACCATTGACCAGAAACTGAACTTGACTCGCCATATAAATACTGTAGCTACAAGAGCAGTTCAGAAGCTATGGATCCTGTGGTGAGGAACTCACCTCCTCACTCCCTGAAGCTTGTCCACCACCTACAAGGCACAAGTCAGGAGTGTTATGGAATACTCTTCACTTGCCTGGATCAGTGCAGCTCCAACAGCATTCAGGAGACTTTGCACCATCCATGGCACTCCTTCCAGAAACATTTGCTCCCTTTACCACCAACAACAGTGGCAGTGGTGTGTACCGTCTAGCAGATGCACTGCAGTAACTCACCAAGGCTCCTTAGGCAGCACCTTCCAAACCCACGACCACTACCATCTAGAAGAAAAGGCAGAAGACACATTGGAACACCACCACCTGGAAGGTCCCCTCCAAGTTACTCACATTCCTGACTTGGAAATATATCACCGGTCCTTTTACTGTTACTGGGTCAACATTCTGAACTCCTTCCCTGACAAAACTGTGGGTATACCTACACCACATGGACTCCAGCGGTTCAAGAAGGCAGCTCAGTACCACGTTTTAAAGGGTAATTAGGGGTAGGTATATAATACTAGCCAAGCCACAAATGATCACATTCCATCAATTCTAAAAAGTCTTGCACAGCTTGGTTCATTGAAGACTTCTGTTTATTCAAAAGTATATACTCAGCTGCAATCTTACCCTTTAATTCTTTCAGTTCAGCCCTGATGCAAGTATTTTCCTTTCAAACACTCGGCTCATGCATTTTATTTCACCATCTTGTGGTTGACTTCAATATTGTCTCCCTCTCTGTGAAATCATTTGTTTCCCTCGCTCGAGGTTCTTTTTCTGCTCTCTGTTGGAATATTCAGTGTTACTAGGCTAAGCTTTAGACTTGTTCCAGCTCAAATGAGTGGCCATTGTGTCTCATCCTTGATCTGCAACTTAGAGATCTTCCTTCTTGCATTGGCCTATCAGACTAATTCATACTCTCACTATGATTTTGTGCCATCATATAGCCTCAATATTACTTTTGAAGCTTCATTTTCAGATAACCATGTTGAGCCACTTCACACAACTCTGTGAAGATCATTACATTGCATGATACACAAGTATCTCTCTCTTGCTTCTTCTTCACTTTATAATTTTCTGCTGTGGTCCTCTTGTGATCATCATAAAACATTTCTCACAATGCACTAATGACTCCAGCCTGTTGTACAGTATAGTTCTTCATCAGACACGCCTGCTGAAATCTCTCCAGTGGCCATCTGTAGTTTCTTGATTTGCAACTTCCTGGCCAAGCGCTGGTATGCAAAATTCTGCTCTACAATACTTACATCCTGAATTTTTTCTCTGATTTCCCAACTCTTTTGGCCTGCACGATCTCTCAGCATAATATACGTCCTGGTCTGCTCTGCCATACATATGCCACAGCTGTTGTTTCACAGCTTCTGCATTTTTGCACATGTCTATCACTGTCCTTAATGTCAATTTCTATCTTTCAGTCAACCTGCTCTCACCAAGGCATCTCTCAAATCTAGAAACAATCTATCTTTAGTCAGATCACCTTTCAGCTGTCCAAGTTCACATGATTCTGCCACATGCATTATTGCCATAATGTACCACAGTGACCTAATTTTCACTCTGAACTCTAGTGTTGAAAACATATCGATTATATGTAACATTCACTCGGGGTTCAAAATGTACGTTCAAGGCTCTCAAAATCTCTGTTGTCTTTTTGCTTTGCTCACCTATTAGACTTAGAGTTGTATACACATTGTGTCAGTCCCTCACCAGTAGTGTTAGAAGTGTGGCTATTCTTATCGGTTCAGACATATTAATTAAGTCTGTTACTATCTCATAGATTTGCCATTATAAGCGCAAAAAACTATCAGGTTTGCCACACGTCACCATCCAATGTTACTGGAGATAGGATTGGAAATTTAATTGCAGCCATTTCAATTCACTGCAATTTACTTGCAGTCCTCATCTGTTTCCTTTTTCTCTGCAGTGGTCCCTTCACTTGCAGCCAGTGTGTGCTTTTCTTTTGTCTCTTGCAGCCTTGCAGCCTTTGTCTGTTTTCCTTTGTTTTTTCAGCTGCCTTTCTTGTGCAAATTTTGAACATTTCTGTGTTCCTCGGTTCTCACTGCATTTCGAAAGTCTATTTTTGTTTATCGTTCTCTGACACCTCTGATAGAGGTATT
This sequence comes from Scyliorhinus canicula, assembly GCF_902713615.1. Taxonomy (NCBI): domain Eukaryota; kingdom Metazoa; phylum Chordata; class Chondrichthyes; order Carcharhiniformes; family Scyliorhinidae; genus Scyliorhinus; species Scyliorhinus canicula. Next base: position 124,172,431 of record NC_052153.1, read on the forward strand.
CAAAATCATGAAGGATATGGAAAGGGTAGATAAGATAAAATGGCTCCTGGTGCTCGAAGAGACATGAACCAAAAGGCACCAATTTAAGGTGATTAGCAAAAGAAGCATTGGAAACATGTAGATATCTTTTAAAATGCAGTGAGCAGTTAGGATCTGGAATGCACTGGCTGAGAATTTAACACAGGGAGATTCAGTTGGGGCTTTCAAAAGAGGATTGGAAGTGGGTGGCATGTGGCTCAGTGGTTAGCACTGGGACTGCAGCGCTAAGGACCTGGGTTTGAATCCTGGCCCTGGATCACTGCCTGTGGAGTTTGCACATTCTCCCCTTGTCTACGTGAGTTCCACCCCCACAACCCAAAGATGTGCTGGTTAGGTGGAGTGGCCATGCTAAATTGCCCCTTAATTGGAAAACAAAATAATTGGCTACTCTAAATTTAAAAAGAAAGAGGATTGGACGGTTATCTGAAGAGAGAACATTTTCTGGGCTACAGGAGAAAAGGGGGGAGTGGGCGAGCGGGTAAAGTGGACTGAGTGACTTGCTCTTGCAGATCGCCCACATGGATGCAACAGGCCAAATGGCATTCATCTATGCTGGAATCATTCTCTGATTCTTTAACTTTCCACTTACAGCTAATATAAAAATAAAGACACAGATCCACTGATATATTTCACTTCATAATCTTTGAAATCATTCACGATCAAGTTTAATTGCTCAATAATTAAAAATGCAGCAGCAATTGAAATAATTAGATTATCTATTGCCTTATCAATTTATTTTTTGTGTTTTAGTTTTGAATACATAAGCACATAGTACAAATGCAAAGTAATATAATGATCATTGAAATTATAGTATCAGATTGCAAAATCACACAAGACATGCCGTATTTTTAGTGAAAACAGGCCCACAATATCAAATGGCCCTGAATTAGCACACATTGGAAATTCAGAATAAATTCATCAATCATGCAATCTTAGTGAGAAGTGGTACTCGGAAGGATTGGGGAGCGAAAACAACATTGCAGGATCAATTCTTCAATTCGCATTCCCATCAGAGTGGCTCTTCATTTGGAATAGTGGGTCCATAAATTCACCTTTAAATTTGGTAATCTTGCTCTGAAAATCTGAAATTATAATCAGAAACCGAAATATCAGATTAGTGTTTAAGGAGGTCTTCTGAAATTGGGATGGTAGGGTATTTTAATGGAATCCAACAATCCTTACCGTGAATGAGACTATTCGGCCTATTGGGTCTGCACTGACCCTCTGGAAGAACACCCTACCTAGTCCCACTCCTGCCTTATCCCTGTAACGCCGCAACGCCTTAAACATGGCCAATCCACGTTACATGCACGTCTTTGGACTGTGGGAGGAAACCGGAGTACACATGGAGAGTGTTCAAATTCCACGCAGACAGTCACCCAAGACTGTAACCGATCGCAGGTCGCTGATTTGTCAGGCCCTGTGCCATCGCGCCACCCCATTTATTGGCCTCAATTAACCCAAGGTTGGGCAGGCTGTCTAATGCCTTACACCCTGTCATGGTTCACTTTCAGACATTTATTTATAACGATCTACAAGAGCAGCAGCATATCTGCTGCTAGTTCTGGAATGTCTCCTGCTTCAGAGAACTACTTCCCCTAGGATGAATGAGGTAATTTAAACTTTACTTTATAATTAGTTGTGGCATACTCAGAATAAAATACTCAAATTCCACATTATGTGCACATGCTGATTTTTAGACAAGTGAACAAATTTTAAATTTTGCAGCTACTCTTTCCAGGAGATCTGCTGTCGGGGCATATCACGCGCACCTATCTTGTATCATCCTCACAATTCCATCATAGCACCTCTGCATTAGCCCTGTGATATCAATCTTCCAGCTTCACTGAGGTCAACAATACTTTCTGCTGCCCTCCATTTTACTCTCTAGAAGAGACCTCCGCAGCCTTTCAGCTCTGATCAAATTGTCAAAACATTGACATTTTAATTTTTTTTAAATTCTTTCACGGGTGTGGAAGTTGCTGGCTAGGACAGCGCTGTCCTTTAAATGGTGGTGGAGAGCTTTCTTCTTGAACTGCTGCAGTCCATGTGGTGTAGGTACACCCACAGTGCTGTTATGGAGGGAGTTCCAGGATTTTAACCCAGCGACAGTGAAGGAACGGTGATATATTTCCAAGTGAGGATGGTTTGTGTCTTTGAGGGAATGTTCCAAGTGGTGGTGTTCCCTTTTTTAAAAATCACCTGGGGTTGCCATGGATTTCTCGCAAGTCTCCACTTTGATTTTGGTGGAAGATCTTCAGAAATTCTCGAGAAATGGTACTAGTGATATTTAAACATTTCTGCCAAAGCTGGGAGCATTGCTGTGGAAACTCAATTCCAAATTTTTGCTTCTACTACCCCACCTGGTGGATATTCCAATTGTTTAGCACTCTTTGAGTGAAAAGAGTATTGAAAATATATTTTGTATCTGAAAGATGTGAGGCCAATGTCAGCGGGTTACCATACAAGGCAGGAGAGTGACGATAACTTGGTGTGAGGAAAGCTCTGGTGCTCCTCAGTTTCTGCTGAAGTCTACTCCTGTCTTTCTGCTGACAGCTCACACCCATCCTCTGAACCGGATCTGTCTCGGGGGCTTGACATCATGCACCACTAGGTAGGTGGGGGCGTGGCAGGGGAACAGGGGGCGGGGTGCAGGCAGGCCCACTATGAAGGTTAATGTGACAGAGACTTCACATGTATGAGGTGTGACATGTTTTAAGAGTGAACATTTTAATGTGACAGATTTACATTCACCCCAGCTATGGATAGTTACCTCACCGATGCCCATAGTGATGCTCATTTTTCTTGACCTTCAAAGGTCCACTGCTATGTCTAGGGGTGTCCCCAGGGTGCATATCAGAGGTGGAGGCAGCCTACTGTTTTCTGTACCTTATGACCTTTGGCGGACGTCCTCTGAAGGGCCTGCAGTCGGGGGGTGGGGGGGTGGGGGGTGGGGGGGGGGGGGGGGGTCCCCATCCAACTTATTGGTCTCACAGGCATCGCCTGCCACCCTATTTTGCCTGCTGCCATTGAGATGTACAGGTGTCAGGTGGAGGGGATTTAGAAGAACTGGAGACCGTCGCCACCTCCTTGATGATAATCCCCTGTTTGGCCTCCAGTGCTTCCACCTCCTTCACAATGCCTGTACGGCCCAAGGGGACTTCATAGGGATGAAGGGGCCACTGGAGTGAGCTCCAGAGGTCTCTGAGTCAACTACTGCTGCCAGTCCTGATGGCTCCCCGTTATCCGCACCCACTTTTTGTTTCCCTCCCTCTGGAACAGGGGTGTTACATTGGCAGTTTTCATAACCTCTAATTCTTCTCTAGGATCCAAAGAGTTTTGGAAAATTGCAAACAATGCATCCACTATTTCTGTCTGCTACTTCTTTTCGGAGCCTAGAATGCAAGCCATCAGGACCAGGGGACATATCTGCCTTTAGCGTAATTAGTTTGTCTAATATTATTTCTCTGATGAGGTATTTCATTTGTCACCTGTATACTTTGGTATAAATGAAATGTTCAAAGTACCTTCCACAGTAAATATTGGTGCAAACGATATGTTTAGCTCCTCTGCCATTTATTTGATTCCCATAACTATTTCCCCAGATTTATCTTCGAAGGGGCTTATATTCACTTTGACCTCTCTCTTCCTTTTTATATAAAGAATCTCCTATTGTCAGTTTTTATATTCCTGACTAGTTTGCCCTGGTAGTATTTTCTCTCTCTTTATTTCCTTTTTAGTCTTTCTTTCCTGGATTATAAATTTATCCAGTCTTCAGGGTTATCACAGACTTTTGCCTCTTTATATGCTTTTTCTTTCAACTTAGTACTCTCCTTATCTTCCTGGACAGCAATGGTTGGTTTATCCCTCTCTGAGAATATTTCCTCCTTCCTGGGATATAAATTTGTTCAGAGTCATAAATTACCTCCTCAAATGTCTGCCACTGCTTGTTGTTATGGGAGCGGCGGTTTCAGAACCCCAAAATGTATCATGGAGTCCAACCAACCTCTCCCTTTAATGTATTGTTGCTTTTGAAGCACACGGCTTGGTCTCCAGATGTGGTATTACAATTATGGACACATGGGTTTTTAAACACAAAACAATGTTTATTCCATGAATTCAACTTAAACTTTTTAAATAAACATTGGATCCCTTACATCAAAGATAACCCCAAAAATAATACAACACAAAATAATCCCTCAAAATGTTCCTTCAAACCTCCGAAAGATTTAAAACCTTTAAACAGAAACACATCAGGTTAAATATATTACTATTATGAGTTTAAGTCGCCCAAATGATTCAGAGATAGTTTTTCATGGTAGAGATCACAGCAAATCCAGTTCACTGCAAACACAGACACACCCAAGCCCTTTTCTCAAAACTGGCTTTCTCCTTTTAAACAGCTCACAGCAAACCAGCCAGGCACTTTTCAGCTGCTTTCTCAAACTGAAACTAAAAACAGAAAAAGCAGAAGTGATCTCAGCTCAGCTCCACCTTCTGACATCACTTCAGTAATATGAGCTGCTTCATTTCTTAAAGGTACATTGTGTAAACATCTATTTCTTAAAGGTACTCTCACATGACATTGTTTACTGTCTTTCTTGCTAATCTATCCACCCAGCCCCCATTAGCTAACTCTATCCTCGTTTCATTGTAGTTCCCTTTATTTAAGTTAAACCCAGTTTTGTCAGACACACATTTCTCACTCTCAAATTGAATATTAAATTCTCTTCATGTTATGATCACTACTTCTAGGGCATATTGTCCTCTGAGGTAATTTATCACACCAGTCTCAATGCCCATTACCAGATCCAAGATAGCCTGTTTCCTGGTTGGCTCCATGACATATTGCTCTAGGAAAGTATCCCTCATGCACTCTATGAATTTGTTGCCATAGTTACGCAACTTGATTTGCAACTTTGCAACTTGATTAACCCAATCAACATGAAATTTAAATCATCCATGATTATTGCAGTATTCGTTTTACATGTTCATATTATTTGCTGACTTATACCCTTTCCTACAGTGTGGCTACTGTTTGGGGGTCTACATACTACTCCTACCATTCACTTTGTTGGTCAAGAAGCCTCCTGGTTGACACCTCACGCTATTGCATCGACGGAGAGAGTAAACTGGCAATGCTCGTGACCTATACAATTTCAAGGGGGAAGGGTTGGCCATCAGAAACCTGAGAAGCGGTCTCCACGTTATCAGTGACTGAGAAGCAATGCCACGAATAGGAAAACTTGATTCTTGTGACTAGGGGACCACAGACTGGGTCCAATACATTGAGAGGCTTTGGTACTTTTACACAGCTAATGAGATTACTGACAAAGACAAACATAAGGTCATCATACTAACATTATGCAGACCCCAGACTTATAACCTTATTCAAAATTCAACATCCCCAGAGACCCCAGTCACCAAGTCATTTGATTAGTTAGTCATGTCAATGAATGCATTACAACCCCTGACCCGCCTTCATAGTGCAATAGGATAAATTAAATTTGGCCATCAGGGACCTGGGGGAGACAATTTCTGCATTTGTATCCAGGCTTCATCAACTGGCTGAACATGGCGAATTTGGCTCTTCTTTAAGTGGCATGCTATGCAATTTTTTTGTTTATGGCATTAGCAACCTCAATTTCCAAAATAAATTATTAGCCAAAACAAAACTTTCCGTGGATAAAATGATAGAGATAGCTCAAGCCACCCAATGTGCCAAAAGAAATGCTGCATGCAAGAAGGTGAGGGGAATGAACTTTGGAGTGGGACGACTGCTAGATGAGTGGCGGGTGCAGGGGGCCGAACTGAGATCCCAGAAGCAGGGTCGTGGACAAAAGCACAGAAGAAAACCGGGTCATCAGCCCAGGAATTGCAAAAAGTGTTACAGATGTGAGGGAGATCACCCCCAAGAGATGTGCCATTGCAGAGATATTGTTTGCTTCAATGGTAACAGGAAGGGCCACCCATTCAAGTATGTTACGCCAGGCAGGGCTCACCCAGTTTTAAAAAGAAAATACCTTGACTCCAGTGCATAAGGTGGGAAAGAGTTCTGAGGAAGAACCAAAATTTACAAGATGAACAGAGTTAAAGTGAACAAGATGGCTCCCATCAAGATATTATGGTTAATGGACAACCGGTATCATAAAGCACCAATCTGCTCAATTACCCATGATTGTTGTGGAATATCAGGAGCCAAGACTGTTGGGATGGGACTGGCAATGACCAATAAAATTTAATTTGCTCGAAATGTTTAAAATATCAGATAGTGCTTTTCAAAAGACAAAGCCATTTCTCAAAATGGCCACAACTGGACACAAGGGATTAAGGCCAAAATCTATCTGATTCTACACCAAAATGTTTCAGAATTCAACCCTTCCCATATGCTCTACTTCAGAAGGTTGAGGCTGAGTTAATACGTTTCGGAGGAATTAGGGATCATGAGATCGGCACAGTTCTCTGATTGGGAAGTCCCTACTGTTCCTGTCCTAAAACCTGACTGCACTGCCAGAATTTATAGCGATTCCAAACTCACCATAAACCAAGTGGCCTAAATTGAAAAATGCCCAATTCCTCGGAAAGAAGATCTTTACGCAAAGCTGGCGTTGGGTCTTACATTAACAAGGCTTGATTCAGGTGATTCTTGCCTGCAACTTGAATTAAGTTATGTGCGTTAGGTGGATTGGCCATTATAAATTGCCCTTAGGTTAGGTGGGGTTGTGGGTTATGAGGATGGGGTGAAGGTTTGGGCTTAAGTTGGGTGCTCTTTCCAAGAGCCGTGCAGACCCGATGGGCCAAATGGCCTCCTTCTGCACTCTAAATTCTATGAAATGAACACTCCAGGAATTATGCCATGATCAAACAAGGGGCTTTTCCAGGATACAAAGTTGCCCTTTGGCATATCGTCCACACGTGCAATTTTCTAATAGATGATAGAGAACTTACTCCAAGGAATTCCAAAAGTCATGGTGCGCTTAGATGACATCTTGGTGACAGGGCCTTCACAGGAAGAACATCTGGCCAGCCTGCAGGAAATTCTTAAAAGGTTTAGAGATGCAGGTATAAAACGTAAATGGAAAACTGCACCTTTCAGGCCAGTGAAGTTACATATTTGGCGTTTAACGTTTACGCCAATGGCCTACACCCCTTGAAGGGCAAAGTAAAAATTCCTTTGGAGGAGAAAGTAAAAATTAACCGAGAGGTTCCTGTACCAAAAAACATTGCGGAATGATAATCATTTCTGGACAGAGTCAATTATTATAGCCATTTCATCCCATACCTGGCAACAACATTAATGCTGTTGCACCATCTTATCAAAAGTTATCAACGTGGGGCAGCATGGTGGTGCAGTGGTTAGCACTGCTGTCTCACTGCACCGAGGTCCCAGGTTCAATACCGGCTCTGGGTCACTGTCCGTGTGGAGTTTGCACATTCTCCCCGTGTTTGCGTGGGTTTCGCCCCCACAACCCAAAGATGTGCAGGGTAGGTGCGTCGACCTCACCAAATTGCCCCTTAATTGGAAAAGGTGAATTGGGTGCACTAAATTAAAGAAAACATAAAATAAAAATATCAATGTTGGCACTGGAGAGACCTACAACCTTCGCGAGCATTAAGCTCACTTTACAATTGTCCAAATTATTAATTATATTTGACCCAGACAAACAGATCACCTTAACACGTGATGCTTCAACCTATGGGATAGGAGCCGTCCTATCACACAAAATGGAAGACAGCACATATCGACCCATAGATTTTTAAATGATAATCTTTATTATTGTCACAAGTCGACTTACATTAACACTGCAATGAAGTTGCTGAGAAAAGCCCCTAGTCGCCACATTCCAGAACCTGTTCAGGTACACAGAGGGAGAATTCAGAATGTGCAATTCACCTAACAGCATGTCTTTCGGGATTGTGGGAGGAAACCGGAGCACCCGCAGTAAACCCATGCAGACACGGGGCGAATGTGCAGACTCCGCACAGTGACTCAAGTGAGAATTGAACCTGGGACCCTGGCACTGTGAAGCAACAGTGCTAACCACTGTGCTACCGTGCCGCCTGACATTGCCAGACGATTTTGCATCCCAGGTGTTAAACGTTGCAGAACGAAGATAGTCACAAATTGAGGCAGTGATAAGCGGCATAAAGAAGTTTAATCAATATGTTTATGGTCATTGTTTTCCCATCATATTTGATCACAAAGCATTCTTGCGTTTATTCCATGAGGATAAACCCATTCCACCAATGAACTCAGCTCGGGTATAATGGGCCCTGGTTTTGGCTGTCTGTAGTTTTGTTTTTCAGCATTGACCAGATACTCAGATCCCAATGCCGACACTCTGAGATGACTCCTACTCCCTCAGATTGTGGTTCCGATTTTTTGGACACCTTGCCCATGTCAGCAACTTGCATCAGGAACTGGCCTCAGAGTGGCACAGTCCCCTCAAAAGTGAAGAGGAATGGTTTTACGTGGCGGTCACTATAACTCTGAATAACTCAGGCCCTATCAACCGAGGGAATACAAAATCAGGTGCGAAGATGGTGTATTACTTTGGGGTTCCCGGTTGGTGGTACCACCCGCAGCAAGAGAGCTGCGACTACAAGAGCTACATAGCGCGCATCTGGTCAAACCAAAATGAAAATGTTGGCCAGGAGCTACATACTGTGGTAGGGCATTGACAAAGATATCGAGAATCTGACCCACTGGCACGCCTACTGTCAGACACAATCGGCCTTACTGCTTGCAGCTCAACCTCATCCTTGGGAATGGCCAGACCACCCTTGGAAAATATTTTATATAGATTTTGCCAGCCCTTTAAAATCTGTAATGAAGCAGCCGGACAGGCCATTGCGACTCAAGCTAGCCAATTTTCTCCTTTCATACGACACCATCACTCACATTGCCTCCGGTGTTACATAAGAACATAAGAACATAAGAACATAAGAACTAGGAGCAGGAGTAGGCCATCTGGCCCCTCGAGCCTGCTCCGCCATTCAATTAGATCATGGCTGATCTTTTGTGGACTCAGCTTCACTTTCCGGCCCGAACACCATAACCCTTAATCCCTTTATTCTTCAAAAAACTATCTATCTTTACCTTAAAAACATGTAATGAAGGAGCCTCAACTGCTTCACTGGGCAAGGAATTCCATAGATTCACAACCCTTTGGGTGAAGAAGTTCCTCCTAAACTCAGTCCTAAATCTACTTCCCCTTATTTTGAGGCTATGCCCCCTAGTTCTGCTGTCACCCGCCAGTGGAAACAACCTGCCCGCATCTATCCTATCTATTCCCTTCATAATTTTAAATGTTTCTATAAAATCCCCCCTCATCCTTCTAAATTCCAACGAGTACAGTCCCAGTCTACTCAACCTCTCCTCGTAATCCAACCCCTTCAGCTCTGGGATTAACCTAGTTACACCAGCAGAACTCTTAATGGGCCATCATCGCTATACTCGGCTGGATCTGGTGTTCCCCAGTTTGACGGAGAGGATGGAGGTAAGAAATTCCAGGACTCAACAAAAGGCAGCAGAGCCTACAAAGCAGACAATGCAGTTTTTGTCAGAAACCTTATAATTGGACCAAAATGATTCCCTGGGCAAATCGTAGCAGTGTCTGGGGTCTGTATCTTATTTGGTGGACCCACAAGGGAGACAAGTGTGAAAGCAAGTAGACCACATAAGGAACAGAGACACTGCAGCCCTGACAGCAAAGCAAGCGGATCCAGTCGTTCCAGCTGATGTTTCTTCATCAGAGCCAGAAATGAGGGAATCGGGTGTTTCACAAGAGGAAACATGAGAGAGAAGCAACACCAAAACATCCTCCTGCGACCTTAAGATAAACTTCTGTTTCTGATAACATCACTACCTCGATGGTGGGAGATCTATCAGAAAACTGCAGCATTCTCCCAGACTTTGGAAGTTGCCTGATAGACTGACCTGATTAGAGGTTGACCTCGCCCACCCCCTATTGTGCTTCTGCCCTTGTTGTAAATAGTTATCTGTCATTATCATAGAATTTCCAGTGCAGAAGGAGGCCATTCAGAGCATCGAGTCTGCACCAGCCCATGGAAAGAGCACCCCACTTAAGCCCATGCCTCCACCCCATCCCCTTAACCGAATAACTGGACCCATTCTTTTGGACACTAAGGGGCAATTTAGCATGAAGAATCCACCTAACATGCACATATTTGGACTGTGGGAGGAAACCGGAGGCTCTGGAGGACACTAACGCAGACACTGGGAGAAAGTGCAAACTCCACACAGTCACCAGAGGCCGGAATTGAACCCGAGACCCTGGAGCTGTGAGGCAGCAGTGTATTACGGGCCAGGGTATAGAGAACCCCAAAGTGTATCATGGAATTCACCTGGCCCACAACTTTTAATAGATTTTGGTTATGGGGAGCACAAGGGCCCACTCTACAAGTGTGATGCAACAGAGATCTAAAGTACTTTAAAAACTGAACAATGTTTATTCTATAAAGCCAGTTCATATTTTATAAATACACAGTAAACATCTTCGCAACTATCAACTCAAATACTTCCCCCAAAGAATACAGTACTCTATAACTAACCCTTAATCTTTCCTCGCAACATCCATAAGACAAATAACCTCATTAACATAGACATCAGGTTTAAATTCTCTACTGAGAGCAGTTATCACTTTTATATTAGCAAGTGATCTGAAGACATTCTTTTCATGCAGAGAGATATCAAAATTACACCTTCTTTGGCTGGATGCAGCTCCAACTCTGAAAACGAAACCAAACACACACTGTAGCTGCTAGCTCAAAAACGAAAGTAAAAGCAAACAGTCAGCCAGCTCCACCCATACTCCGACATCACTGCAGCTATTTGATAAACACCCATTTCTTAAAGGTACTCTCACATGACACGTGCTAACCACTGTGTCACCGTGCCACCCATATCTTCTAATGCATACAGTATTGAAGGACTTGAGTAGTGAGGGATGTTGTAGAGTGGTCCCTTTAAAGCGTGATTGTTCGCAGAATATGTAACCTGCTCGGTGCCTATTACATGGGAACGCTGGCCAATGGAAAGATAGCATAGGCCCTGCTGAATGATGGCCCATCAGGGTGGACCAGCAAGTCAAGAAGTAAAGACCTGGGGCTGATTCTCTGTTTGGGAGACTATGCTCTCCCATCGAAGCTGAATTGCACAAGTTTTACAATCCCCTTGCGGTTGTAATGTGAGATGCAATCCAGTGTTCCACATCATGCAATTTAAGGCATGGCATGGAATATGAGGGATTCCCAGAGCATCCCGTTCAGAAAGCGAGATTCCACGGCCGGCCACCCTCCGCACTACAAAGCGGCCTTAACCCCCCCCCCCCCCCCCCCCACACACACACACAATGCATATCGGCCTCGACCTCCCGTCCGCCAATGCACAACAGTCCATGGCCAACCCCCCACCCTGAGGTACGACCTCCCCCGTCCCCTCCCAGGGACCCGTAATAGGAGGACTTCTCCCAGGGACCCCTTGCCCAAAGGAATCCCCGCCACAGACCCCCCCCCCCCAATACATAGACATCCCCTTACAAAAGGCAGCCCTGTCTGGAAGCGAAAGAGCTGTTCAGACATGGTCAGTGGGAAGCATTATAGCTGTAATAATTACTTAGCTGCTTCACCACTCGAAGGACAGCTGTGCCTGTGATAGATTCCCTCAGATCCATTATCTACAAGCCATTCATGAATTTCAAGTAGTGGTCTGTGATTGACAGCTTGTAAAAACCATCTGCAGCTTTAGCCTATTCATATCCCTTCGTGCTTCAGCAGCCCAAGTGGTGAAATACCAACGTTTGTAAATATTGCCCTTATCAAAGGGAGCTAAGTGCAGTAAAAATCACTTGATTAATTGGAATGCACTTAGTGCTTGGAATGCACTTACATCTCTTTGATGTCTTTGATGATCTCACTGAAGCGTGAAGCAATAGAATGGCCCACCACGTCAGGGCCACACTGGTTAAAAACCACAAGTGTTTATCGCCCATGTGAATCCCGGCCACGGAGACTGGAGAATCACCGTAGACGAGAGCATAGGGCACCAGGCCCGCTAAATAGATGCAGATGGGTTATTAAGATCCATTTGCATATATTTACATCAGTGTGCATTGGCACACATCATGGACATCATTCACGCTGCATTTCCCCCGATGTCCAATTCTCCATCCCATTGGGGAGTGCATTCCGGGCGCCCAGGATGGAGAGCCTCACCCCTGTATATCAACTGCTTTTCCTGTAAATAGTTCAACTCCCTTATTAGTTCCAATCAATCATTTTGTCGGTAAAGGAGTCTCTGGCTGATCCCTCGTGCTATTACACTTCCTTTGCAGGTGTATTTTGCAACAGATTTATCAAGGCACCTAGAGTGTCTCACTTGGTCTGTTTCAACTTATTTTACTCTAAAAGCTGAAGCACTGCCAAGTTCTCTTTGTTACCCGCGAAGCTTGGGATGGTCCGTCTTTTATGATCCTACATTACTCAGGATCTGGCCATATCTCAATATCTCAAATGTTGGAAATGCTGTCCAACCAATGAAATGTTAACCTATGGTCCCATGTGGCTGTTCAGCTGCTCTTGAGAATTGTATTGCACCGCACTCTTTGATGATGAGAAATAAGTTGTTTGTGTGTTGTAAGTAGCATGTCTCTCTCCCCAAAAATACATTAACTGACTATTTATCAGGTTGTTAACTGTGGGATGTTGCTGGTACAAAATATCTGGAGTAGTTACCTCATTATAACAGTAATTTTGCTCCATACTTAATTATGAAACATTTTGAGACATTTAAACAGAATAAGAAATTAGATAACTACAAGCATTAGTACAATATTATTTAAGAAATCTATGAGTAAATTTCCACTGACTGATCAAAACTTGTACTCAACAATTGCCATGGCCTCTTTTCCTTGAATCTGGAAAACCTTTTGATTTCTACATTTGAAGACAAGCTCCCAGAAAACATACAATAAATGTGGTAATTTTGCTCCATACTTAATTATGAAACATTTTGAGATATTTAAACAGAATAAGAAATTAGATAACTACAAGCATTAGTACAATATTATTTAAGAAATCTATGAGTAAATTTCCACTGACTGATCAAAACTTGTACTCAACAATTGCCATGGCCTCTTTTCCTTGAATCTGGAAAACCTTTTGATTTCTACATTTGAAGACAAGCTCCCAGAAAACATACAATAAATGTGGTAATTTTGCTCCATACTTAATTATGAAACATTTTGAGATATTTAAACAGAATAAGAAATTAGATAACTACAAGCATTAGTACAATATTATTTTAAAAATCTATGGGTAAATTTCCACTGACTGATCAAAACTTGTACTCAACAATTGCCATGGCCTCTTTTCCTTGAATCTGGAAACCCTTTTGATTTCTACATTTGAAGACAAGCTCCCAGAAAACATACAATAAATGTGGTTCAAAATGTACCTATTGCCCTGAGAGCATAAATTCTCCCCTTGCTAATGCTATCCCCTCCCCCTCAACCCTCTATCACTGAACTCCCGCCCTATTTACTACACATTTGTCTGCACAACAAAACAAACGAAGCATGCATATTTTATGCGTAGAGTCGATATTTTGGCCCAATGCACACCGTTTCCCTCTGCAAAAGAAAATCAGTCAACACTTAAACCTCTCACACTTCATTATGGTTGCTCATAATCTATCACAACTCAGTTGTTATTATCACACTCTGTTGACGCTTCCCTTTGGAAATAACAATGGTAATCAGATGTTACATTGATGGAAAGTAGCTAATCTGCTTTGAGTAAATTCTAAAACAAATTTATTAGCCCAGGCAAAAGCATAATGAATTCCTGCTTTGACACTTATTTTACAAGAACCGAACTTCCCCACAGTGAACGCCAATTAATCGATCCTCTGGAATGTCAGAAGCAGATAATAATAATCACTTATTGTCACAAGTAGCTTCAATGAAGTTACTGTGAAAAGCCCCTCGTCGCCACATTCCGTCGCCTGTTCGGGGAGGCCTGTACGAGAATTGAACCCGCACTGCTGGCATTGTTCTGCATTACAAGCCAGCTGTTTAGCCCATTGTGCTAAACCAGCCCCAATGACACGATACAGGAGGAGCTATGGAGGCTGAAGAAGAGGCCGAGGAGTTCTGGAGTAAACTGAAAATGAAAGTAATAGTAATAATAAAACGTCATGCCCAATTGAGCAAGAGGAAGAGGGAAGTGTCCCACCCGCCCCAGGGCCGGAAATTCCTGCCCGCACCCGGAGGAAACCCACGCATACACTGGGAGACTCTACACAGACAGCAACACAAGCTGAGAATCGAACCTGGAACAATGCTAACCACTGTGCTACCGTGCCACCCTTTCATTTCAGAAACCTCGAAGTATTGATGCCGGGACTGAATTGGTGGACTTCTTCGACAGCTAAACTGGCTCCGGAGCAATTCAGGATCCGTTAATGAGCTAGTGCCGGCGCCATATGGAACTCGATCGATTCCAATGAAAAATGGTATCCAATTACCGGGATCGGGATTGCCACTCAAGAGGCAGATAAGCTGCAGCGCATATTAGCACTCCATTCCCCACACACACTTATCCCAGCCAACAAGGTGGCAACACGGAGAGCAGTACCCTGGTTTGCAGACGCCAAATTGGAAACACTACTGGGTGCCGTGGAGGAGAGATGGGCAACCCTGGGTTGGAATGGAGGCGGCCAATGACATACACCAGGCCTGGGCGCAGGTGGCAGAGGTCGTGGGCACCATGGGCTCCACCGCAAGGCTCACACAGCAGTGCCAGAAAAAGTTGCACAACCTCCTCAGGGTGAGTAGGTAGCACTGTGCCCCTAGCACCAACCCCTGTCCCAAACACTTGTGACCCCCCCCCCCCACCCCTGCTCACCTGGAGAGTGATTGAACCCCACCTATCGGATGTTGGCTTGCTCCCCACCTTGTATCACATGCCAGCACCCATATCAGCCACCATGGCTAGGTGCCCTGGCCACAATGGCCACCAGCTTCCCACCCCTTGTGCTGCCCGCATCTGAGAGTCTTACACTGTACATTTTCTGTCCACCCCCCCACCCAGGAGAAGGCAGCCGGCAACCGTCATGAGAAAGAGACGACCGGAGGGGGACCCGCTGGACCTGCTGCCCCTCACCGCAACTAGATCTGGTCGGTGGGCCCGGAGAGAGGACAGTCACTAAGGTGGAGGTCGGCCTCAGGCGACCAAGTGAGAACCAGCTGCATTGCAGTTTCCCGTGGCACGCATGGCACAACCCCACACCACCCCACACCATCCCCATACCACATCCTCAACTCTCTATCCCCACACTACCCCCACAGCACCCCAACCCCCCGATCCAAGCATGCATCATGTCTTGTGTCTTGCAGCGATCACCTGGCCATGAGGCAGGCCCATCTGGTGCCCCCCGCTCCCGACCCCAACTGCAAGCAGCTTCCAGCAACGAGGAGGTGATGGATAGCGAGGAGACCCCCCCCCCCCCAAACAAAAGCCTGAGACATCCCAGAGCACCAGTCCAGTGACGACACTAACTTCCCATTACAGCTATCTCCAACACCCTCCACCATCCCAGAGGCACTCACCTTGGCTGGGCATGTTAGTGAAGCAGCTCCTGGGGCACTATCTGGTGAGCAGCACACACATGCTCCGATACATCAGGTGGAGGTAGGAACCCCTGTGAGTCGGACATCGGAGGACGCCCCGACCCTAGGGACTAGCTGCCGTCCAGATTGGTTTTGGGCTTCTGGAAAGGGCATTCCCATTGATAATGGAGATGCTGACATAAAGCCAAGGACTACATGAGGGGGTGTCAGCAACCATCCAGCACCTGCAGGTGCAGTTGGAGGAGTCCAACCACCTGCAGGTCAGGAGGTGGTGCTGACAATCTGTGCCATCCTGGCCAACATCGACTGGGTGGCAACCGTGGTGGAGGCCTCGGTGGCAAAAGTATCGACCACGATCCAGGTTGTTCAAGACCTGGGGCACTTTGTGCAGGTGGTGGACAGGACAGGGCAGCTCCGTTACAGGCAGCTATGTACCAGGACCACCTGGACATGGCAGAGGTGTTCCAAAGCTTGGTCCAGTCACAACGGGTTATGGCTCAAGGCGTCATCGGCATTGCCCAGACACTGGATATACTGAGTAGTCCCGGAGGGAGGTGGGGGTAGTTTGGTGCAGTGGAGGTGGGGTGGAAGGAGGTGTGGGGCACCCATACAGCTGGTATCACTCTGTGCATGGTAGGCGGTCAGTGGGTCGTGCAGCGAGATGGCTGCTTTGCAGGCCGCGGCAATGGCGATCTATGCCTGGACACCCTGGTCCTGTGGGGGGGGGGGGGGGGGTTGTCACCCTGACCCCACAGCCCATCACCCCCGTCATCCCCTGCCACCTATTTCTTCCCACCACCCCCCCTGGCCAGCCATGGCAGATATCCCGCTGCCCCCCCCCCCCTCACCCCAGCCAGTCAGGCCAGTGGCAGGGCCAGCAGTCCATGGTCAGGTGGTCACGACTCTCGGAACATGTCCTACCTCCTCTCTCCCCCTCAGCAGTCACAGCACCTGTTTCCTAATTATTGAAACCACTAGTTAAACTCACCATCGATAATTCTCCTGGCGGAGGCAGAGCATCACAGGAGCCACACAGAATACTGGGTCAGGACCGTTAATGATATGCCAACGGCGGTTATTGTACATACAGAGGAGGATGCATTGGCACCACTGTCGAAGCACCAGAGCATGGCATTCCGTCGGGTACCCGCACCGGCCATGGTTTTCGCTTCACGTGCAATTCTCCGCCCAGCCGCATTTCCCGATTCTGGCATTACACTGTGCAGGCGGTGTCCATCCTTAAAATTGTCATCTTGAACTACGTGTGAGGGAAGGAGTAATGAGATGAAGAGGAGGGTTGGGGGCGGTTTGGGGAGAGAGAAATTTGTTCCTCTATTTCCCTGTGACAAAACCAATTGGATTGGATTTGTTTATTGTCATGTGTACCGAGGTAGTGAAAAGTATTTTTCTGCGAACAGCTCAACAGATCATTAAGTACATGGGAAGAAAAGGGAATAAAAGAAAATACATAATAGGGCAACACAAGGTATACAATATAACTGCAGCAGTAGTCTCAATTTTAAAGCAAATTAAAAGAAATTGGTTAAACTGTATTTATACTTCAGCAAATACACTTGTTAAAATTATTAATGCTATTGTCATTGTCTTCATTGCATCATGTTTTGTTCTTTGAAGGAATAAAATGTTTCACAAAATACTGTGGCCGGCTTCAGAATGAGATTGACACATCCTGGGTTTTTTGGCATATTAGACTTCATTTTTCTTGCATTTGATTTGAAAAGATATGCTTGTAGAACTTGAAACAAAATTTGAAACATCCTTTAACATTGTGTTCAGTTCTACAAGAGATTTCAAATATTTTTCCATATCATTTTTCAAGTAGAGAATCAATTGTTCATTGTGTTTTCTGGCTTTGCATTATTGTTTCCTTCATGTGCAAGACAAAACCATCTACAAAGCATCTTGTACAGCTCATTGGGCTTCAAACATTTAGTGTATGAAAGTCTTGAATACATCTTATTTGTCTTCTTGGACTGGATTTTGCTGATGCTCGCTCCCAATCTCAAAGAAAGCCTGCTTTAAAGGTTAGTGATCTCTGTGGCCTGGAAATCAGTTTAAATTTAGTGCCTAGTTAAGGGAATCTCCAGGCACATAGCAGCAATGAAATCAGTAGGTAGGTAAAGAACCATTCAAATTGAAGTAGCCACAGACACTAAACCAGGAAGCTGAAAGCTCATCATTCCCATCATTTTTACTTTAAGGCTTCAGATAGCAAAATAAATAATTATGGGCGTTTAGTAACTTGAGGAAGTCAGCAGTAAGAGAACAGTGGCTTATTTAATTATACAATATTCTGCTCAAGCAGCAACTCTCTCCCAGTACAGTCCTTACTGGGCATTATAACCTGGCCAGATCTATTGACTTGGGACTATAGTGATCTATATATCTGCTGGTATGTAAAGGGTTAACAACTGTATCATAGTGCTACACAATCACGAGATGGCAGTACCAGATCCATATAAACTGAACTCAGAGGATCTTCCTGCCTCTTCGATCCAGGAGTGACTAGATAGCAGAGTGTTAGAGAGATATAGCTTAGTTGGCACGTGTTAAACATTATTTATACTTCTTCTGATTTACTTTATTATCAGTTACAGTTGTGGAAGAGTGAATGAACTCATTAGTATTTATATTTGTTTTATTCATTAAATGTTATTTGCTTTATATTGAAGACTGATAGTTTCATTGAACTACAACCATCAGGCCATTCTGGGAGTAAGAAAAAGAGTAATGCCGTACTACAATCACATAACATAACATGGTACCAGGTTTTGGCTTCGAAAAAACTAGCTGGAGTGATTTAGTTAAATCAGAAACAGAAGAAATCCATAGCAGCTATTCGACTGGAGAAGCGTTGCAGCAAACAAATCCTTCGAAGACAACCGAAGCACAAACTCCACATCACCTCAAGACTATTGGTAATTTGAACTCTAATTGGAAACTGAACAACAATTTCAAATTTATTTGGAGACTACAGGTTTAACTACTGCAACTGATGCTAGAAAATTTGCATTGCTTTTATCAATGGCAGGACAGCATGCAATCAAAATTTATAATTCCTTTCAATATCCTACTGGTCAGGACAAAGCTAAATTTGATCTGATTTTAAGTAAATTTGATGACCACTGCAAGATACAAACAAATGAGACATTTCAATGATTTATTTTCCACAAGTGATTGCAAAAAACAGGGGAATTGTTTACTAGCTTTGTGACAGACTTTAAAACTTCTAGCTCAATCTTGCAACTTTGCAGCACTGCATGACACGTTAATTCATGACCAGATTGTATTTGGGATAAATGATGAGCACCTAAGAGAAAGGTTTTTGAGACAAGACCGAACGTTAGAAATCGCAATTGAAAAATGCCTAGCACATCAGCAGAGCAAAAGTCAATATAATGAATATTATACCCGTGAAACAGGAGTGAAAATCCACCATGCGGTTGAGTGTGTAAAAATGGTGGCACAATCGATGAAGAAGCATGTTTTGGACGGCAGCCATCTTGCGCACGCGCACTAAACCCTGCACATGTGCACTTCGTCATAAAATGCGAGACGGACAAAAGCTATTCTGCGCATGCGTGAAGGTGTGTCATGCGTCACGACGTTGCCACCGTGACATGTTATAGATGTGGAACCACCCGTTTAAAGAAGAAATGTCCAGCACATGGAAAACAATGCTCCAAGTGCGGCAAGCTTAATCATTTTGCTTCGCAGTGCAGATCTTCGCTCCCATTTAACTTGCTGAACAAAACTACTGGCAGATTAATGTTCGGAGTGTCGAATCAACAGAAAAATAAATTGAAAGGAACTTTTCATCAGACAATGAAAATTATTCACAGGAAAATACATTTTTCGTTGGCATCATAGAAAAGTGTGAGGAATCAAAAGAAACAATAATCAATCCTCAGCAAATTAATTCAGTTCATATGAATAATGAATGGAACACAGTCATTTAAGTTAACAACTGCCCAATTTTGTTTAAACTTGACACTGGAGCTTCAGCAAATCTGCTTTCAAGCCTGGTTCTCAGGAAGATTCAAGAGGAACCTGAGATACTTCCAGCAACCTGCAGACTGAAGGACTATAACAGCAACCTGATCTCTTCAATAGGATCATGCCATTTGAAAGTATCGAACAAACAAAGAAAATCTTAAGATTTGAGATTTTAACAATGATAAACCTTCACTTCTAGGAGCACAAGCATGTAAAAGACTTGCAGCTTGTACAGCATATTTACACAGCAACTGAATGTACAAGTTTGGATGAAGATATCCAATGCATCTTGAATCAGCACCCTGATGTTTTCAGAGGCATGGGCACTCTACCATTCCAGTATAAAATTTTACTAAAGAAGGTTGCCAAGCCAGTTGCACATCCGCCTCAGAGAATTCCTGCTCTTTTGCGAGAGAGGTTAAAAAAAGAACTAGACCGACTTCAAACCCAAGGTGAGTCACAAAACCGACTGACTGGGTCAGTTCATTGGTTTGCGTAAAAAAAACGTCCGATGATCTTTGCATCTGCATTGATCCCAAGGATCTCAATAAGAACATAAGAAGAACATTAGGGGCAGCAGGGTAGCATGGTGGTTAGCATAAATGCTTCACAGCTCCAGGGTCCCAGGTTCGATTCCCGGCTGGGTCACTGTCTGTGTGGAGTCTGCACGTTCTCCCCCTGTGTGCGTGGGTTTCCTCCGGGTGCTCCGGTTTCCTCCCACAGTCCAAAGATGTGCGGGTTAGGTGGATTGGCCATGCTAAATTGCCCGTAGTGTCCTAATAAAAGTAAGGTTAAGGGGGGGGGGGTTGTTGGGTTATGGGTATAGGGTGGATATGTGGGTTTGAGTAGGGTGACCATGGCTCGGCACAACATTGAGGGCCGAAGGGCCTGTTCTGTGCTGTACTGTTCTATGTTCTATGTTCTAAGGGAACACTATCCCAAGTCAAGGCCTGAGGAAATCACAAGTGAGATGGTGAATGCACGCATCTTTCCTAAGTGGATGAACTAATCGCGCAGATAGATATAAATGGGTATGATATAATTGGGATTATGGAGACATGGCTGCAGGGTGAACAGGGATGGGAACTGAATGTCCCAGGATTCTCAGTATTTAGGAAGGACAGACATAAAAGGTGGTGGTGTGGCACTGCTGGTTAAAGAGGAAATTAACACAATAGTGAGAAAGGATATTAGCTCTGACAATGTGGAATCTGTATGGGTAGAGTTGAGAAATACCAAGGGACAAAAAACATTAGAGGGTGTCATATATAGACCCCCAAACTGCACTGGTGAGGTTGGGAATGGCATTAAACAAGAAATTAGTGATGCATGTAATAAGGGAAAATCGGTGATCATGGGTGATTTTAATCTTCACATAGATTGGGCAAATCAAATGAGCCACAATGCCATAGAGGAGGAATTCCTGGACTGTATACAAGATGGTTTTCTTGACCAATATGTGGAGGAATCAACTAGAGAGCAGGCCATCTTAGACTGGGTACTGTGTAATGAGATGGGAATTGTTGTCAATCTGGCTGTACGAGAACCCTTGGGGATGAACGAGCGACCATAACATGATAGAATTTTTTATCAAGATGGAGCGTGAAGTAGTTGATTCGGAGACTAGGGTGCTGAATCTTAATAAAGAGACTATGAGGACATGAGGTGTGAGTTGGTCTTGATAGATTGGGGAGAGTTACATAAAGGGATGACAGTGGATAGACAATGGCAAACATTCAAGGAATGCATGGAGGAACTACAGCAACTGTTCATTCCTGCCTGGCACAAAAGCAAAGGGGGTAAGAGGACCAATCCATGGCTTACAAAGGAAATTAGAAATAGTATCCGATACAAGGAAGAAGCATACAAATTGGCCAAGAAAAATAATAGGTCTGAGGAGCAGTTTAGAATTCAGCAAAGAAGGACAAAGGGATTGATTAAGAAGGGGAAAGTACAGTATGAAAGGAAGCTTGCAGGAACATAAAGACTGACGCTAAGAGTTTCGACAGATATGTGAAGAGAAAGAGATCGGTAAAGAGAAATGTAGGCCTCTGCAGACAGAAACAGGGCAATGCAGAATAAGGGACAAAGAAATGGCTGAGCAATTAAATACATACTTTGGTTCTGTCTTCACAAATCAGGACACAAATCAAATACCAGAAATATTGGAGAATGAAAGGTTTAGTGAGAGGGAAGAACTAGGGAGGTCAACATTAGTAGAGGAATGGTGCTGGGAAAACTGGTGGGATTGAAGGTGGATAAATCCCGAGGGCCTGGGAATCTGCATCCCAGAGTGCTAAAGGAGGTGGCTCTGGAAATAGTGGATGCATTGGTGGTCATCTTCCGGGATTCTATAGACTCTGGAACTGTCCCTGCAGATTGGACGGTAGCTCACGTCACTCCGATATTCAAAAAGGGAGATAGAGAGAAAGCAGCGAATTATAGACCAGTAAGCCTAACATCGGTAGTGGGGAAAATCCGTGAATCCATTATCAAGGACATTAAAGCGGAACATTTAGAAAGCAGTGGCAGAATCAGTCAGAGTCAGTATGGATTTATGAAGGGAAAATCATGCTTGACAAATCTGTTGGAATTCTTTGAAGAGGTAACCAGTACAGTTGACAAGGGGGAGCCAGTCGATGTGGTATATTTGGACTTTCAGAAGGCGTTTGACAAAGTCCCGCATAAGAGATTATTGTGCAAAATTAAAGCACATGGGATTGGGGGAAATGTATTGAGGTGGATAGAAAACTGGTTGGCAGAGAGGAAACAAAGAGTAGGGATTAATGGGTCCTTTTCAAATTGGCAGGCAGTAACCAGTGGGGTACCACAGGGATCAGTGCTGGGACCCCAGCTATTCACAATATATATTAATGATTTGGATGAGGGAACAAAATGTAACATCACAAAGTTTGCAGTTGATACCAAATTAGATGGGAGGGTGAATTGTGACGAGAATGCAGGGATCCTACAGCAGGATCTGGACAGGTTGGGCGAGTGGGCAAACCAATGGCAGATGCAGTATAATTTGGATAAGTGTAAGGTTATTCATTTTGGAAGCAAAAACAGGAAGGCAGATTACTATCTGAATGGTTGTAAATTGGGAGAGGGGAGTGTGCAGTGGAACCTGGGTGTCCTTGTGCACCAGTTGCTGAAGGTAAGCATGCAGATGCAGCAGGCAGTAAAGAAGGCTAATGGTATGTTGGCCTTCATTGCAAGAGGTTTCGAGAATAGAAGCAGGAATGTGTTGCTGCAATTGTACAGTGCCTTGGTGAGGCCACACTTGGAGTATTGTGTGCAGTTTAGGTCTCCTTCTCTGAGGAAGGACGTTCTTGCTCTCGAGGGAGTGCAGCGAAGGTTCACCAGATTGATTTGAGGGATGGCGGGACTGTCATATGAGGAGAACTTGACTAGGATTGTTCTCGCTGGATTTCAGAAGAATGAGGGGGGATCTCATAGAGACTTATAAAATTCTAACAAGACTAGACAGGTAGATGCAGGGAAGATATTACCAATGATAGGTGTGTCCAGAACCAGGGGTCACAGCCTGAGGATTCAGGGTAAACCATTTTGGACAGAGATAAGGAGACACTTCTTCACACAAAGAGTGGTGAGCCTGTGGAATTCATTACCACAGGAAGTGGTTGATGCTAAAACTTTGAATATATTCAAGAGGAGGCTGGATATAGCACTTGAGGAGAATGGGATCAAAGGCTATGGGGAGAAAGCAGGATTAGGCTATTGAGTTGGATGATCAGCCATGATCGTGATGAATGGCGGAGCAGGTTTGAAGGGCCAAAATGCCTCCTCCTGCTTCTATCTTCTATGTATCTATGTTAGACACGTCACAGGGATTTTGACAAATGCAACTTGATGAGTCAAGCAGACAAGTGTGCACATTTAACATGCCATTTGGGAGATTTTGTTTCAATCGTATGCCCTTTGATATCGTATCCACAGCTGAGATATTCCACAGGATCATGGATCACAGAAGGAATTGAAGGTGTCAGGGTATACGTCGACGACATAATTATTTGGTCTACAACCAGAGAAGAGCACATTGAGCATCTAAAGTGCAAGTATTTAAACAAATATAGCCTCATAATCAATCAATCAAAATGTACTTTTGGCCAGTCATCACGTAAATTTTTAGGGGATACCATTTCTCAGCACGGTGTTCAACCTGATAATGAAAAAATTGCAGCTATTCAGAACATGAAGATTCCAGATGACAAAAAGGCTGTACTCAGACTTTTAGGCTTTGTCAATTTTCTCGGCAAGTTCATCTCCAACTTGTCAGCAAAAACAACAGCTTTAAGAAACTTAATAAGAAGGTTTACACCTTTTGAATGGACAGAGGACCATCAGAAAGAGTGGCAAGATTTGAAAACTCAGTTCATGACAGCACCAATACTCGGTTTCCTCGATCCGAAAAGAGCAACCAGATATCCACTGTTGAAAGTCTGGATGGAATAGGGACAGTTCTCTTACAGCAAGACAATTCATCTTGGGATCCTGTCAGATATGCTTCAACAGCAATGACAGCAATGGAATGCAGATACACCCAAATTGAGAAGGACTGTAGGTCTATTGACAGGAATACTCAAATTCCATGATTATGTCTGTAGGCTTCCAACATTCACAGTTGATACGGATCACAGGCCGCTAGTCCACTTTATCGACAAGGATCTCAATGATATGACGCCAAGACTTCAGAGAATAATGATGATATTACGACGTTATGATTTCAATTTAATCTACATTCCGGGGAAAGATTTAATTATTGCAGATACTCTATTACACTCCATCACAACTGATAGTCAACTATTTGAATACTTACGTGATGTCGAAGCTCAGGCTCAACTCTATGCAGACAACCTTCCTGCATCAGAACAAAAGTTGAATTTAATCAAGTCAGAAATGAAGAAAGATGCTACACTTCAAAGGATCATGTACCATCTCTGAAATGGGTGGCCGAAAGGACGATGGCCATAAGACATAGAGCAGAATTAGGCCACTCGGCCCATCGGGTCTGCTCCACCATTCAATCATGGCTGATATTTTCTCATCCCCATTCTCCTGCATTCTCCCCATAACCCCTGATCCCCTTATTAATCAATAACCTATCTATAAGACCGTGAGTACAGTCCTCTATACAGAAACATTCAATCCGATTTGACAGTCATAGATGGTCTACTATTTAGACATGACCGAATCGTTATTCCACAATGTCTTCATTCCAACATACTTGAACAGATTCATGAGGGACACCTCGGGATAGAAAAGTGCATACGGCAAGCAAGACAGGCAGTCTACTCACCGGGAATAAATAGGGACATTACTGACATGGTTGTCACCTGCGAAACTTGTCAAAAACACCAACCTGCGCAATGCAAGGAGACTGCAACAACACAAATTGGTTATTTCTCCTTACACCAAAGTAGGAATTGACCTATTTCATTCAACTGGTCGAGACCACATTTTAATAATAGATTACTACTCTAATTTCCCAGAAGTAATGAAACTTACAGATTTGACTTCAAGGTCAGTTATTAAAGCATGCAAGGAAAGATTATCAAGGCATGAAATACCGGATACTGTCATGTCAGACAATGGTCCATGCTTTGACAGTTTTGAATGGACCGAATTCACAAAGAAATACAACTTCACAAAGGTGACATCCAGTCCTCACTACCCTCAGTCCAACGGCAAGGTAGAGAAGGATGTTCAGATTGCCAAACAATTGATCAGTAAGCCTATTGATCCGGCGCTGCATATCCATCTTGCGTTGTTATCTTATAGAGCTACACTACTATCCTCTGGACTCTTGCCGGCTCAAATGTTACTTTATCGGGATCTCAGAAACACCTTACCATCTATCAAACTGTAGAATCCAGATCACTTGGCAGTGTTGAAGAAGAAAGAAGAACAACGTTCACGTCAACAGTCATACTACAACAGACATGCATCTCAATTGGAACCATTCACAACGGATGACCTTGTAAGAATAAAAATTCCAGATGGAGGTTGGTCTGCTCCAACAACAATCGTAAGGCAAGCAGCTCCACGCTTCTACATAGTAAAATCAGCGGAAGCCACGCTGGTTTAACACACTGGGCTAAATCGCTGGCTTTTAAGAAGCAGACCAAGCAGGCCAGCAGCACGGTTCGATTCCCGTACCAGCCTCTCCAGACAGGCGCCGGAATGTGGCGACTAGGGGCTTTTCACAGTAACTTCATTGAAGCCTACTCGTGACAATAAGCGATTTTCATTTCATTTCATTTCATTTCTAGACAGGAACAGACGTGCATTATAGAAAATTCGATTACACCACCAAATTTTTCCAAATTTGAACTCTTCAGACACAATTTTTCATGACAATTTACTGCATACCAGAAATTCAGATGACATGCATAAGACAGTGAAAACATCATATTCACCACCTCGTCAGCTCAGAAGAACGGTAAGACGACGAAAGAAACCAGACTGAACTTCCAAAATATCAATTCTTGTGTATAGTCATTACTCAATAGTCATTAGTCTGCAGGTGGAGAGACCACCTTTGGGTCTCTGACTCTTCCAATTACACAGCTCAGATACTGTCTGTTTGGGGCTGTCTGGGTGGGGGAGGGATATGGGCATTGAGGGCACTAGTAAGATCCATTAATTACACACCTCTCTGAACCTTATCGTTCAAAGTGCATAGACGCACTGCTCTGGATCATTCTGCCTCAGTATCCTGGTAACAACCTGTAGTGCATCAAGCACATCGCACACAATTCAGAGCATGTACTCACTGCTCTGTTGAGGGTCTCCGACACATCTGTATAATGTTCCCCCGCTTCATGCCAGTGGGTTATCTGTGAGACTGGAAGCATGCGAAAGCTACATGAAACCCAATTGCCCCCAACCCCAGCTTCTCTCTTTGTGCAGGAAATGGTATGGCACAACAGTAGAGAATGAGAAGACAGAAGGGGACTAGCCTGACCTTAAGACCCTGACCGAATTCAAGGAGCGGGCACCCCAGCTGGCAGGGGAGGAACCTGACCAAGCCTGCAGAGATGGAAAGGTTGATAGGCAGCCTCTATTCAGTAAGGTTGATGTGACCATCAATTCACTAGAGACACGATTGGAAGTAAACTGTGGTTTTAATAGTCTTACATCTGAGCCTGCCTGCGACCAGAAGAACTGAGAGCAGGCTTACGGCTGCAGCACTTTATACTTCCGGTAGTGGGAGGGGCCATGGGCGGAGCCAAGGATGGAGCCCTGTACAAGCTCCTCATCTCCCCCTATGGGCAGAGCCACGCAACGACCCACATACAGAGCCCACAAGGACATAGTACAATGCAATGCAATACAGTGTGAATTACAATACAGTATGAATTCACCACATTCACCCCCTGTAAAAAAATCAAGTCCGGCGGGGGTGACGGGTCTACAAGTTGAGCCGGTCCGGTGGCCGAGTAGTCCTTTGGGATCGGCGGAGCACCGGGGTTGCAGCCTCTTCGGGTGGCTGGGTGGTGACGATCGGTGTGGATATGAGGGTGGACTCCAGGGGTGTTTCGGCCCGAGCTTCATTCCTGACCGGTGCGTGGGCGACGGGGGTGCAGGAAACCTATAGGCGCGGGAGCGCCAAGTGTGGGCAGGGAACTTATAGGTGCGGGGGCACAGGGCGTGGGGGGTTGAGTGGGGTGTAGTGTGAGGGGTACCTCAGCGGTGGTGGTGGTGGATCCTGCAGGCGCCAGGTCCCGGAGGGAAATGGTGTCCTGACGGCCGTCGAGGTATTCAATGAAGGCGTATTGGGGATTTGAATGAAGCAGTAGCACTCTCTCTACTGGCAGGTCAGTTTTGTGTGTCCGGACGTGCTTCCGGAGGAGAACCGGGCCTGGTGTCCTCAACCAGGATGGGAGCGAAGCCCCCGTGGTAGTGCCCCTAGAGGAAAACAAATAGTCGTTTGTGAGGGGTCTGGTTGGTGGCGGTGCATAGGAGGGACATAATTGCATGGAGCGCGTCGGGGAGGACCTCCTGCCAGTGGGAGGTCGGGAGATTCCTGGACCGGAGGGTCAGTAGGACGGTCTTCCAGACCGTCGCATTCTCCCTCTCCACCTGCCCGTTCCCCCTGGGGTTGTAGCTGGTAGTCCTGCTTGAGGCAATGCCCTTGTCGAGCAGGTACTGACGCAGCTCTTCGCTCATGAAGTACGAACCCTGTCGTTGTGTACGTAGCTGGGGAAACCGAACAGGGTGAGGACACTGTGCAGGGCTCTGATGACTGTATGGGAGGTCATATCAGGGCACGGGATAGCAAAGACGAAGCGGGAGAATTCGTCGATGACGTTAAGAAAGTACACGTTTCGATTGGTCGAGGGGAGTGGCCCTTTGAAATCGATGCTCAAGCGTTCAAAGGGCCGGGAAGCCTTTACCAGGTGGGCCTTGTCTGGTCTATAGAAGTGCGGTTTGCACTCCGCGCAGATCGGGCAATCCCTGGTGATGGCTTTTACCTCATCGGTGGAGAAAGGCTGATTTCGGGCTTTGTCGTAGTGGGCGAGCCGGGTGACCCCCGGGTGGCAGAGGTCATTGTGGATAGCCTTCAGGTGGTCCTCTTGCGCGCTGGGGTATGTGCCGCGGGACAGGGCTTCTGGGGGCTCGTTGACTGTTCTTTACTATGCTGTGCCTTGTGGTGGAGATCTCAAGATGCTGCATGGGTGTTGGGTCATCAGGGCCTCCTTTTGTTCCCCTCCCCTCTTCCTGCTGACACTTGTAAGTGAGAGAGGAAAGTGAGTGACTGCTTGAGTTGCCTCCAACCCTGTCCACACTGCAGGACATCCTTTCTCACCCACTCCACAACGCCGCACACACTCCATACCACCAAACCCACTTCATACCACCATACCCATTGTGTGCCACCACACCCACTCAATGTCACCCACCCATTCCATACCATCATATCCACTCTGTACCACCCACCCACTCCATGCCATCATATCCACTCTGTACCACCCACCCACCCCATACCATCCACCCACTCACCCACTCCTACCAACCACTCACTTCATACCACGATACCCACTCCATAACACCCACTCACTCCATACCACCACACCCACTCCGTACCACCCACTCCATGCCACCCACCCACTCCATACCATCACACACACTCCACACCACCATACCCACTTCATACCACCATACCCATTGTGTGCCACCACACCCACTCAATGTCACCCACCCACTCCATACCATCATATCCACTCTGTACCACCCACCCAATCCATACCACCCACCCACCCACTCCATGCTACCATATCCACTCCATAACACCCACTCACTTCATACCACTACACCCACTCCATACCACCTACCCAATCCATACCACCCACCCATCCACTCCATGCTGCCATACCCACTCCATACAACCCATCCACCTATTCCATACCATCACATCCACTCCATACAACCCACTCCATAACACCCACCCGCTCCATACCATCACATCCATTTTGTACCACCCATCCACTCCGTACCACCCACCCACTCCATACCACCACAACCACTCTATACCATCACACCCACTCCATACCACCCACCCACTCCATACCACCCACCCACTCCATACCACCACAACCACTCTATACCATCACACCCACTCCATACCACCCACCCACTCCATACCATCACAACCACTCTATACCATCACACCCACTCCATACCACCCACCCACTCCATACCACCACAACCACTCTATACCATCACACCCACTCCATACCACTCACCCACTCCATACCACCACAACCACTCTATACCATCACACCCACTCCATACCACCCACCCACTCCATACCACCCACCCACTCACTCCATACCACCACAACCACTCTATACCATCACACCCACTCCATACCACCCACCCACTCCATACCACCACAACCACTCTATACCATCACACCCACTCCATACCACCCACCCACTCCATTCTGCCCACCCACCCACTCCATACAACCACAACCACTCCATACCATCATACCTACTCCTTACCACCACACCCACTAATTACTACCACATGCCTCCATCCCACCTATCCATCCCATACCACCCACAGCATCTCTCTCTTTCCCCTACCTCCCCCCCAGGCCTCCACATCTGCCCCACCTTTCCATTCCGATCCTCTCCGTCCAATCCCACTCCCAGCAGAGACAAGCACTGCCCAAAAATACCTCCTGTAGTTGTCCATCTGCTGCTTGAGAGCTTACCCCATGGAAGAAGCTCTCGTGTCCAGAAGATCCATGTGGTTTATGCTCCACCAACCCATGCTACCTGTGGGGTTCCAGCGTCTGGTCTCTGGGGACTGCCCAAGCCATATTACAAGTACGTGTCGACATTTACACATTAAGTTGGTTCAGACATGTTCTCGACTGCTGTGAAAACCTCTTAGCATCGCGGATGATTGGGCAGAGTAGGAAATTCTGGTCGGCCCTTCACCTATATTCCATTAATGGGATGCAAACAGATTTCTCATCGACCTCTGGCGGGAATGGCAACCACCATGATGGCCGGTAGTGCACATTCCCACTAATTTTAAGCCAGCTGGAAACAGATTTTTCTGCTCCTGTCATATTATAACAACCCCCACCCCGCCTATCCCACCCACCATTAAACCCGGGGATGCGAGCAGGGATGAGGGTGGAGGCACTGTAAATTCATTATGATTATATTAACATATAAATTAAACTAGAGAAAAGGACATTTCTTTTTAAGTGGATTGCTTCACATTGTATAAAACTTTACATTCCAGAAATATCAAATTAGCTCCTCAGAACCAATGAAGGTTTATAGCAAGAATTATGAAGCTAGCAGATTTTCAAAAAACAAGTTACACTGCAGTATAACGGTCTGGCACGGATAGGGTTAAAGTGTGATTGAGTACAGTATTGTCCACACAGTGATAGAGGCACAGGTGACACATCTGGAGGTCAGTCGAAAGTTGTGTACCAGCAGCATGAAGTCAGCTCCTAACTTGTACCCTTTCCCCCATATTTGTAAATAGTTCGAAGAAAATGAAAATGAAAATGAAAATCGCTTATTGTCACGAGTAGGCTTCAATGAAGTTACTGTGAAAAGCCCCTAGTCGCCACATTCCGGCGCCTGTCCGGGGAGGCTGGTACGGGAATTGAACCGTGCTGCTGGCCTGCTTGGTCTGCTTTAAAAGCCAGCGATTTAGCCTTGTGAGCTAAACCAGCCCCTTAAGAGTCAATAAAGACTTACAATTAACTTTCAGACCTGGTGGCAGCTCGTGGAAAAACCAAAGACCTTGCAGAAAATGCAGAGAAAATCTAAAATGCTGGAAGACAAAGTAAAAATTCAGCAAAGCAGTCTGAGCTGAAAAGAAGCACCAGAAGTAGAGGCACAGAGGGAAAATCACCAGGAAAGAAAAGCCCAAACAAAAGGCTAGGAAGCTGAAGGCAGAAATTTAAAATTCCTTACTGTAGCAGGAGACTCCATCGAATCTTCTTTGGAAGTTCAGCTTCAAATATCAGAGTGTGGACTGAGTAGTTCAAGCAAGGGTGGGCTAAATCTTTTAAAACTCCAGACTACAGCAAGTCCTGAGAAATTTATAAATAATTCAGAGTCAAAAGTACAGTTTGAAAAAAACTTTTGCTAAAACCAGAGCCCTGTGTCTGAACATGTCTGAGGTCACTTCGAAACAACAAAAAAATAATAATCCATGAGAATTGTGACTTCTAGATTCAGTTGAGAGAAAGCAAAAGCCAGGATTTGATAAATGTGTGACATTAAAGAAAAACTCTGAATAAGAGAACTATGCAGGCAGTCAATGCAGGCAGCCCAGATAATCCTGATCACGATGTAGTAAAGCCCACCTAGGCTGGCAGGCAGGGTTAAACCTTTTGTCTTCAAACAAATGGCAGCATTCACTTGAATTTCAGTGACTTCTTTTTTTTTATAAATGTTTTTTTATTGAGTTTTCATATTTTATATATGACAAATTACAAGTTATTAGAGAGAGAGAAAAAAAAAAAGGAAAACACAAAAATTTAACATGAATATTTACAGGTAAGCATCTTCATAACAATAATTGTGGCCGCCCCCTTTAGCCAGCATACATATTTTACATTCCCCAATATGGCCGAGGCACATGTTTATAGGCATTTATTTATAGTTTGGTTTTGGGCCTTGGCTTGCCATCAAACCCCCATACCGAGCCCGTAGCCCCCCCCCCCCCTCCCCCCGGCTACCTTCCCCCGATTCCCGCCCATTTTCCCTTGGTTCTTGGCCACCCGACTATTCTTCCTCATGTACGTTGGCCACAAACAGGTCCCGGAACAGTTGCATGAATGGCTCCCACGTTCTGTGGAAGCCGTCGTCCGACCCTCGGATGGCGAATTTGATTTTCTCCATTTGGAGAGATTCCGAGAGGTCGGACAGCCAGTCTGCAGCTCTGGGTGGTGCTGCTGACCGCCAGCCAAACAGGATTCTACGGCGGGCAATCAGGGAGGCAAAGGCAAGGGCGTCCGCCCTCCTCCCCAGGAATAGATCTTTCAGTGACTTCTTAAAGCTGAACTTACACTTCAGAAATTGAACCATGGATCAGAATTCCACACATCAATTTGGACGAATCCAAGGCAAAGATCAATCACTTAATTGGGGCCTTTGGAGGAATAGATTCCTAAGTTACAGCATTGTTTATGATTCAGATCAAAAGACAGGAGCAGAGCTTCTGCTTTACTTGGTAGACCCTTTGCAGATGATGTTATTTCAAGGCAGGGAATCAGTGAATCATCTGCTAAACTTGAAGCAGTACTCTGATCACTCGACATTTAAGAACATAAGAACTAGGAGCAGGAGTAGGCCATCTGGCCCCTCGAGCCTGCTCTGCCATTCAATGAGATATCTTTTGTGGACTCAGCTCCACTTTCCGGCCCGAACACCATAACCCTTAATCCCTTTATTCTTCAAAAAACTATCTATCTTTACCTTAAAAACATGTAATGAAGGAGCCTCAACTGCTTCACTGGGCAAGGAATTCCATAGATTCACAACCCTTTGGGTGAAGAAGTTCCTCCTAAACTCAGTCCTAAATCTAGGCAGCAGGGTAGCATGGTGGTTAGCATAAATGCTTCACAGCTCCAGGGTCCCAGGTTCGATTCCCGGCTGGGTCACTGTCTGTGTGGAGTCTGCATGTCCTCCCCCTCTGTGCGTGGGTTTCCTCCGGGTGCTCCGGTTTTCTCCCACAGTCCAAAGATGTGCGGGTTAGGTGGATTGGCCATGCTAAATTGCCCATAGTGTCCTAATAAAAGTAAGGTTAAGGGGGGGTTGTTGGGTTACGGGTATAGGGTGGATACGTGGGTTTGAGTAGGGTGATCATGGCTCGGCACAACATTGAGGGCCGAAGGGCCTGTTCTGTGCTGTACTGTTCTATGTACTTCCCCTTATTTTGAGGCTATGTCCCCTAGTTCTGCTTTCACCCGCCAGTGGAAACAACCTGCCCGCATCTATCCTATCTATTCCCTTCATAATTTTAAATGTTTCTATAAGATCCCCCCTCATCCTTCTAAATTCCAATGAATACAGTCCCAGTCTACTCAACCTCTCCTCATAATCCAACCCCTTCAATTCTGGGATTAACCTAGTGAATCTCCTCTGCACACCCTCCAGTGCCAGTACGTCCTTTCTCAAGTAAGGAGACCAAAACTGAACACAATACTCCAGGTGTGGCCTCACTAACACCTTATACAATTGCAACATAACCTCCCTAGTCTTAAACTCCATCCCTCTAGCAATGAAGGACAAAATTCCATTTGCCTTCTTAATCACCTGTTGCACCTGTAAACCAACCTTCTGTGACTCATGCACTAGCACACCCAAGTCACTCTGAACAGCGGCATGCTTTAACATTTTATCATTTAAATAATAATCCCTCGTTTAAATAATAATCCCTTGTTTAAATAATAATTTGTTTCAATCTAAGAAGCAATAAAATGCTTGAAAGAGCTAAATGTAACAAGTGAGACCAGCAGCCAGGAGAATCTGTTGATTCATTCATCAATGATCTGTACAGGATAGCAGAGGTTACAATTATGTATGTTAAAATCTGAAATTATCAGACAGAATAGTGGTAGGAGTAGCAGACAATGCACTTTCTGGCCTCTTGCAGGCAAAGAATCTAACCATAGAAAAGACAATCCAGATAGTTAGGCAGTCAGAGCTTCATGAGCAGCATAGAACCACCTTAAGGAGAGAAACCAAACCATGGTACAGAGGCTGACCCGCAGTTCAGCTAGTTAGGCAATAAACATAAAAGCCAGGAGCAGGAGTGGTCCTTCGAACCTGTTCCGCCCACCATTCATTATGATCATGACTGATCATCCAACTCAGGAACCCTTCCCCACATATCCTTGAGCCATAAAAGCTACATCTAACTCCTTGAAAACATAGGTACTGACTTCAACTGCTTTTTGTGGAAGTGAATTCCACAGGCTCACCTCTCCCACTGGGTGAAGAAATTTCTCCTCATCTCAGTCCTAAATTGATTACTCCCTATCTTTAGACTATGATTCCTAGTTATGGACTCGCTGCCGTCGAGACTATCCTTCCTATATTTACACTGTCTAGTCCTTTTAAAATTTTATAGGTTTCTATGAGGTCCTGCCCCCCCACCTCATTCTTCGAAACTCAAGTGAATATAATCCTAAGCGAATCAATCTCTCCTCATACATCAGTCTTGCCTAACGAGGAATCAGTCTGGTAAACATTCACTGCTCTCCTCCTATAGCAAGAACATCCTTCCTCAGATAAGGAGACCAAACCTGCATACAACATTCCAGGTGTGGCCTCACCAAGGCCATTGTATAACTGCAGAAAGATATCCCTATTCCTGTAGACACAGGGACTCCAGGCCAGGGACACAATATTCGAACCGGCCAGCAGAGCAACTATGCCAACGTTGTAGAGAAATGCGCTCCCAAGGTGAGATCGATGTCCTGCATTCAGTGTAACAGGATTGGACACTACGGCAAACTGCAAGACAAAAACTCTGAAATGCACAGAAGGCTCAAAGATTAACCACAAGATTGATACTGCAAGCCCAGAAGACACGCAGAGTGAGGTCAAAGATCTTGGTTTCTCATTTTGAATACAGACATTTCAATTAATGGCCACTTAACAAATTTTAAATTCAATAAAGGAGACAGCGTACAAGTCCAACAGGAGATGCCGCAGTGACTCGGTGGGCACAATGGTTAGCACTGCTGCCTCACAGCACCAGGGGCCCTGGTTCAATTCCAGCCTTGGTGACTGTCTTTGTGGAGTTTGCACTTTCTTCTCTGGGTGCTCCGGTTTCCTCCCACAGTCCAAAGGAGTGCAGGCTGGGTGATTGGCCATGCTAAATGACCCCTTAGGTGGGGTTACAGGGATAGGGCGGGGAGTGGGCCGAGGTAGGATGCTCTTTCAGAGGGTTGGTGGAAACTTGATGGGCTCAATGACCTCCTTCTGCACTGTCGGTATTCTAAGGTTCTATGGTCTTATGGGGAAGAAACGGTGGCTACAAGACTCTGCCTTTCAACAACAGACACTTCAGTCTGTGGGCCAGGAGGAGTCTAATTTCCAGTCATAGGCATGATTCTGGAACCAGTTATGGAGAAAACAAATCTTTGAGTTGGTGTACATCATCTGTAACCAGCCTCTCTTTTGAGCAGAGATGCCTGTGTAATCATGAATCTCCACAAAATGGCAGGTTGTTATTAATCATGTAGAACCAAAAACTTCCTGAGTATGGAGACAAAAGAAAGTGTTCAGTTCTGAACTGTCTTCTCTCTTGTGGAGCAAGTTTGTGCATTCTCGTTACAGATGCTTAAAAACCATCTATGGTGAGACCAGCCAACCATACAGGAGGTAACCACGATGCGTCCAGTGTAGAATATGAAAGAGTGTGACAAAACATGTGATGAGCCTCAACCTCCGATGACTGTGCAGCATATCAACGCTGAAACCACCAAACATACTGTGCAACTCCCTGCCAGCATGCCGAAGCCACAAAACATGCTGAACCCCTATTGCAGAAATCCATTGCTGACAGCAAAATGCAGAGATGAGTACAGCACTAAACTTCACTCTAGTTACAGGAATGGTCATCCTCAGCCACAGAGGCCCATATGGTGACAGAAGATGCAAAAATAATGGCCAGATGACAAGCGCACAGTATCACGGTGGCTAGCACTGTTGCTTCACGGCTTGGGTCACTGTCTATGAGTCTACACATTCCCCCCGTGTCTGTGTGGGTTTCCTCCAGATGTTCCGGTACCCACCCACAATCCCAAAGGACAAGGGGCGGGATTCTCCCGCAATCGGCGGGCGGGCCGTACCGGCGCCAAAGAGTGGCATGAAACACTCCGGCGTCAGGCTGCCCGGAAGGTGCAGAACATTTGGGGGCTAGGCTGGCGCTGGAGTGGTTGGCGCCGCGCCAACCGGCACCGAAGGGCCTCCGTCAGCCGGAGCGGGTTGGCACGTACGCAAGAATGCAAGTGTGTTCTGGCACATGCGCAGAACCGCTGCTGTGATTCCTGCGCAAGCGCAGGGGGTTTCTTCTCTGCGCCGGCCATGGTGGACCCTTACACAGGCTGGCACGAAGAGAAAGAGTGCCCCCATGGCACACGCCCGCCCGCAGAGCGGTGGGCCCCGATCGCGGGCCAGGCCACTGCGGGGGCCCCCCCGGGGCCGGATCCCCCGCGCCCCCCTGAGTACTCCGCAAGCTGCCCTCAAAGCCAGGTCCCACCGATATGGACCATGTCTATTTCACGCCGTCGGGACTGGCCGTTTTCGGGCGGCCGCTCGGCCTCCCATCAGGGCCCGGAGAATCGCCGGGGTGGGGGGGGCGGTTGGATTTTCAGGTGAATTGGAAATTCTGAATTCTCCCTCAGTGTACCCAAACAGGCGCCGGGGTGTGGCGACTCTGGGATTTTTACGGTAACTTCATTGCAGCGTTAATGTAAGCTTATTTGTGGCACTAATAAAGATTATTATTATTACACTATCCATCCAAGAAACAGGTTGGAGTGGCAACCACTGACCAGTGCAACAGCCAGTGCCATCAAGTGTGGTTCATCATAAAAGAATGGAAGGATAAAAACATACCCTGAGGCCAAACCTATAGCAACAACAGAGCCTACCACTCCTTTGACAGCAGTGCGAGTGAGATATGGAAGGGTTATAAGGTCTCCAGACCAACCTGAATCTTTGAATGCAAGGATTTGAAGGGAGAAGATGGGGTAGCGATAATTTAGTAATTACAGTGTAAATGCAAAATAGTAAAATACGTAAAATACAAGGTAAACTGAAATGACTTAAAATGCATTTGATGAAGACTTAGAGGGAGGTGTAGTATAAAATTCTGGCACATATCTGGTTAATGGGGAGTGAGTGCAGGTCTACCACACAGTGATGCAAAAGGCTCAAGACTCACATTTTGGAATCAGTTGAGTGTTGGACAAAGCTGTGTATAGCAGCAAACATGGAGACTGTTCCTTGCTTGTACACTTCACTGTATATTCATAAGTAGTCCAGAAAGTCCAGAAAGACTTGCAGTTAACCTACAAATGACAATGAAGACTTCTTCAGGCTCACCGTGCTGCAACCAACACACTACACTACCTCATTCAACATGGCTCAACTTTTCCAAGGGCTTAAGGTTAGAAGTTCTCATCAGTTTAGTTTTGTAGATTTCTATTGCTTGCACCCTGGTGGAGGTGGTGAGAGGGTCTCAACAGTGCACCTTGTGGAGAAGTGCGATATTTCAGGATTTTTGCATGTGTGGACTGCTGCCAGTTACACTGAAGTAATGTTGGGAACACTGGCATTATTGGCATGCAATCTATCCCATAAGTTGTGTCCCTTTCAAAAAGATTCAAGAAAAGAGTAAACTTTCTGTCATTTTGCTTTGATTTCTTTGAACATAAATTGTTCTTACTTCCACTTTCAATGAAAATGTCAGCTGGCTAGGCAGTACATAGTTTCTGAGTCAGAATACAATGGGCTCAAACACTAATTCAACACTTGAGCACTGAATCTCAGGTGACACTTAATTACAAAATTGAGGACATTTTGCATTATCAGAGGTGCCATCTTTCAGATGAGATATGAAAACAGGGTAGGTTAGTTTAATCTTGGCAGTAGGAAAGCTTTTAGAAAGGATAATCTGGAAAATATTAACATTCATTTGGACAGGTATGGACCTACTCCAACATGGCTTTCCTAAGGGTGAAGTCATGCTTAACCGACTTGGTTTTTTTGATGGAGTAACAGAGAGGCTGTTTTCCTGAGTGAACAGAAGATTGAGAAGCGATTAGATCGAAGTGTTTAAAATCAAAAGGGGTCTAGAGAGTAGGTAAAGAGAAACTGATTCTCATTGGTGAAATGGCGAGAACCAGAGGACTCGGTTTTAAGGTGATTGGCAAAAGAAAGAACGCAACATGAGAAAAAGCAATTTTGCACAACGAGTGGTTAGAATCTGCAGTGCACTGCTTGAGGGTGCAGTGGAGGCAGATTCAATCGGGGATTTCAAAAGGGAATTGGTAGGGCGCCCATTGAAGAGAAAAGATTTAGAGAGCTACGGGAAAAGAGAGGGAGAGTGGGACAAACGTAGGTGCTATTGCAGAAGGCCAGCATGGCCCCAATGGGCTAAATAATACCAAAGTATGCTAAGACATAGGAGCAGAAGTAGGCCATTCAGCCCATTGAATCTGCTCCGTCATTCATGATATCATGACTGATCTGATGTGATAATCCTCAACTCCACTTTCCCACCATATCCCAATAATCCTTGACTCCATGACTAATTACAAATCTGTCTATCTCAGCCTTGAACATACTTAACCAACCAGCCTCTGCAGCTCTCTGTGGTAAATAATTCCAAAGATTCACTACCCTCCGAGAGAAGAAATTCTTCGTCATCGCTGTCTTAAATTGGTGACCCCTGTACTCTGAAATTATGCCCTCTGGTCCTAGACTCTCCTACAAGGGGAAACAACCTCTCAGCATCTCCATCAAGCCCTTGAGAATCCTATATGCCTCATAAGGCCACTTCTCTCTCTTCTAAACGCCAATGAGGACAGGCCCAAACTACACTACCTCTCCTCATAAGAAAATCCCTCCATACCTGGGATGAACCTACCATATCTTCTGTGGGCTGCCTCCAATGCCAATATATCTTTCCTTTTTGAGGGGTCCAAAACTGTTCACAGTGCGGTAAACACTGTATTGGTTCTATGATGTTCGTATAGTCTTGCTCTGGGCAAACTGATTGCTCGGTTTTCTAAATTACAAAAATAACTATAGTATAAAATGTTGAATTAACTGTGAAACATTTTGAGATGTCCTGGGAATGTGTAAGATATCATATAAATGCGAGTTCTTCCTTTCTTAACATTTATACAAAGTATGTGAGGAAGATTATAGTACGCAAAGAAGATGATCATTTAGAAAAGGAACTCTAACTGATGTGATAAGCACATACAACTAAATGAAACGGAAAGTGCTAGAAGTACTCAGCAGGTCAGCAGCATGTGTGGAGTGAGAAATAGAGTTAACATTTCAGGTTGATGAACTTTCCTCAGAACAGAGGTAAGTACATAATGAACAGACGAATTAGGAGCAGGAGTAGGCCACTTGGCCCGTCGAGCCTGCTCCACCATTCAGTAAGATTGTGGCTAATCTGATTGTAACTTCACACCCACATTCCTGCCTACCCCTGAATATGTCTAACTCTGCCTTAAAAATATTCAAAGTTGGAGATGTAATAGCTTTTACCAGCCCCTGGCCGAGAATGATGACAGTTTATGACTGGAAATTGTTAAATTCATCTTCAAGTCTGGATGGCTGTAAAGTGCCTTTTTGAAAGTCAGGTGTTGTGTCATGAGTTTAGCCTTATTGAAATAGTACAGGAGGCTGGGGACAGAAAGGTCAAAGTCAGAGTGGGGAGGGGAATTTAAAATGATAGGTAATCGGAAGCTCTAGGTTCCACTTGTGATTTGGACAAATGCGTTCCGCAAAGCACTCAGCCAACCTTCGTTTGGTCTCCCCGACATGCAGAAAATCGCATTGTGAGCAGCTTATACAGTGTACTAAACTAAAAGAAGTTTGCTACCTAATAACAGTTGAGGCGTAAAAGCAATACAAATACACTCCTCAACACAATTCAGAAGTTCTGCTATCTCGTGACTGTCCTATCCTTTTAAAAAAAAAATTTGGAGTACCCAATTCAATTTTTTCCAATTAAGGGGCAATTTAGCGTGGCCAATCCACCTACCCTGCACCTCTTTGGGTTGTGGGGTCGAAACCCACACAAACATGGGGAGAATGTGCAAACTCCACACGGACAGTGGCCCAGAGCCGGGATCGAACCTGGGGCCTCAGCACCATGAGATAGCAGTGCTAACCACTGCACCACCGTGCTGTCTGTGAATGTCCTATCCAACACAGCACGGTAGCACAGTGGTTAGCACAGTTTCTTCACAGCTCCAGGGTCCCAGGTTCGATTCCCGGCTGGGTCACTGTCTGTGCGGAGTCTGCACGTCCTCCCTGTGTGTGCGTGTGTTTCCTCCGGGTGCTCCGGTTTCCTCCCACAGTCCAAAGATGTGCGGGTTAGGTGGATTGGCCATGCTAAATTGCCCGTAGTGTCCTAAAAAGTAAGGTTAGGGGGGGGGGTTTGTTGGGTTACGGGTATAGGGTGGATACGTGGGTTTGGGTAGGGTGATCATTGCTCGGCACAACATCGAGGGCCGAAGGGCCTGTTCTGTGCTGTACTGTTCTATGTTCTATGTTCTAAGAGGAGCCCTCAGCTCAGCAAAGAAGATATCCACACCCCTATGATCATAGCCTGACCAGCCCCCTTCACTAGTATGAGTAATACCAAGAGCTCAGCTGTGAGCCTGAGTCATTTTTTTTGTGATTGATTTTGAAGATTGTAATACCCAAAAACAGTTACAGTATCATAGATCATAGAATTTACAATGCAGAAGGAGGCCATTCGACCCATCGAGTCTGCACCGGCTCTTGGAAAGAGCACCCTACCCAAGGTCAACACCTCCATCCTATCCCCACAACCCAGTAACCCCACCCAACACTAAGGGCAATTTTGGACACTCAAATCAATTTTTCATGGCCAATCCACCTAACCTGCACATCTTTGGACTGTGGGAGGAAACCGGAGCACCCGGAGGAAACCCACGCACACACGGGGAGGATGTGCAGACTCCGCACAGACAGTGACCCAAGCTGGAATCGAACCTGGGACCCTGGAGCTGTGAAGCAATTGTGCTATCCACAATGCTACCGTGCTGCCCAGTAGACAGTGTGTGTTTTCTTGTGTCTGTCTAATCCGATCAAGCAGCGTCTCCATCAACAACAGACTTTGGAGAGAGCATGAGGTTTGTTTTAAAACAAAGATCAAATCCTACCAGGCATTGGTTCTCGTATCATTTCTCTATGGCAATGAGGCCATTGTAAATATCACGATACTAAATGGGATCCAGTTAAAACCACTAACTTTGTATGTTCAGAAACTCGAATAATCTTGGGATAACATGACAGATTGATTGGAAAACAAACTCAAAACGACAGGGCAAACTTCAAAGCAGAAAACCAGCATATGGAAATCAGCATATGAAACATTTATGTGGCGCACTTAATTGTTTGAGTAGTATGACTACGAACAAGTGCTATGCATAAAAAAATTGTAAGATTAACTGGTTTCTGTGTTCATAATTAACTTGCTGCAGGCCCTTCTTCATCGTAAAGACCTGCACAGCCCTTGTACTCTCTGTAGCAATGCAAAATCAATCAGTGTGGGCGCGGCACCAGATCTGTTTCAAAGCAATGTTCTGAGATGTCATGGGCATGGAAAACATTACTTCCTCTTTCAGATTTTAGTTTCAAATTATTTTAATCTACTGTATAAGAGGGGATGTAGCAGTTGGAGCAGGTTAGAAGGTCAGTGGTTGGTGGGAGCTAGGAGAGACGACCACCAAAGATGCATGTCTCACGTACAGAGGAAGCATTAATGGCAGGAGAAGGTGCTAGTAGTTGCATTAAGATATCAGAATGTGTTAATAAGAGAATAAAGGTCAAGTGAAAGCTCAGTGAAAGCAAAACCAAAGAAAGAAAAAAGAAAATGGTTTATTGTCACAAGTAGGCTTCAAATGAAGTTACTGTGAAAAGCCCCTAGTCGCCACATTCCGGCACCTGTTCGGGGAGGCTGGTACGCGAACAAATGACAGAAGTGGGGGCGGTTCTTTGCAGAGGGACAAAAATGTTTTGATACTAAAATATATGTTACATTAAAACATTTTACCCCCTCCCCTAGCAGCCCATCTGTCACTTGTTTTTACGTTTTGCATTTGTTCTCCTTTCTTCTCCCACTAACACATTGTGATATATTTATATATGAACTCCGAAGAAGTCATACGGACTGGAAACCTTATCTCCGTTTTCCCACTCCACAGATGGTGCCAGACCTGCTGAGAACGCCCCAGTATATTCTTGTGTTTCAGATTCCAGCGCCCGCAGTATTTTGCTTTCATTTTAACCTGTGGTCCCCAGACAAGGGACATAGCAGGTCCGAGCTGACAGGAACAGGTATTACACTCTGATCTCACGCTTAATCTTAGCCAAAAGGATCCCTGTTCTTCAAATACCACACCATCAGCTCGTCACCTTTCGCTTCTCTTTTTCTATTTGCCCAGACGCACGCTATCTGTTTAAAAGTCACTCTGCACAGCGCCCGCCTCCTGTCAATCATTTACCTCGCTTGGAACAGCAGCTCCGCTTTCCTATTGGTGAACCCCAAGGCCATTAGGAGAGGAGCCAAGCAGTATCCGTGCTGTTACTGGTGGCAGGAGATGTCAGTCAGAGGGTGCTGTGTTTAGTTCTTCCCCACTGAGTAGATTCACTGAGAGGGAGAGGAGGAGGAGCAGGGGCGTGTGGTGAAGTGTCTGTCTCTAAATCTCACAGACAGAAACCTTTGCGCCTTACTTATTTCCCAGACTGGGAGGGAAAGCGGACTCCGTCATTTCTATATATAACTAGATACACTTATATTAAAAAAAAATGCGTCTCCCTCGGAAATGTTGGACATTGTGCACCATAAGTATCATAGTCATTTTTTTTAAAACAAAGGACATAACAAGATCGGAGCACCAGCAAACGCAAATGGGGTAATGTGCATTCGTCTCTTAAATGAAAAAGTGGTGAAAATATTTTAAAGGAGTTTGCCTGCAAATCAATAAATGCAATTGGTTTGGTAAATTAATTTTATTTTTGAAAGAACGACAATTAGCATTTGTAATCCACAAGTGATATTTGTGTTCCTACCTTTTAAAGCTACTATTAATGCTTCAGGAAGAGTTTACCACTCCCTCCCTTTAAATGTACGTTTTCAATCGAGTTAGTTTTGCCGCTTGCGATCTTTTGTGGTTCATTTTCCTGACGACGTGGCTCGCGCGAAACGTTCTCCGTTCAGACAAGAAAAGTGCTGGGTGGAATGGAAACCTTTTGTGGAAGTGAATCAGTGAGAAAGACGGTCTCAGCTTTCACCAAGCAAAAGCAGGTCCAAGCCAGCCAGTCACTTCTCCCACACAACTCGTCTCGAACGAAAGGTGCCGGGATTTTGATAGCGACCCTCGGGTGTCAGTGGGGGAGGGGAGGGGGGTAACTCTGGGGATATTGAAAATGAGCTTGCATTTCGCATC
Source organism: Scyliorhinus canicula (assembly GCF_902713615.1). Lineage (NCBI taxonomy): Eukaryota > Metazoa > Chordata > Chondrichthyes > Carcharhiniformes > Scyliorhinidae > Scyliorhinus > Scyliorhinus canicula. The sequence goes on from NC_052153.1 coordinate 124,215,889, forward strand.
TCCCCCCACCCTTTCCAAATCAGTGCCGTCTTTTTCTGTTGTGTTTCATTGAGTTGCAATCTCTCTCTTTCTCTCCAGTAGGTGGGCTTGTGCCTACACCTCAGATGTGGTTAAGGCGCCAGTATTTGGTCTGATACACACACTGAATGGTTGTGATTTGACTGATTGGGGTGGCAGCCGAAGTCACATTCAGCCGAGCGCTGCAAAAAAAGACCAGTGTTCTTGTGTGGAGGGAGCCGTGTCTCTTTTAGCAGACTTTGCGAGGCTGCAGAACTATTCAGCGATTCTCCAGCTAATATCGATTTGACATTTTCACCTCCCTGTTTCTCTTATGAAACTGTCACTACGGGTTCGAAACGTTTTGCTTCGCTCTCCATAATGGGGTCAACGGGTTATTATTTTATATTAGATTGCCATCGACCCCCCCCCCCCCAACTCTTTCAGTAATTTTATACAAACGGGCTGTGAAAAAACACATCTTCAGTTCCGAAAGCCTAACACGCAAGCTGCGGTTCTTTTGTGTGTGTGTGTGTGTGTGTGTGAGCGGAAAGTCAGTTCTCAGCATTTGTCAGAAAGTCATGTACAAAGTATCGGCTGGATAAGGGGGGGAGATGGTGAGTGGGAGAGATGGTGTTTGCCAAGCTCTCTCATTCGCTGGATGGGGGAAGATGTGGTAAAGGCAAGGCGAGAGAGAGCGCTCAGTCGCCCTAAACACAGCTCACAAGTTAACCTGTGGCTGGATCGCTTCGGAAAGTGGCTGCCGTGTCATAAACAGGAACACAGAGCTGTACGTGACTGGCGACAGAGGTGAAACATAAAATGGTCAGTTTCCCTGCGACGTACAAGATGCACATTTAGTGGTTGCCAGGCGTGAACTGGGAGCTGCTAAATAGTTGAAAAAAACCTCTGCAGTAACTTTCTGTTTTTTTTTTATACCTTAACTGTTTCAGGAATGGAGAAGCGAGTCCAACCAGACTGATGGTTAATACTTCCAGAAAAGTAAACAGGAAGAGTGTGCTTCCACGCTTTGAGCACACTGTGAAAGGTTGGAAAAACAATGCATCCCTAGTGATCAAGATCAGGTATACAAGTTTAAATTAATAAAATTAACTCAACTGATGTTGTAAACATTGGACAACCGTGTTCACATTGTGTAGCCAACATCCTAATGCAGCTAGGTTAACCCCTTTTATGCTGTACGGCTTTCAAAATAATTAATGTCAGCAAGGGATGAACAAAACTGGAGTTTTTTTCTTATTGAACAAAACAGGAAACGTAATGTATTCAGCCCTTGCTGTATGTTGAGGCCACATTTTTACACCAAATCGTCACCCAGTAAAGGTCAGTAAAGATTTCAGCGTGATCTTAAAACCCAGAAGATCTACAAGTTATTTTCTCAAATTTGCAGCCAATATATCTGTCACAGGTCAGAGTAGATAAAACATGTCAAAGATAGAATTATTCAAATCTTTATTATAGGTGTTGGCATAAGTGTTTGCTGTTAGTATACTAGTCACCAGGCCTCCTCTGCCCCAAGCCACCTGACATTTAGCTGAACATTATAAATTATAGGCAGCACTCATTTTATGATGTACATAATTGAGTAATATGAGCACTAATGATAGAAATGTTTAATGAACCAAGAGTATTCCTCAGACAATAGTTGGTATTAATAGAGGAAAGACCCCAGGGCTGCAATCTCTTACACGCACTGTTGCTGTGAAAAAAGTGTAAGAGAAAAATGAACTAAATCTGAAATGCAGCAGTGTAGCAGGTATTCTAGTTTATTCTCGGTCTCACTAAGGGAGAAAGAATTTTTCATGAATAAATTTTACAATTAAATCCTAAAGTTGATGTTTATTCAGTTACAGCCAGTTGGTATTCAGTGAAAATCAAGGCGGACTGAGTTGGATAACAAGGTTTTCAAAAAGACAGAATAAAGAGAAATGAACACCCCTCCCCTCCCCCAACTCAGTACAGAATAGAAACTCTAATAATGGGCAGATCTCCAGAAATATCTTGTCATCAAAGGCGGGCTTGCTTTGCATATATGTTCGATCTATGTAAATGTGTGGTGACAGATGATAGCGTGCATATGAGAGAGAAGATGTGGATGTATCTCTGGGTTGCAAGACAGTAGTTGTGTTAAGAAGCTCAGACAAACAGAATAAAGCTGGAGTTACTCATCTGGACGTTGAGACTGGATCACTGACTGACTGCAGTAAGATGCTACAGTTTAAGTCCACAAGGTAGGGAATTTTCTTTTTAGAAGTTCCATATTGCCATGGTGCATTTCTGTTGCTGTTTGAAGAAGCCATGTGGCACAGCGAACCTGAGGGAAAATTGACTTTCGGCACATGGCCTGCAGGAATATTGGATTTGTGACATAGAATCTGGAGCCATATTGAATATGGGACCGAGACATGGAGCAGTTGGAATTTATTTTTTGACAGTGAATTGCAGGAAGAGTCTATTGTATAGGCCAGCAGCAAAATCCTAATTCCTAGTTAGGTTTCCGTAAGAAAACTCAGAAATAGCACATTAATCACCCATAAGTATTTTGCAATTGCAGTAAAGTGAGGATTACAGATCCCTTGCGTTTTTTTCAGTTTAGCACATTTCATATCTTCTTCCAATTAGGTAAAACTGTCCCAATTTGCTTTTTATACTCTTGTTGTTAGGATTTCTTTTTCTCCATTTTCATTTTTCTCAGTTTTCATTGTTCCTTTTCTGAAGGCAGGGATAAATATGATTCCATAAATTCTTTACACAAGAAGCATTTGCAATGCCTGAGTCTAGACAATGAAAGTAGAATTCTGTGTAACAGCGAGAGGAGGACCTGGGGTGCAGCAGGTAGCATCCTCCCCTACCTTGGGGCCAGAAGCTCCCTGTTGAACTCCTACTTCAGGTCTTGACGGTGATGGAAGGTGCATTCATAATGTGAACCAACAGGCTGATTATAAGCCTGTAAATCCTTCCAGTACGCCTGATGACAAAGTGGAAGAGTTTCCTTTGTCAGCCATATTGCTGGAGGCAATGGCAAACCATTGCATAGTGTGCGGAGCGGAGCATAAGATTAAAGCAATCCAATGAAAGTCCATGGCTGCCAATGATCTTGTAAGACATTGTACCTGAAGGAGGAGGAGGGTCACACAATATGAATTTCCCATCGAGAAGAAAAAAGCAGTTTGGAGCAGATTTCCTACTTCCCCGTTTTACAGTTTTTTTCCTTCTGAGTCACAAGATACAATGAAGAGTGGGATTTCTGGCTGGAATTTCCTTTCTCAGAATTCTTCATAACAATATTCCTGCTTCTTCCCTGTCAAAGTTCAGCTAACTTAGCACTTACTGGGAACAGAGTATGCAATTTTCCTGGCCTGTATAGTTGGATAGATGGACTTTGACTCAGCCATTACCAGTGACTCCTGTTGGAAAGTGCACATGTGTTTATAAAGCAAAGAAAGCGTCAGGCTTGGCTGTAAACATCTCTCACTCTTCAGTTCAAATTGCTGGCTATCATCATCTGACTCATAAATCCAGAATGCTAGCACACCAGGAGGTGCTGAAGCCCTCAAACTTAAGTTAGCAGATTCAGGGTGGAAGGGCAGAACGTTTGGGGGTCAGAAATATTTTTTTAGCTCTCAGTTGTTATGTGTAACTGCAATTAGTTGTAATTTGGCGTGAGGTGACATGCTAAAACACTCATGGAAAATACCACCGACAACCATATGTCAAATAAAATTCTAGCATTTTAAAGTATTCCCATATTTACTATGACTGTTCATTATTTATTTGTTGAATTAGCACTCGGGTGTTACACCAGTTACTGGTGTTTTCAGTTGAGTTTCTGAAAAGCAAAATTCACAGATGCAGTTTTCGCCATAACGTAAAGATATACTTACTGCCTGTATGTACATAATAATAAAAGTTTATAAATGTGATAGATTTGCTCAGAAAATATTACTTGAACAAGAGATATTGGGTCATGATAGCAATAATATGGTACCCAGAACACAAGTGACTTTTTTTTTGTGAGAGCTATTCATATTGGCCAAATGCACAATATATATTATAAAACTTTTCCTACTTAAACTTACAAGGCACTGGGGCTGGAACTAAATTAATTAACAGGGTCATTTTGATTTTGTTTTTTTTATAGCTGAACAATTCTGCTAAAAGTAAAAGGTGACTTGGATCTTTGAAAACTGAACAGCTGTTTCTTTCTTTAAATTTTCTTCTTCTTAAGGGACGATGGTGAGGAAGTTCCTGTTGGAGAGACTTCTAGTATTAGCGATCAGCTCGAACATTTTTTAGGTTCTCCGTTGCATTTCAGAAATGACTACATTTTGTATTAATACAGAATTAGAGGAAGTGGTCTACAAAGAGCACTTGCAAACAGGAAAACCTGTAAATTACGAGCATTGTAAAATGTTTTTGCTTACACCACTCGTCTAAATCCTCAGGAGTTTTGGGAAGTTTTATTTCCCTTCCAGCTGTGAAATCTGGAATGACTGACCCTTTCCAAGGTAAATAGGAATCAGTGTTGTTTTTTTAAAAAAATGCGACATATATGTGTAGGGTTTGTAGACTGGACACAGTATGCTATTCATGTTATCCTCAATTCAACCCCTGACAGACTTGGAGGCCCTAAATTTTTGTGGGCACACACCAGCAGCCCTCCATGATCTTATGCTACATACAAGTACCACATACATGTCCAGGTGGAAGCTGTTAGCAGGTATTTGTGTGTGGTCACTCTTACAGTTCACTCTGAGCCTGTAGCTCATTCCTTTCCAGTAGGTTTCAATGAATAGAAGACTGGTGTGGAAATCCAGGGTGCATTTCCCTCCCTTGAACCCAGGGTTATAGGGACTAACCATAGCCATCACCACCATTGCCCATGAGATCCTCAGGAGGACAGATCTAAGATTAAAACTGGGAGGATATGTTTCATTATCTTAATGTGTGGTGCAGTGAACCATTGGGAGAACATGTCAATTCCCTGTTAATTCACATAACTCCTCTGGACAATTACTTAAGAAAATCTTTCTCGCAAGTGAAATAAAAAAGACATTTCACTATTCTCCATGGTATACCCGGTTTAACAAATAGATCTAACTTCTGATACAAGCATTAGAACATAGAACATACAGTGCAGCAGGAGGCCATTCGGCACATCGAGTCTGCACCAACCCACTTAAGCCCTCACTTCCACCCTATCCCCGTAACCCAGTAATCCCTCCTAACGTTTTTGGTCACTAAGGGCAATTTACCACGGCTAATCTGCACGTCTTTGGACTGTGGGAGGAAACCGAAGCACCTGGAGGAAACCCACGCAGACACGGGGAGAATTTGCAGACTCCGCACAGACAGTGACCCAGCGGGGAATCAAACCTGGGACCTTGGCGCTGTGAAGCCTCAGTGCTAACCACTGTGCTGCAGTGCTGCCCATTGTTCACCTGTTGTGCATAAAATTCAGAAACAAATGTGCATAGTTTTGAAAATTGGCTATCAGATTTTTATGAGAGAAATTGTCACTTCAACCTGCTTACGTCTGTAGACCAGCAAACCAGCAGCCAAGAGAATCAGAGAGAACTGGATTCTTGTTGTGGCTTTGATTTACAACTCACACCAAGTTAAGGAAATATGAAATTTTTATTCCTCATAGAATCAGGTCGCCTGTGATGTCATATGTTTGACTCCTCTCTTCATGACGCAAAGTAAAATCATTTTCTTATTTCATCATTTCGAATTTCATCTGTGCTGGAGATTAGTTCTGTTCAGTATTAATAAAACTCATTGAAATATTCAAAAATAAGAAAATGGTGGACAGCAGAAGATTTCAGAAGCAACTGTAAATATTAATATAGAATCCCTACGGTGCAGAAGGAGGCTCACCGGATCCGCACCGACTCTCCGAAAGAGCACCCCACCTCGGCCCATTGCCCTGCCCCTTCCCCAGAACCCGTTAACCTAGCCTGCACATTTTTGAACATGAAGGGGCAATTTAGCATGGCCAATCCACTTAACCTGCATCTTTGGACACCAAGGGGCAATTTTTTTAGCATAGCTAATCTACCAAACCTGCACATCTTTGGACTGTGGGAGGTACACAGAGCACCCGGAGGAAACCCATGCAGACATAGGGAGAAAAGTGCAAACCCCACACAGACAGTCACCCAAGGCTGGAATCAAACCTGGGTACCTGGTGCTGTATGGCAGCAGTGCCACAAGTCCATATTCTTACCCAGGATATAAGGATATCATTACTCCACATTAGTACTGATGTACTACTGACATATAAAATTCTGAGAAAACACAATTAGAAAAGCTTTGAACTTGCGGTGATTTTTCAAAACCACCTGCTGTTATTGCAGGCTAATTCATTTGTACATGAGATGTAAAAAACGATATATATTGTAACATAAATTACATGATACTCATACATCTAACACAAGTAGGATGTATTCGTCGGTAGTGTGATCAGTCATTTCAACCCAGGGACTTAGAGACAATTAGGAAAAAAGTGGAGATGTTGAAGCATGTTCAGTAACAAGAGTGCATGGAATTTCAATATTGTAGGGATTTTCTTTTTAATTAATTTCAAGAAATTCCATTTGAGACTCAGGCTCATTCAAAACTAAATCGCGATTCAAAATGAATTCTGAGTGCTGAGTTGTTTGATTTGAATTTGTGAATATGGTGCATCAGAATGTAACATCAGCAAGGCACAATTTTGTCCTGTGGGGATTTCCATTCCTCCATTATCTTTCTCGTTTCCTTGAACCTTTTGCTGGTCTAGGCTAGTGATCTGAGGCGGAATTCTCCGACCCCCCTGCAGGGTCGGGGAATCGCCCAGGGCTGCCGTAAATCTCGCCCCCACCGTGGCCGGAATTCTCCGCCACCTGGGAATTGGCAGGAGCGGGAATCACGCCCCGCCGATCGGCGTCCCCCCCCGCGGCGATTCTCTAGCCCACGATGGGCCAAAGTCCCGCCGCTGTCAGGCCTCTCCCGCCGACGTGGTTAAAACCACCTCTGTGCCAGCGGGATTGGAGCGAGCGGGCCCCTGGGGTCCTGGGGGGACGCGGGGCGATCGGAACCCGGGGGATGCCTCCCACGGTGGCCTGGCCCGCGATCGGGGCCCACCGATAGGTGGGCGGGACAGTTTCGTGGGGGCACTCTTTTTCTTCCGCTGCCGCCACGGCCTCCACCATGGCGGAGGCGGAAGAGACCCCCTCCACCGCGCATGCGCCGGTGGTGACGTCAGCGGCCGCTGAAGCTCCGGTGCATGCGCGGACTCACGCCGACCGGCGAAGGCCTTTCAGCCAGCTTTGGCGTCAAAGGCCGTTGGCACCAGTTTTGGCGCCAGTCGGCGGAGTGGGAGCCACTCCGGCGCGGGCCTAGCCCCTAAAGGTGCGGAATTCTCCACCCTTTTGGGGAGGCCTGACGCCAGAGTGGTTGGCGCCACTCCGCTACGCCGGGACCCCCCGCCCCGCCGGGTGTGGGAGAATTTCGCCCCTAGTTCCAGTTGCTGTTGGAGAAGAGGACAAGAGCAACTGCCTGATTTTCATGTGTCTTTTCCATCATTCCCTTTTAGCAACATGGTTGAGATTGAATACACTGAAAACTGGGGAACTAACTCACTTCCCTGCCAGCATTATTGCACATTCTTTATTTAAATTGCTAACGGATTGAAATATCAGATTGAAGATGGCAAATAGTTTAATGTAATTCAAGCCAAATGTATTCAAAATTATTTTCTACTACGTTGTAGATAGGGTAGGTTCTGCACCTACTGTCCATTGTCATCAGTGGGCGCACAAACTATTTGCGTGGTTTAAACCAGTTCAATTACTGGTGACAGCAGCTCACAGGGGTAGTGAGGGAACATGGCCCACCTTCCCACCAAACCAGAAACCCATACTAAACGAGGGGATAAAGAACAGCAGGAGATGGAACACAGAAGGGTCGGAGCAGACCAGAAGATCATTATGACTCTTAACAGAGACATTCATGCTCCTTCTGACACCTTAAAGATTATTGAGAAAATGTGTTTGTGTCTTTCCAGTTTAGCCAGTCACGTTATGACCATATGCTGCACCCACTGGAAACTGCATCATGGTTCCACAACCGGAGAAGGAACCAAATTAAATAAAACATCTGCCTGTTGGGGCAGCAGTGCCAGCCAACCATTTTGTGGCTTGCTATAATTTCACTCGGAAAGCTCTGTTTAAACAACTGTGTATCAGAAATGCTGCAGATATCTATGATATTAACATTTTGAATGTAGTTTCAAACCCTGATTTAATTGTTATTCAAAGTATTATTTATTTTAACAATGTATGGCAGATACGACCAGTGATTTAACAATACTACTTTGCCTTTACAAGTTTTATTTATGGACAAAGCAAAGTGTTTTACAAAGAACTTACTATGCTGACAATGTCATTTCAAAATAATACTGAAAACCCTGCAAGTGCAAACCTTTGTGGCAAGAAAACCTTAATATTCCAGTAAATGGCATGTTAAGTCAAATGTGCTTCATTTTAAAGAAGGAACCATAAACAACGAGTGCTTTTTCAATGAGAGATGTTATACTATCAGAAAGCATTGTAATAATGTACTGCATGTGTTTTGGATCTTTAAAAATCAGAGGGCGCAGAACAGATAATTTTCACAATTTGAATTTAGGTACTGTTTTACCTTTACTGAGACAATTATACGTATACAATTTTAGTTTCGACATTGAAGCATTCCTGGAAAAAAAGGTAATTCATTCCTCGTTGAAATGAAAATGAAAATCGCTTATTGTCACAAGTAGGCTTCAAATGAAGTTACTGTGAAAAGCCCCAGTCGCCACATTCCAGCGCCTGTTCGGGGAGTCTGGTATGGGAACTGAACTGTGCTGCTGGCCTGCTTTGGTCTGCTTTAAAAGCCAGCTCTTTAGCCAGTGTGCTAAACCAGCCCCAGATGTTCTTATTTAATAAACAGTTTCTTGGGGACCAAATTCACAAAGTCCAATTATCTGCTTTCTCCAAACATAATCCCAATTCCCGATTCTGTAAGAAGTTTTACAACCCCAGGCTAAAGTCCAACAGGTTTGTTTGGAGTCACAAGCTTTTGGAGTGCAGCTCCTTCATCACATGAGAGTTGTAAGACATCTTATTGTGCCCACCCCAGTCCAACACCTGCAGCTCCTTATCCTGATTCTGTAAAGCAGTCAAGTGGCATGTTCTAATTTTCATTTAAATAATAATCTAGCATCTTTTTGAATTTTGTATTCAATAATAGTGACCTTCACTTGCAGTAAAGCATTCGACATTTCAATAACGTTGCATGAACAGGTCTCTTCTGATTTCCCCTTTTATGTGTTCCAGCTTACATTAAGATCATGACCTCTTGTCTTCAATTGATCTACCAAGAAATATAACCTTAACTAGGTTTACTTTGTCTGTCTCTTTTATCATTTTGAAAAACCTCCAATCAAATGCCACCCCCACGTCTTCTCAGTTCAAAGCTCTGGTTGCTCTATCCACTCCTTGTGACTCAGAATTCTCACCTTCTGCTGAGTAAATCTGCATTGGATTTTCTCTATGGCTATTATATTTGTTCTAGTGGTGAGGAGCCCACTGTGACTGACCATAAATTTGTAGTGCCATTATGACACTTTTACTCTACATTAATATGTATCCCAATGAATATGGTATTTCTGATGGTGTTATTCACTGATATTTCTAAAAATACTATCTAACAAGTGCAGCACAATGGCACAGTGGTTAGCATTGCTGCCTATGGCGCTAAGGACCCGGGTTCGAATCCCGGCCCTGGGTCACTGTCCATGTGGAGTTTGCACATTCTCCCCATGTCTGCGTGGGTTTCAACCCCACAACCAAAAGATGTGCAAGTTAGGTGGATTGTCCACGCTAAATTGCCTCTTAATTGGAAAAAATAGTTGGGTATTCTAAATTAAAAAAAAATACTATCTAACTTGTTATCATGTTGCCTTAGTTCAGTGGAAGCATATTTTCTGAGTGATTTATCTTTTTTACTGAATTTAATTTCTTCTAATGCAGGAAGGATATTCTTCGATTTTTAGACGCAGAGAGAGATATATCAGTGGTGAAGAGCAGCTTGAAGCCAGGGGATGTTATTCATTATGTGCTGGACAGGCGCCGGACCCTCAACATCTCTCACAATTTACACAGTCTTCTCCCGGAAGTGTCCCCTATGAAGAACAAGCGATTCAGCACTTGTGCAGTCGTTGGAAATTCTGGGATTCTCCTGGGCAGTGGATGTGGAAAGGAGATTGACAGTCATGAGTTTGTAATAAGGTAGGACCCACTCTATAACAGGAAGTTAACACCTTCACAGTTAAAAGTGGTTTTCTAAAACACAGATGTTTGACCTTATGCATACTATAAGCATTGGGGCTGGCTGTAATTCTTTATGGGTAGTTGGTATTTGAATGGGTTAAAATTGATCCATTGTGTAAGAGAGACAAACTTTGTAAACAAAATGTTATTTTTACCAATGCAATGTTTTCAGTTTGCCTGATTTGAATGAAATTACATGGCGTTTCCTTGAAAAAATATAAGCCAATATGAAAAGAAAATAACGTCTGGTCAAGTGTTTCCTTTCTGGGCTGAAATTACTCGATTTCAGGGCAATGACACAGGCTATTGCAGGTTTCACAGACTGTGCCATGTAGTGGTATGAAGCAAGTTCACATAGGCTATCACCTCCATGTTGAGTTCTTGATTTTAACTGCACTGTTATGGGGAGAGACAGATCTTCAATCCTCATGGGGTTGCAGATTACAAAGTGGCACAGTAATATGGTTAAGAAAAATAAATTAATGTTTTAAAAAATGTTTATAAAATATAAATGTTTATTTATAAAATGGTTCACATACTTCTTTGAGAGTATTACGCTCCATTTGATTATTCATTTTATGAATAAAGGTAAAAACATTGGAAAGTGCTCAATTGGAATGGTAAGGATGATACCAGCTCTTAAGTTTTTGATTTATAGAGTAACAAAAGGACATAAATATGTTTCTGTCTCCAAAGGCTAAGTTGACACTTTTGAAATTATAATGGGAAACTGCAGGGTCGATGTGGAAAACCCCCCATCTAATCCGTAGAATAAGAAACAGACATGTAATTACATAAATTTAAAGAGGAATTAATTATAACTGAGTGTTATTATTTCACACTTGGGGGCAAATTATAACATTTTGTTAATTCTAGTGGAACAAAAGTATGAATTAAAAAATGAAGTAATGCAAGTAGAAGCTACTGGTGAAGTATTTAGCTATGCTGAACTTTGTTCCATCGCCACCTCATCAATAATGTATTAGCAAACATTAGGAAAAGGTAAGTAAACAGCCTATACATTTCCCATTAAGGAGTCAGAGATTTACAGCATGGAAACAGGCCCTTCAGCCCAACTTCTCCATACCATCCAGTTTTTACCACTAAACCAGTCCCAATTGCCCGCATTTGGCCAATATCCCTCTGTACCAATCTTACCAATATAACTGTCTAAATGCTTTTTAAAAGTCAAAATTGTTCCCGCCTCTACTACTGCCTCTGACAGCTCGTTACAGACACTCACCATCCTCTGTGAAAAAATTGCTCCTTTGGACCCTTTTGTATCTCTCACCTTAAACGTATGCCCTCTAGTTTTAGACTCCCCTACCTTTGGGAAACGGTGTTGACTATCTACCATAAATATGCCCCTCATTATTTTATAGACCTCTATAAGTTCACCCCTAAGCCTCCTCTGCTCCAGGGAAACAAGTCCCAGTCTATCCAGCTTCTCCTTGTAGCTCAAAGCATCAAGTCCCGGTAGCATCCTAGTAAATCTTTTCTGCACTCTTTCTGCAGTAAGAAGTCTTACAACACCAGGTTAAAGTCCAAGAGGTTTGTTTCAAATCACTGGCTTTCAGAGCACTGCTCCTTCCTCAGGTGAATGAAGAGGTAGGTTCCAGAAACATACATACAGACAAAGTCAAAGATGCAATACGATACTTTGAATGCGTGCATTTGCAGGTAATTAAGTCTTTACAGATCTAGAGAGAGGGGTAATCCCAGGTTAAAGAGGTGTGAATTGTCTCAAGCCAGGACAGTTGGTAGAATTTTGCAAGCCCAGGCCAGATGGTGGGGGGTGAATGTAATGCGTCATGAATCCAAGGTCCCGGTTAAGGCCGTTGTCATGTGTGTGGAACTTGGCTATAATTTTCTGCTCGGCGATTCTGCGTTGTCGCGCGTCCTGAAGGCTGCCTTGGAGAACGCTTACCCGGAGATCAGAGGCTGAATGCCTTTGACTGCTGAAGTGTTCTCTGATTGGAAGGGAACATTCCTTCCTGACGATTGTCGCGCGATGTCCGTTCATCCGTTGTCGCAGCGTCTACATGGTCTCGCCAATGTACCACACTTCGGTACATCCTTGAATGCTATGAATGCTAGAAATCTGAATCAAACAGAAAATGCTGGAAATACTCAGCAGGTCTGTCAGCATCTGTGCCGGGAAAATGTTTCATGGCGTAGTGTCATACAAGACTACAGCACAGAAAAGGTCCTTCGGCCCAACGCTTCTGCAGTCAAAAACAACGATCTGGAGATTGTAATCTCAATTTCCAGAACTTGGCCCCAACCTTGGCATCACAAGTGCACATCTAAATACTTCTTCAATGTTATGAAGGTCTCTACCTCCACCACCCTTTCAGGCAGTGAACTCTAAACTCCCATTATCCTCTGGGTGAAAAGAAGTTTCCTCCCATCCACTCAGAACCTTGGGCGGAATTCTCCGACCCCCCCGGGGCCGGCGTCAATCCCGCCCCCGCCGTGTCCCGAATTCTCCGCCCCCCAAGATTTGGCAGGGACGGGAATCGCACCGTGCCGGTCGACGGGCCCCCCGCGGCGATTCTCCGGCCCGTGATGGGCCGAAGTCCCATGGCTGATAGGCCTTTCCCGCCGGCGTGGTTTAAACCACCTCTCTTACCGTCGGGATTGGCGGTGCAGGCGGGCTCCGGGGTCCTGGGGGGCGGGGGGGGGCACGGGGCGATCTGACCCCGGGGGTGCCCCCACGGTGGCCTGGCTCGTGATCGGGGCCCACCGATCGGCAGGCGGGCCTGTGCCATGGGGGCACTCTTCTTCCGCCCCCTCCATGGCCTTCACCATGGCGGAGGTGGAAGAGACCCCCTCCCCTGCTCATGTGCCGGTATGATGTCAGCAGCCGCTGACACACCGGCGCATCCGCGGACTTACGCCGGCCGGCGAAGTCCTTTCGGCCCCGGCTGGCGTGGTGCCAAAAGCCGTTCACGCCAGCCGGCGAAGTGGGAACCACTCCGGCGCGGGCCTAGCCCCTCAATGTGAGGGCTTGGCCTCTAAAGGTGCGGAGAATTCCGCACCTTTGGGGCGGTCCAACGCCAGAGTGGTTGACGCCACTCCGACACGCCGGGACCCCCTGCCCTGCTGAGTCGGGGAGAATCCCGGCCCTTATCTTGAATTAATGGTCCCTGGTTATTGGTCCATCTACCAAGGGGAAACGTGTCTTCCTGTCTCCACTACGCCCCTCATAATTTTATACTTCTCAATCATGTCCCCCCTCAGTCTCCTCTGCGCTGAAGAAAACAACCCATGTCTATCCAGTCTCTCTTCATAGTTAAAACTCTCCAGCCTAGGCCAGTTCCTTGTAAATCTCTTCTGCACCCTTGTAGTGCTATTATACCCCTCCTATTTTGTGGATTCCAGAACTATGCACATTACTCTGAGCTATGGCCTAACCAATGTTTTATACCGTTCCAACATAATCTCCCTCTTCAACTCTATGCCTCGGCTCATAAAGGGAAGTATACCATAACCACTGTGTCTACCTGTCCTGCCATTTTAAGGGACCGGGGTACATGCACACCAAGGTCCCTCTGATCCTTGGTGCTTCCCAGGGTCCTGCAGTTTACCATGTATTGACATGCCTTGTCCTGCCCACGTGCATCATCTGACACTTTTCCAGATTGAATTCTATTTGCCACTAATAAGCCCATCTGCTGGCCTTGTAAAGGGTTCAGAGGTGGTTCACAAGAATGATCCCTGGAATGAAGAGCTTGTTGTATGAGGAACGGTTGAGGACTCTGGGTTTACATAGAACATAGAACAGTACAGCACAGAACAGGCCCTTCGGCCCTCAATGTTGTGCCGAGCCATGATCACCCTACTCAAACCCACGTATCCACCCTATACCCGTGACCCAACAACCTCCCCCTTAACCCTACTTTTATTAGGACACTACGGGCAATTTAGCATGGCCAATCCACCTAACCCGCACATCTTTGGACTGTGGGAGGAAACCGGAGCACCCGGAGGAAACCCACGCACACAGGGGGAGGACGTGCAGACTCCACACAGACAGTGACCCAGTGGGGAATCGAACCTGGGACCCTGGCGCTGTGAAGCCATAGTGCTAACCACTGTGCTACCGTGCTTCCCACAAAGGGGAGATCTTACGGAAACTTACAGGATACTGAGTCCTGGATAGAGTGGATGTGGCGAGGATGTTTCCACTTGTAGGGAAAACTAGAACCAGAGGACACCATCTCAGACTAAAGGGACGATCCTTTAAAACAGAGATGAGGAGGAATTTCTTCAGCCAGAGGATGGTGAATCTGTGGAATTCTTTGCCACAGAAGACTGTGGAGGCCAAAACACTGAGTGTCTTTAAGACAGAGATAGATAGGTTCTTGATTAATAAGAAGATCAGGGGTTATGGGGAGAAGGCAGGAGAATGGGGATGAGAAAAATATCAGCCATGATTGAATGGCGGAGCAGACACGATGGGCCGAGTGGCCTAATTCTGTTCATCTGTCTTATGGTCTTTTTGACATGACATTGATAGGGCCAATATTGGTTGGCTTAGATTTTTCTTTCCTTTTGGAACAGGGCATACCTGTAACACTTTCCACATTGTTGGGTAAAGGCCTGTGTTATAACTATACTGCCATAGCTTGGCTGGAAGCATGAATAGCTCTGAATCACAGGTTTGCAACACTACAGCTTGGATGTTGTTGGGATCCATAGCGTTAGATTTGTTTTGGCACTGCAGACTCGATGGGCCGAATGGCCTCCTGTACTGTATGTTCTATGTTCCATGTTCTATCATCTGGAGTAAATCAAATTAGCAGATTCAGTAGGGACCTCAGGAGAAGGCTGGGATAGATTATCCAGTCAACATTTCCGTCTCCAATCGATCACTTCAGAGTTTGCGCTTTAGCTGGGCACCATCATCATTGGGAATGAAATGACTCATGGAACCATCTCTTATTCTGAATTGTCCGCTAGTTTTCATGACTGGATGTGGAAAAATTCCATTGAATGTGGGATCGCTTAGCTCTGTCTAGAGTCTGCTGCTTCTCCTTAACACATGCTTAACACTTATATTTCCTGTGTTGTGGCTTCATCAAGTTGGCACAACATTTAGCCTTTTGCTGCTCCTGGCATGCTCTCCTACATGTCTCATTGAACTAGTGTTGGTTATCTTGCTTGAGAATAGAAACATGAAAGATTTACAGCACAAGAGGAGGTTGTTCGGCCCATCATGTGCATGTCAGATGAGGAAGAGCTCTCTAGCCTGATCCCACCAACCAGCACTTGGCCCATTGGTCTTCGGCACCTCATGTACTTATCCAACCACTATTTAATGTAATGAATGTTTCTGCATACAACACCCTTCAGGCGGTGAGTTCTTGTGTTCCACACACTACTGGATGAAAAAATTACTCATCAACCCACTTCTAATTCTTCTGGTGAAAACTTTAAATCTCTTCCCTTGAGGATTGTCCTCTCTGCTCATAGAAACGTTTCTTCTTTTTAGTAGCCTCGAGGGAGATTGCATAGCGTATATGAGGGATTGATTCTCAGAGCAATGTGTTATGGAGCAAACCAGGAAGCAGGCTTTTTTAGATTTAGTATTATGTAACAAAAAAGGCTTGATAAATAGTCTTGTCGTTCAGGATCCTCTTGGAGGGAGTGATCATAACATGCCAGAATTTCAAATTCAGATTGAGCCAGAGAAGACAGAGTGCCAGACTGGAGGTTTAGCATTGGGCTGAGGTAATTATACAGGCCTGAGGAAAGTGTTGGCCCAAGTAGACTGGGTGGGACAGTTGAGAAACAATGGTGGATGTTCAGGGAGATATTAAATACCACTCAATCAAAGTACATTCCTGAGAGGATGTGGAATTGTAAAAGGGAATAAAAAATGTTCCATGACTAAACAAGGAAGTCAAGGAAGGTATAAAGGCCAAAGCTAGTGGTAAGCTGGAGGGTCGGGAGAACTTTAAGGTCCAGCAAAAGGCTAATAAAAATAAAATCAAGACAGCTAAGATGAATTACAAAAGGAAACTAGCAGAAAACATAAACACTGATACCAAAAGCCTATGTACGTATATGAAAATGAAATGAAAATCGCTTATTGTCATAAGTAGGCTTCAAAAAGCCCCTAGTATAAAGAGGAACTGAATAGCTAAAGTAAATGTTGGCCCTTTAGAGGACGATACTGGTGAGGTAATAATGGGGAACACCGAGATGACAGAGGCACTGAGCCAATATTTTGTCTGTCTTCACGATAGAAGATGATAAACATTTTCCAAAAACTACAGTTAACGCAGAGGAACTTGGTGCAATAGCCATCACTAGGGAGACGGTATTGAGTAAACTGATGGGATTAAGGGCATAAAATATAAAAGTCTCCGTGATCTGATGGGCTGCGCCCTAGGGTATTAAGGGAGATGGCAGCTGAGATTGTGGATGCATTGGTTATGATATTTCAGAATTCCCTGGATTCTGGAAGGGCCCCGGTGGATTGGAAACATGCCAATGTGAAGTGGCTATTCAAATAGGGAGAGGGGCAAAAATGAGGAAACTATAGACTGGTTAGCTTGACCTCTGGACATTTGGAAAGATAAAGCTCAATCCACCATTGTCAGCATGTATGAGTGGTAAGTCATGCTCGACAAACTTGCTTAATTTCTTTCAGGACGTAACCAGCAAGGTGGATAATGGGGAATCTGTACATGTGGTATATCTAGACTTCCAGAAGGTGCTGCATAAAAGACTGATCCAGAAGATGAAATCACAGGGGATTGCGGGTCGAGTACCATATTGTATTGAGAATTGGCTGACTGACATAAATCAGAGGGTCAGGATAAATAGGTCCTTCTCTAGCTGGCGAACTGTAGCTAGCGGGGTGCCACAGGGATCAGTCCTTGGACCTCAACTGTTTACAATTTATATAAATTTTCTGCAATCAGGGACAGAATGTAACATAGGAAAATTTGTGGATGATATTAAAATAGTGTGGGAAAGCAGGCAGTGATGAGGAGATAAAGATTTTATAGATGGATATAAATAGGCCAGGAGATTGAGCCAAAATTTGGTAGGTGGAGTTTAATGTAAATGCTGCTCTTTTATCTTTATTAATAATAACCACAAGATGCGAGTACGTTCCGTGTATTGGACAACTGACCACTCAACCAGTATAGTCGTTCAATTGTTGTTTATTATTGAACATAGGCTTGGTTCTATGCGTAATAATTTACACGCGGCTACACATTAAAATATACCTAACCGCTTAAATGACCTTTACTTAACTTTCATATGACCGGCTCTGTGCAGGTTAGACAAGGCCTTTATCTGCATCCCCACGTGTGACAGCTGGAAATTGTCAGGTACGTTGAGGCTGCGGCTCGTCCTTCAGGTAGCGATCGCAGGTTGTTGAACTTGGCTGGTCGATGTGCTGCAGTTGGTGGGGCAGAGGCCGGTCCCAAAAGAGGCATAATAATGGTCGCGCAGTTCTTCTTAAACTCCAATCTTTCACGCTTTTTTGGGCGGTCCTAACTCGGGATCCAGTGGATCGATAGGATTTCGATCACCCAAATCGATTCTGGCCAATTAGGCGCGGGTACTATGATAGCTGGGCGGGTCCTAGTTGTCATTGTCCAAAGCACGTTGGCACTCCCAAATAAGGTAAATAGGCGCTCCCAAGTCAGTTACTACTGCTATGTTTCAATCTGTGTCCCATTGTCCTGGGGAAATCAGTGATTGACCTTCAGCAGGTGCCAGTTTCTGTGTAAGTCTGGTTTCCTCTGCACAATACACAGGGACTGTGTATCGCCTGTGTCCCAACCTGACCACAATTCCCATTGTCCTTTGCAGGCGGCCATTTTAGATGGCCACATAGATAAGTGTGAGGTTATGCATTTTAGCTGAAGAAATAGAAATGCGAATTATTATCTAAATGGAAATCAGGTACAAGATGCGTCTGGGGCGAGGGAAAGTCGGTAAGCAGGTACAGCATGTAATTGAAAAGGCAAATGGAATGTTAGTGTTTATAACAAAAGGACTGGAATATTAAAAGTAGAGAAGTGTTGTTTCAATTGTATAGGGTGTTAGTGAGACCACATCTGGAGTATTGTGTCCAGTTTTGGTCTCCTTATTTGAGGAAGGATGTCGTGGCATTGGAGGCAGTTCAGAGGAGGTTCACCAGATTGATTCCAGGATGAAAGGGTTAAAGTATGAGGAAAGATTAAACAGTTTGGACTTATACTCGCTGGAGTTTAGAAGATAGAGAGGGGATCTGATCGAGGTGTATAAAATACTAAATGGTATTGAGAAAGTAAACGTAGACCAAATGTTCCACCTTGTGGGGACATCTAGAACAAGATGTCACGGATATAGGTTGAGAGGTGGTAGATTTAGAACTGAGATGAGGATGAACCACTTCTCACAGTGGGTGGTAAATTTGTGGAACTTACTGCCCCATAGGGCTGTGGAATCTTGAGTCATTAAATGTTTTCAAGAAAGCGATAGATATATTTTTGATTCAAAAATGGGTTAAAGGGATATGGACAACACGTGGGAAGGTGGATTTGCGACCAGGAAGAGATCAGCAATAATCTCATTGAACGGTGGAGCAGGTTCGAGGGGCTGAATTGCCTACTTCTGCCCCTAATTCCTATGTTCCTGCATGAAAGTCCCACAGGGGCTGGTTTAGCACAGGGCTAAAGAGCTGGCTTTGAAAGCAGACCAAGGCAGGCCAGCAGCGCAGGTTCAATTCCCATACCAGCCTCCCCGAACAGGCGCTGGAATCTGGCGACTAGGGGCTTTTCACAGTAACTTCAGTTGAAGCCTACTTAAGACAATAAGTGATTTTCATTTCATTTTCTTCATTTTTACAGGGAGCCAGCATGGAACTGGAGCGGTTTGCGCCGCTCCAGCTGCCGATCCCAGCGCGAACTGTGCGTCACGGGATCCGTGCTTGCGCAGTTGCGTCAGCGCCAATGCGTGCATGCGCAGTGGTGCCAGAGCCAATGCGTGCATGCGCAGTGGCCTCCTTCAACGCGCCGGCCCCAACGCAACATGGCGCGGACTACAGGGGCCGGCGCGTAGGAAAGGAGGCCCCCAGCCAGAGAGGCCGGCCTGCCGATTGGTGGGCCCCGTTCGCAGGTCAGGCCACATTGGAGGCCCCCCTGGGGTCGGACCCCCTCTCCGTCCCTACAGGCCGCCACCCGACCCTTCCACGCCGAGGTCCCTCTGGCCCAGAGCAGGTTAGAACGTTGCCGGCGGGACTCGGCTCTTTTCTTACAGCCGCTCGGCCCATCCAGGCCGGCATAGAGCGGCCCGCGACCGGCGCTGCACCAACCATGCCGGCGCCAATGCTCTGCGGAGAATCGCGTGCCGTCGTCAGGGCGGCGTGGCACAATTCGCGCGGCCCGCCGGCGATTCTCCAACCCATCGTGGGGTCGGAGAATCCCTTCCCGGTATTGTTCATGATGCTATTCTCTTAAGATCTGCTTGCCTTGAATAAGCATGTAGTTGAAGTGACATCCACTGCTATGCTATGAATAAGACATATCTATGGCTGCACGCATAATCCCTATTCTTCATTTATTAGCTGCAGCTAATTCTTTTCATGCTGAAGAAAACAATGTTTGATCATCAATGCTGGACAGATGTATCCAGACCTGGCTTTGCCAATATGGCCAAAGCATTTCCTGTGGTGGCACTGACCCAGCTGGTTGCGACTCCTGATGTGTCGGTACCAGCTGTTGCAATGTTTCTTCTATTCATAGACCATAGAATCATAGAATTCACAGTGCAGAAGGAGGCCATTCAGCCCATCGAGTCTGCACTGGCCCTTGGAAAGAGCACCCTACTTAAGCCCCACGCCTCCACCCTATCCCCTTTATCCCCGTAACCCAACCTAACCTTTTTGGACACGAAGGGCAATTTAGAATGGCCAATCCACCCAACCTGCACATCTTTTGACTGTGGGAGGAAACCGGAGCACCCGGAGGAAACCCACGCACACACTGGGAGAACGTGCAGACTCCACACAGACAGTGACCCAAGCCAGGATTTGAACCTGGGACCCAAGAGCTGTGAAGCAACTGTGCTCACCACTATGATACCGTGCTGCCATATTCCAGCGGAAGATATAGTAGTTTAGGTAATACCAAAACATTGCCTCTTGTGGATCCAACTTCTTTTTTTTAATATAAATTTAGAGTACCCAATTATTTTTTCCAATTAAGGGGCAATTTAGCGTGGCCAATCCACCTACCCTGCAGATCTTTGGGTTGTGGGGTGAAACCCACGCAGACATGGGGAGAATGTGCAAACTCCTGGTTTAGAACACTGGGCTAAATCGCTGGCTTTGAAAGACCAAGGCAGGCCAGCAGCACAATTCAATTCCCGTACCAGCCTCCCCGAACAGTCGCCGGAATGTGGCGACTCAGGGCTTTTCACAGTAACTTCATTTGAAGCCTACTTGTGACAATAAGCGATTTTCATTTTCCACACAGACAGTGATCCAGGGTCAGGATTCGAACCCAGGTCCTCAGCGCCGTAGGCAGCAATGCATCCAACGTAAGAATGCATGACCACTGGAAATGTTTGAGACATCTTGGCATTCAACTTTTTTTTTACAAAAACTTTACACAGCACAATTTTCCTTCTCCACTGGGCCAAACCTAGCCATGTTTCGGCAAGTGACTGGTGAAAAGACCTTTGTGTGGGCTCCACAAAGTTTGAGCTTTTATATTTTAGGTTTCGACCAATAAAACAAATGATCCAGTCTGCCTTCTTGACCACCTTATCTACCTGCCTTGTGTCCTTTGGGGTATGTTAGGGGCCAATTGGAATTGTGAAATGTAGCCATAAATATACATAAAAAGTGCATACACCCAGGACTGTCAAGCTCATTGCAACTGTCAACAGACCTCTCAAAATCAACTATCAAAACTGAGAGAAGCATCTGTCAAAACAATGCCAAATAAAAGATACAATTCTGATGGAAATGCAGGAACAAAGTGACCTGGAGATTTTTGTGCACAAATCATTGAAGGTGACAGGGCAGGTTGGCTTCGGTCAACAAGACCTGTGAGATCCTGAGCTTTATAAATAGGTTACCTAAAATATAAAAGCTCAAACTTTGTGGAGCCCACACAAAGGTCTTTTCACCAGTCACTTGCCGAAACATGGCTAGGTTTGGCCCAGTGGAGAAGGAAAATTGTGCTGTGTAAAGTTTTTGTAAAAAAAAAGTTGAATGCCAAGATGTCTCAAACATTTCCAGTGGTCATGCATTCTTACGTTGGATGCATTGCTGCCTACGGCACTGAGGACCTGGGTTCGAATCCCGACCCTGGAACACTGGTTCTGCCTCAAGTGGAGTATTGTGCCCAAAGCTGAGCATCACTTTTTATGAAGTATTTGAGGGCTTTACAGAGGGTGCAGAAAATATTTACATAAGTTGGTCCAGAGATTAATGACTTCCGTTAGGTGGATAGAAACTGGAAGAGCAGATTGGGAGGAGATATTGGAGAGATGTTCAAAATCTTGAGTGGGCCAGATACAGAGAAACAGTTCCTATTGGCAGAAGGGCCAAGAATCAAAGTACATGGATCAATAATGATCGGCAAAATCAGCTAATAGAAAGACAAGGAAAAATCCAGAGAGTGGCTAGGATTGGGAATGCAGTGCCTGAAAGCATGTTGGAGACAGATTCAATCGTTATTTGAAACAGAGATTGTAAGCACCTGACAGGAAAATATTTGCCGAGCCACGGGAAAAAGTGTTTCCAGCTATATTTCTTTTGCAGTCATCTGGGTCAGACTTCATAGGTTGAATGGCCACCTTAAGTGTTGGAACCATTCTATCGTCGGAATTTTCTATCATTCCCGCCGACTGGATCTTCCGGTCCCACTGATGGCGGACCCCCACCATGGTGGGGGATGAATGTTGTCTACCTCATACGCTGCAGGAAAGGATGTCCCGAAGCATGGTACATTGGTGAGACCATGCAGACGCTGCAACAATGAATGAACGGACATCGCGCGACAATCACCAGGCAGGAATGTTCCCTTCCAGTTGGGGAACACTTCTGCAGTCAAGGGCATTCAGCCTCTGATCTCGGAGTAAGCGTAATCCAAGGCGGAGCAGAAATTTATAGCCAAGTTCCGTACACATGAGTACGGCCTCAGCCGGGACCTGGGATTCATGTTACATTACATTCATCCCCCACCATCTGGCCTGAGCTTGCGAAATCCTACCAACTGTCCTGTCTTGAGACAATTCACACCTCTTTAACCTGGGATTACCCCTCTCTCTGGATCTGTAAAGATTCAATTACCTGCAAGTGCTCGCATTCTAAGCATTGTCTGGCATCTTTGAATTTGTCTATATATGTGTTTCTGGAACAAACCTCTTCATTCACCTGAGGAAGGAGCAGTGCTCCGAGAGCTAGTGTTTGAAACAAACATGTTGGACTTTAACCTGGTGTTGTAAGACTTCTTACTATCTCAGAGTGATTTGTGGTTAATTGTATTAGGAGAGGTTCATGGTATTAAAAGCAGGGGCTAAGAAAGTAGACAATATTTGAACCAATGATACCTTGACCACTGTAGATCTCATGCCAATTTTAAGATTTTGAGTTTGGGAGCCATAAATACCGAGACAGTCACGTATTCTTATGTAATTTTAAGGTAGTTTATTAGAAGCAACAATTTTGATATTGTAAGGAACCACTTTTAAATTCTTGTCTGAATCTCGCTTCCTTTTAACACCTGTCCTGCTGGCTGTTTTTAAAACTACAGACTTTTGTTTTTAAACTGAAGCCACCCCCCCCCCCCCCCCCCCCCCCCCCCCCCCCCCCCACCCCCCCAGCCCTGTTGCAAGATGCAATTTGTACTGGCCCAAGCACACCCCTTGATACAATGTGCTCCGTGGCATAGCTTGTGGTGCCATTTTGATGGACTTTGCCTCTCCTGAACTCTGGGACATTTTCTGTTTTCCATTGGGATTGGTAGAACCTTTCAGAAAATTCTAGAGTGAAAGGCAGGTTCCATTTTCGCTTTCAGTTTCATTCGAAGAAGGAGCTGGACAGAAGCCTGTTAAATATCTCTTCCAGAAAGGCTGGAATTGCTCTCTCTGATATCTCTGCTGGAGTGACCAGGTCTGGACACACTATCATTCCTGTGAAGGTTTAACTCCTGTTTTGAATACTGTAAGCATTCTCTATCCAGCTAGACCTGGGAAGGTTTAACACTTGATTTAAATGCTGCAATCATTCTTTCCAGCCAGCCCTGTGCAAGTTAAACCTCTGTGAGAAAGGCTGGGAAAATCTCAGGCTGATATCTCTCCTTAAAATCTAAAAAGAGTCCTGCCATCCAGGTCCTTTTCTCTCTATATACCGCAACCGGAAACTCTGTACAAAGAGCAGAGGCAGAGTGGACAGAAAACCCCTCCTTTAAACTCTGAGGTAGAGAATTTGAGTGCTGTCTCAGTGAGACTGAGAGTCAATTTTGTCCAAATAAAGGTGACTCTCTGGAGATTTCTTGCAGCCTATGAATCTAACTGAAGCCAGATTCTAAAAGATCCAAGCCAAGGGATGATTTCAAGATCACCGATTACAAAGACTACCACCTCGGCAGCAAAGATTCATTTCAGCCCTTTTGATCCCTGCTATTTTTGAACATAGAAACATAGAACTGGGCCAACATTTATTGCCCATTCCCAACTTCCCTTCATTTAAGAGGGCATTTGAGAGTCAACCACATTGCTGTTGATTTGGAGTCACATCTGGCCAGACCAGTTAAGGATGAGAGGTTTCCTTCCCTGAAAGACATTAGGGAACCTGATGGGGTTTTAATGACAATTAACATGGTTTCATGGTCATCATTAGACTTTTAATGCCATATTTTCTTTACTAAATTCAAATTTCACCACCTGCCATGCCCAGGTTTTGCCCTGGGTCTCTGGCTTACTAGTCCAGTGCCAATACCACTACGCCACTGTCTCTCCAATGCATTGCTAAATAGACAGGAAAAACAATGTCCCTTGGCAGATATGAGAGCGGTTCGCTGATCCCAGAGGACGTACAGACGGTTGGCACAGTTGATCACTGTAGCTTGTGGTGGCAGCATTCTGCTCCAGCCAAAGTATGAGGGAACTCTTTCCAAAGACCCCATCCCCCCCCCCCCCCCCCCCCCCCCCCCCCCCCCGCCCTCCATCATTCCTGCTCTTCCATATGAAGAAGATGGTTGCCTGACGAGGGCTGCCATTTGACAAGGACAGTCCCCTGTGCCCGAGCACAAATTAATGTACTTTATTTCTAAGGGCAGGCAGTTTACTCTGTGTCATTCACTTGTTTGAAACTTTCTTACCAACGAATACAGCACAGGTATCTAAGATGTCAGGTTAATCACCTGCTATCTGTCCATCACTTAGTCTGAGGCCATGGTTTAGTTTACTTCATGTTGAGAGGGACAGCATTGAGAGGCACAGCAGTGAGAGGGACAGCATTCTGAGGCACAGCATTCTGAGGCACAGCATTCTGAGAGACAGCATTCTGAGGGACAGCATTTAGAGTGACACATTGTGAGGGACAGCATTGAGAGGGACAGCATTGTGAGGGACAGCATTGTGAGGGACAGCATTTAGAGTGACACATTGTGAGGGACAGCATTGAGAGAAACAATGTTGTGAGGGACAGCGTTGAGAGGGACAGCATTGAGAGAGGCAGCGTTGAGAGAGACAATGTTGTGAGGGACAGCATTGAGAGAGACAGCATTGTGAGGGACAGCATTGAGAGAGACAGCATTGAGAGAGACAGCATTGTGAGGGACAGCATTGTGAGGGACAGCATTGTGAGGGACAGCATTCATTGAGAGAGACAGCATTGTGAGGGACAACATTGTGAGGGACAGCATTGAGAGAGACAGCATTGTGAGGGACAGCATTGTGAGAGAGAACGTTGAGAGGGACAGCATTGTGAGGGACAGCATTGTGATGGACAGCATTGTGAGTGACAGCTTTGTGAGGGACAGCATTGTGAGTGACAGCTTTGAGAGGGACAGCATTGTGAGGGACAGCATTGTGAGGGGCAGCATTGTGAGGGACAGCATTGAGAGGGGCAGCATTGAGAGGGGCAGCATTGTGAGGGACAACATTGTGAGGGACAGCATTGTGAGGGAGAACGTTGAGAGGGACAGCATTGTGAGGGACAGCATTGTGAGGTACAACATTGTGAGGGACAGCATTGAGAAGGCCAGCATTGTGAGGGACAGCATTGTGAGGGACAGCATTGTGAGGGACAGCATTGAGAGAGACAACATTGTGAAGGATAACATTGTGAGGGACAACATTGTGAGGGACAGCATTGAGAGGGACAGCATTGTGAGGGACAGCATTTTGAGGGACTGCATTGAGAGGGACAGCATTGAGAGGGACAGCATTGTGAGGGACAGCATTGCGAGGGACAGCATTGAGAGGGACAGCATTGAGTGGGAGAACGTTGAGAGGGACAGCATTGTGAGGGACAGCATTGTGAGGGACAGCATTGTGAGGGAGAACGTTGAGAGGGACAGCATTGAGAGGGGCAACATTGAGAGCAGTGGCGTGCAGAGATCTGGTGATGCCCGGGGCAAATCTTGATTGTATGCCCCAAAGACTCAAGTATAAGGCCTAATATACTGAGAAATATTATGAGAAAGGAAAACATTTTGAATATATAAACACAGATGAAACATGAAATAAACGCTTTATTCGATTTTAATATAAATCAATCAAATTTATTAAGTTCTTTTCCCCAAATGATACCTCCTGTCACAAAACACCTGAACTACTTCACTTTACATCAGCTGTGAGAAATTCTTTTTCAATGCTTATTAAAGCCAGGTTGGTCAGTCGCTCCTGTGACATAGAAGACCTCAGATATGTTTTTATTAATTTCAGTTTTGAAAATGACCTTTCACAGCTTGCGACTGAAAATGCGATTGTAAGCAGTAATCTGTATGAAACACACAGCATCGGAAAGACATCCCTCCCATACTGCAGTAAAGACTCCAGAGCATCTTTAGGATCAGAGGGAACTCTATTCCCTCCAGCTCGAAGGAGCATCACAAAATCAATAATTTTGTCACATAACTGAATTGCAACCACATCATTGTCATAATAATTTGCAAAGTCTGAACATTTCTTTTTTAATTTCTCTCTTTCTTGTTCATCTTCAATCACTACTGAATTCAAGTTCAGAAGAAAAGAAAATCGGTCACTGAGTCTTTGAAGACGGTCTTCAATTTCAGTTTTTAATCTGTTCACAATCTCTACCATTACTCTATTCATTTCTTCTTGTGCCGTCAGTCCACTATCTCTTGCTGACTCTCCAGGCATTATTCTTCTTCTCCTTGTTCGTGCAATTGGTATTCCCCAATTTTCACAATATTCATTGGCTAAATCTATTGCATTGTGGATAATTTCGTCATTCTTCAAATTCAAGATATGAATAAGTCCTCTCAGATCACAAGAAGCTTCATGGAACCCCATTTTCGGATCCTGCAAACGTTTTGAGACTTTCTCCACTGATGATAAAACTGAGTCCAAAAATTTAATAAAGCTATAAATGGGAACTGTTGAATAGAGTTCAGTAGCGATCCTGCATCAGATTTAGTTTCCCTTGAAAATTCTCCTTCCAGCAGGTGTTGAAGGCTTGCAGTAACGTTGTCACACTCTTCGTGGATTACTTGCACAGCATCATGGCTGGAACTCCATCTTGTGTCACACTGTCTTTTCACAGTCCGAGTGACAAATGATTTTAACACTTCCCAACGAGAAGTAGATGAAGAAAAAAAAGTAAAGAGTTTTTCTAGAATGCCAAAAAATGTAACAACAGTAGGTTGCACCTCACTTGCATGGACACAGGCCAAATTGAGGCTGTGGTTCTCGCAGTTCACAAACACAGCTTTTGGGTTAACTTCAAGAATGTTTTGTTGAACACCTCCTCTCACTCCAGCCATAACTGCTGCGTTATCATATGCTTGACCACGACAGTCATTCATGGAAATTTTGTCTTCTTCCAATTTTTCCTGAATTTTATTTACCAGGCTGACTGCATCTTTCTTGTTGACTTGAAAAAATCCCAGAAATGTCTCCTTTATTTCTACTTTTCTGTTTTCATCAATATGAACGTAATGCAGAATTTCAGAAACCTGATCTTCATGGGCAATATCTGGAGTTGAATCCAGCATTATGCTAAAATATTTTGCTTCCTTAATTTCGGAAATTATATTTTTCTTGACAGTTTCACCAAGAAGATTGATTATTTCGTTTTGAATTCTGTTGGACAAGTAGGTGACACTTTTTGGTTTCTCTTTCCCTCTCTGCAAGTGTTTTGCTAAGATGTCATCATATTTGGCCAAAAGTCTGATTGTTGCTAGAAAGTTTCCTGTATTTTCACTGACTGTCTCCCCTGGCTCTGATAACCCAGATATTCCTTCTCCTCGATGTCCACGATAGGCCAGATTCTGTTTTGCCAGAAAGGATATAACCTCGACAATCCGTTCAGTTATAGCTTTCCATCTTTTCTTTTCAGCAGACATTTGCTGTTGAAGTTCAGCATCTATCGTAGTTGAATGATGGAGTCGAACTACGAGGTTCAGGTATTCCCTCATGTGAGCTCTATGAGAAGGGCTTTTCTCATGGTCAGGTATTCCAAGTGGAGAAACCGTCTTCCTTTCCAAAGTTTGACACAGACGACAAATGCTCCTTTGAAAACAAAAAGCAAACAAAACAGTAGCATGCTTTCCGATATGGAGAGTATAACAACCATTTTCTCTCCACAATTTCTCCGTTTGTGGAAACTTTATCAAACCACTGTTTGGAAAATGATCTCCCATCCTTCTCAGCAAATGGACCACTTTTATTCTGATATCTTTCAGGGCCATGTTGTAATATTGTCATCTTCAAATGATCTGGAATCGGTTTCTTCAAACAGCCAAAATTGCTTCTTTGCAAAAATATGCTAAAATCTTCTTTATTTTCTTCACATGGATCATCATCCTGACAACGAGACTGAGGAGAGAGAGTATTATGTTCTGACCGAGCTGAATCCGTATCAGAAAAATCCTTCTCTGCACCCACATCATCTTTTACTTCTCCAGGTTCTCCTACTTCTTCTTTACTTCTTTTTATCCATGCATCTAATGCCCCTCTTTGATGGGACTCTTCTTCAACTCTGGCCCTCTTTTTTTTCTTGTTCTGTGCTCCACTCGGTTGTACACGAAATACTCGTAACATTTCATTTTCTATCTCAAAAACCGTAAGACGCATGAGAAAATGGGAAGAAAATGGTAAACAATCGGTCAGTTGCAGACGGATAAACCATATTTAATTTCTTTGTTCCTTTGTATCAAATTATTTCACACTGATTCTCCACTGATAATTTTGTGCAATTTATATCATAGACTTGCAAATTAGTGGTATCTGTATTCGAATATTAGCATGTGAAGGAATAAATGTCTCCTATTCCGAGATTAAATGCCATAGCAGTCCTCTGATCATCCAGGCTTCACTCTTACTACATCCCACGTAAATATTTCATTAAATATCACCAAAAAACCTATAAAAAACGTAGTTGCACTCGTTCTAGAGCTATTCACTGACCTCTTTATCTTTGTCATCTCTAAGGTATAGGACGGCTGCCTGGTCCAGTTGACAGCAATAGAGAGGGTGCAGAGAAGAGTTTTAAAATGGATCAAAAAATAAAGAATATCAGTTCTGTGGATGGACTGGAGAAAAAGGGAATGTTGCCCCGGGAGAAGATTGAGAGATTTAATGGAGATGTGTTAAAACTTGTGAAGGGTCTGGACAGATTAGATAAAATGGGGCTATTCCCATTGGCGGAAGAGCCAAGAACCAAAGAACACAGGTTTCAATTGATCGGCGAGAGAAGCAATGGCAACATTCAGAAAAAAAGTGTGGTTTGGATGTGGAATGCAGTGCCTGAGAGTGTGAAGGACGTAGGTTCAACTAAAGCTTTGAAAAGGAAGTTGGAGAAGTGCCTGAAGGGAACAAATTTTCCGTGTGGTGGGCAAGGTAGGAGTGAGGCAAAGTGAAGCGTTCTTCCAGGCTGCCAACATGGACAGGGTGAGCAGCCTCACTGGGTGCAGCAGCCATTCTATAACACGATGTGGAGATGCCGGCGTTGGACTGAACACACTAAGAAGTCTTACAGCACCAGGTTATTCACCTGAGGAAGGAGCAGTGCTCCGAAAGCTAGTGTTTAAAACAAACCTGTTGGACTTTAACCTGGAGTTGGAAGATTCTTACTGTTCTATAACACAGGGCTGGGCAAGGCCAGGCCATTCGGGCCATCAGCCCTGCACAGGCTCCTTCCAACTTCGCCTCATTCCCCCTTCTACTTGCTTCCGAATAACCTCCGCTAATTCCCCACGAGCTGGGCCTTGAGCCCAAAGCCGTCGGGCGGAAATCATAGCTTTTCAAGTATTATTTCGCAAAAAGCACTCGTTCGTTAAAAACGCACCCAGGGTGGCATTGCCGTCGATTCGGGAGAATTTGCGCCCTTTCTGTTCCCGCTCCAGCCGCCGAGTGGAAAGCCGCCTCTTCACCAGCGGCGACCGCGGTGCGCAGGCGCGATCCATTCTCTGATTGAATGCCCCCATCCAATGGATGCCCGGGGCCAACGTACCGTCGCCCCCCCCCCCCCCCCCCCCCCCCACTCTGCACGCCACTGATTGAGAGGGAGAACGTTGAGAGGGACAGCATTGAGAGGGATAGCATTGTGAGGGACAGCATTGTGAGGGACAGCATTGAGAGGGAGAACGTTCAGACGGGCAGCATTGAGAGGGACAGCATTGTGAGGGACAGCATTGAGTGGGAGAACGTTGAGAGGGACAGCATTGTGAGGGACAGCATTGAGAGGGAGAACGTTAAGAGGAACAGCATTGTGAGGGACAGCATTGTGAGGGAGAACGTTGAGAGGGACAGCATTGTGAGGGACAGCATTGTGAGGGACAGCATTGAGAGGGACAGCATTGTGAGGGACAGCATTGAGTGGGAGAACGTTGAGAGGGACAGCATTGTGAGGGACAGCATTGTGAGGGACAGCATTGTGAGGGAGAACGTTGAGAGGAACAGCATTGTGAGGGACAGCATTGTGAGGGAGATCGTTGAGAGGGACAGCATTGTGAGGGACAGCATTGTGAGGGACAGCATTGTGAGGGAGAACGTTGAGAGGAACAGCATTGTGAGGGACAGCATTGTGAGGGACAGCATTGAGTGGGAGAACGTTGAGAGGGACAGCATTGTGAGGGACAGCATTGTGAGGGACAGCATTGTGAGGGAGAACGTTGAGAGGAACAGCATTGTGAGGGACAGCATTGTGAGGGAGATCGTTGAGAGGGACAGCATTGTGAGGGACAACATTGAGAGGGACAGCATTGTGAGGGACAGCATTGTGAGGGACAGCATTGTGAGGGGCAGCATTGATATGGACAGTATTGATATGGACAGCATTGAGAGGGACAGCATTGAGAGGGACAGCATTGTGAGGGACAGCATTGTGAGGGAGAACGTTGATAGGGACAGCATTGAGAGGGACAGCATTGAGTGGGAGAACATTGAGAGGGACAGCATTATGAGGGACAGCATTGTGAGGGATAGCATTGTGAAGGACAGCATTTAGAGGGACAGCATTGTGAGGGAGACGTTGAGAGGGACAGCATTGTGAGGGACAGCATTGAGTGGGAGAACGTTGAGAGGGACAGCATTGAGAGGGACAGCATTGTGAGGGACAGCATTTAGAGGGACAGCATTGTGAGGGAGAACGTTGAGAGGGACAGCATTGTGAGGGACAGCATTGAGTGGGAGAACGTTGAGAGGGACAGCATTGTGAGGGACAGTATTGAGAGGGAGAACGTTCAGAGGGGCAGCATTGAGAGGGACAGCCTTGAGAGGGAGAACGTTAAGAGGGACAGCATTGTGAGGGACAGCATTGCGAGGGAGAACGTTGAGAGGGACAGCATTGTGAGGGACAGCATTGAGTGGGAGAACGTTGAGAGGGACAGCATGGTGAGGGACAGCATTGTGAGGGGCAGCATTGTGAGGGACAGCATTGTGAGGGACAGCATTGTGAGGGAGAACGTTGAGAGGGACAGCATTGTGAGGGACAGCTTTGAGAGGGACAGCATTGTGAGGGACAGCATTGTGAGGGGCAGCATTGAGAGGGACAGCATTGAGAGGGACAGCATTGAGAGGGACAGCATTGTGAGGGACAGCATTGTGAGGGAGAACATTGTGAGGGACAGCATTGTGAGGGACAGCATTGTGAGGGACAGCATTGTGAGGGGCAGCATTGAGAGGGACAGCATTGAGCGGGACAGCATTGAGAGGGACAGCATTGAGAGGGATAGCATTGTGAGGGACAGCATTGAGAGGGACAGCATTGAGAGGGACAGCACTGAGTGGGAGAACGTTGAGAGGGACAGCATTATGAGGGACAGCATTGTGAGGGATAGCATTGTGAGGGACAGCATTGAGAGGGACAGCATTGTGAGGGAGAACGTTGTGAGGGACAGCATTGTGAGGGACAGCATTGAGTGGGAGAACATAGAGAGGGACAGCATTGTGAGGGACAACATTGTGAGGGGCAGCATTAAGAGGGACAGTATTGAGTGGGAGAATGTTGAGAGGGACAGCATTGAGAGGGACAGCATTGAGAGGGACAGCATTGTGAGGGACAGCATTGTGAGGGACAGCATTGTGAGGGAGAACGGTGAGAGGGACAGCATTATGAGGGACAGCATTGAGTGGGAGAACGTTGAGAGGGACAGCATTGTGAGGGACAGCATTGTGAGGGACAGCATTGTGAGGGACAGCATTGAGAGGGACAGCATTGTGAGGGACAGCATTGTGAGGGAGAACGTTGAGAGGGACAGCATTGTGAGGGACTGCATTGTGAGAGGCAGCATTGGATGGGTGGATTTGTTTATTGTTACATATACCAAGGTACAGTGAAAAGTATTTTTCTGCGAGAGCTCAAACATATCATTTAGTACACGAGAAAGAAAATAAAATAAAAAGAAAATACATAATCGAGCAACACAAGGTCCACAATGTAAATACATAGACACTGGCATCGGGTGAAGCATACAGGAGTGTAGTATTAATTAGCTCAGTCCATAAGAGGGTCGTTTAGGAGTCTGGTAAAAGCGGGGAAGAAGCTGTTTTTGAATCTGTCCGTGCATGTTCTCAGACATTTGTTTCTCCTGCCCGATGGAAAAAGTTGGAAGAGTGAATAAGCTGGGTGGGAGGGATCTTTGATTATGCTGCCCGCTTTCCCCAGGCAGTGGGAGGTGTAGATAGAGTCAATGGATGGGAGGCAGGTTTGTGTGATGGACTGGGCTGTGTTCATGACTCTGAAGTTTCTTGCGGTCTTGAACCGAGCTGCTGCCATACCAGGCTGTGATGGAGCAGATAGGATGCTTTCTATGGTGCATCTGTAAAAGTTGGGAAGAGTCAGTGTGGACATGAGAGAGACAGCTTTGAGGGGGATAGCGTTGTGAGGGACAGGGTTGTGAGGGACAGTGTTAAGAGGGACAACGTTGTGAGGAACAGCATCTTGAGGGACAGCATTGAGAGGGACAGCATGTGAGGGACAGCATTGTGAGGGAGAACGTTGAGAGGGAAAGCATTGTGAGGGACAGCATTGAGTGGGAGAACATTGAGAGGGACAGCATTGTGAGGGACAGCATTGTGAGGGACAGGATTGTGAGGGACAACATTGTGAGGGACAGCATTGAGAGGGAAAGCATTGTGAGGGACAGCATTGAGAGGGACAGCATTGTGAGGGACAGCATGTGAGGGGCAGCATTGAGAGGGATAGCATTGCGAGGGACAGCATTGTGAGGGAGAATGTTGAGAGGGACAGCATTGAGTGGAAGAACGTTGAGAGGGACAGCATTGTGAGGGACAGCATTGTGAGGGACAGCATTGTGAGGGACAACATTGTGAGGGACAGCATTGTGAGGGACAGCATTGTGAGGGACAGCATTGTGAGGGACAGCATTGTGAGGGACAGCATTGAGAGGGAAAGCATTGAGAGGGACAGCATTGTGAGGGAGAACGTTGAGAGTGACAGCATTGTGAATGAGAGGGACAGCATTGTGAGGGACAGCATTGTGAGGGGCAGCATTGGGAGGGACAGCATTGAGAGGGACAGCATTGAGAGGGACAGCATTGAGAGGGACAGCATTGAGAGGGACAGCATTGAGAGGGACAGTATTGTGAGGGACAGCATTGAGAGGGACAGCATTGTGAGGGACAGCATTGTGAGGGAGAACGTTGAGAGGGACAGCATTGTGAGGGACAGCATTGTGAGGGACAGCATTGTGAGGGACAACATTGAGAGGGACAGCATTGTGAGGGACAGCATTGTGAGGGGCAGCATTGTGAGGGGCAGCATTGAGAGGGGCAGCATTAAGAGGGACAGCATTGAGAGGGACATCATTGAGAGGGACAGCATTGAGAAGGACAGCGTTGAGAGGGACAGCATTGTGAGGGAGAACGTTGAGAGGGACAGCATTGTGAGGGACAGCATTGAGTGGGAGAACATTGAGAGGGACAGCATTGAGAGGGACAGCATTGAGAGGGACAGCTTTGAGAGGGACAGCATGTGAGGGACAGCATTGTGAGGGACAGCATTGAGAGGGACAGCTTTGAGTGGGAGAACATTGAGAGGGACAGCATTGAGAGGGACAGCATGTGAGGGACAGCATTGCGAGGGGCAACAGAGAGCGGTAACATTGTGAGGGACAGCATTGGAGGGACAGCATTGTGAGGGACAGTGTTGTGAGGGATAGCAGTGTGAAGGACAGCATTGAGCTGTGTAAGAATGTTGGGAGTGACTCTCGAGTGTCTTGTTAAGGGGTGTGCTACTGGGTGAGTGATGGGGATGTGGTGCATTGGACAGTGTAACAGGAAGATGATTTGTGCAGATACTTTGCTCACCTTAACCACCTGAATGAGGTATTTAAACTTTTAGTTGTGCCGCTCCTATGTCTTGGGTGTCACGCTCTGGGCATTAAACCCTCTCATCTTGTGTTCCTATTCCCTCTGGAATAGGAACACAAGACACTCACCTGAGGAAGGAGCAGCGCTCCGAAAGCTAGTTATTCGAAACAAATCTGTTGGACTTTAACCTGGTGTTGTAAGACTTCTTACTGTGCTCACCCGAGTCCAACCCCGGCATCTCCACATCATTCCCTCTGGAAACATGGCCTCCTTTGTTGCTTCCAGCTCTCTGATCCTGGCATCCAGGGCAGAGTCATTAAAATAGGGAGCTGTTTCACTGGCCTGGTGTGGCATCCTCCTTCTCCCTCAATGCTTCAATGTCTGCAGTGCACCACAGTTTTCCATAGGTAGGAAACTCTGCAATTTTAAAATAGAAAGACTGCTTCCTGGCCTGGTCACTCCAGAGCACTATTCAGTCGCTTGCCCTGTGCAGAGGCTGCCATCAGCACACCAAACCAGCCTGAAGCCACTTGTGGCCTGTTATAATCAGGGAAATAAGTTGGGTATGCAAATTCAACCTACTACTCACCTCGATTCAAACCAGTGTGGATAGACCGCAAATCGTGACCTTTGTACCCAGATATCGCCGCAAATGCATTTCTAGTCCATTGTCATCTGCAGACTATTAATTTTGACACAAAAAATATGATAGAACTCATGTGAAAGAATATTGGTTGTTTAAATCTGTAATTTATTCCTGAATACAAATAAATACGTTGATTGGGAACAAAACCTTCTGCTAAAAATTGTTTTGTATGTTGTAGGTGTAATCTCGCACCCCTTGTGGAATACACTGATGATGTGGGACTCAAATCTGATTTTGTCACAATGAATCCATCAGTCGTGCAAAGAGCTTTTGGAAGTCTTCGAAGTGAGACAGACAGAGAGAAATTTGTCGACAGGCTAGCAGTGTTGAACGACAGTGTTCTGTGGATCCCCGCGTTCATGGTTAAAGGTGGAGAGAAACATGTTGAATATGTAAACGAGCTGATCTTGAAGAACAGACTGAACATTCAGACAGCCTATCCATCCTTACGACTCATACATGCTGTCCGAGGGTAAGTATCATTCCACGGTTCAGACTAGGTTCGCTGTATGCTTTAGACCATGAAGCAGACAGCATCTTGAACATCTGCTGACCAGGGATGTATAACTTTGATCCACAAAGCTTAAACGCTCAGCTATCAATAGGAATTCAATTTTAAGACAAATGATTAGGGGGACAAAAAGTGTCTCAAAATTTCCTCAGATCTGCACAATTTGCATAATCCAAGCATTTTTTTTAATGTTTAGATTAATAAGGGCTGGAATCTTGCAAAGTTTTACCATATAAGGCCTGCTTGACCTATGCAATATAAATAATATATCACCTCCATTCAAACCAATCATCCTCTATATATAGTTCTTGAATTGAAAAGGGTCGATCAGTAGCATTCCCAACATCAAATGAGATAAAGAATAGATGACGTTAAGGAAACTCTGATTGGAACCTGGCATTATTTTGAATAATGCACAAAAACGAATCCATTCTCGGTGAAATAGTGGGCAAAGGGCTTATGATTGATAACATAATTAAAATTTTCTGCAATTGGAAACTTTCCTGACCATAAACTCATTTATCAACTATGTTCAGAGGCAGTGAAAGTTAGAAGATTACTATGAAAAGTTAATAGCCATACACCACTCCACCATACAGTTATGCCTGATGAATGTCTGCCTCCATGAAGATGTATGGATTAGAAATGAACTTAGTTTGCATATAATCCTAACTGACATTAAAAATAGTTGTGGTATAAGTAATAAATATATCCCTATCTCAAATAATATAAATAAATAAATGTTTTCTACATAATTGGGTTTCAAAGGCCGCATGGTTCCTGATAATTATTTTGTCTATCTGCCTGTATTTGTTTTTTGAAATGTTTTTCAGAAAGTTATTTGGTTCAATGAGGAAGTATGTTGGACAAAATTCCCTTAAAGTCCCTAAATGAGATGAGGGAAGATACTTGCGTACTTTTTCTCAACGATGACTCGTTATCTTTATACACTTTATACTTTAAAATTGCTGAATAGCAGCAGGTTTCCGTCATTCAACCCATAGTTTTCGTTCCACTCTTTGGGGAGACATGACCTTTGATATGGGGAACTTCTGTACAAAACTTCCATTCCCATACTACCTGTAAAACATAAAACAGAGAATCCAGAAAATAGGCAAAAATCTTCTTTTTCCAATCTTGAGGGACAGCAAGGTAACTCATTGGAATGCAGTTTCCCGTTTAACTGCTTATTTGTAAGGATACATTGATGGTATTTATAAATGAACTAGGTGCTAGAAAATGTTGACAGCTTAGATGCAGGTTGAATATCAGACCACTATAGTATTATGAAGCAGAAACATTTGTAATGTTTGACAAATTAGACACCATTCCAAAATTTAATTCTGCTGTATGAACTATAAATGGTGCAACGTGATCATTGTATGCATTTTCCAAATAACGCAGTTGTGATCATGATCCATGTTGTTCAACTATTGTCCAGACAAAGGCAAAATTTGTTTTGATCGAATTAATTGCGTTTTCTGATGAGGTAACAGTTGGATATAGTAATGTGGGGCGGGATTCTCCGACCCCCCCCTCCCCCGGCCAGGCCGCAGAATCCCGAGGGGGTGGGGGGAGGCGGCATGAATCCCGCCCCACCGCCCCGACCCCGGCTGCCGGATTCTCCGGCGCTGGTATTTCGGCTGGGGCGGGAATTGTGTTGCGCCGGTCGGGGGCCATTGGCAGTGGCCCCCACCCAGCGATTCTCCGCTCCGCGATGGGCTGAGTGGCCACCCGTTTGTGGCCAGTCCCGCCGGCGTAAATCAAACAAGCTCCTTATTAGCAGGACCTGGCTCTGCGGGTGGCCTGCGGAGTTCTCGGGGGGCACACGGGGGAATCTGGCCCGGGGGGGGGGGGGGGGGGCACAGTGGCCTGGCCTACGATCAGGGCCCACTGATCTGCGGGCGGGCCTGTGCCGTGGGAGCACTCTTTCCCTTCGCACCGGCCGCTGTAATGGTCCGCCATGGCCAGTGCGGAGAAGAACCCCCCTGCGCATACGCTGGGATCACGTCAGAATACGCTGGTGCGCCCACGCATGCGGCAACTCATGCCGGCCGCGGAGGCCCTTAGGCGCCAGTTGGCGCAGCGCCAACCCCGCCGCCGCCGGCCTAGCCCCTGAAGGTGCAGAGGATTCCAATTCTGGGCACCATACTTGAGGAAGGATGTGAAGGCATTGGAGAAAAAGGTTGGGCAATATTCTCTGACATCCCCGAGGCATGTTTCCGGTGGCTGGAGATGGCTTGCTGTTGACCGGCAACAAGGGCCGGGATTCTCCGAAATCCCGGGCAAGTGTTGATGGCGGCATAAGCACCGGAGTGGTGTATGCCGGCGTCAACGGGTCTCCTGGCCCAGTTATTCCCTGGATTGCAGCGGGCTAGAACGCCGTCGGAGTGCTGTGCGCTGCTCCAGCGCCGAAAGCCGGCCCTGCATGGCCAGCGCGGGTCCCCACATGCGCGCCACGGCCAGGACAGGTCTGCGCATGCACGCGACTGCTGTCTCCTCACCGGCACATGCGTGTGGTTGCCTTCTCCGTGCCGGCGCGGAGCAACATGTCGGTGACGAACAGTGGGCCTGCTCGGAGGGAGGTAGGCCCCCTCCAGATGGTGGCTGCCTGCTGATCGGAAGCCTCCGATCACGGGCCTGAACCCCATGGAGGCCCTGAAGAATCGGCGGCCTGGCGTCGGCGTGGCGTGGTGGGATTCTTGTGCCCCCTCCAGCGATTCTCTGACCTGTTGCGGGCTCGGAGAATCCCGGCCAAGATCTCCTGGTCCTACCACTGTCAATGATATTTCCCATTGAATCCACCCCACAGTGGGGGGGTGGCACCAGAAGATCCAGCCTGCATGAACAGTCGGTAGATCTCATCCAACACCACAGAAGTTGAATATTGCTGCAAAGACAAACACGCTGCCAAAGCTTTTTGCCTTGTCACATCAGGACAAATGCAAGAATGCCACACTTCCAACAATCACAACAATTTATGCTGCAAGAGGTAAGGGTGCTTTGTAAAAGTTCAATTGTTCATGGGATATGAGCATTGCTGGCTATGCTGCATTTGTTGCCTATCCCTAATTTTCCTTGAGAAGGTGATTGTGATTCGCCTTCATGAACTGCTGCAGTCCAGTTGTGGGCACATCAACAGTGTTGTTAGGGAGGGATTTCCAGGATTTTTATCCAGTGACATTGAAGGTGATATAGTTGCAAGTCAGGATGATGTGTGGCTTGGAGGGGAACTCCGAGGGGAAGTTGATGGTGTTCCTATGCACCTGATGTCTTTGTCCTTCTCGGTGGTAAAGGTTGCTGGTTTCAGTGCTGTTGTCAAAAGAGCCTTAGTGAGTTTCAGCAGTGCATCTTGTAAAGGGTACACACTGCTACCACTGTGCATTATTGGTGGAAGGAGTGAATGTTGAAGGTGGTGGTTGGAGTGCCAATCAAGCAGGCTGCTTTGTCGTGGGTGGTGTCAAGCTTCTTGAGTGATTTTGGAGCGACACACATCCAGATAAGAGGAGAGTATTCATCACATGCCCGACTTGTGCCTTGTAGGTAATAGAGAGGCTTTGGGATGTCAGGAAGTGAGTTATTTGTTGCAAAATCCCCAGCCTCTGACCTGCTCTGGTAGCCACAGTATTTATTTGGCTGGTCCAGTTCAGTTCCTGGTCAATGGTAATCCTTCGGAATGTTGTTAGTGGGGAATTCAGTGATGGTAATGCCGTTGAATGTTGTGAAGCAGTGGTTAAATTCTCTTGTTGGAGATGGTCACTTCCTGGTTTGTGAGGCGTGAAAGTTACTTGCCACTTGTCAGCCCAAGCCTGGATATTGCCCACACCTTGCTGCATATGGACACAGACTGCTTCAGTTTCAATCGCCTAATGATGCTGAACACTGTGCAGTCATCAGAAAACATCCCAACTTCTGACCTTACGATGCAAGGAAGGTCATTGATGAAGCAGGTCAAGATGTTTGGATTGAGGACACTACCCTGAGGAACTCCTCAGTTAACAAGTTGATTCTGATTGGCCGATGCCTTGCCATGTTAAAAAAAAAACAAGGAACTAACTATAGGCTCCACATGCTACTGGATAATTCAAACAAGGCAAAGAGGTCCCTGCATATGAATGTACGTCACTTGTAGCAAGCTTATATGAGCCATGTTAAAAACTTGGTTGATTATTTTAAACTTATTGTTCGTGAATCTAGCAGTACACTCAGGAATGTTCAGCAAGTGCTGTTAAGATGATGTTGACACAACATTTCAGAGGACAGTCATGAATGCTGGAAATACTTGGCCGAATTGTCAGCATCTCTAGAAGATGAAAGAGAGTTAACTATTGCGTCCAAGACCTCTCATCAGAACCTCCATCAAGACTACTGATGAAAGTAATTTACGTGCAAGTTAACTCTTTCCACAGATGCTGCCTGACCTGCTGAATATTTCCAGCATTTTCTCCTTTGTTTCAGCTTTACAGCATCCACAGTATTTGCTTTTGTAGTTGTCAAGCACATTGATGTTAGACTCGAATCATACATAGGCCAGACCAGTTTAGGGCAGCAGGTTTCCATTCCCTAAAACAAAATGCAGTGAATAGAGGGCAGCACGTTGGCGCAGTGGTTAGCATTGCTGCCTCATGGCGCCGAGGTCCCAGGTTTGATCCCGGCTCTGGGTCACTGTCCGTATGGAAGTTTGCACATTCTCCCCGTGTTTGCGTGGGTTTTGCCCCCACAACCCAAAGGTGTACAGGATAGGTGGATTGGCCACGCTAAATTGCCCCTTAATTGGGAAAAAATGAATTGGGTACTCTCAATTTATTTTTAAAAAAACGGTGAATCAGCTATCCTTTGTGACAATCCAACAACTTCACGGTCACTTTTTATCTTCAGACTTTCTTTTGTGATTGCATTCTTAAACTGCTGTGGATGGATCTGCATGTTCACTTTCTCTGAATTATTGGCCCAGATATCAGGATTACAAGTCTAATAACTTAGACATGATGCTACCAATATACAAGTAATATCTTCATGCCAGTCAGGATATATTGTTACATTAGAACAAACCACCAATGTGTTTTGGCTTAAGAATAACCACAATAAACATACATGGAACCACAATCCAGGTTACTGATTGCCCATGAGCAACACCATGACAGACAGACCTACTAAAATGGAACACTGGGGAATGAAAGATATTGCTCATAAAAACATTCTTTGGGAGATAAAGTGGCACATTAATAATTTAGTTGTTCACATCGATAGTTCCGAAACACATGTAGTTTTGAATTCTTAACAATGCACAACAAATATCATATCACAGCCCAAGCTTATTTGCAAGTTTCACAGGAAGCCTGAAGGATACCAAGAAACTAAAATAAGTTATGTTGGAAAACCTTTTCCCAATAATATTTAAGCGTGAAAAAGCACAAAGCAAAAAAGATTATGAAACCACTGAATGTCAGTTCAAGAACAATTCAATAACATTCAAACTTCAGACACAACCACATAAAAAATTAAAAGATTATGGCAATTTTTTATTTAGTCATTCGTGGGATGTGGGTGTCACAGGCTAGACTAGGTGTTATAACCCCCATGGAGGTCAAGGGATAAGGACCATCCAGTTTCCCGTGACCTCGATAGAATATAAATATCCCCAGTAACGGGGCCGGGCTTCCCCTTTAGCAAGTCGAGCCCGCACTTGTAAAAAACTCCCGACCTGGGCGCAGGTTGGAGAAGGAGACCCTTAGGGGAGTGGAGACGTGTTATATTGCTAATAAACATATGTTCAGTATTTTCTACCTGCCGTTTATGTGTGCTACTTTGTACGGATTCTGCACGAGCATTTATTGCCCATTCCTGATTGTCATTGGGAAGAAGCTGCATTTTTGAATCGCTATAGTCTATATTTTGTAGGAGCACCCACAGTTCTGTGAGGGAAGAAGTTCCAGGACTTTGACCCAGCGCAGTGAAGGAACGGTGATATGGTTACAATTCAGGATGGTGTGTGGCTTGGAGGCAAACTTGCAGGTGGTGGTGTTCCCATGCATCTGCTGACCCTGTCTTTCTAGGTGGCAGAGGAAGGTGCTCTCTGAGGAGCCTTGGTGTGTTCATGCAATGCATCTAATAAATGGTACACACTTCTGCCACTGTGCATCAGTGGTGGAGTAAGTGAATATTGGATAGGGTGCCAATCAGGTGTATGACTTTGTCCTGGGTAGTGTCTCATTTCTTGATTGTTTTTGGAACTACATTTAACCAGGCAAATGGAGAGTATTCCATCACACTCCTTTCCTATGCCTTGTCAACGAGAGGCTTAGGGGAGTCTGGAGGTGTGTTAACCTCTGCAGAATTCCCACCCTTTGACCTGCTGTTGTAGCCACATTATTTGCAAGGCTTATCTTGTTCCGTTTCTGGTCAGCAGTAATCCGTCGGATATTGATAGTGGGGGATTCAGTGATGGTAATGTCATTGAATGTCAAGAAACGTTGGGTAGATTCTCTCTTGTTGGAGATGGTCATTGCCTGGCACCTGTGTGGCCCTAATGTTACTTGCCTCTTAGCAGCCCAGGTGTTGCTGCATTCGCTTCAGTATCTGAGGAGTGACAAATGGTGCCAAACATTGTGCAATCTTCAACAAACATTCCCACTTCTGACCTGGGGCAGAATTCTCCGACCCCCCGCAGGGTTGGAGAATCGGCGGGGGCGGGAATCGCGAAGTTCCGCCGCTGTCAGGCCTCTCCCGCCGACGTGGTTTAAACCACCTCTGTGCCGGTGGGAGCAGACAGCGCGAGCGGGCCCCGGAGTCCTGGGGGGGGCGCGGGGCGATCGGATCCCGTCACCCCACGGTGGCCTGGCCCGCAATCGGGGCCCACCGATCGGCGGGCGGGCCTGTGCCGTGGGGGCACTCTTTTTCATCCGCCGCCGCCACAGCCTTCACCATGGCGGAGGAGGAAGAGACCGTGCATGCACCAGTGGTGACGTCAGCGGATTCACGCCAACCGGCCAGCCCCGACGCCGATCAGCATGGCGCCAAAGGCCGTTGGCGCCAGTCGGCGGAGTGGGAGCCTAGCCCCTAAAGGTGCAGAGAAATCCACTACGCGGGACCCCCCGCCCCGCCGGGTAGGGGAGAATTTCGCCCCTGATGATGTATAGATGGTCATTGAAGAAGCAGATGGTTGCACCTGGGGCACTACCCTGAAGATCTCCACCCAGGAATCAAATGATTGACCCCTCAACCACAGCCATCATTTATACTCGGCATGCCTCTCATTAAGAAGTATCAGTACTAATATGCAAACAACACTATCATTGATCCCTACATGATTACGATGGCTAGCCACGTGCTAGCTCCTAATTATCACTATTGATCTCAACAGATGAACAAACAATAAGTTATACTTATTATAATGTCATTAATGTAATTGACATCCTAAGGTGATAAACACGAGTGTTATCAAATTAAATTTGACATTGAACCATGTAAGAACACATTTGGAGAAGTGACTAAAAGTTTGGTTGAGAGATAGGTTTTAAGGACTGTGTTAAAGGAGGGGGGAGAGACAGAGAGGTGTCTACAGTGTCAGATAAAACCACTTCCTTTGTTGGTGGTCTGAATTTGCACTTTGTTGTTCGCAATGGATTCTGCTCTCTGTTCCTCTTATGAGAATCAGATCAAGTGTTTTCTGCGTAAAGCATCCAAATATAACAGCACTCCAGCATCATGCTTAGTCATCACTTTCAGCATCAAACTTTCCTTGCAGAATTTTTTCACTTAAAGCTTTGACAGCAACCCTCCTTCAGCTGGAACACAGACACCATAATGTTTTCCCAAGGGAAACCCACCTGCCCACTTTCACGGTCCCAACACCCTTCTAGTAATGTCTGATAGAATTCCCCAGAAATTCCACCAGCTGTACATCTCCATAAAATACCTGAGCTGCACAATTCCCATTTCAGAAATTGGCAGTCAATTCAAGAGGGATAGATGCCAGTTTAAAAAGGAGCATCAAGAAAGTGGTTGTGAGGTCTTCCATCTTTAGGCAGGTCGACCTATTTCCTTACACTGTTAACTGGATGGAACGGAAAGGTGTTGCACTGAAATCTCACTCGGATTTGGAACAGGACCAAAGTCGTTCTCCCTGTGTTGCGTAGGTTTCCTTCCGATGCTCCGGTTTCCACCCACAGTCCAAAGACGTGTGGGTTAGGTGGATTGACCATGCTAAATTGTCCTTTGTGTCCAAAACGTTTAGGAGGGATTATTGGGTTACGGCGATAGGGTGTAAATTAGGGCTTATGTGGGTCGGTGCAGACTCGATGGGCCAAATAGCCTCCTTCTGCACTGTATGTCCTATGTAAGACCAGACCAGGTAGACCTTTCACTCTGTCGCATGTCCATGCAATGCTGCTGCTGAAAATTCCAAGCCAAGTTTATTATACATGTTGAGGAGCACCATGGAGAGATGAAGAATGTAATAGCATAGAAACATAACATCCCTCCCTCTGCTTCTCTAAAGAAGAATGGAATCATTGCGGGTTAATAGCAAAATCTTTCCACCTGAAAAACAATGATGTACCATCCAACTTGTTAAACCTGTGCTGCCTCTTTTAAGTAGACCAGAACAGCTAATCTTTCAGGCCTACCTGACCTCGTCTTGCAGGGAAAAACAAGTTAATTTACTGAGAAAGTTGAAAGTTGGTCTTCAATTCTTCTTTAAATTTGGCTTTGATGTAGTTGCTGCCATACTTTTAACGTGGAGACTACTACCGATTCACAGAATATTTCGCCGACGGAAATGGCAAGGA
Organism: Scyliorhinus canicula; assembly: GCF_902713615.1. Lineage (NCBI taxonomy): Eukaryota > Metazoa > Chordata > Chondrichthyes > Carcharhiniformes > Scyliorhinidae > Scyliorhinus > Scyliorhinus canicula. The sequence continues at coordinate 124,260,196 of NC_052153.1, forward strand.
TGTCATCACCAGAACTTCCAGACCCATTCCTCTACATGACCCAGACTCCATCTGTACCCAACTAACCTCCTGATCCCCAAACCACAGCACCACGTTCTTCGCAAGGGAGGCTGCAATCTCTAGGAGTCACTTATTTGAGTCGACTAGGTTGGATGCTGCAATCAGGGGATGGAAATATAAGGGGCTGGAGAGAGGAGGAGGAATTTGTTTTTAGAGGGGCGGTTTGCGAGTTGGGAGGAGTTGAAGGAGAAAGCAGAGCTTGGGAGATCAGATAGGTTCAGATATTTTCAGGTGCGGGACTTTGTTAGGCGAGCATTTCCGACTTTCCCGGAGGCACCACCGTCCACCTTGCTGGAAAGGTTACTCTCGTGTGTATGGTCTAAGGAGGGCTGCATGTTTGGGATTTATAGATGGATTATGGGAGAAGAGCAAGTTTTGGAGGATGAGATGAAGGCCAGGTGGGAAGAGGAGCTAGGACCTATTTTGGAGGAGGAGGTGTGGAGTGAGTCCCTTTGCAGGATAAATGCTATATCATCCTGTTTGAGGCTGAGCCTGATTCAGCTAAAGGTAGTGTTTAGGACTCAGCTGACCAGAACCAGGATGAATCGATTTTTTGAGGGGGTCGAGGATAAGTGTAACCGATGCTTGAAAGGGCCTGCTCTTCCCTCAACCAGGTCTCTGTAATGACAACAACAATACAACAATTGTATGAGCAACACCTCTTATTAAAACACCTCATCGTGTTTTGAAAGAATCCAGAGTGTGGGCACCTCCATACCGTTTCTCTTTGCGGTAACATAGAAATATTACAGAAGAGAAACTGGTGATGAGGTTTGAGGCAAGAAAAATCTTTGGATTTTGTCGACTAAACAATGGAAACATCGGGAACAAAGGAAGATTCTCTGGTCCAGACACACACACATTCGAGTAAAGCACTGCGGCCGATGTTGAAGGTTTAAAAAAATTTGACTGAAACTGTGAGTAAGAAGACTGACAGACGAGAAAACGTGCTTGCGTTGAAGTGAGTGGGGTCTGGGAGCAGGGGCTGCCACAGGGAATGGGACAACTCATCGCCGCCGACTCACCACCGCCGACTCATCGCCGCCGACTCATCGCCAGCCAACTCATCGCCAGCCCAACTCATCGCCAGTCCAACTCATCGCCAGCCAACTCATCGCCAGCCCAACTCATCGCCAGCCCAATAAAAACAGTACAGTCAACAGACTTCTTAACAGCGCTCTGGAGTGAATGGAATCTATTTAAACCAACAGACTTCTTAACAGCGCTCTGGAGTGAATGGAATCTATTTAAACAATTTAAACCTATAGAAACCATATCTCAGCTGACTTGTACCAGAGTGCACTTTGCAACTCACAAAGTTGCTCAATGTATATTCGCACCTGCCACATATAATTTTGTGCTTTTCGTCTGAATAGCTGAAATTGACAAACACCAGGGTTATGGAACATGCGAGCGACAAATGTGAAATTGATTAGGTTCAGATTTGGTCAGTTGACTGTTTACTGTATATTTTTCAGTAAATTGACTCTATTTAAAAAGCGCCCAATATAAAAACGATTGTATTTAACCAGAGACGGACGGAAAACACAATACAAAAAACAGTAACTTACAATTAACAGCGTCTATTTCAATAGAGCCCTACAGTAAACAGTCAACTGACCAAATCTGAACCTAATCAATTTCACATTTGTCGCTCGCATGTTCCATAACCCTGGTGTTTGTCAATTTCAGCTATTCAGATGAAAAGCACAAAATTATATGTGGCAGGTGCGAATATACATATAATTATGTTGTGTAATGGACATAAGTAAGGACAAGCTTTTTTCTACAAAGCACCGTGAGTATTTCGCCAAACCTTGCAGTGTGACAGAAATCTTTATTAAATTCTACCTCTCAAACCAGAAATTTCTCATTGTATCTGATTTGTATTGGAGTGTCTGTCTCAGCCGACCAGTGGTAAAATGCAGTTTAGATGCATTTTTCCATCCGTCTCTGGTTAAATACAATCGTTTTTATATTGGGCACTTTTTAAATAGAGTCAATTTACTGAAAAATATGTTAAAATGTCCTTTATTTTCTATAGGTTTAAATTGTTTAAATAGATTCCATTCACTCCAGAGTGCTGTTAAGAAGTCTGTTGGTTTAAATAGATTCCATTCACTCCAGAGCGCTGTTAAGAAGTCTGTTGTCTGTACTGTTTTCATTGGGCTGGCGATGAGTTGGGCTGGCGATGAGTTGGCTGGCGATGAGTTGGGCTGGCGATGAGTTGGCTGGCGATGAGTTGGGCTGGCGATGAGTTGGCTGGCGATGAGTTGGGCTGGCGATGAGTCGGCGGCGATGAGTCGGCGGCGGTGAGTTGTCCTAGACCCCTGCCACATGATAAAGCTAAATGGGCTGCAGGTAATGGAGATTTTGAAATCTGCTGACTCTGCATGGACCATTACTCGGGAAAAAAGTCAAACTACTGTCAGACAAAATGGAAAAAAATTCTATTTGCTTGTAATAAAGGGGACCATTAATGCCATACTTTCCATAAGAATCAGAAGGGAGGAAGTTGGTTGAATATAAACCCTCAAAGCCGGGATCTGAAATGGCGGAAAAAATGAACGGCATGGGTCCATTTGATTAAAACTGTGAGACTTGGAACACATAAGAGGAAAGATTCCAATTATATCTCATAGTGAATCAAACTCTGGAGGTCTTAAAGGTTGCAACATTTCTCAACTCAGTAGGGTGTGAAATGTAGTTCACACCGCAAAACCAGGAGTTAAGTCCTACATTGAATTAATGAAAATCCTAGAGGGACTTTTATATCCTAGACCATTATTGATTGCAGAAGGGTTTTTTTTAAACAGCCATTGTCAGGAAGAAGGTGAAAGCATTTTACAATTCATAGCGACTTTAAGAATGTTAGCAAAATATTGAATTTGATGCAAGACTTGATGATACTCTTTATTATAGGTTGGTTTGTGGACTCCATCATGGAGCTATTCAGACAAAGCTGCTTACTGTAATTTATTTAACTCTCGTGGTTGCTGTGAAACGAAACCTAGCTAGTGATAAAAGAAGTTTCACAGATAGAGGCTGGAGTAAAGATCCACAAAATGGTTACCCTAAGGAAAAAGACTGCAAGATGCAACCATGTCACCAAAGTACGAGGTTGGACATTCGTTGGGGAATGCTGGAGTAAAACAAATTCATGAAAGAACTGCCAAGAAGGGCCATATCACCAAGGCATGTTGGGCTCAGAAAACTTCTATACTAGGAATTTGGAAGAAAAACACATCCAAACAGACTAGTCGTGCCAATCAGCTAGTAGACAAAACGCAAAAGGCACTCAAAAGACAACAGAATAGAGCTACTGAAGGAGCTGAAGGTAGACTTATTGTCAATGCAGGACAATCAAATATGTTTTTGGGCATATCCAAAACTCAAAGGTCATGAAATTAAAATGGAATTAGGTACGGGCACAGCAGTATCGCTAATACCTGAGGCAATTTATCACCAAAAGCTGAAGCATCTGCCTTTGCAACCTCAAACGTGATCCTCAGGATATACACTGAAGAGGTTACAACATTAAAAGGATGCATTGTGGTAAAATTAGAAACAAATGTGCAGATGGTGAAGTTGCATCTTCATATTGTACCTGGAAATTTTCATGCTCTATTTGCCAGAGCATAGTTAGCAAAGATTAGGCTAAACTTGGAAACAGTAAATCAACTAATGGATTCAAAGAACAACTTGCAACAACATCAAATAAAGTATGGAAAGGTGTTTGAAGGTTCTGTGGTACATCTAAAAATCAAGCTGGAAAGCATACCCAAATGTATCAATGTTTTAACCATACAATACGCCATCAGGCCAAAAGTTGAAGAAGAACTAGAAAGACTAGTATGAACAGGAGTCGTGGAACTTGTTGCTACAAGTGAGAACATAATCCATTGCTAAGAGCAGTGCAAATTCAGACCACCAACAGAGGAAGCAGCCTCGTCTGACATAGTTGCGGATCTCACAGCTGACCTTGAGAGCTTCCTACAATGGTGTGGTGAATGTAACTTGGTAATTCACACTGTATCTTTGTAAGCGCAATAGCGTTATCCGACAACTAGGGGGAGTAGCTCTGGGAATGCTCTAGAGTTTGTACAGGGCTCTACCCTTGGCTCCGCCCACGACTCCTCCCCCTTGTGCTGCTGTATAAATACCCTTGTCCAGAGTCAGCCTGCAGTTCACCGAGAGTTCATCAACGGGTAACAGGCTGGCTCTGTAGTAAGTAGATTAAAACCACTGTTCATATCGGAAAGCACGTGTCTGGTGAATTGATGGTTCCATCAATTTAATCTACTTAAGAACAGTCAAGATCGATCATGGAATCGGCCCTCAAGCCTGGATGCCTGGAACTCGACCCACAGGATGCAGAGGCAAAAGAAATCTTCTCCCACTGGCTGCGGTGCTTTAAGGCCTACCTGGCAGAAGCGAGCACTGCCGAAACGACAGAGGAACAGAAGTTAAGTCTACTGCACGTGAGGGTGAGCCACAGAATCTCTACGCAACTAAAGTCGGCCGGTTCATATACTGCAGCGCTAGCGGTACTTGATAGGATATATGTAAGACCCATTAACGAAGTTTACGCTCGCCATGTGTTCACGACTCGCCGCCAGCGGCCTACAGAATCACTCGCCGAATTTTTAAAGGAACTCAATAATTTGTCAAATGACTGTAACTATCAAGCGGTTACCGCGGCTGAACACAGAGAACTTGCTATACGCGATGTTTTTGTAGCGGGCCTCAGGTCTAATTATGTGCGCCAACAACTGCTGTAAAAGGGAGCCCAAGACTTAGAAACAACTGTGGAAGCTGCTACCACGATGGAGGTCTCCTTCCGCAGCCTTAACCCATTTCCCACGGACCCCGCGACTCAATCATGGGCCCCCGACCAGCGACTACCTCAGGCCTGTGCTACGCGGCTGTCCAGCCACCATGCTGCCCCAGCCAGCCACTATGCTGCTCCAGCCTGCCATTTCTGTGGCCAGAATCAGCACCCGCGGCAGCACTGCCCGGCCCGCAATGCGACCTGCAGCAGCTGCGGGCAGAAAGGCCACTACACCAGCTTCCAACTCCCCAGCGGCACAAAATAATTGCTTCGCACACCCGCAGGCCCGCGGGGCCCAAAACGCTGTGGCCTATGCCCCAACTCCGCCCCCTCCCGCCACGTGCGATCCATGGGGGCCGCCATCTTGGCAAACCTCCACCACGCGGCCAGCCACGTGCGACTCATGGGGGCCGCCATCTTGGACGCCATCTTCCTCGCCGCCCGCCACGTGCGATCCACGGGCCCGACCTGCATCTCCACGCTCGGACAACTCATCGATAGAGTACGACTACGAACTCAGAACTACCCGCAACTCAGCGCAGTCACTCTGGACCAATCACGCCCGAAGCATCTGCGAAATTCGATGGCAGAGGTCCAAATCAACGGGTACAAAACGCCATGCCTCTACGACTCTGAGAGCTTCATACATCCAGACCTGGTAAGACACTGTTCGCTCCCCGTTTTCCCCATGCGGCAAACTATCTCGCTCGCTTCAGGCTCCCATTCGGTCCAGATCCAGGGGCGCACCGCCGCGACACTCACAATCCGAGGCGCTGGCTACTCAAAATTCCAACTCTACGTTTTGCCCGACCTCTGCGCGCCACTCTTATTACGCCTAGACTTTCAATGTAACCTCAAGAGCCTCACCCTCAGTTTCGGCGGGCCTCTGCCCCCACTCACTATCTGCATCCTCGTTACGCTGCGAATCTCCCCCCCTCCTCTCTTCTCCATTCTCACTAAGGACTGTAAACCCGTAGCCACTCGGAGCAGGCGGTACAGCCTGCAGGATAGGATATTTGTCAGAGCAGAGGTCCGAAGGCTACTCAGTGAGGGGGTTATAGAGGCCAGCAATAGTCCCTGGAGAGCTCAGGTGGTGGTCGTTAAGACCGGGGAAACATTCCGTATGGTGGTCGACTACAGTCAGACTATAAATAGATTTACGCTCCTCGACGCGTATCCCCTCCCCAGGATTGCAGACATGGTAAACCAGATCGGCGAGTACCGGCTCTTTTCCATGGTGGATCTGAAGTCTGCATACCACCAGCTCCCAATCCGCCCGGAGGAACGCCACTACACGGCATTCGAGGCCGATGGCCGCCTCTTCCATTTCCTCCGGGTCCCTCAAACGGTGCTTGGGTTTCTTCTCCTACTACGCCCAGTGGGTCCTTCAATATGCGGACAAAGCCTGCCCAATCTTTAGGGCCACACGATTTCCCCTGTCAGCTGAGGCACGCCAGGCCTTCGACTGCATCAAGGAGAACATCGCCAAAGCGGTCATGCGGGCGGTGGATGAATCCACTCCATTCCAGGTTGAGAGCGACGCCTCAGAGGTAGCTCTAGCAGCCATTCTAAATCAGGCAGGGAGACCAGTCACATTTTTCTCCCGTACCCTCTCCGCTTCAGAACTCCGACACTCCTCAGTCGAGAAAGAAGCACAAGCCATTGTGGAGGCTGTTCGTTACTGGAGGCATTACCTCGCAGGTAGGAGGTTCACCCTTCGGTTGCCTTCATGTTTGACAACTCCCAAAGGGGCAAAATTAAAAACGACAAAATTCTGAGGTGGAGGATCGAACTCTCCACCTACGATTACGATATTAAGTATCGACCAGGGAAGCTCAACGAGCCTCCGGATGCCCTATCCCGCGGGACATGCGCCAGCGTGCAGATTGACCGATTGAAAGTCATCCATAATGACCTCTGCCACCCGGGTGTCACCCGGCTCGCCCACTACATCAGAGCCCGAAACCTGCCTTTCTCCAACGAGGAGGTAAAAGCGGTCACCAGGGACTGCCCGATCTGTGCGGAGTGCAAACCGCACTTCTATAGACCAGACAGGGCCCACCTGGTCAAGGCTTCTAGGCCCTTTGAATGCCTTGCGATTGATTTCAAAGGCCACTCCCCTCAACTAACGAGAACGTTTACTTTCTAAACGGCGTAGATGAGTTCTCCCGTTTCCCATTTGCTATCCCGTGCCCCGACATGACCTCCCACACAGTCATTAGGACCCTGCATAGTATCTTCACCCTATTTGGTTTCCCCAGCTACGTACACAGCGACCGGGGTTCGTCCTTCATGAACGACGAGCTGCGTCAGTACCTGCTCGACAAGGGCATTGCCTCGAGCAGGACTACCAGCTACAACCCCAGGGGGGACGGGCAGGTGGAGAGGGAGAACGTGACCGTCTGGAAGACCGTCCTACTGACCCTCCGGTCCAGGAAGCTCCAAGTCTCCCAGTGGCAGGAAATCTTCCCAGACGCGCTCCACGCTATTAGGTCCCTTTTGTGCACAGCGACCAATCAGACCCCTCACGAGAGTCTTTTTCCAGGGGCACTACCACGGGGGTCTCACTTCTGACATGGCTGAAGACACCGGGCCCCATACTCCTGAGGAAACTCATCAGGGCACACAAAACCGACCCCCTTGTTGAGAAGGTGCGCCTGCTCCACTCCAACCCCCAGTACGCATTCGTCGAGTTCCCTGACGGCCGTCAGGACACGGTATCCCTCCGGGATCTGGCACCCGCACTCCGGGATCTCTACCCCCACAGAACCACCCCTCACCCTACACCCCATGCTGCCGACCCCTCGCGCTCCCGAGCCCACTAGCTCGCTCCACCAGTTCCGCGCACCCGCGCCGGCTAGTCCCCAGCGCCCCCTGTCCCCGGTCGAACCAGGAGAGTATGAAGCTCGGATACAACCCTCCGTGGAGTCCGCCATTGTACCCCAGCACACAACACCCATCCAGCCACCGCAAGAGGCTGCAAACCCGGTGCTCCGCAGATCACAGCAGACAGTTCGACCACCGGACAGACTGACTTTGTAGACCACCACCCCCGCCGGACTTGATTTTTTTGCAGGGGGTGAATGTGGTGAATGTAACTTGGTAATTCACACTGTATCTTTGTAAGCACAGTAGCGTTATTCGACCATTAGGGGGAGTAGCTCTGGGAATGCTCTGGAGTTTGTACAGGGCTCCACCCTTGGCTCCACCCACGACTCCTCCCCCTTGTGCTGCTGTATAAATACCCTTGTCCAGAGTCACCCTGCATTTCACCGAGAGTTCATCAACGGGTAACAGGATGGCTCTGTGGTAAGTAGATTAAAACCACTCTTCATATCGGAAAGCACGTGTCTGGTGAATTGATGGTTCCATCAAATGGGTTGTCTTGGAGCCTTGAGTTTTGAATCCACCTTCCCAGGTGTAATAGAAGCAAAATATTGTGGATGCTGGAAATCTGAAATAAAAATCCAAAATGCTGGAAATACTGAAGTCCTCATTCCAGGTAGCTGACTGACAAAGAAATTATTGACGTTGTGCTGGGGAATGCTGCTCGGCAGATTAAAGAAGATGCCAAAACAGATGAAGGCAAAGGAACTGAGTCCCACATACTCTCCCCCTCCACCAACCGCCACCTCCAACGCCATAGATTGTAATTCTGTACAATTAAAGAGGAAATGGCTAACCACTGAGACACAAATGTTGTCTTTGGCAAGAAGATTATCAATCTCACTGCATTTCTCTCAGCTAGACGTAATTGATAGTATTATGGATGAAATGCTGACAGGAAGCAAACCACAATCACAGAGCCTGTTATGAAATGACTGGACTTTCCCATGTATATTTTGTAGGTCACTCAAAATTTTATCATGCACATCTCAATCGCTTTTTTGATGTTTTATTACGTGTATTAAATTTCCTGTACAGTTTTTTTCAGATTTGACTGGGTTAGCTTATAAAAAACGCTTAACTTGAACTCAGTGGTCATTTGAATTCTTCTTGAACAAAATTAATTCTACACTAATCGACTTGACTGTGCAAACTATTTCATGTGTTAGCCTCGTGTTCTCTTCTTCCTGATCTTCTCATTTCTGTTTTGCTCTGAAATACTCATGGTAGGCCTGTGGTTCCACAGACAGCAGGAACCTTCTCATCAGGTCTGGCCATGGTGAGTGGAAGCCATCACAGTCAGACCTGATGCAGTCCTCACTGCCACTTCCAACAAGTAAAAAGTCTTACAACATCAGGTGAAAGTCCAACAGGTTTGTTTCGAATCACTAGCTTTCGGAGCACAGCTCCTTCCTCAGGTGAATTAACCTGGTGTTGTAAGACTTCTTACTGTGCTCACCCCAGTCCAACGCCGGCATCTCCACATCATGACTCATAATAATAATAATCACTTATTGTCACAAGTAGGCTTCAATGAAGTCACTGTGGAAAGCACCTAGTCGCCACATTCCGGTGCCTGTTCAGGGAGGCCGGAATGGGAATTGAACCCACACTGCTGGCCTTATTCTGCATTACAAGCCAGCTGTTTAGCCCACTGTGCTAATCCAGCCCCTTCCAGCTTCCAACAAGGTTCCAGGATAATGTTGAGGACTGGTAAACCTGGCCAGTTTTTCTTCTGACCTCAGAGTGCTAAAGGCAGTTACTCCACACTCTTACCCTGCCATAGTATAAAAGCAAATGACCGCAGATGTTGTAATCTGAAGCAAAAATAGAAAATACTGGACAATCTCAGCAAGTCTGACAGCATCTGGAGAGAGAAGGGTGCTGACGTTACGAGTCTGGATGACTCTCAGAGCTGCAGAGAACTGGAAATAGGGTCAGATTTATACTGCTGTTGGGGGGTGAGGGGGAGGGTACAGTGTTGGGGCTGAATAGCGGGCCAGCGATTGACAAAGATAATGTGGACAAAAAGACAAAGGAAATGTAAATGGCGGGGATCATGGCTAAGAAGGGTGCTGATAGTGGCACATTAAGAGATTAGAATGTGTGAGTGGCAGAACAAAGGTAAGCAGTGTGTCAAAGGGCAACCTGGAACAGGGAACAGATGGACCCAGCAGGGTGGGTGGGGAGAGGGGAGACAATGGTGAGGGGGAAAACGTATCAATGGAAGAAATGAAAATAAATTGATAGAAATAAAAATGGGGTGACGGTGGAGGAAGGAGTTCACAATCTGACGTTGTTGAATTCAATGTTAAGTCCGAAGGCTGTAACATGCCTCATCGGAAAATGAGGTGTTGTTCCTCCAATTTGCATTGACAGTACCCTGCCAGTTGACTGACTGTGATGTTACTAACTCAGCACAGAATAAAGATTCAACTGAGAGCATCTTGTTGTTCTGGTGCTGCAGTAAATGAAGCATTTAGGAACCTAGAGACAGCAGCATGCCATTCAGCCTTTTGAGCCTGCTCTGCTATTCAATTAGATCATGGCTGATCCATCTATACCCCTTGGTATGTTTACTGCACAAAAACGCCTCAAGGGAAATATACATTGTATATTATTGCAGTTTTATTTGAATCCCGTCAACTTGAGCTGCATAGTTTTGGCATCAGCTCTCTGCCTTGTACTGGTTGGCCTAATATCATTTTTCATTAAAGTGAAACACGGCATTGAAGAAACACCAATATTTTGGTTTCTTTGAACAATCTTATTCACTGTTGACTGACACTCGCAAAAAAACTAATGTACAAGGAGTACCTGAATCACTTTTGTTAGCGGGAGAGAATCTTGAAGAAATCATTCAACACTCAGGAATGGTACTCCCATCAAATGGTTTATTATGCTGGTGGGGAGATGCTGTCTGTTAAAGGCACTGACTCTCTCCACCGAACAAAGGAAAAACATCTGTTCTTATACATTTTTCAAAACATCTACAGAGCCCATTACGGCTGGAACTTGTCCAATAATATTGATTATAGATTACATAATTAGTTATGTATCCAATGAAATTTGAATTACGTAAAGTGAGTTGGTACATGATCAGCCCATGACCCCATGAACATGAGTCATGGTACCTTGTTAAAATTATCCTCTCTGTCTCCATCTGGAGTCCTTGGCAGGGATTCACCGATATCGCAGCCAAGCGTTAACGCCGGCGTCAAAACTGGCGCGAACGACGCCGGCGTCAACGGGCTTCCAGGCCCAGTAATCCTCCTCTTCTTTGGGGACTAGAACGGCACCGGAGTGCTGTGCACTGCTTCGGTGCCGAAAGCTGGTACTACACGGCCATCGATGGTCCGCGCATTCGTGCCACAGCCAGTGCGGGTCTGCGCATGCGCGCCGCGGCTGTCTCCGTGCTGGCGCATGCGCGTGGTTGCCGTCTCCGCACTGATTATGGGCCTGGCCACCGTTGAGGCCCCCGCCCAGGACGGCACCGCAGTGAAAACACCGAGGTCCCGTCGGGTAGGACCATATGCAAACCACGCCGGCGGGCACTCGGCCTGTTGAGCGCAGAGAATTGCCGCGGGGGCCGCTTTCAACGGGCGCCAATGCGACCGTGCGGGAGCAATTGGTTCCGATTCTCCAGTCGTCTTCGAATCAATGGCCGGTGTCGGAGTGGCGTGGTGGGATTCTCGCGTCCCCCCCACCCCCGGTGATTCTCCAACCCGGCGCGGGCTCAGAGAATCCCGACCCTTGAGTCTACAGGGTTCACAATGCTCTTTGTTCTGGGGCCTTGTTATCACTTCTTTGTGAATGTATCCCTTAATCCCACATGTCTGTTTTCAGTTTAAGACTCCGCACCTTCTGCTAATATCAGCCACCATTATCTCACTGATCATTCCTTCTGCCTGTAATTGTTTCTGTTGTTTATACCAGCTTGCGACTCACCCAGCTAATGATGTTCAGGAATGTGGCTAACTCAGCTAACAGCCATTTTGTGTTTTTAGTAACTGGGTTCTTGTCAACATGGCTGTTAACGTAGTGGAGCCTTTCTGATCATTTAGCGATTCTTAGAATATAAAATTACATATGTTCGGGTTTATGCAATATCCATTCCTACAAAAATGCCCCTGTACAGGTACCGTTGTCTTAAACCTTCCTTCTAAATCTGCCTTCAACAACAATACTACAAGGCTGTTTGTTATAACTGTTGTTTACTTAAATATTGTTGGTAATTGTGATTCCCATCTTTTTCACCTATTTCTGGAATTTCAGATTTGGTTGCGTTCCCAATTTCTGATTAAGCACTGCAGCTTCATTTGAAATTTGTGCTCAAAGAAAAAGGAATGCGTTTGTTGAATAGCTGCAGTTGATCGGTGTCACGTATCTAGAGAAAGCAGAGCAAAGGAAAACTCAAAGATAATCAATTGCCACTTATTAGCATAAATAATGGAGACTTCAGATTGCAAGAGCAGGAATGCACAGACATCAGAATGTCACCATTTTTGTAAAATTAACACGGTGGCTCAGTGGATAGCACTGCTGCTTCACGGCACCGAGGCCCCAGGTTTGATCCTGTCTCTGGGTCACTGTCCGTGCGGAGTTGGTACATTCTCCCCGCATTTGCGTGGGTTTCGCCCCCACAACCCAAATATGTGCAGGGTAGGTGGATTGGCCACACTAAATTGCCCCTTAATTGGAAAAAATGAAATGGGCACTCTAAATTTAAAAAAAAAGTTTTGTAAAATTAGTTTTAATGTCCATTGGTTTAAACAGAGACCTTTTGTGTTGTGCTCCTCGAATGGATAACATCACTGCACCTGGAGAATGCTGAATTTGGTATTTCATTTAAAGTTGAGATACGAGGCCACAAGTGTTGCTATTCGTTGAAAGTTGAGTCCTAAAGCAGTTTGAGTTCTTGCCATCTTGTTAGCAATCCAGCATTAAATTTTAGTAGCTATCTATAGATGTATATGGATCAGTCAATACTATATAGGGCAGCACGGTAGCACAAGGGCAGCACGATAGCGCAGTGCGTAGCACTGTTGCTTCATAGCTCTAGGGTCCCAGGTCGATTGCCGGCTTGGGTCACTGTCTGTGCGGAGTCTGCACGTTCCCCCTGTGTCTGCGTTGGTTTCCTCCGAGTGCTCCGGTTTCTTCCCACAAGTCCCGGAACGTGCTTTTAGGTCATTTGGACATTCTGAATCCTCCCTCTGCGTACCCGAACAGGCGCCGGAATGTGGCGACTAGATTTTCACAGTAACTTCATTGCAGTGTTAATGTAAGCTTACTTGTGACAATAAAAATTATTATTATTATAGCTAAGTCTGTTCTTTGGAATCCATACCTGACCAACATTAAACTTATTGATGCTCTACTGGAGTATGCTCCCAGTCAGGATAAAGAGACCAGAGCAGAGAAAGGCAAAGGAACCAAGTCTCACATATTCTGAGCTGATAGATCGACCATCAACATAATCTTTTCCACATAGATCATAGAATTTACAGTGCAAAAGGAGGCCATTCGGCCCATCGAGTCTGCACCGGCTCTTGGAAAGAGCACCCTACCCAAGGTCCACACCTCCACCCTATCCCCATAACCCAGTAACCCTACCCAACACTAAGGGCAATTTTGGACACTAAGGGACGCATACTAGCTACAAGAGAATTATAGGTAACAGGGTTTATCTCTTTACCTTACTTTCATAAATCTCAATTGAGGTGTTCAACACTGTCAGCAGAGCAGGTCTCAACAAGTGTAATAACCTTCACAAGACCCATGGGGATGATCCAATTGATCTCCCCATGGGGCTCATAGAATACGTGCTCCCTCCACTGATTGGTGGGGGCCTATCATCTGGGGCTCGTGAAACCAACACTTAAAAGCCAGCCCAGTTTGGGGCGGTATGGCTTGCCGTTCTGATTGGAAAGTTGTGCTGTATGCCATATTATGGCCATTTCTTTAGACCAGAAAATAAACTTCTGTTTAGTTCACCTTCTCTGGCCTCCTGAAGATGTAATAGCCCATAGGTGACCAGAATCATCATTGTTCTGATACTGATTAATGGTTCTCCAGTATTCTCTGTGGCTTAGTAACCCTTAGGCTCGATCCCCGTACAAATTTTCCAGTACGCTTGTTGTCCAATGACTGAGACATCAGCCCCATAATCTATTTCCATATCCAGGGGGTGGCCATTCACCTGGATGGTTACCCTGATGGAGCTGCGTTTGGTGCCGTAATGCAACTTAGTTGCATACAATCATCCTCATCGGGCTGGGCTAAGTGTAGACCTCTCACCCAGGGTAGTTGTGTCATCCGACCACGGTGATGCACTCGCTGTCAATTTTGCCGTTCTTGGCCCCCGCGTGGATCCTGCGAGCGCAAGTGCAGCACCGTTACGACAGTCATTGGGCTTTGGCCAATGGGTCTGACCACAACATTGCTCAAGTGATGATTGGGTCCCATAAACCGGAATGTGGGGCAGCCAATGCTATGTAAAACCATCTCCATGGAGCCCTGGAGTTCCTGGACTCCCATTTCTGTGTTTTCACACAAGAGATATAGTTCTATGGCCCTTTGTAGGTCCAAGGAAGGATCTGCCAACAATTTATGTTGGGGCGCCATGTTGTTAGTGCCTCACACTAGATGGTCTCACAATCTCTGCTGGGAGGGATGGCCCATCATCGCATGCTCGGACAGTTTGCAAAGGTGTGCCAGGAATTCTGTGACCGATGCCCCCGGCCATATTGAACTGCTACCTCTGCACCATCACCGATGTTTTGGGATTTAATGGTCTCTAACAAGTGCTGCTAGCTCATTAAAGGTCTTCGAATCTGGGGCTGCTGGGTAGGTAAGACTTTTGATCATATTGGAGGTTGGGACTCCACAGGCATTCAGGAGTATTACCTTTTGCCGGTTGTCTCTTACAATAGCATTCGACTGGAGGAAATATCACATCCATTCGGTATGCTACGCCCAATCTTCCATGCCTGCATCAAAGGCCTCAAGCTGCCAAAAAGCGGTATTTTTAAATTCTCTCTGACCTCGCCCTCGTGCTGAGGAATTTAAATGTGGTCCGGATGTCCAGAATCGCAGCTGTTTCTCCTCATCGCCAGTATAAAATGTTTAGCAGTCCCGAGAATAGGCCTCCGCCCATTAGTGAGGGAATTCATATTCCATGAGCCCCACGAGGAGATCAATTGGTTCATCTCCGTGGGTCTTGTGAGTGTTATTACAACAATGTTTTGGGGGAAAATTGGCCGTCCAGCAAAGCTCCTCAGTCTCATCCCCTCTTTCCATGGCAATATACACTGCACTGTCCAGCTTGATAGCTCCACTTCCAACAGTTTCAGAGTGAAGAATGGAGTGAAACAGGGCTGTGTCCTTGCCCCCCACTCATTTTGACATCTTCATCTCCATGAATGGGGCAATTCTCTCAAAGGCAGAGCCCTTACATTTGTTAGCACTCATTAAATAGAGGCAGCTTTGTTGGCTCAGCTACAGTTGCAGCATGGATGATGATAGTGTACTCTGGACCTTCTATACAGTGAGGTAGCCAGAGCCGACTGATCAGCACTACACCCAATGCCATGGACTTCAAGGACTCTAGCAAGCATGCCATGAAGGCCCTAAATATCAATTTTCATTCCTGGGATTCACTGACTGATGACAGAACAAAATGGCAACGCTTCCAGTAGGCTGGCATGCACCATCACGATGGCCAGTGGCTACAGACTTGGCAGCAGATACCAACATCAAAAACAACAACCCACAACAACACTTATAGGAATTTCATGTGTGGCACTTTTGGCAGAACTTGCTGCTCAAGGATTTGCCTCTTCAGCCGTCAGCAAAGTTGCAGCATATAAAGACACCCTATCTAAAATGGAATGCTTGCTGCTTGTCCTTCATCTTTTATAGATGGTAGGATGCTGACAGGACAGATAGTTCATACTGATTTCTTGTTTGCAATTCCCTCTCAAAGGCTACTCTATCTTAAAAGGTAAAACATTATAAATCTTCCAACCTGAGGCATAATTTCAAGAGTCCTGCTATCTTATGAGATCCTGTGGCAAGCACATCATTTCAAGTCTGATAGCTCAGCTATTACTGTAGAAAATACAGGATTTGAGGAAAATAAAACCTTTACTAACCAATAAAGTCATTATAAATAATGCCACATAGGTTTCAGCTGTACAGGTGACAAATGTTAAGTGTTCAGCTCACAAACAATTAATTCTAATCAGTTTTGTATTTTGAATCCCTTGATCAGACGTTTTGAATATTTCTTCCAGAAAAAGGAATTGCTTCATAACACAGAATAAGTATTTTATTATTATGTTTCTGGGACTCCTTCACTGATGCCATCTTCTATATCGGTTTCATTCTCATAATGTTCTGCAAAGACAACTTGTTCCACCATTAAATAGCCAGTGACTAAAACCAAAATTAACAAGGATATCGCCTGTGTCAATGAATTGAGTCGGCCAAATTAATTCAGGATTTAAAATGAATAAGTGGAAGGCAGCATGGTCGTGCAGTGGGTTAGCCCTGCTGCCTCACTGCGCCAAGGTCCCAGAATCGATCCCAGCTATGGGTCTCTGTCCATGTGGAGTTTGCACATTCTCCCCCTGTTTGTGTGGGTTTTGCCCCCACAACCCAAAGATGCGCAGTCTAGGTGGATTAGCCACGCTAAATTGCCCCTTAATTGGAAACAAAATTAATTGGGTACTCTAAATTTATTTTTTAAAAATGAATAAGTTGATGCATACTTTTAACACGGAAAAGGTGAACACACATGTTAATATAAAATGTGTAACTGCAAACCTTGATATCAAGTATTTATCAACTGCTTCTTGCTTTTATTTAGTGAACCAGGCTCATTCTAGCATAAGTTGTTCAAGTGGAAGAGATTTGCAATATTGTCTTCCTGTTCTTCAATGTTTTGATGTTTATAGCATGGGGAGAATCAGAACATCAGTGGCAATGTCAGAATAACTCTGCAAGGAAAGGGTTTGCACTTGAATATTGACTTAAAGTCCCTTTAGAAATGTTACCATTCCTCTTGCTGAGCTTCTTCGGTGACTGGGAAAGCCTATGGAGGCAGATTTCTGAAAATCGCATTGTTGCTTTGAGTGGACTGACACATGGTTGGAATGAAAAGGCAAACGCAGTGTTCATCCCTGTATGACACTGGTAGGAAACAAGACCATGTTGCAAGCTAGCCTCTGGAAGCATATGCTTGCAGGATCTTAGATACTTGCTGAGGAAGAAGACTGTTTAGTCCATATTAATTTATTAATCTATTAATCAGGGAGTTCCTATCATCCCTCCATACTGCACTGAATCGTTCCTTAAATAACTCCCACAATTTTACTTTCACGGCTCTTTCTGAACATTTATACAACATTGATCATGGAATCATTTATGGCACAGAAGGAGGCCATTCACCATGCCTATGTCAGCTTTGATGAACAATCCAGTCAGTCCATTCACCTGCCTGGTCCCCTTTGCACCGTAAAGTTTAATTCCTACACATGTACATCCAATTTCCTTTTGACATTATTGATTATCTCTGCTTCTACCACCCTTATGGGAAGAGAGTTCCATTACCACGTGCAGTATTGTTCCTCACAATCCCTTCGATTCTTGTCCCAAATTTTGAGCTTGTGTCCCCTAGTCCTTGTTCCATACGCTAATAGGAACTGTTTTTCCTTGACTACCATATCCAAACTTATCCTCATCTTGTAGATCTCTATCAGGGACTGAACTCTCCGGTCCCCCAGCAGCTATTTCTCAGCGACAAGCCATTCACTGGCAGAGGGTTTATCTACTGCTGCCTCTTGTCAATGGGATTTCCCATTGAAGAAACCCAATGCTACCAGGGAACCTACAGGCGAGGGTGCACTGCCAGAATATTCAGGGACTCCCAAACATCAGAGAATTGTGACCCAAATTTCCCTTCAATCTCATTTGCTCCAAGGAGAACAAACATCTCCTACCTAAACTTGTAGCTAAAATCACTCTTTACATCTGGAAGAATTTCCTGATGTTATCTTAAACTGATACTAAAATGCCTCCTTATCCTCCTCCTATATTTTAAAGAAATGCAGTGTTCTCAGTTAACTTTTTCTATACTCTTTAAAAATCCTTCGTATATTTTAGGAAATCACCCATCAAATCCCTAGGTTTCTTTATCTTTTCTCCTAACTCAGACTCCTGACACTAGTATACAACCATAGATGAATGGTTGTTCAGCGGAGGGCAAACTGCCCAAAGAGAGTTGGGAGGGAAGTGCTCTCAGCAGGAGGTTACCTCCACACAGGGTCTTCAGGAAACAATTTTCCTTCCTCACTCGAAGCAAGGAAAAATGGCCTCATCGCTGATCAATGCACTCGCTATGAAACCCAGCCAAGTCTCCTTTTCATCCATCAGAAACAGTTTTCATTTGCATGAGGAATGTAGGAGATCAAAGTGAGATAATTTTAGAGTTCTTAAGAGTCACTGAAATAATGTTTACAAACAATAGATCACTTTTAACATTTTAAGTCCTTGAGATTAATGCTCACAGCAGTGGCAGAATGTTACTGTAGACTAATAATTTCATCTTTCTGTAATTATGAATCAATATAAACTCAGGATTGTCAGAGGGATGCTGTGGACAGATACAAAAATGATTACATGTGGTAGCTCAAATTCATTTAGTGTTAATTGGAGATTTGATCAACAGCAAGCTGGGCAGACTAAACATTGATTGTACAGTTTCACTGTCATTAATGAAAGAAGCGTGGCAGAGTTAGAAGGAGATACATTTCCCTTCATGCTCTATTAAGGCCATTAAAATATTACAGCAGCAAAGTGCTTATGGAATCATTGGACTGGTAGTTGTTGAACCAGTGAGACTCCAGGAGTCTTACTAACAGGCTGCTCGGCAGACAGTAAAGAGCTGTTTTGATCTATCCAATATTGGCTTTTACTTTTTCCTCCAAGAATTAATTTTAAATTGTCTTCAATATTGTTTCATTTGTTGCTAACTCAGCTTAACGACAAAAGTGAGCATTGCAAATAACACCACTTTCCTCAGAAGCAGAGGGTAACATTTCCTAATCCTTAAGTGGTGGGGGCCAGAAAGACAGCATTTTCCTGGAGTCAGGCCAGCAAGTTGATCATCTGGCACTGTCAGCCTGCCAACCTAATTGACGTTGGCTCTACTGCAGCAGTCTGGGTGTGGGATCATCACAGTCGGTAGCTTCGACCTCCAAAGCTGGAAGCGCTGGCAACAACGGCTGTGTCCTATGGCCAATCGCTGTGACCGGAGGGGATTCCCGAATGAGTGGAGGAGTCAGCCTGCTTGGCACTCCGGAAACATGTATTAATTATCAACCCTCAAAAGGGCACCTCCATATGAAAATACCCTCGCATTCTCTAACTGCCTCAGCAATGCTCAACTCTCCTAATGGTGCGTCTGAGCTGACAGGCCTCAGATTGGGCCAGCTGCATCGTGAGTTCACCCGCCATCCTTAATCAAATGGAAAGCTCAGAAACAGCCAAACAGGAGGCTGCCTCTGGGCAAATCGATCCCTGGTCTGCCTCACTTCATGACTTTGGGGTCCCGAAGTCGTCTGTAAGAAAATCTTCCTCAGTATTCATGAAGAAGTCTGGAAATTATTCAGATGTAATGGAAGGAATACAACTGATTCCACAGAGCTGAAATCAAAACTCAATTAGTGGAGACCTTGATGAAGATTTAGTTTACTTGGCTCTTCGATTGTATACTTACATACACAATTTCTACCTATCCATTGGAAATAAAAGCTTACAGGACTCAATTGACAATTTCATCTCTACCCCATAAGAAAACATGGTGGGTTGGATTTCACTGTAGATGTAGTTACAAGGCTATCAGCATTCCCCATTATTTGCATGTCCAAAGACATCAGGGCAGGTAAATAAGTTTGTTAGGAAGGCATATGGGACACTTGCCGTTATTAACTGAGGCATAGAATATAAGAGTAGTCAGGTTATTTTTTAACTGTATTGAACACTGGTTAGGCCACAGCTGCAGTCCTGTGTGCAGTTCTGGTCCACTCTACAGGAAAAATGTGATTGTACTAGAAAGGGTGCAAGGGAGATTCATCAGGATGTTGCCTGGGCTGGAGCATTATAGTTATAAAGAGAGAGACTAGCTGGGCTGGGGTTGTTTTGCTTCAGGCAGAGAAGGCTGAAGGGGGACATGATCGAAGTGTATAAATTTAAGAGGGACATAGATCGGAAGGAACTTTTCCCCTTAATGGAGGGGTCAATAACCAGGCAAAGATTTAAGGTAAGGGGCAGGAGATTTAGAGGGGAGTTGAGAAGTATCTTTTTCACCTAGAGGATGGTGGGAATCTGGAACTCTCTGTCTGAAAGAGTGGTAGAGGCGTCAACGCCCACAACATTTAATCTGCACTTGAAACTCCATAACATACAAGGCTATAGACCAAGTGCAGGAAAATTGAATTAGAGATTTGTAAACTGTTAAGAGTAAGTAGGTGCTTAATGACCGGTGTGAATCCAATGGGCTGAAGGGCCTCTTTTTGGTGTAAAATTCAATGACTCTATTGTTTAAGTGTAATCAGTCAGCAACATTTTGCATTGCTCTTATTTACAGTGGCTGGTTCGGACCCTAATGCAAGAAAAGCCTGCCACCATAGGTTGTGTTTTTGTTCTGGGTTGGGGTTCCGGCGTTGGATGCATATCAGGGTCCTGTACCCACATCACGTGATGCCTGATGCCATTTTTAACATGCAGGTCAATTAGTGGTCAGTCTGGATACTTACTGTCCAATTAAGGATGGCAGGCAGAGTACTGGGGCTGGAGGACCCATTGGAGGCCCTCCAGCATTGAAAGGTCGGCATGGGCACCATCGGAGCTGGCAGTTCCCATATACCCCAGGATGGATGTACTCTCTCAAGTCTTCACAAAAACTTGAAAATAAAAAGAGGACACATCTGTCAGACTGTTTCCAAGAAGGGGATATTGTGGCCACAGCTGTAGCCATCTCATAGTTAAGGCCATGAGTGGAAGGTGGAGATAGGGAGGGTGGGAATGGTGTGTTTAAAACAGTAAATGGAGAACTAGGCCGTGCCTAGTCTGCCATCTCTATTCATCAGCTGGAGTTTAATCTCCAGTGGAGGACTCACTGCCAACTGGAGGTAAATGCACTGCAACCTTAATTGGCGGGCCAACACCTATCCCTCCAGAGTCTTTAAACATGGTGATGAGGTGGGAACATGGCAGCAACCAGGTGCACCAGCCGGCAGCCAGCTATTGCGGGCCAGCCCTCCTCCATTGCCAAGTCTGCAGTCCTTCTAAAATCCAGCCCCCTTTGTTCATGGTTGAGATCAATATCTAACCCATTCCTGAGCTGCATCAACCTCTCTGCTCTCTAAATGAACAGTTTACAAACATCAAAGCTATAAGAGGGTAAAACAAATATGGGCCTATTACCTCTGATCTCGAGAAGGTCATTCCCAGGATGTACTCCAGAGGATGCACTGGGGGACCCCCCCTCTTCCCAAGAAGTCACCAGGGAAACATTAGAAGAAATGAAATCACTTCTAACTCTTCAGTACCTGAAATACTGACACTCCCGTCCCCTCACAGACTTCCCAACTAACCTCCCAACTCTCATGGAAACCCTCCTCCGAGACTACCACCCATTCCAAATACCTTCATGACAAACTGACTACCCCCCACACCTATCAACCTACCCTGCTGACACCAACGACTCCTCTCTCGAACCTCCACTGACCACCCTACTCCGCAACAAATCTTACGCCCCACTGACTACCCTACCCCCAACCTATCCTGATCCCTCCACTGTCCATCTGAAGCATCTGATCCCCAAGACCCATCCTCCACCTCCCCTCTTACCTCCTGACACCCCCCCCCCCCCCCCCCCCCCTCCACCCACTGGCCACCTGACATTCCCCACCATCCTAAACACTTACTTTGGCTTCTGAAAGTTGCTGGGACCTTTATACCTACCTACTTTACAGCAGCTAAAACAGTAAGAAAGGTTTCCATTCATCCAACTCTACTGTCCTTGACTGAAGGCCTCGGGAATCCGTTGTACAACACTTTTCTCATCCGGCCAAAGTTGGAAGGTCAGACAACAAAGGTGCAGTCCCCGACTAAGGTAGTGAAGAGGAAGCAGAGGGCAAATCCGACTGTGATTGCCACATCTTGGAAGCTCTCGCCCATGAAGTACACTTGAGGGAGAAGAACAGAGAGTGAAATATACTCAAAATAGTAAATTTCTCAGTGGGCTGGAAGGGGAGAGAAATTTAAGGATGACTGAAATTTAAGGAAGATTGCTGATGGAAACAAAAAGCAAATCGAATTCTGCCTTTTTAAAGAAGGACATTGAGCACAAAGGTAAGGAACTGATGATATATCTGTACAAAAGATTTGGGATCATGTTGATTTGTGGCATGGGTGGAAAGCTGGTGACTGTAGATCGGTTGGCACCATGCCCAGTTTTCCTTTTCATTGACAAGTTTGTTGGGCACCAGTAAGGTATTTTGTTGTTTCAGGTACGCTTACAGAAGGGATATTGAGGCCAAGGAATAGGTGCAAATTATGTTCACTTAAATGATTGGGTGAGAGGTTACGATTATAATGAGAGATTTGAATAATTAGTGCTGCATTCACAGAAGAAGAGAATGCCAAGGAAGTAATCTGTTCCTGCCAGTTAAGTGTCCTTCCTTTGTTACTTGTTGGGCAGCTTCCTATTGATATCTGCAGGCAGCCAGAATGGTGCACTACAGCAGATACTGGTAACTGAAGACGACTCTTTTACTAATTTACCATCCCGCTGTTCCTTTCTACTGGGTATTTTTGAGGACTAGTGGAATCACATGTCACTTTTTCCGCTGCCTTTTAATGGCACAAAAATGACTTTGGATCATTTTGCAGGCAGATCATCCCATCCCTGTCACTAACAGCAAGCTAGCAGCAGAAATACTGCTTATTCTTTACATTGATTTAATTTTTTCTTACCTTTTCAACTTTGTTTCAAAATTTGAAAAATTAATGGGCCCAGTTCTATGACTCGAGTGCATGTTGACATCTCAGTTACTTTTTGTTCAACTGCTGTGGCTTAAGTATAAATATTAGGGGCTGTTGCAAGGGTCCGCTGCTAGCACAGGTAAAATGTAGAGTTAGAGCAATATGAACCCAACTCCCTTGACCCATGCTTGATACTAGCAAGGTCCTGTGTCTATTACAGATTTCTACAAAATCCTATTTATTCTTTTGTTTCTCAGTGGTGTGTATTTTAATTGCATCTTTCTGCATTTCATTCTAAAAGCAATTTCTCTTCAATTACATTATCATCTAATGTATTTTCCAATTAATCTTTTGTGATTTCTTGTTGCAGTATTAACATTTAATTTTCTGAAGTCTGGCAGTATAATCGTAATTGTCCTTAATTCTCTTCAGTAACTCTCATCCTGTATTATAATCATGTATCTAAATGCTGAGATTTAATGGTTTAATTACTTTCTTTCTAATTAGTAAATAATGGATTTGTTTGGTTCAAATTAAATAGATCTTATAATGCAATATTAATCTATGTAAATATATTGTAAATAAAGCAATCGATAGAGATCAAGACTGTGATATAATTGGTGGATGCAGTTTGTGGTGAAGAATCATTATTAAGTCTGAAACACCATTGTTGGTGAGTGTAAACACCCTGTGAATCTCAATAAAATAAAATGGTGGAACCAGATATTTTCATTGAGCCTCATCTATCTCCAGTTAAAGCAATTAATCATCTCTAAAGCCAACAGTTAAATAAAATAGAAAACATTGACACCCTTGAAATCATATGAATCATCAACTGTTTAACTAACTGATCTCTGCAGCGGTCTCACTACTGCACTTAATTAAAAGTTAACAAAACTGCATGTTACTTTAGGTGAAACCATCCCAAAAATCAAACCTGACTGTTCTTTATCTGACCTGCTAAATGTTGTTTATCTTTCTGTGCAGTCTTCATATTCAACTTGATCACCTTGTGAAGAAGTTAACCCTGTAGATTTCCATAACTTTCCCAGAGAATATTGAATACAGAGTGACAATAAGTAAACCTTACCACATGGTCTGTGTGCAACTCATTTTAGGAAGTGTTGGTGGACTTAGCAGACTTAGTGGACTTAGCTTGATGCGGAGGACAGGGACTCTGTACAGTGTCAGCCAGCAATGCAGCCAAAGAGGTCCTGGTAATGGGAGATTTAAGTTGCTTCCATGGGCCAGCTGGAGCAGGATTGCCCTTTTGGTCCCCACAAAAAGGGCTGGTGCTGGCCTTTTTTTGGCTGGGCACACTCGCCAACTCTTCTCCCCTTCCTGGGGATTTATACCAGCAGGTAGAACTGATGTCCTAACCAGCTGGTACTGCTGTGACCCAACTATGGTGGAACACCCATTCAGTGGCTGAAGTTTGGTTGCAGGGTTCATTGCGGTAGCCTCAATATTGCAGCTGGAAAAGGCAGCCTCCCAGGCAATATGCTGGTTTAGCCTCCCAGAAACCATGGTCAATCCCAGGATGTGCCATGCAGTCAATATCTGGAGATATTTGTTTGCGTCATTAGAACTTAGTGGTTACCATAGATGGGTAGGTGGGGTTCAGCATGTCACTGTTGTATGCTATTATGTTTGTGTTTGGAATCTACTTGCGGTTTTGAAATTGTAATACAAAGGAGGTTACTCTGAACTTATCAATACCACTGCATGTTTTTCTTACAGATACTGGCTGACAAACAAGATTTACATCAAGCGACCAAGCACAGGCTTACTGATGTATACACTTTCAACTCGATTCTGTGATGAGATCCACCTTTACGGATACTGGCCTTTCCCAAAAGATGCAAAGGGGACACCAGTTAAATATCACTACTATGACAACTTAAAGTACAGATATTTTTCTAATGCTGGACCACACAGAATGCCACTGGAGTTCAAAACATTAAAATCTTTACACGACAAAGGAGCTCTGAAACTAACAACTGGGAAATGTGTGTAACCCTAGACGCCAAAGCTGAAAAGCAGAGTTGGTGCGATATTTGCACACTGTAGATTTTATGTGAACAGGTAACACCTTGGTGATAATTGCAACAGTGCTGTAAAGTACCCATCTCACAGTTACTTTTACAGCCTCAGATTGTTGTGATGAAATAATATAATCTCACTGTTAGAAGCAAAAGATCAAGCAGTGATGTGTTAAAAATGATTAAATATTGATTGACAGAATGGTTCAGGTCTGTGAGCACTGTCACCATCAGTAGGGCTCTGCATTTATTGTAGCCACCGAAGTCCTGAGGACTAATCAGATTTGGTGTTAACTCGAGGTCAGTATTTGTCTTGAGAAGCTATCTCAGCAAGCAATCAATGCCAAAGTGCTTTCTGAGTGTAACAGGACTGAGTCACAGATACACTGTTGTTGTCTGCATATGTGAATCAGCCAAGGGTATTATCAGTTATAAGAATGAAAAGGTCATGAGAGGACTGAAGGTCTGATAGCACCCCAGCTCGGTGTTGTTGGTAGTTTTATAGCTCAATGAATGTAAAGAAGTTGTCTTATGTGGTGTGCTGAATGTGAACTGTAAAAAGTTAAAGGTGCCCTTGCTGCTGGTACCAAAGATCTTTATATACTGACCCTGTCAGAAGTTGCTTGTAAAGACTGACATTTCGGAAATTATAGGGTAAAGTGTTTTGTGCAATTACTACATTTGTGGTTTCAGCAGGAGGAATCTGGAGAAAAAGGAAGATTGGACAGAGTAAAAAGCACAAGTCTTATTTAAACAAAAGCACAGATTACCAGGTCCTTAAAACACAGGGGGAATTCTACTCTAATTTATTTAAATAAAATTGGTACATTTGAAAAGTTCACTCACTAACAAGTTCCTCTACTAAATGTTCTGAATCCATGCTGAGTGGAAAAATCCTACTTCTTACCTTGCAATTTCCCATTCATAACGCGGCCAGCATCAGCACCATTTCTCCTTTCTGTAAATATTATGTAATGTATATTCTGAGGTAACATTGTAAATGTCCTGCTTCCTTTTAAATTATTTGTTCGTGCAATTCTTTAAAATCTACCCAGGAGGATCCCTGGTCAACTGTGCCTGGTTCCAGTTCCTAATGGTTGGTTTCCTGACTGCACAATACCAAACAGAACTGCGGTTGCCACAAAGCTCTGCCTGCAGACCTGGGAAATGGCAGGAGTGACTCAGGATCTTCCCAGAGTTGGAGCCCGACAACATTTAATTTTATTTCTGTAGATTGTCTTCTGCAAATGTTGGAATAGAACCACAGTATCTGGTCACTTGGAATGCCACTGAGCTACACTGCTGTTGCTCCTTTGAAAATATGTACACTGGAAATTTCTAGAGACAGCTATACATACGTTAGCTGAGTCTAATCGTTTACATTCCCACTGGTTGATGTGAAAATACAAAAGAGCAACTGAACTGCCTGGAAACTTCTGCACAGCTTTTAAAAACAAATTTGAACAGACTGGACGATGAACAGACAAGTGAGGAATGATGCTTGGCTCTTTTCACTTTCAAATAATTTCACTGCCTGTTTTAGCAATTTTTTTTTACTTGAACAGAATATTGACTACTTTAAAACCATCTGTGCAGAGAAGGCAGCAGGATGGAGAATCAAACCAGAGATAAGGAATGTACAGTTTTATGCCATTCAGGCCTCTTGAGCCATTCAGCAAGGTGAACAGGCCCCAAAGTATGCATGCCACTAACTGATGAGAAGTGGCATTGACACTGTTTATCAATTCTTTCATCCCCCGACCACGGAGCAATGCCACACCAATTCCACAACCTTAGCTAGTCAGGAAAACAAACCTGTTTCAAACCTCCCCTTTTCCTTCTCACCCTCTTAAGACAGCACTTGTCCAATGAATCCTTCACACTGCTGTTTTGTTGATGGGCTTCAGCTTGTACTATGGCTGAGCTCCTCTCATTGGAATTGCATATCAAACTTTCAAACCGCTCCCTCAACTTTAACAGCCTCATATCCCCAAATTTCTAACTTCATCTTTTCCATACTGCATGCCGCACAATGTTCAATTGCTAGCCTTTGTCAACACACACTCTCTATCACAGGGCACTGGGACAGAGAGGGGAGGGGAGAGAATCTGCTTCTCTTAATTGTGGTACATCATGACCTTCAAGGAAAAGACATGCAGTTCTTGCCTTGCGCAATGTTCAGCATGGCTGCATCTTACTGACATCGTTACTGAGCACCTTACACTGTCATGTTGGTGCTCAATGTGGAGCACCAATTGACGAATGCAGACAAAATTGAATACTCACTGCCAGTTGAATTAATACAAGTTTATTATAGTTGTGTGCTTATTTAAACAGTTACATAAGTTTCAAGACTCACGACTTGAACAAAAATATACTACCCCAGTGGAGAGCACTTGGCCAGTTTTTCTCAGGAGCTGTGCGTTGTAAGCCTTCAAAATCAGGTCTGATTGTACGATGGTTGATCCCTGCGGCTATCACTAACAAAATCACGGTGGTGCTATGTATTATAAGGTTTCAGTTCTTAGTTTATATTTAAATCATATAAACTTCCCGAAGCACACATAGGCCTCATTCGTCCTTGAAGAGAGAGAGAAAGAACCTTTTTCTCATTGTTCCATAACAAAGTATTACCAGTGAAATGTCCATCTGCAAGTTGTTCAGCCCATTCCCAGAAAGGTCGTTCTGCTGAGAAGTAGTTAGTTTCACACAAACAAGTCTGTTGGCATCTTTACCATCTTGCTTCATGGCCCAATGTTAGCCATTGACCTCTTTAAGCATCAGGCCTTCTGGCAGAAATTTAGAAAATGTTCCACTCAGCAGTCACCATGCCATCACGCTGAAGCACCAGCTTCCACCACATTCTCTGTCTTAATCCCAAGAGGGTGGTGCTCACATATTCTTAGCTTCTGTCCTCCTTTCCTGCAGATCCACAACAGCAATGGACGCAGGAGGTAGAAGAGGAAGATGATGGGAAGAGGATGAGGAGCAAGCCAACTAGCAGTCAGAACTGCAGAGTATTGCAATTCCTCAGGACAACAGCACATAGCAGATCTCCAGCTAATCCCTCATAGCATTACACCAATGGAACATAGGAGGTACTGCCAAGCTGGCATGAAGGCCATCAGTCATATGAGCCTTCTGTACAGCATGTGCAGCTAACCACTTCCAATGACCTGGACCCTCAAACAAGCTGCTGTAAAAAGAATTATGTTCTACCTGCAGAAATCTATATTCCGAGATCTCCAGGCTGTTTTGTGTCTGGAACTCCTTGCTTTCACCTTCAGCAGCTGGACATGGAAGTATCTGGAAGGAATCAGAAATGAGTCAAAGAAAAAGGTTGGTTGGGATCTATACTGTCAAAGTGACCAAATGTGGGATAATTTCAGTATAATAGAGTAAGTAGCATTCTCATAGATTCTTGTAGTTCGTTATGATACATTGGTAATGACCTTACTTGAAAATGTTAAGGAAAGTACTTAGTCCAGCTAAAAGGACAAACATGGCTTGTTCCACAGTTGTGTGCTGCCTTCTGCAATGTGAGTGATTGCTTGGGAATCATTTTAAGCTGTAAGGAAGCAACACATTGTTCGTGTCATGAGACCTAACTGTGAGAAATCCTTCATCTTTGCAGGTTCATGTCCTTTTTTACCCATGTTTCATTCATGATTCCTGGAAGTTTTATTACATTTGTTTGCAACTCTGTAATAAAGTAAATAAAGGTTTATGAGGGTTTACTATCAAACATCTCAAATGTTCAGCATTTGTCTTTCAAATTTCCTCTCTCCCTTCCAGAGTTGTCGGGAATGATTTTCACTGGTGTGGATGGAAAATGAGTAGTTATGGATTGGCCACAGGTATATTGTGCTCGATTAGACTTTCTTTATAAGCAACCAATCTAAGTCACCAAATTTACACCCATGACAAAAATGGCAGCAACATCTATTTGCTCCTTGCTGAAAAACAATTCCATGCTCAAGATACTATCCAATATCTTCGACCACAGACTATAAGACATTGGAGCAGAATTAGGCCATTCAGTCCATCGAGTCTGCTCTGCCATTCAATCATGTTTCTCATCCCCATTTTCCTGCTTTCTCTCCATAACCCCTGATCCCTTTATTAATCAAGAACCTATATGTCTCTGTCTTAAAGACACTCAGTGACTTGGACTCCACAACCTTCTGCGACAATGAATTCCACAGATTCAACACCCTCTGGCTGAAGAAATTCCTCCTCACTCTGTTTTAAAGTATTGTCCTGTCAATCTGAGGCTGTGCCCTCGGGTTCTAGTTTCTCCTAGTGGAAACATCCTCTCCACGTTCGCTTTTTCTAGGCCTCTCAGCATTCTGTAAGTTTCAACGAGGTCCCCCTGATCCTTCTAAACTCCATTGAGTACAGAGCCAGAGACCTCAACCGCTCCTCGTATGATTAGTCCTTCATTCCAGGGATCATTCTTGTGAACCTCCTCCAAGGCCAGCACACCTTTCCTTAGATACAGGGCCCAAAACTGCTCACAATATTCCAAATGGGGTCTGACCAGAGACTTTTATAGTCTCAACAGCACACCCCTGCTCTTGTATTCTAGCCCTCTTGACATGAATGCTAACATTGCATTTGCTTTCCCAACTCCAACTGACCCTACATGTTAACCTTAAGAGAATCCTGAACAACGACTCCTAAGTCCCTTTGTGCTTCTGATTTCCAAAGCTATTTCCAATTTAGAAAATATGCCTCTATTCTTCCTACCAAAGTGCATAACCTCACACTTTTCCACATTGTATTCCATCTGCCACTTTACCCACTCTCCTAGCCTATCCAAGTCCTTCTGCAGCCCCCCTGCTTCCTTAATTCTACCTGTCCCTCTACGTATCTTTTTATTGTTTGCAAACTTAGCAACAGTGCCTTCGGTTCCTTCTTCCAGATCATTAATGTTCATCGTGAATAGCTGCGGTCCCAACACCAACCCCTGCAGAACACCACTAGCCACCGGCTGCCATCTCTCTGCTTTCTGCCAGTCAGCTAATCCTCTATCCATGCCAGTACCTTGCCCTAACACCATGGGCTTGTATTTTATTTAGCATTCTCCTGTCAGGCACCTTGTCAAAGGCCTTCTGGAAATCTAAATAAATTATGTCCACCAGTTCTTCTTTGTCGAACGTCCTTGTTACTTCCTCAAAGAATTCTAACAGATTTGTCAAGCATGACTTCCCCGGGATGAATCCGTGATGACTCAACCATATTTTATCATGCACTTCTCACAACTCCGCAAACTTACCAACAACTGAAGTCAGGATAACAAGCCTATAATTTCCTGTCTTCTGCCTCCTTCGCTTCTCAAACAAGAATTAGCCATTTTCCAATCCTCTGGGAGCCGTCCTGCCTCCAGTGATTAATGAAAGATCACCACCAATGCCTCCACAATATCCTCAGCTATCTCTTTTAGGACCCTGGGGTGTAGCCCACCCGGTCTGGATGATTTATGCACCTTTAAACCTTTCAGTTTCTCCAGTACCTTCTCTTTAGTGATGGCCACCGCACTTAATTCTGCCCACTGACTCTTGAAATTCTGGTATGTCACTGGTGTCTTCCACTGTGAAGACTTCCCCAAGTGGCTGTTATTTGTGTGTGAGTATTGGCATTAGCAGGACAGAAGGATGATCAGATTTAAACTTGGGTTTGCCTTCACCTTAAGTTCATACACGTACTTCCAGCATGAGTCATTGAATAGCAAACCACCGCAAAGCCAGGGAACAAAACATGTAGCATCTGTTCCTTTCCTAGTTACATTTGTCGGCCATTCAGAGGAATTAATGCTTGCATTTTTGTGATAGCCGGCGGGGCGGGGGGTCCCAGCGTGTTGGAGTGGCGTGAACCACTCTCCGCACCTTTAGGGGCCAAGCCCTCAAATTGAGGGGCTAGGCCCACGCCGGAGTGGTTACCACTCCGTGAACGGCCTTTGGCGCCACGCCAGACAGGGCCGAAAGGACTTCGCCGGCCGGCGTAAGTCTGCGCATGTGCCGGAGCGTCAGCGGCTGCTGACTTTATCCCGGCACATGTGCACGGGAGAGGGTCTCATCCGTCTCTGCCATGGTGAAGACCATGGTGAAGGCGGAAGAAAAAGAGTGCCCCCATGGCACAGGCCCTCCCGCCGGTCGGTGGGCCCCAATCGCGGGCCAGGCCACCGTGGTGACACCCCGCGGGGTCAGATCGCCCCGCTCTCCACCCAGGAACCCTGCGTCCACCCGCGCCGCCAATCCTGCCGGTCAGGTAGGTGTTTTGATTCCCGCCGGCGGGAGAGGCTTGAAAGCGACGGGAATCCGGCCCATCGCAGGCCGGAGAATCGCCGCGGGGGGACCGGCGCGGCGCGATTCCTGCCCCCGCTGAATCTCTGGTGACGGGGAATTCGGGACACGGTGTGGGCGGGATTGACGCCGGCCCCGGGTAATTCTCCGACCCGGCAGGGGGTCAGAGAATCCCGCCCAAGGACTTCAAATGACAACAGGTAGCCAGGATAACAACTGGGTATATTTACTCTACTCACTACAATTACATTACTCCTCACCCCACTGAGTCACCCTCCCCAACCTGCTACCAGGTCCAGGTTTATATCCTGTGAGGTTCCCCCCTATTAGGGGGGAGGCTGCACCCTCCCAATCAACTCTGCAGTTCATACTCTGAGGTGGAGGAGGGGAACTCTGCATTATAGGGTGTGGCCCCTGAGGGGGTCATTCACCCCTCCCCCCTGTGGTGATAATCACTGTAGATATGCATACTTGCAGTAGGGGGATGTATAGCTGTACCTGTAATACAGGTTCCTCCGGTAAGCTCCTGCCGGCTAGCTCCGCCCACAGGGAGCTTGTGTATAAATATGCGTGTGAGTCACTCAGACCCTAGTCTACAGTTGCAGCCGGAGGAATAGCATCACACAGCAATAAAGCCTCGATTGTACTTGTCTCTCGTCTTTGAGTGCAATTGTTAGCGCCACAATTTATTGCTGTGTGATTTTCCGTACACCATGGACATCAGAATCAAGCCTGACCATCTGCAGCTGGATCCGCAGTCGCCTCACACCAGGAAAGACTTTGTTCACTGGCTTGCAGTCTTCGAGGCCTACATCTCTTCAGCGGACCCTCCCCCGACGGAGGCTCAGAAAAAGCAACTCCTGTACTCGAGACTTAGCTCCAGTGTCTTTCCGCTAATTTGAGATGCGACTGACTACACCAGAGCTATGGAACTGCTCAAGGAGAACTATTTGCGAGGCATCAACTCTCGACTCGCGTCCAGCAGCCGGGTGAGTCGATTGAGGACTTCTGGAGGGCCCTTATACCTCTGGTACGAGACTGCGATTGCCGGGCCCTCACAGCCACGGAACACTCTGACTTACTCATGCACGATGCCTTTGTTACAGGCATTGCATCGAACCCCATCCGGCAACGACTGCTGGAAGGGGCCGCCGTCGACCTCACAGCCACAAAGACACTGGCGCTTTCCATGACGGCCGCCCCCTGTAGTGCGCGATCTTACTCCGCTAGCCGCTCGGCCCACCCGTACTAGCCCTCGTGGACCCCGCAAACAGCCCCCCAGGCCCACCCGTCCTACCCCTCGTGGACCCCGCAACCGCCCCCCCCCAGCAGCCGCCCCCGCGCACTACGCCTGCGCTGCTCGCCGCACCGCGTTCCCTGGGGGTCCCCACTGTTACTTCTGCAATCAGAAGAAGCACCCTCGCCAGCGCTGCCCGGCCCACACCATGACCTGCAAAGCTTGAGGCAAGAAAGGCCACTTTGCAGCGGTGTGTCAGTCCTGGACGGTTTCCGTTATCGTGCCCCCGTTCCCCTCGCCTCAGCCGATCGCACAATGGGTCCTGCTGTCCGCTTCCCCCGACCCCACGTGCGCTCAGTGGGCGCCATCTTTCGCCGCCCCCGCCACGTGCGCTCCATGGGCGCCACCATCTTCATCCCCCACCACCATGTGTGTTCCATGGGCGCCGCCATTTTGTCCTGACCCCACAACGTGCACTCCATGGGCGCCGCCATTTTGTCCACCGCCATCTTCTCCCACACAGGTACTCCAGACGCCGCCATTTTGTCCTCCCAGGACAGGGCCACAGGACACGGGTCGCTACCGCTCCTCGTCGGACTCATCTGACTCGACTGCCGATCGCCCGCTACTCGCCTCCGTTACGCTCGACCAGTCGCGCCCTCGCCACCTGGCACCCTCTTCCACATCGGTGCTGGTCAACGGCCACGTGACATCCTGCCTCATCTACTCCGGGAGCACCGAGAGCTTCGTCCACCCGGACACGGTAAGGCGCTATTCCCTTGCGGTCCATCCCGCCAACCGGCAGATCTCCCTCACCTCCGGTTCCCACTCTGTCCCGATCCGGGGTTTCTGCCTGGTTAAACTTACTGTACAGGGCATGGAATTCGACCGTTTCCGTCTGTACATTCTCCCCAACCTCTGCGCGTCACTCTTACTAGGCCTGGATTTCCAGTGCAATCTCCAGAGCCTCACCCTCAAATTCGGCGGACCCCTACCTCCCCTCACCGTTTGCGGCCTCGCGACCCTCAATCTGACCGCAGATTGCAAGCCCTTCGCCACCAGGAGCTGACAAGGCCTTCATCAGGTCCGAAGTCCAGCGGCTGCTTTGGGAGGATATCATTGAGGCCAGCAACAGCCCTTGGAGAGCCCAGGTGGTAGTGGTTAAGACCGGGGAGAAGCACAGGATGGGTCGTGGACTACAGCCAGACCATCAACCGGTACACGCAGCTCGACGCGTACCCCCTCCCCAGCATTTCTGATATGGTCAATCAGATTGCACAGTACCGGGTCTTCTCTACTATTGACCTGAAATCCGCCTACCACCAGCTCCCCATCCGTAAATCGGACCGACCCTGCACTGCTTTCGAGGCAGACGGTCATCTGTACCAATTTATTAGGGTTCCCTTCGGCTTCACGAATGGAGTCTCGGTATTTCAACGAGAAATGGACCGAATGGTTGACCGAGACGGACTGCAGGCCACCTTCCCGTACCTCAACAATGTCACCATCTGCGGCCATGACGAGCAGGACCATGACGCCATCCTTTCTAAATTCCTCCACACCGCATCTCTCCTTAATCTCACATACAATAAGGAAAAGTGCGTGTTCCGCACAGACCGCTTAGCCATCCTCAGCTATGTAGTCCAAAACGGACTACTGGGGCCCGACCCCAACCGCATGCGCTCCCTCATAGAGCTTCCACTCCCCCACTGCCCCAAGGCCCTCAAACGCTGCCTTGGGTTCTTTTCTTATTACGCCCAGTGGGTCCCACAATACGCGGACAAGGGCCGCTCACTTATCCAGCCACACATTTTCCCCTCGGCCGAGGCACAACAGGCCTTCGCCCGCATTCGATCTGACATAGCCAGGGCCGGGATGCACGCAGTAGATGAGACACTGCCTTTCCAAGTAGAAAGCGACGCTTCAGATGTCGCACTTGCCGCCACGCTGAATCAGGCAGGCAGACCCGTGGCATTCTTTTCACGCACCCTCCACGCCTCCGAAATTCGACATTCCTCTGTTGAAAAGGAGGCTCAGGCAATCGTAGAAGCGGTGCGGCACTGGAGGCATTACCTGGCCGGCAGGAGATTCACTCTCCTCACTGACCAACGGTTGGTAGCCTTCATATTCAACAACACGCAGCGGGACAAGATCAAGAATGACAAAATCTTGCGGTGGAGAATTGAGATCTCCACCTTTAACTACGAGATCTTGTATCGCCCCGGCAAGCTCAACGAGCCCCCAGACGCCCTCTCCCGAGGTACATGTGCCAGCACACAAGTGAACCAGCTCCGTGCCTTGCACGAGAGCCTTTGCCATCCAGGGGTCACTCACTTGTACCATCTAATCAAAGCCCGCAATCTGCCCTACTCCGTCAAGGAAGTACGGACAGTCACCAGAGACTGCCAGGTCTGTGCCGAGTGCAAGCCGCACTTCTACCGGCCAGTTCGCGCGCGCCTGGTGAAAGCGTCCCGCCCCTTTGAACGCCTCAGCGTGGACTTCAGAGGGTCCCTCCCCTCCACCGACCGCAACACCTACATCCTTAGTGTAGTCGCTGAATTTTCTAGGTTCCCCGTTGCCATCCCATGCCCGGATATGCCGTCTGCCACCGTCATCAAGGCCCTGGATTCCATTTTCGCCCTGTTCGGTTTCCCCGACTACATCCACAGTGACAGGGGATCCTCATTCATGAGCGATGAGCTGCGTCATTTCCTGCTCAGCAGGGGTATCGCCTCCAGCAGGATGACCAGCTACAACCCCCGGGGAAACGGGTAAGTAGAAAGGGAGAACAGGACGGTATGGAGGGCCGTCCAGCTGGCCCTACAGCCCAGGAACCTCCCAGCCACTCGCTGGCAGCAGGTCCTCCCTGACGCGCTCCATTCCATTCGGTCACTAATGTGCACCACAACTAACAGTACCCCCCATGAACATGTTTTTGCCTTCCCTCGGAAGTCTACATCCGGGGTGTCGCTCCCGACGTGGCTCACAACTCCGGGGCCAGTCCCTCTCCGTAGGCATGTCTGGCACCACAAGGCGGAACCACTGGTGGACAAAGTACGCCTTCTCCACGCCAACCCTCAGTATGCCTACGTGGAGTTCCCCGACGGCTGCCAGGACACAGTCTCGCTCCGGGACCTGGCTCCCTCAGGTGCCGATCCCATGCCCACACCCCTTTTTTCCCCCGCACCACCCTCCTTTTCCCCGGCGCCCCCCTATTCGTCCCCACCAGGTCAATCCCTCATCCCCCTGCCCACACTGGAGGACACGGAAGATTTTGGCTCACTCTTGGAGTCACCCCGCCAGCAGCCAGCACCAACATCGCCAGCACCTGCACCGACGTCGCCACCACAGCTACGCCAATCACAGCGGAACGTTTGACCGCCGGTTCGGCTCAACCTGTAACCTGCTAACTGGATGGACTCTTGGTTTTCTTTGTTTGAACCTATATTTGTTTGTACATCTTTCATCGTTTGTATTACTTTGTGAATGTGGTGATAACCACTGTAGATATGCATACTTGCAGTAGGGGGATGTATGGCTGTACCTGTAATCCAGGTTCCTCCGGTAAGCCCCTGCCGGCTAGCTCCGCCCACAGTGAGCTTGTGTATAAATATGCGTGTGAGTCACTCAGACCCTAGTCTACAGTTGCAGCCGGAGGAATAGCATCACACAGCAATAAAGCCTTGATTGTACTTGTCTGTCGTCTTTGAGTGCAATTGTTAGCGCCACACCCCCAAGTCTAGAAAAACTTCAGATAGTGATTTCCCTGACCATTTGGGAAGCGGACGGTGGTCCAGTGGCGATAAGGTCGGTCCGGGAGGTGTGTCGCGCATTGGCGACAGACGTTTTTGTGAAGAGTGCCGAGGTGCGAGGGGCTCGGCCGGCAAACGGCGCTGGTATGCTTTTGTCAGGCGTGTTAGTGTCCATTTCGGAGCCATCGTCGTTGGACAGGTGCATCAGGTACCTCAGCTTCCCTATGTCTGACAGGCGGCGGCGATAGCAAGTAGTGCTTCGGGGTCCTCCTAGGCTGTAAAGGGGATTGTGCTCGGACCCTGGTCGGACCCTAGCTCCAGGTGTTCTTGCATGCGTCGTTGAATGTGGTCATGGTGTCACTTAGCTTAATTCCCTCGTGTCTGGACCGCATAGGAGACTGGGCCCGCCGCTCAGAGGACCACATCAGGGATCCATATGGCTCCGGTGCAGAAATTTTGAAAGTAGAACGTGTCACCCGGCTTGAAAAGTGCACCGATGTGAGTCCGCCTTGGAGTGATCCTGCCTACATCGGGGAACACGAGAATGAGGCAAGTTCTGAGCCATCGTCCCATGAGCAATTGCTCTGGGGCAACTGCAGTGATGACATGCTGTGCCATATGGCAGCTGAAGAGGAAGTGAGCCAGCCATGTCTCCCAAGGTCAGGTGGTCATCTTCTTCATGGCCTGCTTTAAGATCTGCCCGCTTGGCCAATTCATTGGGGTCCGGGTGGTATGGGGCAATCCTCAAGTGCCGGATTCCATTCGCGGCCATGAATGATGCAAAGTCTTGACTGGTGAACACCGTCCCATTATCGGTCACCAGGGCTTTGGATATTCCTTGTATGCTAAAAGTGTGTTGTAGCCTGTCTACAAGTCATCCATGTAGCCGTGGTTTGTACCCGGTGGATCGTAAGCCATTTGGAATGGT
This sequence comes from Scyliorhinus canicula, assembly GCF_902713615.1. Taxonomy (NCBI): domain Eukaryota; kingdom Metazoa; phylum Chordata; class Chondrichthyes; order Carcharhiniformes; family Scyliorhinidae; genus Scyliorhinus; species Scyliorhinus canicula. The sequence continues at coordinate 124,297,288 of NC_052153.1, forward strand.
CATCTACCAGAGTAAGGAGTGTGGCCCCTGTAACAAGCCAGCAAAGTCCATGTGGATGCAAGACCATGGTTTCCTCAGCTATTATCATGGGTGCATCTGGATCGCTGATGGAGCCTTCTGATGCTTCTGGCAAGGGTTGCAATGTTGGGTCACTCTCTCAATCTCAGAGTGCATCGTGGGCCACCAAACGTAGCTGTGAACCAGCATCTTTTTGGCCACCCCAGGGTGCCCATTGTGGAGGTCCTTCAACAAGGACGTGCGACCCTCTTTGGGGATGACCGCAAATGGACGCCATCTTCGATGCTCAGCTCCTGTAGCTCAGTGGTGCAGGCCCCTAGATCGTCCGGCAGTGCTCTGTGCTGGGCCCCCTATAGAACCATGTGCGGACACATGAAAATTGTGGGTCCGTCTGGGTCCACTCCTTGATACAGGCCGCTGTGACCAGCAAGGTGTCCATGAAGTGGAGGTTGGCGACTACCTCCGCAGCCGAAGTGAGCACTGGCGGTTTTGTGGAGAGGGGCAGGTGGCTCAATGCGTGGAATGTGGTATTTTTGTGCCCAGGCAGTGCTCCAAGGTGTATTCTAGGTGGCTAATAGCAAAGTCCACCATTGTACCCAAGCGGATGCAATCGGCGGAATCACCCTTTCCTCTTTCAATAATCCCAGCTAGGGCTTGTGGTCTGTGTAAATCATGAAGGCACGGCCATAAAGGTACTGATGGAACCTCCATACTGCAAATATGACGGCCAAATCTTCCTTTTTAACCTGCGCATAATTTTGGTTGGCGAGCATGCGGAAAGCAAAGGCTATTGCCCGTTCTGAGCCTTCAGGCATCCGATGCGTCAGGGCCTCTCCGACGGTGTAAGGCGAGGTGTCTCTTCTGAGGAGCACCGGCTTTGACGGGTCGAAGTGCATCAGTAGTTCATTTGATGATGGGCACTGCTTGACCTCCTGGAAGGCATTCTGTTGTGAGGGGCTCCAGTCCCATCACTGCCCTTCCTTTAAGAGCTGGTGGAGTGGGTTGAACATTCTAGGTATACATTTTCCAAACTAAATTTCTGAGAAAGGAGCGGTGCTCTGTTGGGTCACCTTGTTCCTCCACCGGCTGGAAATCCCGGCTGTACACCCAGTTACCCAGGTCAGTGACTTCAGTGGCATGAAAAACTTATCAAACCTCTCGACGACTTTGACGAGATTCTCCATATGTTCTTCCTTGGAGGTGCCGGTTATTAGGAAACCGTCACAGTACACGACCATTCTTGGCAAACGCTGTAAAATTGCGGCACGTGAGGAAATCCAGAGTGGCGACCGGGTATATTTGTATATGGTGATCGTTACAAATTTTTGGGACCTTGGATCATATATCTTATATCAGGTATGCATGGCTCATATCGAACTTTGTAAACATCTTTCCCCCACTGAGCTTAGTATTTCAGTCCTCGATACAGGGGACCAGGTAATGGTTAAGGTGGGATACCTGGTTCAAGGTTATTTTGTAATCGCCGCAGAATTGTACGGATCCATCGGGCTTCAATATCGGGACCATTGGTGTGGCCGATCTCCGAAGTGGACGGGGCAGATGATGCCCAAATGCTGTAACTGGCCCAACTCATGTTCGACTTTGGGGCAGTGAATAAGGTACTGGGCAGGCACGAAAATACCGAAGTTGAACGTTCTCGTCCATGCTGAACGGGGCATCACTCCCTTTATGACATCGAGGCCCTTGGCGAAAACTCCCGGGAACTTGGCCAGCACTCCGTCCGGCCCACCAAGGTACATCCAATACATGCGCTGCCAATTCAACTGCAGGTGGCGAAGCCAATCATGGCCCAGCAAGCTGGGTCCATTGCTATGGACCGCTACCAATGGCAAACATGTTGATTGGTTGCTGCCTACTACGGGCACATGGGCAGCACCCTTGATGGCCAAGGTGTCCCTGATGTAAGTGGCTATCCTGGCTCCTGTGTCTCGAAGTTTCAACATCTGGAGGCTGGTCCGGATTATGGCGGACATCAAATGGCTGATCACCAAAACCACCACCCCAGTGTCAAGTTCCATCTTGGTGGGATGGCCATTTAGCTGTAGCATGAACCAGATAAGTGAGGTCCTGGAGTCCGTACCACAGTGCAGCGACAGGGGAGTGTCCTGTGCTTCTGGGCTGCCATGTAGTACGTCTGGCCTCACAGGGTGGTGACTGGTCTGTTTCCGGGGAACAACGTCCCCACATGAACTCCAAGAGCCTCGGACCTGGTCGTGGTGTCCCGCTCGATTTCGGTAACTGCCATCCTGGCTCGTTGGGTTGGGTGAAACTCCAGCGTCGCTCCGGATGAGTCGTGGCAACTGTTGTACAACCTACGATGGGTTTGTCCTCGCGAGAACCCCGGCTGATCACATCAGGTTGTGGCTGGCCAGCGGTCCTGTTGATAGCCGTTAGTGAGAACTGCTAGGTCCTGGAGTTCCTGGAGACCACACTCGGCACTCTCCCTGGAGAGTGCTATGTCTACTGCTCACTGGAGGGTCGGGGAGTCTTCATCCGTAATTTGCGCTGCGCCTCATGGTCCCTCAGCCATAGACAAAAAGGCTCTGGAGGGTTTCGACTAAGGCAGCATCAAATTTGCAGGGGGTGGCAAGCGCCCGCAGGTGCTCCAAAAACTCCCCGTTGGATTTGGGCGAGGCCTGCGACGCTGTGTGGAAACGGTACCTCCTTATCATGATTGGGGCTGGAGGTTTAAGTGTCTTTTGACCAAGTCGACTGGCGTTGCGAAAGGCAGCGTGTTAGCAGTGTGACTTTCATCACCCACGATGGCATTTGTCCGAGAAAACAGTCGTACCCACTCGAGGTATTGGGCCCAATCATTGGTGTCAGTGTCAAATGGTTCCAACTTCCCAATGAGCGTCATCTCTCTACTCGGGTTGGAGGCCACTCCAAGCCTAAATGAAGCTGGTTGGTGATCAAAAAGTCCGGTGGCTGCGGCAACTCCACTTTTCTCATGTTGCCATAGCCTCGTTGTGAGAGCCGAAGATAAGGGGCGCGATTATCCGCTCCCCAGGCCGGGTGGGAGAATAACGGTAGGGCATCCCCGGCGATTCTCCCACCCCCCCAAAATGGCGTGTCGCGTTTTGCAACACGCCGCTCGGAGAATTGCGGGTTGCCGTTTTTCATGGCGACCCACGATTTTCCGGCCCGCCATTCCCGACCTGTTCATGCCGGCGGCAACCACACCTGATCGCTGCCGGCATGAACAGCGCGCGAAAGGTGAGTTTGGGGCCTGTTGGGGGTGGAGAGGGGATTGAGCATCACGGCCGTACTCGGGAGGGGACTGGCCCGCGATCGGTTCCCACCGATCATCGGGACGGGGTCCAAAAGACGCACTCTTTCCCCTCCGCCGCCCCGCAAGATCAAGCCACCACGTCTTGCGGGGCAGCGGAGGGGAAGAGGGCAACCACGCATGCGCGGGTTGGCGCCGGCCAACCTGCACATGCGCGGCTGACGTAATTAGGCATCGCCGGCCGCGTCATTCTCGGCCGCCAGGCCTTGACGGGGGGGGGGGGGGGGGGGTGGGGGGGGGGGATAGGGGGCGAGGAGCAACTTCTGACGCCGTCGTGAAACACTCCGGGTTTCACGAAGGCGTCGGCCATTGCGGAGAATTCCAACCAAGGACTTTGTACAACATCAGATAGGTAGAATAACAACTAGGTTTAATTACTCTGCACACAATACTACAATTACATCAATCCACAGGGTCACCCTCCACGACCTGCTCCCAGTCCTGTCAGATAGCTCCCGATTTGGCAGAGGGTGGGGTGCGCGGGCTGCGGGAGTTTGTACTCCAAGGTGTTGGAGGGGAACCGTATACAGTATTGGGCAGGATTCTCCGACCTGCTGGGGAGACGGCTTGAATCTCGCTCCCACCAAATTCTCCGGCGCCGGAGATTCTGTGGGGGTGGGAATCGCACCGGTCGGTGGCCGCTCACAGCGGCTCCCCCGGCGATTCTCCGATGTGTGATGGGCCGAAGTCCCACCCGTTCTATGCTGGTCCCGTCAGTGTAAATTAGACTAGGTCTCCTACCGGTGGTCCTGGCGGCGCGGACGGGCTCTGGGGTTCTGGGAGGGCACGGGGCGATCAGCCTAGCCCCTAAAAGTGCGGAGGATTCCGCACCTTTGGGGTGGGCCGACGGCGGAGTGGTTCACGCAACTCCGTCCCGCTGGGACCCCGCGCCGCGCCGGGTACGGGAGAATCCCACCCATTGAGTTTGGCACCTGAGGGGGTCATAACAATTGTCATTGTGCTTTACCACTGTGGTGAATCACAGTCCGTGTAATTCACACTGTTATTATATATGATGTGCTGTGTCTATGTAAACTCGGTATACGAGCAGTTGCGCGGCTCTGCCCATGGGGGAGATGAGGAATTTGTACAGGGCTCCACCCTTGGCTCCGCCCATGGCTCCTCCCACTAACCGGAAGTATAAAGCTTGGCAGTCGTGAGCCTGCCTGCCAGCTCCCCGTCACCAGTCGAACCAGTCGGATACGAAGCTCTGTCCGAATCACCACCGGAGTCCGGCATAGTTCCCTTGCCGACCGGCACCACCCAGCCACCAGAAGAGGCTGCAACCCCGGTGCTTCATCCATCCCAGAGGACGACTCGGCCGCCGGATAGACTTAATTTGTGATTTATAACCTGTAAATTGTAACTTGTAACTCGTAATTTGGAATTTGTAGACACATCACCCTCGCTGGACTCAATTTTTTTACAGGGCGTGAATGTGGTGAATCACAGTCCGTGTAATTGACACTGTTATTATATATGATGTACTGTGTCTATGTAATCTCGTTATATGAGCAGTTGCGCAGCTCTGCCCATAGGGGGAGATGAGGAGTTTGTACTGGGCTCCGCCCTTGGCTTTGCTCATGGCTCCGCCCATGGCTCCGCCCATGGCTCCTCCCACTAACCGGAAGAATGAAGCTTGGCAGTCGTGAGCCTGCCTGCCATTTCATCTCGTCGCAGGCAGGCTCTGTTGTAAGACTATTAAAACCACTGTTCACTTCCAACCACATGTCATGTGAATTGATGGTCACATCAACCACTTTGAAATATCTCAAAGTGCTCCCCAATCACAATTAACTACCTTGAAATGCAGTTATGGAGCTATTCTAAAGCAGCAGAGGTCCACTGATAGCAAGGAGATTAGTTTCCAATTAATTTATTTTTTGATGGTTGGCTGAGGGTTGAATGTTGCCAAGGATATATGGAGAAGCCCCTGTTCTTTGAATAGTATAATGGGTCTTTAGATCCCACTCAAACAGTGATTGAATCTTATTTATTTTTGCCATATGTGAAGAATTGCAGATTTTCTTTTCCAACTGTGATTAAGACAATTTGACAAAACATAAGCTATTTGAGACATGGGGTAAGCTTGTGCCTTTAAAAATCAACATCAGTGTTCATTATTTTAGCCAAATGTTCCCCCTTGTGGGGCAATCTAGAACAAGAGGTCACAGACAGAGGTTGAGAAGTGGTAGATTTAGAACTGAGATGAGGAGGAACTACTTCTCGCAGAGGGTGGTGAATTTGTGAAACGCACTGCCCCAAAGTGCGGTAGAGTTTGAGTTAGTGAGAGGTTTCAAGAAGGAGATAGATACATTTCTGATTTTAAAAACAGGTTAAAGCAATATGGGAACAGGTAGGGAGGTGGATCTAAGACCAGGATGTGATCAGCCATGATCTGATTGAATGGCGGAACAGGCTCGAAAGGCTGAATTGCCAACTTCTGCTCCTAATTTCTATGTTCCTACATAGTGTATGTAATCATAGTTGGTACATTTCAAGGGAAAGCATTGATTTTTTTTGTGAAAATGACAAACCTATATTATGGTAAAATATTTTTAATACTGTCTTCAAAAAAATGAATGACTAAAAAGACATTACATTACATGCTAATGATGAGAAAACAATTCTTACAATATGAGTATTCTAAATACAATTTAAATACAGTTTCCTTAGACAATTGAAGAACAATTAAATGTGACAATTTTTAAATGTAATAGCCTGTTTTTTTTGTCCTGCCTCCATTTTAGGAACAGTTTTCAGTTTTCCAGCAGTAGTACTTAGTCGTACATATTTTCTTCTTTTTGGTGTGAAATGTGACAGATATCGGGTACAGTTTCAAAGACAACATCAGCCTTCTTACCCAAGGCTTCAGGTGTAAGCTTGAGTTGTTGGGAGAGAGGTCATTCTCCTCCACGTTTCCACTTCAAACTGCCTCCATTTTAATGCCACGACCAGGACTTTTCTTTCGAACCAACACATGAAAATAGCAAATTAGGCAAGAAGCCACTCCCCAGTGGGGTTTCATCCCATCTTCCCAGGTCTGTCACGTAAAAGATGGTAATAGGCGTCAGGATTGAGAAATAGAGGCCCCAGATTTCCCCACGTAAGTAAAAAGGAAGTTTCAAATTTTCAAATCCCAGTAAAAATCAGCAATGTTAGCACCAGTACTACTGGAGTTCTATCTTAAGGTATACAAGGCCGGTTCAGACAAGTTTTACTGGGACCGTTCACTTCACGTTCCACGGTTATTTACTTCTGGTAGGAGAGAGAGAGTGCCATGTGGCATCCTCCTCCTCCAAACCATGGCAAGGCCTTCTATGCTTCCATTGCAATCGTCTTTGGGATGCATCTGCTTCTTTAAGGTCCTTCCCCACCTTTTGTAGATTTTCTGACCTGATAGTGAGGAATTCCTTCTTGACAGAGAAAACCTCATGGGGAATCGATCAAGCATATGCAATGAATGTTAATCTAGGGAAATGGGGCACACAAAATGGCTCTTGCACCAACAGTTCCATGGTGCTGAGATGATCTTCCACTGATACTGTAAATCTGGAGGGCACCAGCAGGATTGTGACCAGCCATATTTCAACCTTTATGTATCTACTCCTCTCGCACTGATCTGTTTTTGTGCTTTACTTGGAGGTTTCACTCACAGGTAAGCAGTTAATTTAATTTGGATTGACATTTGTTACTCAGTTTGAGATGTCTATCTCTGGCTTATATACAATGATAACGGGCGGGATTCATTGTCGGTAACGCGATTGAATAGAGAATTGGGTCCGACACGGAAATAGCCGATTTGACGCCAAATCGGAATTCTCTGTCGCCTTGACAGCGGTGTCAATGTGTCCCAGAACACACATATATTAAATACTATTTGCATATTGTGGTGAATGTGATTCACACTATATATAGTTGCCAATATCACTCCATGTATATATGTTCGTTATCTACCCGTTGTAAGATCAATGCTGTATATAGTTGCCAATATAACTCCGTGTATATATGTTCACTATCCACCATTGTAAGTGCAGTTGCACTATCCGACCACCAGGGGGAGTCGCTCTGGGAGTACGCGATAGTTTGTACTGGGCTCCTCCCTTGGCTCCGCCCAGGACTCCTCCCCCTGGGACCGATGTATAAAGATCAGTGCCTTAGAGCCAGCCTGCCAGTTCCTGGAGTTCAACGACAAATAGGCTAGCTCTGTTGTAAGTATATTAAAGCCTCTGTTCAGAACCAACTACATGTGTTCGCTGAATTGATGGTTCCATCACATTTCATTAGCGGGCCCAATCCGATATTCTCCAGGGCCTGAGCGATTCCCATGCCTCCAATGGGATGAATTCCTAGTGGCGAGGTTCACTTATGTTTTTAAAATCATGAAAACTGCGTTGTGGCAGTTTCCAAGAGAAAAAGAGGAATGAGGACACGTGAAGGCGTGACTGTGGGCTGCAGGGCCGGACACTGGCCGGGCAGGCTGGGAGTGGTGGGGGAGGGCCTGCCATAGTTTGGGGGGGGGGGGGGAAGTTGAAGGGGGAACGGGACTTGTGGCCGGAGTGACCCTCCATGGGGCTGGGGTGGTGTCCTGGCACGGACCGCCATTTCCGCAGCCTGCAAGGCAGCCATATTGCTGCACATCCCACTGATCACCCACTTTGGCCCCTAGTTCTGCAGACCGGCCATGCATGTGCCCCCCCCCCCCCCCCATCTCCCACACCCCACCCTCCGCCATACTCCCCACCAACAAACCGGCTGCCACCTGATGGCAGGGCATCAGGCAATCCACCCACAGCAATGCTCACAGTAGCCCCTATAGGGGTCCTGGGTGCAGGCAGCAGACCATACTGCAGGCAAGGGCAGCACCAGCCGACGCTACCCCTGACATCAGGGACGGGCGACAGGGCCAGGGATGCGGTTGCGGTGAGGGACAGGTGGAGCAGGAACCGCCGTGCCAACTGGGGCCACCATGTAGCCTGTTGGACCTGGTTGAGCACGGGGGTATGCACCATGCTAACATATCGGGCTTTCACCCCCCTGCAGAGAATGGATATCGGAATTCCACCAGCAATGGTGGCCTTCCTGCTAGTCGCCGCAGCCCTGCGGGATGCACTGTAACTGTACGAGCTGGCACTGCCCAAGGAAGAGGACACTGCAGCAGTGGAGCATGCCCCAGGGGAACAGGAGACAGCTACCCAGTGTTGCACGTTTTACTTGAGTGTATTACGCGTTTATTGGAGTGTATTAACACGCCTCCGTTTAAAGGCCGTGTGCTTAACACTACTACAGCTCTGTGTATGTAATTTCAGCTTGGAGTAGCCAGGTGCCGTATTTAGACACCTCACAAGTATTTCAAGGTCAGGTTCAAAGTAATAAAACTATACACCGATTAGTAAGTTCAAACGATTGATATTTATTATACAAATATAATAAATACGCATGCATACGCTAAAGACTAATACTTATTTCTACTATTAAACGACTAAATACTTACCTAAGTAGGAACCAGCAAGGTCAGGGGACAAGGCCTTTGTTCCTTTCCGGACTGCACCTTCTGTTCTCTAATAGTCGGCTAGAGTATAGGTAATGCCGGGGTCACGTAGCGAGCGTCGTTTGGCACTTACTGAACGATGGCTGGTGCTCAACGGCCGGTGATGAAAGACAGGTTCTGGAGGCTGGAGTCGGAGTCAGAAGCGGAGCCGGAGCCAAAACAGCAGTCCAAGCCGGAGCACAAAAACAGACAGAACCTTTATAGGTCCCCCAATGTCCGTGCCTCTTCGGGGCGGGCCTTTACCTGCCATGTATCGATTGGGTCATTTCCCAATCGATATCTTACAAATCCCCCAATCTGAGGGTCTCTTCTCGATGGGTGGGGCGGTCTCTAGGGTCTTTTGTGATGGATACTTCTGGTGCCGTTTCGTCTGGGCGTCCACTCAAAGTATCCATTCAAACCCAAATGTTTCTATTGTGTGGGCCCAGATCTGGATCGCCTCATTGCTATGCAAAGCGTTGTTGCCATTTACACCTTTGGTTGAGACCTTGCACCTGGCCATAAACTGGTTTCGATACGTGCAGAATGCTAATTAGCCTTTTGCAAACTGCTTGTCCTGGCTAAAACTGTTTTCTCCCTACAGCCTTAGCAGTTCTCCATTTTGTTAGCCCAGTGTCCATCTTAGGTGGCTACACCAGGATGGGGAGCCAGGTGCCCTACAGGCCGAGGAGGGGAAGGTGCCAAGGAGGGACCGCATGAGGCCTCGATTGTACCAACCACGCCTGTCATTCTGGGACATGCTGGACCGGGCATGCCGTCGAAGACTCCAGCTGAGCAGAGGCACATGCGACAGATCTACCAGATCATGGCACACCTGGCACCACGGGGGAATGTGGGAGCACATTCGCTCCCCATGGCTGTCAAGGTGATGATTGCCCTGAACTTTGACCTGATGAGGTCTTTCCAGGCGCCGAGTGGGAACCTGTCCGGGGTTTCACAGAGCTCGATGCATAGATGCATCTGTGCCGTCACAAAAGGCCCTATATGCCCGGTCAGCACAATACATTCATTTCAATGTGGACCGGACCCACAGGATGCTCGGGCAGCGGGATTGGTCGCCATCGACGGGGTGCCCCGGGTCCAGGGCATGATCGATGGGTGCATGTGCCCCTACGAGCACCTGCAGATGACAGGCCACTCTATACAAACCAAAAGGGGTTCCACTCGATGAACATACAGCTGATATGTGACCATCATCTGCGGACCATGCACATCTGCCCCCGATAGCTAGTGTGCACGACATCTTCATCCTGGCACACTTGACCATTCCTGATATATTTGAGATGTCCCCCCAGCTGGTGGCTTGGATCCTGGGCAACAGGCGTTATCTCACTGCAGTCATGGCTGATGACATCTATCTGGAGGCCACAGACCGACGCCAAGACCCACTACAACGCGGCCCATGCGGTTCAGGTGCCTGGACCACTCTGAATAGGCCCTCCAATATGACGCTGAGAGGATTGCCCATATTCTGGCGGCCTGCTGCGTCCTCACAATATTGCTCAGCAGAGGGGCGATGTGCTGGAGGAGGCGGATGAACACTAGTCCTCGTCTGATGAGAAGGATGCGGGGGAGAGAGATGATGGGCAGGACGTGGGGCCCAGTCAGGCACGGGAGGCCGCACAACACATGCGCCAGGGCCAATGCGCATGGGACTTTCTTCATCGCCTCCAGCTTCACCAACTAGGGGGAGTTGGAAACTGGCCAGGGCCATGGACATCGCATCCCTTCCCCACTGGTAGCGTTTGTGGTGGAGGCATTGGGGGCGGCGCTTTGGGTTATGAATCAGCATGTCCAAGGCCTGAGGCATTCTGTGTGGGCACTGGCTGAGGACCAGGACAGGGCTGCCATCTCACAGGCAGCCATGCACCAGAGCCAGGCCCAGTCACAGCAGGCCTTGGCTAGAAATGTCAGGGGCATTGCCCAGGCATTGGCCAACATGTTGCAGACACAGCGGGAGGTGGCCCAGTGCTAGAGGGAGATGGCACAGTCGCTTGCTGAAGTGGCACAGACCCAAAAGGGGATGACATCGTCAAGGGGTGATGTGGCGCAGTCCCAGACAGCGATGGCCCACTCCCTGTGCTCCATGGCCGTGAGCAAGCAGAGCTGGTCAAGAGCAGAGTGGGCCTCCAGGACTGGCAGCATGGGTGAGCCTCAAGGGATAGCTCTGCTCACACCCCCATCCCATGGAATAGCCCAGGGGTCACCGGGCAACCCGAAGGAGGAGGAGTTGATGGGGCCTGTGCCGGTGACTCCCGCAAGGGAGGTGCTGAAACACTGCAGCACCTCGGACTCCCCGGTGCATCTGGTGGACATTGGGCAGAACAGGAAGTCATCACGAGACTTGGGACACCCAAGCAGCAGCCGGGCCCATCCAGGCCCAGTCGCCCCAAAAGACGGTCGCCAAAGGGGACCTAGGTCACAGGGCAGGAATCACAGCAGTCTTCCAGAACTCCTCATGTACACTCTGGGGATCCACCAACACGCATCGTTAGGGCCTGGCAGACCAGAAAGTTACATACCAGTTAAACTCAGAACTGGGTGTGATCCTGTTGTCCCAATATCACATTTTGGGGCTTCAACCCCTCCTACCAGCGCTCGAACACACACCTCATCCTTTGGCAGCTAACACTCTGTGCAATGTTCCTTTTACAGAGGGCCAGGAGGTTCTCAAGGTGCCCTAGAAAGTGAATAGGAGCAGGTGACCAGGGAAGTCAGTTTACAGAGCCTGGCTTCGAGGATAGAACATAGAACATAGAACAGTACAGCACAGAACAGGCCCTTCGGCCCTCGATGTTGTGCCGAGCCATGATCACCCTACTCAAACCCACGTATCCACCCTATACCCGTAACCCAATAACCCCCCCCTTAACCTTACTTTTTTTTAGGACACTACGGGCAATTTAGCATGGCCAATCCACCTAACCCGCACATCTTTGGACTGTGGGAGGAAACCGGAGCACCCGGAGGAAACCCACACACACACGGGGAGGACGTGCAGACTCCGCACAGACAGTGACCCAGCCGGGAATCGAACCTGGGACCCTGGAGCTGTGAAGCATTTATGCTAACCACCATGCTACCGTGCTGCCCTTTTTTGGAAGAGAAAAAAAAAAACAATATAGAACAATATGGACCTAGCACAGTAGTGGCTGTGAAGTTCAATACCTTCACATGGGTTATCAAGGTCAGTGAATGTAGCCATACCTGACATTTCCTACTCACCACACCTCTCTCCCATTATTCAATACACCACCCTCTATCCCTCACCAGGCAAAAATTTCTAGGAATCAGGTTTCATGCCCAGCTTTCTGGTACTCCACCTCACCATTGTACATCTACCAATGTTACTAGCCTCAAACCCCCTCTTACTGCTTCCACAGACTTCCAGTTTTTCAACAATGGCAGGCACATCGAAATATATTGCAAAATACTCATTGACATTTTTCCCTCTCTCTTCCAGGATAAAGGTGTTGCAAAACTGTAGCAAGCAGCAAAGGCAGAGGACAATCAGGCCATTGCATCTGCCTTTACCAAGACCATTTAAGATGTTGGTATGTTCCTGTTTTATAGAACATAGAACATAGAACAGTACAGCACAGAACAGGCCCTTCAGCCCTCAATGTTGTGCCGAGCCATGATCACCCTACTCAAACCCACGTATCCACCCTATACCCGTAACCCAACAACCCCCCCTTAACCTTACTTTTATTAGGACACTACGGGCAATTTAGCATGGCCAATCCACCTAACCCGCACATCTTTGGACTGTGGGAGGAAACCGGAGCACCCGGAGGAAACCCACGCACACAGGGGGAGGACATGCAGACTCCACACAGACAGTGACCCAGCCGGGAATCGAACCTGGGACCCTGGAGCTGTGAAGCATTTATGCTAACCACCATGCTACCCTGCTGCCCCTTCTCAAATCCCATGAAGTACAGCCTTCCACCCCATCCCCTACACTCATGCCATTTTTGCTTTCAAAGACCCAAGAACTCCAGCCCAGTCACTGACACCTTCTAAAACTGCATTAGTGGATGACCATTGGCCTCCATTTTGGAAACAAGTTCACTTGCTTCGCATTTTTAGTTGCAGTTAAGGCTTATGTGATTTGTGTGAAAAACCACTTCCTGAGATGTCTTTTCTCAATTTGCATTTATGTATTCTGTTCCAATCGTGATTCATCTTGAAAAAGAAAGCAGAATTAACCTGTTCCTTTCCAGTTCTTAAGGGCTTCCCTTTAGAATCATAGAAAGCTCAGAAGGATGCCATTTGGTTGAGGTCAGCTCCCTGCAAGAGCAGCTCAGTTATTCCCATTCCCCCACCTTTACCCCAAAGTCATGCAAACGTTTTCTGTTCAGGTAATGATCTAAAACCCTCTTGAAAGCCACTATTAAATCTGCCTTCACCACACTCTCGGGTGGTGCATTCCAGATGCTAACCATTCACTGTGTTAAACGTTTATTCTCTTGTAACATGCAGTTCTTTTGCCAGTCACGCGTGGCCCTTCCACCAATGTGAACAGTTTCTCTCTATCTACTTTGTCCACATTATTGTGAATACCTCGTTCAAACCTCTTCTCCAAGGCAAACAACCCCAGCTTCTCCAGCCTATCCACCTAACTGAAATTCCTTATCCCAGAATCATTCTTGTAAACCTTTATCACATCCCTCTTGAATGCTTTCATATCCTTTATAACGTGTGGTGCCCAAAACTGGACATAATAATCCAGTTCAGGCTGAACCAGTGATTTATAAATGTTTATCATAACTTCCTTGTTTTTGCACTCTGTTTTTGCACTTGTCTTTAACTCAGTCCAAGATCTGCTCCCCTCGTTTTGAGGCTATGCCCGCTAGTTCTCATTTCACTTGCCAGTGGAAACAACCTCCCAGCTTCTGTCTTAACTATTCCTTTCATAATGTTTCTGTCAGATTCCCCCTCATTCTTCTAAATTCAAAGCAGTACAGTCCCAGTCTACTCAGTCTCTCCTCATAAGCCAATCCTCTCAACTCCGGAATCAACCTAGTGAATCTCCTCTGCACCCCTCCAGTGCCACTACATAATTTCTCAAGTAAGGAAACCAAAACTGTACACAATACTCCAGGTGTGGCCTCAACAGCACCCTTTACAGCTGCAACATAACCTCCCTGTTTTTAAACTCCATCCCTCTATCAATGAAGGACAAAATTGTCAAGGAGACACAGCCGGAGTGATGCACATCCAGAGTGGGAATTGCAACTTGGTAATTTGGTGCAGTGAAGTAATCAGGAAAGGTAAGTGGTAAATCTAATTCTGCTGTTTTTCAGTTAAAAGTGCAATGTGTAGCTTAGTGTCTGATTGGCTGAAGCTGCCCCCATCCTAATTGCTGAGAGGCAGTTATCTGTCAGTCACCTGAGGCCTGTTTAGGGGCACAAAGGGCACATTGTATTCAACTGTTTGAAGTTTAGGTATTTTTGAGTCATCGATTAGCTGAGGTCTGCATAAAAGACAGACAGAAAGCGCACTCAGTAAGCTTGCGCTTGTCAAGGAGACACAGCTGGAGTGAGGCTCATCCAGAGTGGGAATTGTAACTTGTTAATTTGGTGCAGTGAGGTAATTCGGTGCAGAGTGAGAGAAGGTGCTTTTTCAGAGGTGCTTTTTAACCCTGGTAAGTGACTGGTAAGTGGTTTTTCTTTTCATTGTCTAATTTATTCATTTTATTTTGAAATTGTAGTTGTATAAGTTTACCTAAGGTTTAAGACATGGCAGGAGATCCCAGACCCGTGTCATGTTCCTCGTGTGCGATGTGAGAGCTCAGGGACACGTCCACTGTCTCTGGCTATTTCACGTGCAAGTAGTGTGTTCAGTTGCAGCTCCTGTTAGACCGCTTGACGGCTCTGGAGCTGCGGATGGACTCACTTTGGAGCATCCGCGATGCTGAGGAGGTTGTGGATAGCACGTTTAGCGAGTTGGTCACACCGCAGGTGAAAGTTACTGTAGTAATCCACGGGAGGCAGGAGTTCCATCACCACACCAATATGTATTTACAATAACGATATAACAGGAGCAGCTACAAACAGTTCTGCTAGCAGTACAGTCAACTTAAGACTGTCTCACAAAGCCTACACAGGTGCTTATATGGGCCCCCTCAATGAGCTATCATTGAGGGAGCTCATACTCCAATTGGCCAACCAATAAAGCCAATTGGAGTTCATTACACCCCTCTCCCCCAAGGTCCGAGGAATTTCTGCCAGCTGGCATTCCTCTGAGCGTCTTCCTGCTCCTCATGTCTGGGTCTGTCACCACTGTGTCGTCCGCCGGGTCGTTCTCCGAAGTGGGCGGGGTGTACCTCATAGGTGCCCGTCTTTTCCTTGACGATCTCCTTGGAAGTTGTTCTTCCTCCTCCTCGGGGAGAGGTGTCGCGGCGGCTTCATAGAACGTGTCCATCTCCGACTCTGACGACTGGATGATGGGGTCTGGAGAAATTGCTCGGGGCTGGGGTGTGGGTATCCTTTCCGTCTGGGCTATCCCAGCTTGAAGCGGTCCTGCTTCGCCTGCCTCCAGGTGTGGTTCCGCTGCCCTTATTTGGTCTAGGTGTTTCTTCAGCACCTTACCTCCTATTGCAACCTCATACGATATAGGCCCTGTTTGGGACTCTACCGTGCCTTTGACCCACATTGGTCCATTCCCATAATTCTTGACCCAAACCGGTGCCCCCACCTGGAAATGTCTCTGCTGCCGACTATTATCATGCCCCCTGCGTGGGCCTCCTGTTGTTTCTCCACTTTCCCCGTTAAATTTGGGAAAAGGAGACTCAGCCTCGTTCGCAGCCGTCTTCCCATTAAGAGTTCAGCTGGCGGTATGCCCGCTGTGGAATGCGGTGTGGTCCTGTAATCAAACAGCCAGCGGGAGAGCTTTGTGTCTATTGACGCTGCCGGCTGCTTCTTGAGTCCTGCTTTAAGTGTCTGGACCGCTCTCTCTGCCAGGCCGTTGGTCGCTGGATGGTAAGGGGCCGTTTTGATGTGAAGGACTCCGTTTTCCTTCAGGAATTTTCCAAATTCCCCATTTGTGAATGCCGTTCCGTTGTCCGACACCAATACCTCCGGAAGTCCATGTGTTGCAAACGAAGCACTGAGCTTTTCAATTGTCGATGCTGTGCTTGCCGCGTTTACCCGGTGGACGTCTAACCATTTGGAGTGGGCGTCCACTATCACCAAAAACATTGAGCCCATGAAAGGGTCGGCGTGGTCAATATGCAGGCGGGTCCACGGTCTGCCTGGCCATTCCCACGGGTGCAATGGCGCCGCTGGTAGCACTCTTTGCCCCTGTTGGCACTCCTGGCACCGACGTACCAAGGCTGCTATGTCTGTGTCCAAACATTTAAAATTATGAAGGGAATAGATAGGATAGATGCGGGCAGTGATCTCCACTGGCGGTTGAAAGCAGAACTAGGGGACATAGCCTCAAAATAAGGGGAAGTAGATTTAGGACTGAGTTTAGGAGGAACTTCTTCACCCAAATGGTTGTGAATCTATAGAATTGCTTGCCCAGTGAAGCAGTTGAGGCTCCTTCATTAAATGTTTTTAAGGTAAAGATAGATAGTTTTTTGAAGAATAAAGGGATTAAGGGTTATGGTGTTCGGGCCGGAAAGTGGAGCTGAGATGCAGCATGGGTTCATAAAGGGCGTCTGCCCAATGGTACAATTTCTACAAAAGATCAGCCATGATCTCATTGAATGGCAGAGCAGGCTCGAGGGGCCAGATGGCCTACTCCTGCTCCTAGTTCTTATGTTCTTATGTTCTTATAATTACCTGCTGTACCTGCAAACCACCTTTTTGCTTCATGCACAATGCTTCTTCGCAGCAAAATGCTGCAATTTTTTTAACCATTAAATAATAGTCCATTTTGCTGTTATTCCTACCAAAATGGATGACCTTACATTTACCAATATTGCACTCCATTTACCAGGCCTTTGCCCACTCACTTAAGCTATCTATATCCCCCTGAAGACTTTCAGTGTCCTCTACATACTTTACCCTACCATTCACCTACGTGTCATCTGCGAGCTTTGACATATTACACTTGGTCCCCAACTCCAAATCATCTGTGTAAATTGTAAACAATTGCTATCCCAAAACTGATCCCTGAGGCACACCATTAGCCACTGATCCAGAAAAACACCCATTAATCCCTACTCTTTGCTTTCTGTCAGTTAACCAATCCTCTATCCATGCTAATACATCACCCGTAATGCCTTGCTCCCTTATCTTATGACCATAGACCATAGAATTTACAGTGCAGAAGGACACCTTGTCGAATGGTGGAGACCATTTATCCCATTGAGTGATGGCATAGTGGTATTTTCGCTGGAGTAGTAGTCTAGAGACCCAAAGAAATGATCTAGGTTTAGATGGTAAAATTTAAATTCAGTTTATAAAAAATAACTAAAAGTCCAATGACAAACATGACACCATCTGGCTTAGGGAAATAATTCTGTCATCCTGGTTTGGCCGACATGTGACTCCAGACCTACAGCAAAGTGGCTGACTTTTAAATGCCCTCTGCTCTGCCCTCAGAACTCAGTTCAAGGGCATTCAGGGATGGCCCAGCCAGCAAAGCTCACACCCCATGAATGAATATGACAAAACCTGCCTCCTCTTTCACTAAGACTTTCCAGCATTGTCTTCCTTGGTTAAGTAAATGTAAAGCCATGCTGTCTGTCCCAATGCATAAATATGGGGCGAGATTCTCCGCGAACCTGCGGGACGGGCCACTCTGGCATCGAGGAGTGGCGTCAACCACTCCGGCGTCGGGCCGCTCCGAACGTGCGGAATCCTCCGCGCCTTCAGGGGCTAGGCCAGCAGCGGAGTGTTTTGCGCCGCGCCAGCCAACGCGGAAGAGCTTGGTGCCACGCTAACTGGCACCGAAGGGTCTCCACCGGCCAGCGCGGGTTGGCGCATGCACGGGAGCGGCAGCATGTGCTAGCGTCATTCCAGCGCATGCGCAGGGGGGCTCTTCTCCACACCGGCCATGGCGGAGGTTGACAGCGACCGTTGCAAAGGGAAAGAGTGCCCCCATGGCACAGGCCAGCCCGCAGATCGGTGGGCCACGATCGCGGGCCAGGCCACCGTGGGGGCACCTCCCGGGGCCAGATCCCCCCGTGCCCCCCCGAGGCCTCTGCAGGCCGACCATGGAGCCAGGTCCTGTCGGTATGGACCTGTTGTCATTTACGCCAGCGGGACAGGCCGTAAACAGGCGGCCACTCGCCCCATTGCGGGCTGGGGAATTGCCGGGGGGGCCGCTGCCAATGGCCCCCGACTGGCGCGGCGCAATTCCCGCTTCCGGCAGAACACCGGCACCGGAGAATTTGGCGGGGGCGGGATTCACGCCGCCCCCCCCCGGCGATTCTCCGACCCAGAGGGGGGTCGGAGAATCCCGCCCATGCTTTTTGGTTCATAACAGCTCTACTGTTACCAACCTTTTGCTATTTATATCTCTATAAAATACTTTTGGGCTTCCTTTTATGTTAGTTGTCAGTTCTAATCTCTTCTCACATTCTCTTTTTCCTTCTCTTATTTTTAAATTTCCACCATGAATTTTCTATAAACGTTCAGCCAGGTTCTCACTTGTTTATCAAGCTGACCTCTGTCATTCACATTTTGACTTGATCTTACTCTACAGATGGGAATTACCGGCCAATCCGCTGCATGTTTTTCAGCTGTGGAGGCAGCCCGCCAGCAGGATTTACCTCCCTCGCCCTTATCAACGGGATTTCCCGATGACTGCACCCCTTGTCACCAGGAAAACCGAGCGCCAGCGTGGGTCCGGAATATCCCACTGGCATGAAGAGTCGGTAGATCGTGCTCAATATTTCTATCTTCAGCCAGTTTAGCTCAGTTGGCTCGACAGCTGGGGCGGGATTCTGCGCCGGCGGGATTCTCCGTTTTGCCGGTGCCCAAAGGTTTCCCGACGGCGCGGAAACCCCATTGACTGGCCGGCGTAACGGAGAATCCCGCCGGCGGGACGGGGCAGAAATGTGGCGCAGCGGGGTGAGAGAATCCAGCCTCTGGTTTCTGATGCAGGGTGAAGTCAACAGTATGGGTTCAATCCCTCGACTGGGCTGAGATTACATGAAGGCCCGCCTTCTCAACCTTGCCCCTTGCCCAAGGTGTGGTGATCCTCAGGTTAAATCACCACCAGTCAGCTCTCCCTGTCACAGGGCAAAGCAACCTATAGTCATCTGGGACTATGGCAACTACTTTTTTTTATACTAGGACAATTAAAATCAATATGAAAATCTTCCAACCCTTCAATGATGCCAATTCAATCAAACCTCTACAATTTTCTACAGCTCTATATCCCATCATGCACCTTCAGTTTGGCATCTCTGGTCTTCTATTCCCAATCCATCCTGCAGGTGGCACTGCCTTCAACCATTCCACTCCTACATTGGGAATCTGATCCTGAATATCATCGGACCATGATCTTCATAGTTATGGTGGGATTGCAGCCACCAGTGCCTCCAACACTAACCCTGTTGTAGAGTTTCTGGTAACTTGTTTACATCCCTGCAGCAGGTACCCATGGCCCAGGGTACACAAAGTATGTCCACCATGTACCATTTCCACCCAGCCAGAAACTCTGGTGCTTGGCTGTTTATTTATTTATTATCTGTTGGTGGGGTGGTAGCGATGTGAGTGAGTTAAGTCAGGGGTCCCATCTGCCCTGGAGAATTATTATTTTTTTCATTCTTTTGGCTTCCTTACTAAGGGGATTAAAGGAATGCATAGTAAAGTCTATCTTTGGGTAGGGCGGCACGGTGGCGCAGTGGTTAGCACAGCTGCTTCACGGTGCCGAGATCCGAGGTTCGACCCCGCATCTGGGTCACTGTCCATGTGGAGTTTGCACATTCTCCCCGTGTTTGTGGAGGTTTGGCACCCACAACCCAAAGATGTGCGGGGTTGGTGGATTGGCCATGCTAAATTGGCCCTTAATTGGAAAAAATGATTTGGATACTCAAAATTTTTTTAAAAAACCTTCTATCTCTTACCTGGGTCTCCATGCATTTAATGTATTCTCCTGGAGGCCATGGTGCCTTCTCTTCCTAGCATCTCCATTTTATTTTGTGTCTCATTGAGGTCAGGATAGTGGGAACTCCCCATAATAGGATACCGCATCCAGGAGCAGGGAGAGGAATCATGTGCTTCTCCTCTTTCCAGCTCTTTACTTCCCCCACCCTCCACCACTTAACCTTCCCCCTCAATCAGGCATAATATTTTTCCTCCTTTCAAGATGCACCAAGCAATTCACCAATCACAGAAAGGTTCACGGTAAAATGTTAACATCCATTGTTGGCATCTGGTTACAAATATTGTGGGATATATATGCAGTGTGGGTCACTAGTATTAAGCGCAGCAAAAATGTAATGCAATGTTTGTTTCTGAGCGTCCTGTAGATGATTCCAATGCGACTATTAAACAAACCAGAGAATATTTTACATTACTTGCAGAAATATTACTTTAACAGCATTGTGCAATAGTGTTAGTTTGACAGGAAATTATCCTCTTAGTTATTTGTAATACTGTGCCGAACATGACATTGATTTTGGTGAATGACTTGGCCCTCATTAACTGTTCTGTATATGAAATGAAATGAAAATCGCTTATTGTCACGAGTAGGCTTCAATGAAGTTACTGCGAAAAGCCCCTAGTCGCCACATTCCGGCGCCTGTCCGGGGAGGCTGGTATGGGAATCGAACCGTGCTGCTGGCCTGCTTGGTCTGCTTTAAAAGCCAGTGATTTAGCCTGGTGAGCTAAACCAGCCCCTATATTGCTCTGTATTAACACAGTGACAGTAAATTAATATTTGGGGAAAAATTCTATACTTGCAACCAAGATAAACTACACAAGATCTTTTTGATTGTGTAAAAAACTTTCTGCTGCCTGGGAGTGTAATAGTTATTACATAAAATTGGGTTCTATTTGATCAGTAAGGATAAAAAAGTCAAATGACTCCTGAGCAACAAAGTAGAATGATTGAACAACACAGCTCTTAACTGTCAGCGTGAAGTATTGGAGTCCTTCAATGTCTCTGTGCAACATAACGTTTAAGAGGTCAGAGGACTGTTGTCAGACTGGCAAGGCTGGAATTGATACTGGCCATCTATAAGAGCACTCAAATCAACACATATTCTCGATATTACAATGTGGGCTTTATGATTACCCCATCACGGTTACACAAAAGAACAAGCACATACTATGAAAATATAACGAACGTCCAGACACAGGTTATCAACTTTGCAGCAGGGCAAAGGACAGTCAAAAGAAGCTATCAGTCTCTATAATAGGCTGATGGCTGGTCAGGCAAGGGTTTTTCAGAGGTCTTGATTGAATCACCCTGGATTAACAGTCTCCTGTTCGGGTCTGGATGGGACAATGGCCAGTTGTGAGTGTATACCTGTGACTCAATGCTGGCAGACCAGTAAAAAGAAAGGAACATCGGAACAAATTCTCAGCGATAACCTGGGAGAACCCAAGGCACAACCATGGCAAGAAGACGGGACCCTGGGTTTCAAAGCCCAGAGAAGGTATCCACATCGAGTGATCGTAGCCTGGTGCTCTCCTTCACTAAGTGCAGGTAAAACCTAAAGCTCAGCTGTGAGTCCGAGTCATATTTTGTTCATCTCGCAAATAAGGGCACCTGGGTAAAACTTTAGAGTAAGTGAAGTGGCCAATAGTATCTTAATTGGACAGATACAACATTTTGGCACCATCAGATGGGACTTCAAAATGAAGTAACTTTGTTGCTCCGAAGTCAGAACCATCCATCCGTATTTTCCGACACTCTTCCTGAGCCTGAATTAAGAGGGTAAATACCCCACGTCATGTAGCATTAGGTGAGTGAAGGACCAATACAGATTCAACCAGTAAATTGGGCCATAAACCAGGTGTCCGTAACACAAGGTGAACAAACTACGTATTTAGACCTAGGATAGTCAAGGGAGTTGGGTAAAATCTGGGAGGGAGTTTAGAGAAAGCCGGCCCCCTAACTCAGAGGATTCCTACACATCTGTGACAAACCTTCCTCATTCGCCTGAGGAAGGAGCAGTGCTCCGAAAGCTAGTGATTTGAAACAAATCTGTTGGACTTTAACCTGGTGTTGTAAGACTTCTTACTGTTCTCACCCCAGTCCAACACCGGCATCTCCACATCAAACCCAAAGGAGAGAGAGAGAATAAGAAAACAGTAGCGAAATGGTAGTGTGCCCAGAGTAGAAGTGACCCAGTGGGTCACATACTACAGTAAATTTGAAAGTGTTGGGGACCAAAGGTCAATAATTAGGCTACGGATCCTCGCAGTTAAAAAGCGCAGCACAGTTGCATCGGTGCTCCTCTCATCGGGTGGTGGCTGGTTTACCCACCCCCTCCTGTACTATTTGGCACCATTAACCATCCTGTACTCGGTAAGTTTGTTAGTATTGACGTAAACCTGGCCTGCTTTCCATATCTACTGTTAAGCACTGAGTAGAATAATTAGCAGAGAAACACTTAAAAATGAACTAAAATCAAGGGTCTCAGATCTAAAGTCTAGGAATAGGAAAAGGATATTCGAATCATCTTGTGGAAGGTGGCCAGTGACAAAAGGCTCCTCGATGGATCCTTTGTGTCAAAGGGGCGAGGAGGATATGGGTTTTAGAAGAAGAAAGAATGGAACTATAATTTTCAGAAGAAGTCAGTGTGGAAATTTGTTTTCCGGATATTTAGGGATTATCTCGAGATTAAAAGAAATATGAGTGCGTCTTGTTTCATGAGTTTTAAAAGTCAGTGTGAAAATGTATGCTCTGGATAGTCTGGGATTATCCCGAGAAAAAAAACTTAGTGAGTCATGTGGCAGGATTCTCCGTTTCTGAGACTAACTGTTGACGCCAACACAGAATACGTGGGGCGGGACTCTCCGACCCCCCCCCCCCGCAGGGTCAGAGAATCGCCGGGAGCGGCATGAATCCCGCCCCGCCGCCCAGATGCCGGCTGTCAAATTCTCCGGTGCCGGGGTGTTGGTAGGGGCGGGAATTGCGCCGCACCGATTGGAGGCCGTTGGCAGCGCCTCCCCCGGCGATTCTCCGTCCCACAATGGGCCAAGCGGCCGCCCGATTTTGGTCGGCCCCGCCGGTGTAAATCAAACCAGTTCCATACTGGCGGGACCTGGCTCTGTGGGCGGCCTGCAGAGTCCTCGGGGGGGGCGCGGGGGAATCTGGCCCCGGGGTGGGGGGGGGGGCACGGTGGCCTGGTCCGCGATTGGGGCCCACCGATCCGCGAGCAAGCCTGTGCCGTGGGCTCACTCTTTCCCTTTGCGCCGGCTGCTGTCAACCTCCGTCATGGCCGGCGCAGAGAAGAACCCCCCTGCACATGCGCTGGGATGACGCCAGCAGACGCTGGCGTTCCCGCGCATGCGCCAACTCACGCCGGCCAGCGGAGGCCCTTCAGCGCCAGTTGGTGTGGCACCAAGCCCTTCTGCGTCAGCTGGCGCAGCACCAACCCCGCTGGCTCCGGCCTAGGCCCTGATGGTGTGGAGGATTCTGCACCTTCCGGGCGAGCTGACACCGGAGTGGTTCACGCCATTCCTCGGCGCCGGTTCATCCCACCCCGCCCGGTAGGGGAGAATCCCGCCCATGGACTTTGACGACAGAAAAACTGGTGTCGCACCTCGACCGATTCTGCTGCTGTTAAGGGGCTAGAACTGGCGTCATTGGAATACAATTGATTCCAAAGAGAAATGGTGCGGGATTTGGCGGTTTCGTGATTGACACTCAGGAGCTGCAGCTGCATATACACCCTGCATTCCCCATACACACCATCCCAGCCAACAAGATGGCAATGAGGAGAGCGGCACCCGGTTTCACGGACACCAAGCTGGAGATCCTGCTGGGCACTGTGAAGAAGGGGAGGGTGACCCTGTACTCTGGCCCGGTAAGGAAGCTGCCAGCTGCCGCCGTTCATGGTGCCTGGGCGCAGGTGGCAGAGGCGGTCAGCACCATGGGAAACATAGTCAGACCGACCGGCAGAGCTGGAAGAAACTGCACAATCTTCTCAGGGCGACCAGGGTGATTAGGCAGCACTGTGCTCCCGGCATTAACCCCCATTCCCCCACAAACTCATAGCCCTACCCAACCCAACCCGGAGGATAACCAAACCCTCACCCTGCACTACATGCCGGGACCCATACCAGCTGCCATGGCCGGGTGCCCTGGCTACTGAGGGCAGCAGCTACCCACCAGGGCTTCATGCATTGGACTGTTTAACACTGTCTTCTGTGTTTCTCCCGCCCCCTGCCCAGGGCACACACAACCGCCGGGAGCGGGAGAAGACAGGAGAGGATCGCTGAACCTGTGGCTTTTCACCTTGGCAGAGCAGAGGGCCCTGGACGTGATTAGCAGCCTGGAAGAAAGGGAGGTCGCCGGGGTGGAGATCGGCCATGGGTGAAGAAACGAGATGTCGCTTAGTTGCGGTACCAGCCCCTACACCACCCTCAACCCTACACCACCCTCAACCCTACACCACCCTCAACCCTACACCACCTTCAACCCTGCACCACCTGCACCCCACCACCCCCCACACCCACCCACACATCCACCCCCACTCCCTCCCCGGCGTGCGGTCTAATCATACATCTTGTATTGTGTCTTGCAGGACCGGCTGGGGATGGGGGAGCCCATCTGGCACCGCCACCACCAGCCTGTGCCATAGCCGAAGCTCTCCCATGAGACGTGCTGTGACGCTGAGAGCAGCTCGGACACCAGCCCTCCGCCCAAGACTCAGGAGACCCCGGAGCTCGCTGTCGGAAGTTGACGATTAATTTCCATCACAGCTGTTTCCAACACTCTCAGCCATGCCCGAGACATTCACCTCGGTTGGGTACAGTAGTGAAGAGGCTCCTGGGACGCTATCTGGTGTGCACCACACAGCTGCTGGAGTTAGGAACACC
The DNA here is from genome assembly GCF_902713615.1 of Scyliorhinus canicula. NCBI lineage: Eukaryota > Metazoa > Chordata > Chondrichthyes > Carcharhiniformes > Scyliorhinidae > Scyliorhinus > Scyliorhinus canicula. The sequence goes on from NC_052153.1 coordinate 124,322,129, forward strand.
TGAGCTGCTATTATGACGGGCTTCGGGTTTCTGGAACAGACAGTCCCATTTACAGTGGAGATGCAGTCGCAGAGTCAGGGACTACATGAGGGATTGTTGGCAAACATCCAGCACCTGCAGGTGCAGTTTGAGGAGTCCAACCGCTTGCAGCAGCAAGTGGTGGTGCCAACCATGCATGCCACCCAGGCGAACGGTGCACAGATGGCGTTGCGGTGGAAGCATTGGGGGCGACGGTCATGGCTATGGATTAGCCAGGCTAGTGATCGGGGGTCACCATTCCGCGGGCGTGCGCCATCTCGGGGAGTCTGCCATTTCGCATGGGGCGGTCACCGCCGTGCGCATGTGCGGACTCCCGATCAGAAGTGCAGAGCCCCATATTGGAGGCCAGAGTTACGAGGAGTACTCTGGGGCCCTGCAAGCCTCCTGCAGGTAGGAAGAAAGTCCAGAATGAAACGACCGTGTTTTGACGCTGGAGTGGGGACCTAGCCCCATTATTCGAGAACCCCGCTCCCTAGTTTTGCTCTCCTGCTCTCCTAATTTCCTTTTTAAATTCCCTTTTGCACATTCTATATGCCTCTCGGGCTTTTGCTGTTTTTATTCCTCGATATCTGCCATACGCTTCTCTTTTTCTCGTTATCCATTGCTGTATATCCCTCGATATCCAGGGTTCACTGGACTTGTTGATCCCATCCTTTTTCTTGATTGGAACATGTTGGCCCTGTACTCTCCCTATTTCCTTCTCGCGTGTGTCCCACTGTTCTGTCACAGATTTACCTAAAAGTGCCTGCTCCCAGTTCACACTCGCCAAATCATGGGCTGGATTCTGTGCTACTCAATAACGGCAGCAAGAATCGTGATCGGGCGGAGAATGTTTTGTGGAGACAAAATCTGGATTTGCGCCCAGCACCAAATCAGACATGTTGCTCTTGTCTCCTGTTGGCTGAGGCAGTGAGGGTCAAATTCGCCATTTGCATGGATTTTACTGTGATTAATGGGTAGGACACCCCTCCCAGGTGAATTGGTGCAGGTATTTCCGAGAAGGATCTGGGCATCATGGCTGTTGAGGGGAAGCAAGAATGTAAGAAAACTCTCATAATGTTGCTGCCTTGCCAGAGGGTGTCTGCCTGGACCACAGGGAGTAGTGAGGAACAACATGTTGCCAGGTCCGTGCACTCAAAGTGTCCCCCTCGGGATCGGGGTCGCCAAGCGGAGACTGGCATTGCTGCAGTTCAAACCCACCCATTAGCAAATCTCACTCCCAACAAAGGACAAATGTACCATCCTTGCTGTACCCCTCCCTGGCACACAGCCCTCTCAGAGTAGAAGTCTCATCAGTGATACTATCACAGCCCACCCCTGAGGATCACAAGATGTCTCCAAGTGCTGCATGTCCACCGCACCACTGATCCCATCCATCTTGCCCCCGGCCAGGAAACCTGACCAGCTTTCTGTTACAACCTATGTGTTACACCCAGACCCCACGTCACAATGAAGGTAAGGTACCAGGAAACGCACACATCACTCACTCAGCCTCATCTGTAGCACCTACTTGCATACCAGCCTCTTGGCATGGAGGCAACTGGCAGGACATTGTGACCATCTCCACCATACAACCAGTTGCCACCCTGCTGGCAGGATAACACATGGCCCACCAAGACAGGATACTGGAGGAAACAGGAGAGGAGCCACACAGTCTATCGCTAACACAAGTTGCAGCAGCCACCGGTACCCAAAAGACCATAAGACATAGGAGCAGAATTAGGCGACTCGGCCCATTGAGTCTGCTCCGCCATTTAATCATGGCTGATGTTTTTCTCATCCCCATTCTCCCGCCTTCTCCACATAACTCCTTATCCCCTTATTAATCAAGAACCTATCTATCTCTATCTTAAATGCACTCAGTGATTTGGACTCCACAGCCTTCTGTGGCAAAGTGTTCCACAGATTAACCACCCTCTGGCTGAAGAAAGTCCTCCTCATCTCTGTTTTAAAGGATCATCCCTTTAGTCTGAGATGGTGTCCTCTGGTTCTAGTTTTTCCGACAAGTGGAAACATCCTCTCCATGTCCACTCTATCCAGGCCTCGCAGTATCCAATAAGATCCCCCCTCATCCTTCTAAACTCCAACGAGTACTGACCTAGAGTTCTCAACCGTTCCCCATAAAACAAGCTGTTTATTCCAGGGATCATTCTTGTGAACCTCCTCTGGACCCTTTCCAAGGCCAGCATATCCTTCCTTAGATATGGGGCCCAAAACTGCTCATAATACTCCAAATGAAGTCTGACCAGAGCCTTATCAGCCTCAGAAGTACATCCCTGGTCTTGTATTCTAGCTCTCTTGAGATTAATGTTAATATTGCATTTGCCTTCTTAACTGCTGACTGAACCTACACGTTAACCTTAAGAGAATCATGAACAAGGACTCTCAAGTCCCTTTATGCTTCTGATTTCCTAAGCATTTCCCCGTTTAGAAAATAATCTACGCCTAAATTCCTCCTTCCAAAGTGCATAACTTCGCAATTTTCCACCTTGTATTTCATTTGCCACTTCATTGCCCACTCTCCTAACCTGTTCAAATCCTTCTGCAGCCCCCTTGCTTCCTCAATACTACCTGTCCCTCTACAGATCTTTGTATCATCTGCAAACTTAGCAACAGTGCCTTCAGTTCCTTTCTCCAGATCATTACTGCATATAGTGAAAAGTTGTGGTCCCAGCACAGACCCTGAGGTACACCGCAAGTCACCGGCTGCCTTCATGAAAAAGACCCCTTTATCCCTACTCTCTGCCTTCTGCAAGTCAGCCAATCCTCTATCCATGCCAGGATCTTACACTTAACACCATGGGCTCTTAACTTATTTAACAATCTCCTATGCGGCTCCTTGTCAATGGCCTTCTGGAAATCTAAATAAATCACATCCACTGGTTCTCCTTTGTCTAACTTCCTTGTTACCTCCCTAAAGAACTCTAACAGATTTGTCAGACATGATCTCTCTTTGACAAAGCCGTGCTGACTCAGTCCTATTTTATCATGCACTTCCAAGTACTCCGCGATCTCATCTTCAATAACGGACTCTAAAATCTTACCAAAGACCGAAGTCAGGCTAACCGGCTTATAATTTCCTGTCTTCTGCCTCCCTCCATTCTTAAACAGTGGTGTTACATTAGCCACTTTCTAGTCCTCTGGGACCCTTCCTGCCTCCAGTGATTCCTGAAAGATCACCACCAATGCCTCCACAATTTCCTCAGCTATCTCTTTTAGGACCCTGGGGTGTAGTCCATCCGTCCCAGGTGACGTATTCACCTTCAGACCTTTCAGTTTCCTCAGAACCTTCTCCTTAGTGATGGCCACTGCACTCACCTCTGCCCCCTGATTTCCTGACATCCCACTGTGTCTTCCACCGTGAAGACTGATGCAAAGTAACTATTCAGTTTGCCTGATATTTCTTTGTGTCCTATTATTACTTCTCCAGCCACGTTTTCCAGTGGTCCAATGTCTACTTTTACCTCTCTCTTACCTTTTATATATTATATATCTTCCTAATTCTTTTATATCTTTTCATCTTCTCGCCCCTTATTGCTTTTTTAGTTGTCCTCTGCTTGCTTTTAAAGGCTTCCCAATCTTTTGGCTTCCCACTAACCTCGCCACTTTGTATGCTTCTTCTTTTGCTTTTATGCTGTCCTTGACTTCCCTTGTCAACCATGGATGCCTCGTCCTTCCCTTAGCATGTTTGCTCCTCCTTGGGATGAATTTCTGCTGTGCCTCCTGAATAACCCCCAAAAACCCCTGCCATTGCTGTTCCACTGCCTTCCATGCTAGGCTCCTTTTCCAATCAACTCAGGCCAACTACTCCCTCGTGACTTTGTAGTTACCCTTATTTAACTGGAATACCATTATATCTGACTCCACCTTCACCCTCTCAAACTGCAGGGTAGATTTTATCATATTGTGGTCATTGCTCCCTCAGGGTTCCTTCACCTTAAGATCCCTGATCAAATCTGCCTCATTACACATCACCAAATCCATAATTGCCTGTTCCATAGTTGGATCTATCACAAGCTTCTCCAAAAAAACACCTCTTACACATTCCACAAATTCTTTTGTTGGAATCCACTACCAACCTGATTTTCCCAAACCACGTGCATATTGAAGTCCCCCATGATTATTGTGATATTGTCTTTTTTACGTGCTTTCTCTATCTCTTGATTATTTTCTGCCCAACATCCTGACTACTGCTGGGGGGCCTATACATAACTCCAATCAGGGTCTTTTTACCTTTGCGATTTCTCAACTTTACCCACAGAGATTCTATGCCTTCTGATTCTATATCACTCCTTGCTATCGATTTAACTTAATTCCTTACTAACAATACAACCCCGCCACCTTTGCCCATCTGCCTGTCCTTTCGATAGGACACATATCCTTGCATATTAAGATCCCAGCCCTGGTCCACTTGCAGCCACATCTATGTGATGCTCAATATTGTACCCCTGTTGACAGGGATGGTGGTGAGGATAGAGGCTCCCACATCGCAGGCCCGGTGCAACTCACTGATGGGGACAGGGGTGCAGTGCAGACGACATCATAACAAAGGCGCCTGGTGAGTGGTGGGGGGGGGGGGCGATTTCGCAGTAGTACAACTCAGGTATCCTGGTGGCTTTGGATGGTCAAGGGAATCCTGATCTTGCGAACGTTCTCTGTCTCTCTCCTCCACCCCAGTTACAGGGATATCGGAGTACAACCAGCTATGCTCGTTATCTACCTGCCTGCAGTTGCCGCTGCAGATGCATGGAGGCTAGAGCGCCATGGCCAGCCCAGGGAGGACCCTTTCCCAGAAGAGCAGGTGCCAGTCAATGAGACTCAATGTTGAGCTGGCTGCTCAACAGGCCGAGGAGGTGCAATAGAGACGCCGCATCTGGCCACGTGTATACCTCCGCCGCATGTCCTTCGTGGAGCTGCCAGACTTTGTGTGCCGATGCCGACCCCGGCTCACCAGGAAGACCATGCAGCATCTGTGCCAGATGTGGCACACCTGGCACCACGAAGATATGGAGGAGGACACCCGCTCCTGCTGTCCGTCAAGGTGACGGTCGCCCTGAATGTTTATGCCTCTGGCTCATTCCAGGGCTTGAGTGTAGACCTGTGTGGGATATCGCAAACGTCCTCAAAGAAATGCAATGTGATGTTACTTCTATCTCCCTAAATTCTGCTCCAGCACCACATCCCTCTTACTACCTATATTGTTGGTACCAATGTGTACCACGATACCTGTCCTTTTGCCCTCCCCCTTCATAAATATCCCTGCAGCTTTGCAGTGACATCCTTGAACCTTGCACCAGGGAGGCAACATGCCATCCTGGAGTCTCTTTTGCACCCGCAGAAACACCTGTCTGTTCCCGTTACAGTTAAATCCCCTATCACTGCCGCCTTGCCGTTCTTTCTCCTCCCCTCTTGTGTAGCAGACCCACCCATGGTACCATGAAGTTGGCTGCCGCAATTTTCCCCTGCACTGTCATCTCCCCCAACAGTATCCAAAATGGTATATCTGTTTGAAAGGAGGATGGCCGCAGGGGTCTCCACGACCTGCCTTCCGCTGCTTTGTCTGATCGTTACCCATGCTCTTTCTGCCTGTTCAATCCTCACCTGCGGAGTGACCACCTCACTAATGTGCTATCCACGTATCCACGACTTGCTCAGCATTGCGGACGCTCCACAGTGAATCCACTCTCAGCTCCAAAATGCCAGAAGCCGCAGTTGGAAACATTTCCTGCACATGTGGTCACCAGAGACAACTGAAGCGGCACAGTGGCACTATGGTTAGCACTGCTGCCTCACAGCGCCAGGGACCCAGGTTCAATTCCGGCCTTGGGTCACTGTCTGTGTGGAGTTTGTACGTTCCTCCTGTGTCCTTGTGGTTTCATCCGGGTTCTTTCCGGTTCCTTCCCACAGTCCTCAGGTCACTGTTTCCCCCACAAAAATTCTGTTCAAGAATATTTTGAAATGAAAATAAATTGAGGAATGCAATAAAAAAGGTAAAATCAATATCCTCCCACATACTTCCTGTTTAATGAAATCTCAGAAGACATCGCGGTCTGGATCTCGCCTTCACTGGGCGAAATCCAGATTTGTCATATTTATAAGTCTGCGCCAGATTCTCCCGAAGCCCAGGAACGTACAGCCTCACATGGGAGACCTCGCCATGGCAGCATATAACACTGGTTTCCACAAATGTGGACCACTTAAGGTGGTTTCCAAGGCCATTTGAGACTCCTGGGCGGTCGAGCTCTGGGCAGACTGGTACCCTTGCACTCCCGCTGATATCTGGGTACCTTGGTACTGCCAACCTGGTACCTTGGCTGTGCCACCTGGTCACCCTTGTGATGCCAACCTGACACTGCCAGGGTTCCCAGATGCCACTACCAAACTGGCAGTGCCAAGGTGTCTGAGTGCCAGGTTGCCCATACCAGGGACCGGTCAGGGGGTGGGTCTTGCCTGTAAGAATTAGGTTGTTTTTTAAAATTCATTTGCGGGATGTGGGCTTTGCTGGTTAGGCCATCATTTATTCCCCATCCCTAGTTGCCCTTCAGAAGGTGTTGATTTGCCTTCTTGTACCGTTGCAGTCCTTCTGGTGTAGATGCACCTATTATGCTGTTAGATAGGGAGTTCCAGGATTTTACCACAGCAACAGTGAAGGAACAGCAATATATTTCCAAGTCAGGGTGGTGAGTGACTTGGTGGGGAACCTCCAGGTATTTGCTGCTCTGGTCCTTCTAGATAGTAGTGGTCATGGTTTGGAAGGTGCTGCCTCAGGAACAACTAGTCTGAGACAGCTCTCCCAACTTCGTTAGCATGGATGGCTTTGCATGGTCGACAGGGCTGAGTTTGCCGTTATCGTTTCCGGTGCCTGGTTCAATGCCTTTTGTTCCGTCTGGTTTTATTTATTTCTTGCGTTTTTCTAGTGGTTGGACGCAACTGAGTGGCTTGCTAGGCCATTTCAGAGGGCATTTAAGAGCCAACCACATTGCTGTGGGTTTAAAGTCACATATAGCCCAGACCAGGTAAGGATGGCAGATTTCCTTTCCCTAAAGAACCAGATGGATTTTTACAACAATTGACAATGGTTTCACAATCGTTATTTGAACTTTAATTTCAGATATTTTATTGAGTTTAAATTCCACCAACTGCCGTGGTGGGATTTTAACCTGGCTCCCCAAATCATTATCCTGGGTCTCTGGATTACTAGTCCACTAAGTAGGGACTACTTAGGGGGCCTCACGGTAGCATGATGGTTAGCATCAATGCTTCACAGCTCCAGGGTCCCAGGTTCGATTCCCGGCTGGGTCACTGTCTGTGTGGAGTCTGCACGTCCTCCCCGTGTGTGCGTGGGTTTCCTCCGGGTGCTCCGGTTTCCTCCCACAGTCCAAAGATGTGCGGGTTAGGTGGATTGGCCATGCTAAATTGCCCGTAGTGTAAAGTTAATGGGGGGATTGTTGGGATACGGGTTACGTGGGTTTAAGTGGGGTGATCATTGTTCGGCACAACATCGAGGGCCGAAGGGCCTGTTCTGTGCTGTACTGTTCTATGTTCTATGTTCTAACAATACCGCTACGCCACCACCTTTCCTGCAGTGGATGGGGTTCCAGAGGCCGGGCTGCATTGGCTGAGGGGGTGGAAAGATCAGGGCAACATTTAAAAATGGCGCTCCGATCCGCAACTTGTTTTCCAAGAAATAGTGTAAGTATGGCCTCGGCAGATCGTTCGTCGTTGAGGCCAAAAGAAAACGGCAAAATGCCGTTAAATAGCCATGTCTTTTTCGGCGCTGCTGGCACCAGGAAACACACCACTAAACGTGCCCAAAACGGGACTTTGTTTCTGTCTGGTGCCAAAGATACTTGGGCTAAAATGTTTAGTTCTAACTGCCGTGGTTCTTTGCTCGTCGCTTCGTTCACACTTGGTGAACTGGCAGATGCTTTTTTTTTGCAATTTCCAATTATAACTCATTGTAAACAAGATTACCCAGCTCATGCAAATGGTGTAAAATTATTGAAATTCAACAGCATAAAGCCTTTATTAATCAGAAACCCTCATCCCTGTGGGAAACTTGTAGAACGTGGTTCCATTCACATATTGCCAAATGACCTGTGCACCAGGAGTAATACATAAACTGTGAATAAAGGCAGCACGGTAGCATTGTGGATAGCACAAACGCGTCACAGCTCCAGGATCCCAGGTTCGATTCTGGCTTGGGTCACTGTCTGTGCGAAGTCTGCACATCCTCCCGTGGGTTTCCTCCGGGTTCTCCGGTTTCCTCCCACAGTCCAAAGATGTGCAGGTTAGGTGGATTGGCCATGATAAATTACCCTTAGTGTTCAAAATTACCCTTAGTGTTGGGTGGGGTTACTGGGTTATGGGGATAGGGTGGAGGTGCTGACCTTGGGTAGGGTGCTCTTTCCAAGAGCCAGTGCAGACTCGATGGGCCGGATGGTCTCCTTCTGCACTGTAAATTCCATGATGATGTCGGGGGAGGCGCAAGAAGTGACTCCCACATGGCTACAGGCACGGTATGTAAGAACAATCAAGAACATTTGCAAAAACTGTTGCAGTTATCGCCTGTGTCTTCATTCCTACGCGACCACACAAGAATGTGTGATGCCAGGAGCTGGTTGAGATGGCACAAAGCCACCGGCGCATCGTCCACTTTAGTTTTGATTGGAATATTGCTGACATCTGGAAAAAGTTCAAGAATGAATAGCGTGTAGACTGCTACACCGGTTTGTCCAACTGGTGAAGTAAAGTCCAAGCCTACATGTTGTAGAACCTGGCAGGCCCAGAGGCTGTGCAGAAATCAGAATCATTCGCATTCCAACAGGGGGAAGACAAGGATCCTGAAGTACTACCAAAGAATTTTGATCAAATCTGTGCGCTTGTACAAAATCTCCTCATGGATTGACATGCTTTCAACACTGCTCATTCGAAACCCAATGAATTGACCTGGTCGAACATCTCAACACAGAAAATTCTGGCAAAAAGTGCAAATTTGGTGTGTTCACTGATTAACTTGTAAGAGATTGTAGTGTGTTGAATACACAGCGTCAGTGTGTGCAAGGAGCTGGTGTGCAAACAAAGCTTAACATTGGAATCTGTCATTAATATTTGCATGTTGAACGAACAATCCGAGAGGAACACTAAAGAATAAAGAGAAGCTGGAGTCATTTCAGTACAAAAGACAGCCTGTTCAAACTGCAACGTCCAGCACCCACAAAAAAGAAGCATATGATTTGCATTTAACAAGCGCTGTAATAACTGTGGTAAATGGAATCATTTTGGCAAGTGTTGCAGATCAAAGCCACATCAACCAGCTACTAACACAAGACATGCTGCAGCCAGATACCTCTCCGAAGCTCAGCATACAAACAAAGTAGATGAGCTAGAGACAAATTAAAACCATGAGCCCCTGCAATCATTTTCTTGGAAAATTGTTGACCTCACTGCTGAAAGGGTGAAATATTCACAACGTTCAACATTGCTCACAATAATGCTAAACTGAAAGTCAAAATTGACACTGGGGAAGAATGTAATGTTTTGTCAAAGCCACTATTGAAGCAAATAGACCCTAGTGCTTCACTCAATTCCACCAATAAAGTGAATTTTAATATGAACACGCACAAACCATGTTGCATATTGTGGACAAGCCATACATGCAGAAGGCAGTTACCTTGGACTGCGGATTGAATGTTTATGGAAGGGGGGAGCAATCAAATGAGGAGGATGTCGAATTGGGGTCACTCAGAGGACTCAGAGGACATGCATGGCGCAGGAGGGGAAAATATGACGGAGGGACCTTTGGCATTGTTGCCCGCTCAGTGGCTGATGGACAAGTTGGTCGACTTCCTATCGACCAAATTTAAAAAGCAAAGTGACTGAACCAATTCAGGCAGCCTTGGAAAGGGTGAAACGGTGGTTGCAGGATGTGTTGATCCAGAGGATGGAGGAGATGGTTACTGACCATGAGGATCGGGCCGCCTTCTTGGAAGCGGATATGTGGATGATGCCAGAGGGGCAAAAAATGATGAGGGCCAAGCTTGATGACTTGGAGAACAACTCCAGATGACAGAACTTGAGGATTGTGGGGCTGCCCGAGGACATAGAAGGAGTGGGAGCCACAGAATATGTGGCAAGGATATTCGAGCAGTTGGTGGGGGTGGGGGTCTTTTAATGCCCTCCTGAAGTGGACTGAGCCCATTGGACGATGAGGAACAAACCTAGAGCTGGGGAGCTGCCACAGGCAATCATAGTTCAGCTCCATAGATACCGAGAGAAAGAAAAGATTTAGAGGTGGATAAATGAAATGCAGGAGTGCAGCTGGGAAAGTCACACTATCCAAATCTACCAGACCTTGGGAGTGGAGCTGGCAAAAGGAACGCCGCATTTAGTATGGATAAGGGGGCATGTGAAAGGATAATCACAGCTATAGAAATGTATGCGGAATTCAAAAAGAACGAGGTCTCACCCTTCACGTTCTGGGAGGCGTTAAATGCAGTTCATGGGGGGAGCTGATCTTGATTAAGGTGCACAGCGAGAAGGCAGGAAGGATGGAAAGGTGAAGGTTGGTAGAGGTTGGAAGTGTGCAGGCCTCACCGGGGCTGGAGGAGGTTATGGGGTGCATCTGTTCTAAATAATCTGGCAGTATTTGACTATCCCAAAGGATGGGTTGTTGAAGGAGAGAAAGAAGCTCCAGATGGTGTTCAAATTGTTTTTGACACAGAAAATGGTTGGCCAGTTGCCTCAGATGCGAGGGGCATTTTACGAGCATGGTGAGAAGGCCAATAGGTTATTGGCACATCAGCTGAGGTGGCAGGTGGCGTCAAGGGATATAGTGCAAATAAAAGACCCGGGGACAGCATGGTTTCTGACCCAGGTAAGGTGAATGGGGTATTTGAGACCTTTTACTGGGGCTGTTCAGGTCTTAGCGCCCAGATGGGGACTCAGGTGTTGAAACATTCCTGTTTCTCCACTTCTCCAGCTTTCACCCAAAACACATTAAAGAAGCCATCCCCTATGGACAAGCCCTCCGTATACACAGGATCTGCTCAGACAAGGAGGAGCGCAACAGACACCTACAGATGCTGAAAGATGCCCTCGTACGAACGGGATATGGCGCTCGACTCATTGATCGACAGTTCCACCGCGCCACAGCAAAAAACCGCACCGACCTCCTCAGAAGACAAACACGGGACACCACTGACAGAGTACCCTTCGTCGTCCAGTACTTTCCTGGGGCGGAGAAACTACGACATCTTCTTCGCAGCCTCCAACACATCATCAGCGAGGATGGACATCTTGCCAAGGTCATCCCCACACCCCCACTACTGGCCTTCAAACAACTGCGCAACCTCAAACAAACCATTGTTTGCAGCAAATTACCCAGCCTTCAGAACAGCAACCACAACACCACAAAACCCTGCCAGGGTAATCTCTGCAAGACATGCCAGATCATCGACATGGACACCACCATTACACGTGGAAACACCACCCACCAGGTACGCGGCGCATACTCGTGCGACTCGACCAATGTAGTCTACCTCATACGCTGCAGGAAAGGATGTCCCGAAGCGTGGTACATTGGCGAGACCATGCAGACACTGCGACAACGAATAAACGGGCATCGTGCGACTATCAACAGGCAGGACTGTTCCCTTCCAGTTGGGGAACACTTCAGCAGTCAAGGACATTCAGCCTCTGATCTCCGGGTCAGCATTCTACAAGGAGGCCTTCAGGAGACGCGACAACGCAAAATTGCTGAGCAAAAACTTATAGCTAAGTTCCGCACGCATGAATGCGGACTCAACCGGGATCTGGGATTCATGTCGCATTACATTCGGCCCCCACCAACAAGCCTGGACTTGCAGAGGCCTACCGACTGAACTGGCTTGGGACAATTCACACCTCTTTAACCTGGAGTTACCTCTCTCTCTGCATCTTTGATGATTTGATTGCCTGCAGGTGCTCGCATTCCGGCGCATCTCTGACTGTGTCTATATAAACATTTCTGGAACAAGCCTTTCCATTCACCTGAAGAAGGAGCCGTGCTCCGAAAGCTCGTGTTTGAAACAAACCTGTTGGACTTTAACCTGGTGTTGTAAGACTTCTTACTGAAACATTCCTGGATGGTTTAGATTTCCCAGTGGCCGAAGAGGGGAAAGTGCATGGCCTGCAGGCCTCGCCGGGGCTGGAGGAGGTTATGGGGTGCATCTGTACTAAATAATCTGGCAAGGCTCCAGGCCCAGTGGAATTCACAGTGAAATTTTATTACATTTTTCCACGGAGCTGGGGCTTCATCTATTGGAAATGTTCAATGACTCGTTAGCACAGGGAGAGCAGCCGGCCCATTGGCACAAACTTCAATCTCTCAAACCTTGAAAAAGGATAAGGGTCAAGAGGAGTGTGGTTCCAATCAGCCCATATCACTATTAAATGTGACTGGCTAAAGTGCTGGTAATGCGCTTGGAGGATTGTTTACCGGGGATAGTAGCTGAGGATCAGGCGGGGTTTATGAAGAGCCGATCATTGTCGGCCAATTAAAGGAGGTTATTGAATGTAGTGATGTCAGGTCCGGAGCCGGAGAAAGCATTTGATCGGATAGAATGGGAGTACGTCTTTGAGATACTGGAGCGCTTTGGATTCGGACCCAGGTTCATTTCCTGGATCAGACTGCCCTACATAAACCCCACGGCAAGTGTTTGCAATACATGAAATGAAATGAAAATCGCTTATTGTCACGAGTAGGCTTCAATGAAGTTACTGTGAAAAGCCCCTAGTCGCCACATTCCGGCGCCTGTACATTTATTTGCATGGGGGGGTACAAGGTGTCCACTTTCTTTGTTTCTTTTTGCATTGGCAATTGAGCCTCTGGCAATTGTGCTAAGGACATGGATGGAGTGGAAGGATATAGAGAGGGGAGGTATGGACCAACGAGTGTCGTTATATGTGGATGACTTACTGTTATATGTGACAGACCCGATCTCCAGTAGTAATAGGATTATGGAGGTGTTGAGTAAGTTTGGCTCTTTTTCGGGTACAGACTTAATGAAGGGAAAAGTGAGGTGTTTCCAGTGAGCTCTCAGAGGCAGGAAGAGGACCTGGAGAAACTGCCATTTTGGCTGGCTAGGTCAATGTAGAGTATCGTTGAATTTTGCAAACCTGGTAGAAGGCATGAAGGGTGATCTGAAGAGGTGAGATGTACTCCCGATATCGTCGGCAGGGCAGGTTCAAACTGTGAAAATGCTGATGTTTCTATAGAAGATACATAGAAGTTAGGAGCAGGAGGAGGCCTTTTGATCCTTCAAGTTTGCTCCGCCATTTATCACGATCATGGCTGATCATCCAACTCAATAGCCTAATCCTGCTTTCTCCCCATAGCCTTTGGTCCCATTCTCCCCAAGTGCTATATCTAGCCAGTTCTTGAATATATTCAATGGGCGGGATTCTCCTCTTCCCGGCGGGGCGGGCTGTACCGGCGCCGAGGAGTGGCGTGAACCACTCCACCATTGGGCAGGCCGTAAGGTGCGGGACCCTCCGCACCTTCAGGGGCTAGGCTGGCGCTGGCGCCGGCGGGGTTGGCACCTCGCCAGCCGGTGTGGAAGGGCTTGGCGCGGCGCCAAAGGGCCTCAGCCGGCCGGCACGAGTTGGCGCATGCGCGGGAGCGCCGGCATGTGCTGACGTCATCCCAGCGCATGTGCAGGGGGGTTCTTCTCCGCGCAGGCCATGGCGGAGGTTGACACCAGCCGGAGCGGATGGAAAGAGTGCCCCTACGGCACAGACCCGCTAGCGGATCGGTGGGCCCCGATCGCGGGCCAGGCCACCGTGGGGGCACCCCCGAGGCCAGATCCCACCCCGAGGACTCTCCAGACCGCCCACAGAGCCAGGTCCTGCCGGTACGGACCTGGTTTGATTTACACCGGCGGGACCGGTTGAAAACAGGCAGCCGTTCTGCCCATTGTGGGGCAGAGAATCGCCGGGGGGGGCTGCCAACGGCCGCCGACCGGCGCGGCGCGATTCCCGTCCCCGGCGCCGTAGAATTTGTCAGCCAGCGTCGGGACAGTGGGGCGGGATTCACGTCACCCCCCGGCGATTCTCTGACCCGGCGGGGGTTGGAGAATCCCGGCCCATGTTTTAGCATCAACTACTTCCTGTGGTAATGAATTTAGTTTCCAGAATCACCCAATTCTTTTTACCTACATCCTTTTATGGAAGATGAATAGGCTGATTTCAGCCTTTGTGTGGGCAGGCAAGGTGGTTTGGATCCGGAAAGCTTTTTGCAGAGGGACAGGTGGTCAGATGGGCTACATTACCACATTTAATGAACCATTATTAGGCCGCAAATATCGAGAAGTTTCAGAAGTGGGTCATGGAGGGAGGGACAGTTTGCGACGGATAGGGAAGCTTCCTGTATCAGGGTCGAGTTTGAGTGCAATGGTGATGGCTCCACCGTGGAGGAGAGATGGTGTTAGAGGCTTCACACGTGAAACATCAGTGTATATAGTTGGAGTCTGGATTTAATGTCTCACAGAAAATATAGCACTTCCAACAACACACAACCTCAGCACAGCACAAAATTCTGTCCTTAGGCAGTGTTCCGGCCTCATCTCACGAGGAATAAATTCTCCAGAGTGGATATATTGGTGTTGGTGCCTGCCACTGAAAAAATTACTGATGCAAAGTGTTCAGTTCAGGGCTTCATATTACCATCTTTATCTCTTGGACATCTAGCAGATCGGAATATTTTAGGATGCTGACGATAATTGCCCTCAACTTGAAAAAATCTTAAATGGCAAGATACTGTAGTGTGTTATAGTGCAGCGCTGCAGTGTTTCAAGTGTTGTGAGGTTAACAACGAAGACATGGACAAAGATCAAAAAGCAAAAAACGGCACCTGCTTTAACCTTTGAAGAAGTCCCAGATGTCACCTTCCCCCACTATCTTCAGGGCTAGAATTGGAGTGCCCTTTTCTTGGAAACAGTCAAGGTAAACAGATGTGCAAGAACCCTGTGGTTGCATTGCCTAATCTTGCATCTAGATTTTAAAAATAAACAAGCTGAAATAAGGAAAATTAGAGAAATTGCGTGTCATTAAATAATCAACTTGGCAGTCACTTTCTGAGAGTCCACAAACAAACAGCATGTTTGTGCTGAAATTGTGCTTGGTGTTTGTGGCTTGCAATGTTTTCTGGCCTGATAAAACATGGATATGGTAATGTATTTGGAAAATGAGTGAAGAGTTGCCAGTGTTACTATGCAAGATATTTTTGTGGTATTCTAGAAGCTTACACTATACTGCTGGTAGTACATACTGCAAAGCAATATGGTAAAAGAAAAAAAGGAAGAAAGGCTTATATCAGAGAATATATATTGTAGAATCCATACAGTGTAGGAGGTCATTCAGCCCATTGAGTCTGCACCTGTCCACCCTATCCCTGTAACACCATAACCTAACCTGCCCCTCTCTGGACACTAAGGAGCAATTTATCATGGTCAATCCACCTAACTCCCATATTTTTGGACTGTGGGAAGAAACCGGAGCACCCAAAGGAAACCCACATAGACATGGGGAGAGAATACAAAGTGCACACAGACAGTCACACAAGGCCGGAATTGAACCTGAGCCTCTGGCGCTGTGAGGCAGCAGTTCTAACTACTGCGCAGAAATAGATGATAAACCTAGAGGTTAAAATAGTGACTAAAATAACATCAGCAGTGATAACGTATTGGAGAAGCCGAAAGAGCTAAAATCCGAAAATGACCCCGGGGCCTGATGGCTTACACGCTAGGGTTCTAAAAGTAATAGCTACAAAGAGAGTGGGTGTGCTGGCTTTCATTTTCCAGGATTCCTTAGATTCAAGAACAGCCCCATGAGATTGGAAGTTGACAAATGTTACTCCTCTTTTTAAGAAAGGAGGGAGAGAGAAAACAGTGAACTGTTTGACATCCAATGAGAACAGGACTCCGGGCTGCGGCCTGCACTGTCTACCATCAAGCAGGCGGAAGCAGAAAAAACTCTGGCCCTCATCAAAACTGCCAATCACTGGAACATCGGAACTTGTGCCCCAAGATGAATTCGCTCTGCATGCCTTCTCCCATCGTGGAAGTCTTGCTTCTGGAAAGATGGATCCTCCTGCAGTAGTCAGCCAACCTCCCTCTGAAAGAACATTTATCCTCCGTTTATTCTGAGTGCATCAGGGGAAGATGTGAAACTATTCTTGTGTTGGGTGTTTTAAATTCATTTACGAAATGTGGGTGTTGCTGGCTGGGCCAACATTTATTCCCCATCCCTAATTGCCCTTTGACTGAGTGGCTTGCTAGGCCACTTCAGAGAGCATTTAAGAGTCAACTACTTTGCTGTGGACCTGGAATCATGTGTCCTCCAGACCAGGTAAAGACAGATGATTTCCTTCCCTAAAGGATATGAGTGAACCAGATGGGATTTTACAACAATCCACAATGGTTACATGGTTGTTATTAGACTTTTATTTCAAGATTTTTATTGAATTCAAATTCCAACATCTGCCATAGTGGGATTCAAATTTAGGCACTCAAAGCCTTACCTGAGTCTCTAAATTAATCGTCCTGTGACAATACCATCTCATCAAACCCTTATACTTTATTTTACCTCCGATTTGCTGTGCAAGTTATTCATAGCGGATAGGAACACTCCAAATCTAAGTGCTGGGGAAACTCACCATTTAATCATAATAATAATCTTTATTAGTGTCACAAGTAGGCTTACACATTAACACTGCAATGAAGCTACAGTGAAAATCCCCGAGTCGCCACACTCCGGTGCCTGTTTGGGTACACTGCGGGAGTGTTCAAAACGTCCAATTCACCTAACAGCAAGTCTTTCGGGATGTTGTGGGAAGAAACCGGAGCACCCGTAGGAAACCCACGCAGACACAGGGAGAATGTGCAGACTCCGCACAGACAGTGACCCCGGCCAGGAATGGAACTGGGGTCCTTGGAGCTGTGAATCAACAGTGCTAACCACTGTGCTACCGTGCCGCCCATCAAAGGGTAAATCAAAATCAAAACACCATTCTGTTTACAGATGGGTAGAGAGAGGATAAATCAAGGATGTTTAAATTAACCTACCTCCTGTCCATAACACATTCACTGTGGTGCCACACATAAGGTTAAAAGACAAGGTAAAGACTCAAGGAGTCTGTGGTAATATATTAGCATAGATAGATGATTGGTTAATGGATAGAAAATAGAGAGAGGGCATAAATGGGAATTTTTCAAGTTGCCATGTTCGGAAAACAAAAGTAGTTTCAAGGGAATTTGAATTAATAAACATTAAATTAAAAACACGGAAAACTATACTTTATTTTGAATGTTTCTGTGTGTGGAAGGGTAAAACCTATAATTGGATTAATACTGGACAAAAGTGTTTGTATGTGTCGGGATTGGTTACGTTCTAACTGTGTTTCTATTGTTCTTAGAGAGGACGATGGCATGAAGAATAAATAGGCCAGCAGAGGTATATGGTGTGCTTAGTAACTGGGGCCTGTAAGGTAATGAAGCTTTTACGTCTTAGTTTAGCTAATTTGATTGAAGTTGGAGACAGGAACTCGGGGAGTGAACATCTCTGAACTCTGCCAGGAGAAAGAGTAGACAGAACAAGCGTTGCAAAGGCACTGCATGACCCATATCTTGGTAGCCATTCAATGATCAGCAAATTGTTTCCTCATCTACTTTCATGATTGTGAGATATGAGACCATATTCCCCCTTTCAGCAACCTCTTTCGGACTGCTTGATGCTTCCCTTAATTGGAGGATGCCCATCACACTGAAGGGGGGCCTCCTGCTACACGACATTGAAAACTGCACCTCAACCATCAAATTCTCCTTTGCTCTGTTTCTATATCCATTTTGTCATCCTAGTAGCAGAAAAGTGCAATCAACAGTTCTTTAATAATTGTTAAGTTTGGATATACGACCCCGTGGCCTTCATGCACTGTGGTAGTCGGTATTAGAGGTATTACGGTACCTAGGTTGATGCTGTAAGACCATTGGTGTGGGAGGTACCTGAGACAGCAAGATCATTGGTGAAGCCTGCCTGCTGGTTCCACCCAATAAGGCGGAGTATAAGAGTCTGTGTCTCCCCAGCTGCTGCATTCTGTACCTGCGCTGCTGGGGGAAACATCTAGTCCAATGAAGCCTTCAATTGTACTCCAATCTTGCTTCGAGGGTTATTGATCGTGCATCAATTTATTGGACTAGATTTTGAAGAATGGACCTCCGCATCAAGCCGGATTAGCCCCCACGCGGCAAACTCAGCGGCAACCTTCAAACACTGGCTGGCATGCTTCAACGGATACCTCAGGACGGCCAAGACTACACCCACAGAGGGCCAGAAACTGCAAGTTTTCCACTCGAGGGTGAGCCCAGAGATCTACACGCTCATTGAGGATGCGGAAGATTTCGAGGTCGCGATGGCCCTGTTGAAAGGACACTACATTCGCCCAGTAAATCAGGTTTACGCCCGACATGTGCCAGCAACAAGGCGACAAATCCCGGGGGAATCGCTAGACGAATTCTACCGCGCACATCTGGTACTAGGTAGGAATTGTGACTATCCGCAAATTTCAGACAGCGACGACACAGAACTTTTAATCCGGGACGCATTCGTTGCAGGTATGCTGTCCTCCCAAATCCGTCAGCGGCTGCTAGAGAAAGAGACACAAGGCCTCAAGGAGGCACGGGCCCTTGCTAGCTCCCTGGATGTAGCCTCCTGAAACACCCGCCCATACGTCCCTAACCGTGCGGCATCCCTTGGGCAGCGTGCAACCCGCCCGCGGCCGGCCCCGATGCATCCCCCATCCCCCCACAAGCTTGTGCCGCGCAGCTACCAGGCAACCCAGGGGGGCCCCGCTGTTATTTTTGTGGGCAAGCCAAGCACCCCCGGCAGCGCTGCCCGGCCTGCTCCTCCATCTGCAAAGGGTGCGGCAAAAAGGGCCATTTTGTGGCGGTATGCCAGGCCCGGGCGGTCGCCGCCGTCCCTGGGGTGAACCGGGGCCGCCACCACAACTCTCTCCACAGGCCACATGTGGACAGCAGGTGCCACCACCTTCGCTTTCCCGAGCCACGTGCAGGCCCCGGGCGCCGCCATCGTGCACACCCCCAGCCATGTGCGACCCGTGGGCGCCGCCATCTTGTGGAGTCCCAGGACGCCGATTCGGATGACCACACACCACCTGACGAAAATCTTCAACTTTTACCACGACTCGCCTCGGTGACCCTGGACCAGTCTCGGCCCCGAACGCTCTCGACCGCGACAACAACTGTGCTCATCAACGGACACAAAACATCCTGCCTGATTGACTCCGGGAGCACAGAGAGCTTCATACACCCCAACACGGTAAGGCGCTGTTCTCTTCCCATACACCCTGTTCACCAAAGAATCTCCCTGGCCTCCGGGTCTCACTCTGTAGAGATCAAGGGGTTCTGCGTAGCTAACCTCACGGTCCAGGGGAGGGAATTAAAAAATTTCCAACTCTATGTCCTTCCTCACCTCTGCGCTGCGACGCTCCTAAGGTTAGAGTTCCAATGCAACCTCCAGAGCTTAACCTTTAAATTCGGCGGCCCTATACCCCCCTCACTGTCTGCAGCCTTGCGACCCTCTAGGTCGACCCGCCTTCCCTTTTTGCGAACCATACCCTGGATTGCAAACCCGTTGCCACCAGGAACAGATGGTACAGTGCCCAGGACCGGACCTTCATTAGGTCCGAAGTCCAGCGGCTACTGAAAGAAGGTATTATTGAGGCTAGCAACAGCCCCTGGAGAGCTCAAGTAGTGGTTGCAAAGACTGGGGAGAAGCACAGAATGGTCATCGATTATAGTCAGACCATCAACAGGTATACGCAGCTCGACGCGTACCCCCTCCCCCGCATATCTGATTTGGCCAATCAGATTGCACAATACAAGGTCTTTTCCACGATGGACCTCAAATCCGCCTATCACCAGCTCCCCATCCGCCCGGACGACCACAAATACACTGCATTCGAAGCAGATGGGCGACTCTACCACTTCCCGAGGGTTCCCTTCGGTGTCACAAATGGAGTCTCGGTCTTCCAACGGGAGATGGACCGAATGGTTGACTGTTACGGTTTGCTGGCCACGTTTCCGTACCTCAACAATGTCACCATCTGCGGCCACGACAGCAGGACCACGACACCAACCTCCGAAAAGTCCTCCATACCACAAAAATCCTTAATCTCACCTACAACAAGGACAAATGCGTGTTCAGCACAGATCGCCTAGCTATCCTCGGCTGCGTAGTGCATGATGGAGTTATAGGCCCAGATCCCGAACGCATGATCCCCCTCATGGAGTTCCCCTCCCCCACTGCTCCAAGGCCCTGAAACTCTGTCTAGGATTTTTTTTCGTATTACGCCCAGTGGGTCCCCAATTATGCGGACAAGGCCCGCCCACTAATCCAATCCATGGTTTTTCCCCTGTCGGCAGAGGCCCGCCAGGCCTTCAGCCTGTCATGTGAGAGTACCTTTAAGAAATGGATGTTTAAGCAATGTACCTTTAAGAAATGAAGCAGCTCATATTACTGAATTGATGTCAGAAGGGGGAGCTGAGCTGAGATCACTTCTGCTTTTTCTGTTTTTAGTTTCAGTTTGAGAAAGCAGCTGAAAAGTGCCTGGCTGGTTTTCTGTGAGCTGTTTTGAAAGGAGAAAGTCAGTTTTGAGAAAAGAGCTTGGGTGTGTCTGTGTTTGCAGTGAGCTGGATTTGCTTTGATATTTGCCAGGAAAGAATACCTCTGAATCATTTGGGTGATTTAAACTCATAATAGTAATGTCTTTAACCTGATGTGTTTCTGTTTAAAGGTGTTAAGTCTTTTGGACGTTTGAAGGAACATTTTGAGGGATTATTTAGTGTTGTATTACTTTGGGGGTTATCTTTGAAGGGGTGTTAAGGGATCCAATGTTTATTTAAGAAGGTTAAGTTGAATTCATGGAATAAACATTGTTTTGGGTTTAAAAACCCACGTGTCCATAATTGTCGTACCACACCTGGAGAACAAGCCGTGTGCTTCAAAAGCAACAATACATTAAAGTGGGGGTTGGTTGAACTCCATGATACATTTTGGGGTTCTGAAAACGCCGTCCCCATAACAAGCCGCATAAAATCAGACATCCCAAAGGCCACGATGCACACAATCGAAGAATTCCTTCCATTCCAAGTCGAGAGCGAAGCGTCCGATGTAGCTCTGGCAGCCACCTTCAACCAAGCGGGCAGGCCCATGGCCTTCTTTTCACGCACCCTCCATGCTTCAGAAATCCGTCATTTCTCCGTTGAAAAGGAGGCCCAGGCCATAGTAGTAGCTGTGCGGCACTGGAGGCATTATCTGGCCGGCAGGAGATTCACGCTCCTCACTGACCAACGGTCCGTTGCTTTCATGATCGATAATGCACAGCGGGGCAAGATAAAGAACGATAAGATCTTACGGTGGAGGAGCGAGCTCTCCACCTACAACTATAAGATCTTGTATCGTCCTGGGAAGCTAAATGAGCATCCTGATGCCCTATCCCGCGGCACATGTGCCAACGCGCAAGTGGACCGACTCCGGGCCCTCCATGAGGACCTCTGCCAACCAGGGGTCACTCGATTATTCCATTTTATCAAGACCCATAACCTGCCCTACTTCATCGAGGAGGTCAGGACTGCCACCAGGAACTGCCAAATCTGCGCAGAGTGCAAGCCGCACTTCTACAGGCCAGAGAAAGGCACCTGGTAAAGTCTTCCCGTCCCTTTGAACGCCTCAGTATGGACTTCAAAGGGCCCCTCCCATCCAGCGACCGCAACGTGATTGACGTGTACTCCCGGTTCCCATTCGCCATCCCATGCCCCAACATGATCGTAGCCACCGTCATAAAAGCCCTCCACAGTATCTTTACACTGTTCAGTTTCCCCGCCTACATACAGAGCGATAGGGCATCCTCCTTCATGAGTGACGAACTGCGTCAATTCCTGCTCAGCAAGGGCATTGCCTCGAGCAGGACGACCAGTTATAACCCCCGGCGAAACAGGCAGGTAGAGAGGGAGAACAGAACGGTCTGGAAGACCGTCCTACTGGCCCTGTGGTCCAGAAATCGCCCAGTCCCGCTGGCAGGAGGCCCTCCCCGATGCACTCCACTCCATCCGATCACTGCTGTGTGCCACGACAAACTAAACACCTCATGAACGTCTTCCTTAGGAAATCCTCCTCCGGGACCTCGCTCCCAACCGGCTGGCAGCTCCTGGACCCATTCTGCTCCGCAAACACGTGCGGGCACACAAGTCGGACCCATTGGTTGAGAGGGTCCACCTCCTTCACGCTAACCCTCAGTACGCCTACGTGGCATACCCCGATGGCCGACAGGATACGGTCTCCCTTCGGGATCTGGCGCCCGCTGGATCCCCACCCACACCCCCCCCCCACCTACCCCACCCTCCCTCCCACCAGTGCACCCCCCGGCCGCCCCCTTCCCAGGTGGATCAGTTATCCCACTGGTCCCATCTAGGGGTGATGAAGCTACCAAAGAAACCAAATTCACGCTCCCGGAGTCAAAGATGCCCGAGCCGGCGCCTGTATCTCTGCCGAAACAGCGACGTGCACAGAGGACGACCATGGCCCCCCGATCGACTAATTGCGTCATTTTGATATGTACATGTAAATAAATACTGTAAATAGTTGTGACATGTAACAAGGCAAAACACTGTACCACCGACGGGTACCACCATAATCTCAACCTCTACCACTGTATAACACAAGACCACCACCCCCGCCGGACTCTTTTTTTAACAGGGGGTGAATGTGGTAGTCAGCATTAGGGGTATTACGGTACCCAGGTTGAGGCTGTAAGACCATTGGTGTGGGAGGTACCTGAGACAGCAAGATCATTGGTGAAGCCTGCCTGCTTGTTCCGCCCAGTAAGGCGGAGTATAAGAGTCTGTATCTCCCCAGCTGCTGCATTCTGTACCTGTGTTGCTGGGGGAAACATCTAGTCCAATAAAACCTTCAATTGTACTCCAATCTCGCTTCGAGAGTACTGATCGTGCATCATGCACACCATCAGTTCTGTACTCTAGTGGTTCTCAATTATGTTAACTAGACCAGTGTTTTTCAAACTTTTATACCCAGGACCCATTTCTACCAACTGGTCATCCATCAGAACCCACACAATCCGACACCACACCGGCTGACCTTTGCGACCCATGTCAACCGATCTTTGCGACCCACGCGGGTCGACCTTCACGACCCATAATTTTCATTTACCTTTAATGTGATAGGTGAGCCTGCTTGGTCCTCATGATGTCACCTGCTTTGTTATTTTATGTTACATTTTTGCTCATGACTTCTATGGTGATGTGCCTGTGCACAGTTCTGTATATGTAGTTAGCAATGCAACCTCCAACCAGCTGGTGGCATCAGACATCCATCGCGTGTCTTGAGATACCCAGCAGTTGGTAGTAAGGCATACAAGAGGATGGTCGCACTTTGAGTAGCTCCAGGCAAATTCACTGAATTCATTTAGTAGCCTTTGTCTGTATTATAGTTCTTGTGTTATCTTTCCATGTATTTGTTAACAAATCATCTTTCTAGTTAAACAACTAGATCGTCTGTGTGCATCGTTACAATGGTTATAACACAGAACACAAGAACCTCTGCTGATGATTTAAGATCTCACTGCATTCATGGAAAAACCAAAGAGGTTTGTCTTCGAACTCACCATGTTTAGTCTTCAAATGTCTTTGAAGTTTTGAGGGTTTTAAACTTTCATTTGCAGGTACTTCCCTGCATTTAACACACATGAACTTTGAATCATGATTTGCAGTGGAACAATTAATAAACCCAAACCTGAAGTAATCATCTTTATGCTGCTTTGTTCCCGTTTTCAAACCTGTATTTGGTGATGTAATGTCGGATCTGTACTACAGGTTCGCCGGTAGCCCCTGCCTGCTGGCTCCGCCCAGTAGGAGGAGCGTGTCCTCTATTCAGCAGCCATTTCGCCAGCTGCTGTGGGAGGCCACACATCTTACTGCAATAAAGCCTCAGTTGTATCCAACCTTAGTCTTTGTACAATTGATCGTGCATCAATTTATTGCAGTAAGAGTTTCTAAAAGATGGACCTCTGAATTAAACCAGATCGTCTGCAGCTGGATCCGCAATCAAGCGACGCCAAAAAGGACTTTAATCACTGGCTAGCTTGCTTCGAGGTCTATATCAACTCAGTGACCACCCCTCCGACGGAGGCTCAGAAGATACAGATCCTGTACTCATGGTTGAGCTCCAACATGTTTCCGCTGATCCAGGGTGCCCCGAATTATGCAGACGCCATGGCGCTCCTCAAAGAAAACTACGCACAGAAAACGAACACATTCTTCTCCAGGCACGTACTCGCCACTCGCTCTCAACTCCCTGGTGAGTCCATGGAAGACTTCTGGCGGGCCCTAATCCCACTCATCCGGGACTGTGACTGTCAGGCCGTTACGGCCACCAAACATTCCAACCTTCTTATGCGTGATGCGTTTGTAACGGGGATTGGGTTGGACCTCATATGCCAAAGACTGCTAGAAGGGGCCACGCTCAACCTAGCTGAGACTAAAAAGCTAGCACGCTCCATGACAGTCACCTCATGTAATGCTCAGGCCTTCCCCTCCGGCCGCGCAGCCCACCCCTCCTATCCATTGTGGACCCCACAGACGGCCGCCCCAGCCGGGGCTTCACCCAGCCAGTACGCCTGCGCCACACGCCAACCCGCGCACCCCGGGGGTCCCCAATGTTACTTCGGCGGCCAGCAAAAGCACCCCTTCCAATGCTGCCCGGCCCGCAGTGCCATTTGCAAGGCTTGCGGCAAAAAGGGGCACTTCGCCTCAGTGACGATCGACCAGACTCGTCCGCACAACCTGGCCACCACTTCGACCAGTGTGAGAATCAATGGTCACGTGACCTCTTGCCTGCTGGACTCCGGGAGCACCAAAAGCTTAATCCACCCGGATATGGTAAGGCACTGCTCCCTCGCGGTCCACCCCGCCAATCAAAGAATCTCCCTGGCCTCCGGATCCCATTCCGTCGCGATCCGGGCATTCTGCACGGTCACTCTCACGGTCCAGGGTGTAGAATTCAGCGGCTTTCGCCTCTACGTCCTTCCTAATCTCTGCGCTGCACTACTACTAGGCCTGGACTTCCAGTGCAATCTCCAGAGCCTTACCCTCAAATTCGGCGGGCTCCTACCACCCTTCACTGTGTGCAGCCTTGTGACCCTAAACGTTGACCCACCCTCCCTATTTGCCAATCTAACTCTGGATTGCAAACCCGTTGTCACCAGGAGCAGACAGTACAGCACCCAGGACAAGACCTTCATCAGGTCCGAGGTCCAGCGGTTGCTTCAGGAAGGCATCATCGAGGCCAGCAACAGCCCGTGGAGAGCCGAATGGTAGCCGTTAAAACTGGGGAGAAACACAGAATGGTCGCGGTCTACAGCCAGACCATCAATCGGTACACGCAGCTCGACATGTACCCCCTCCCACGCATATCTGATATGGTCAATCAGATTGCGCAGTACCGGGTCTTCTCAACGATAGACCTCAAATCCACCTACCACCAGCTCCCCATTCATAAATTGGACCATTCATACACTGCTTTCGAGGTGGACGGTAGTCTCTATCACTTCCTCAGGGTTCCCTTCGGCGTCACTAATGGGGTCTCGGCCTTCCAAAGGGAGATGGACCGAATGGTCGACCGGTACAGTTTGCGGGCCACCTTCCCGTACCGAGACAACGCCACCATCTGCGGCCACGATCAGCAGGACCACGACACCAATCTTACCAAATTCCTCCACACCGCCACTCTCCTCAACCTCACCTACAACAAGTAGAAATGCGTGTTCAGCACAACCCGCTTAGCCATCCTCGGCTATGTGGTCCAGAACGAAGTTCTGGGGCCCGATTCCGACTGCATGCGCCCCCTCATGGAGCTTCCCCTTCCCCACTGCCCCAAGGCCCTCAAACGCTGCCTGGGGTTCTTCTCCTACTATGCCCAGTATGCAGACAAGGTCCGCCCACTCATTCAGTCCATCCACTTTCCCCTTACGGCCGAGGCACAACAGGCCTTCGCACGTATCAGAGATGATATAGCCAAGGCCAGGATGCACGCAGTAGACGTGACACTGCCCTTCCAAGTAGAAAGTGACGCATCAGTTGTCGCACTTGCCGCCACCCTCAATCAGGCAGACAGACCTGAGGCATTCTTTTCCCGCACCCTTCATGCCTCCGAAATCCGGCACTCGTCCGTCGAAAAAGAGGCCCAAGCTATCGTTGAAGCTGTATGACATTGGAGGCATTACCTGGCCGGCAGGAGATTCACTCTCCTCACTGACCAACGGTCGGTAGCCTTCATGTTTAACAACACGCAGCGGGGCAAGATCAAATACGATAAAATCTTGCGATGGAGAATCGAGCTCTCCACCTATAATTACGAGATTTGAATCGCCCCGGCAAACTCAACGAGCCCCCAGACGCCCTATCCCGAGGTACATGTGCCAGCGCACAAGTAGACCGACTCCGGGCCCTACACAACAGCCTTTGTCACCCGCGGGGGTCACACGATTGTACCATCTTGTCAAGGCTCGCAATCTGCCCTACTCCATCGAGGAAGTACAGACAGTCACCAGGGACTGCCAGGTCTGTGCGGAGTGCAAGCCGCAGTTCTACCGGCCGGACTGTGCGCGCCTGGTGAAGGCCTCCCGCCTCTTTGAACGCCTCAGCGTGGATTTCAAAGGGCCCCTCCCCTCCGAAACACGCATATTCTCAGTGTGGTCGATGAGTACTCCAGATTCACCTTCGCCATCCCATGCCCTGATATGATGTCTGCCACAGTCATCAAAGCCCTAAACACAATCTTCGCTCTGTTCAGTTTCCCCGCCTACATCCACAGTGACAGGGGATCCTCATTCATGAGTGATGAGCTGCGTTAGTTCCTGCTCAGCAGGGGTATCGCCTCCAGCAGGATGACCAGCAATAATCGCCGGGGAAACGGGCAGGTAGAGAGGGAGAACGGGACGGCATGAAGGGCCTTCCAACTGGCCCTACGGTCCAGGAACCTCCCAGCCTCTCGCTGGCAGGAGGTCCTCCCTGATGCATTACACCCCATCCGGTCACTACTGTGCACCGCTATGAATAACACACCTCATGAACGTCTTTTTGCCTTCCCCAGGAAGTCCACATCCGGGGTGTCGCTCCCCACTTGGCTTTCAGCTCCAGGACCGGTCCTGCTCCGTAGGCATGTCCAGCTCCACAAGGCGGACCCATTGGTGGATAGGGTGCACTTGCTCCATGCCAACCCCCAGTATGCCTATGTGGCGTACCCCGATGGCTGCCAAGATACTGTCTCCCTCAGGGACCTGGCACCAGCAGGTTCCACCCATACACACTTCTCCGGCCCGGCACCACCCTCCCCTCCCCTGCCCACGCCATAGGATGAAGAGGATTTCAACACACTCCCGGGGTCATCCAACATCAGGCCAGCATTGACATCGCTAGCATCAGCATCGCCGCCACCGCTATGTCGCTCCCAGCGGAACGTCAAGGCACCAGACTGGTTGAATCTCTAACTGGCATTGGACTTTCAAAGGACATTTTGTTTTTCTTTTCCCTGATAAAACACTGTACATAAATTCACTACTGTATATAGTTCTCCACCACCCCCGCCGGACTCATTTTGTAACAGGCGATGAATGTGGTAAACCACTGTTACACCTGTATTAGGTGATGTAAGGTAGCCCCTGCCTGCTGGTTCCCCCCAGTAGGAGGAGCGTGTCCTCTATTCAGCAGCCATTTTGCCAGCTGCTGTGGGAGGCCACACATCTTACTGCAATAAAGCCACAGTTGTTTCCAACCTTAGTCTTTGTACAATTGATCGTGCATCCGGTTGTTCACCAGAGGCCCTGGAGTCAACACCAGCACGCATGGTAGCTACAAAATGGAGGAATCTCTCTCATGCCCAGAACACGTGATATCAGGGTACCTGCTCTCTGCCGCTGCTTCTGATTGGAGGACTCCATCGTTTATTGAAAAACCCTGGCCTTGTACAGCATGTTAACGTCAGGAGGAGGTGGTCCACCCCGCTGGGCACCGTGCCTGTGCACTGCTTGATCCGCATGCATGCGCAGGATGGCCGACAATCTCAAACATCCGTTGCGGCTGGCATTTTTGAAAGCTGCTCGTGGCTGTTGAGCATTCCTTCCATGACCGAGAACCCCGACTGTGTGCCGAAACCTGCCCATGACCCACCCGTGAATTGCAACCCTGAGTTTGAAAACCCCTGTACCCGCCGACCTCACAGACAACCAGAAGACACTGAGTGTGATGAACGGTATTAATAACTGCCGTAAACGGTACCTGACCTTTAATACCTTACCCCTTTAAGAGGCCTGGAACCCTGGGGGAACCATCGGAACCGACCGCATCCACAATGCCACCACCGGAGCAGCGAAAGTCAGCACGGAC
Organism: Scyliorhinus canicula; assembly: GCF_902713615.1. NCBI lineage: Eukaryota > Metazoa > Chordata > Chondrichthyes > Carcharhiniformes > Scyliorhinidae > Scyliorhinus > Scyliorhinus canicula. The sequence goes on from NC_052153.1 coordinate 124,350,679, forward strand.
GATCAGACCACCACAAAGACTGAACTTATAATTTAAAACACTTCACCCCCGACAGACTATGTGTTTTTTTTAAACAGGGGATGAATGTAATAACTGCTGTAAACAGTACCTGACCTTTAATACCTTGCCCCTTTAAGAGGCTTGGAACCCTGGGGGACTCTGCCTCTGGCTACGCCCCCAGGAAACGGTATATAGGATAAGGCTCCATGTGGCGAGCACACCTCTCTCGAATGCTGTCCTGTTCTCTGTAGATTAAAGCCTTTTGATTACTGAGTTCGCTCTCGCATCGTAATTGAGGGTGCCCCACTGAGTGAGGTATTTATTGTGTGCGGGGAGGAGCTTAGAGCCCAACCCAGCCCATCCTTGTGCACAGATATTGGCTCCTGGCATTACCTGGACCTAAAGGAACTGCATGTGTTTGAAGTTCACACTTTTATTTCTAGTATTATTAATTTATTCACTGCCTGTGGTACACACATGTAAAAGGGAAGTGATGTCGATCAAACAAGTCTGTTTCCATTTTAATGAGTTATTTTGAAACTGTACAGCAAAAACCGCAGAAAATTCCCTATTTTTCATAAGTCTCTATGTGCACCTGAAACAGAACATTTAAAACTTTTTGGGGAGTTTCCAAAGTTGCCAGTCATTTGGGGACCAAAGTTCTCAAAAACAGAAAAGGAGAAACTGGCTGGAAGAAAGAACACTTCCTTTGCTGTGTGTTATTAGGAAGGTTGAGAAAATAAGGTGTGCCAGCCAGTGGAAAGGATATATTAACCATGAATGGCTGTTTTGATTTAGGTTTAGATGTATTAGCATCGAAAGGGTTGTGCTTTATTTTTCCATGTTATTGCAAACAAATATTTTTGATAGTTTAATTTGCCTGTTTTTGAAGTGGATTATTCGTTCATGAGGACGTCCCCAAGAGTGTACCACAGATTAACAGCATGCCAAATGGGGTGGATTAGGGACAGATCTTGCAGCCCAGAATTAGAAGTCCATGATGAATCATTAGCAGAAACAGAATCTACATTGCCACAATCTGTAACCCCATCATTTACCAAATTTCTGCCTTGATGATACCATCAAGAGTGGAAAATATAAAGGATTCATGCAAAATATAGAGGGCAATATTAGGCTTACAATTAAATGAGGTATGAACCAAATGGGCTGTCTCTATGCTCCTTCAACAGTGGGTTTGAAGATGATGGAGAGTGGGGGAGGTGGGTTCATAAAATCCAGCACATGCCCATTGTCTGTATGAAATTTTATGGGAACAGTGGATGTGTCAGATAATGGTGGAGGTAGTGGTATTGTTAATAACCATTTAAGGGCCTCATCCTGCCCCTGCCATTTTCTTACCCATTCTGCCGGGGGCAGGGGCCTCGCACCATGTGGGAGGCACAGCAGCTTTATCTGTGTGCAGACGGTGATAAAGGTGGGGGTTAGTGGTACAGGGGGTATGGGTGACCTCCTCTGTGGGTCCCCTGTGCCCATCAGAGGCACTTCCTCCAAGATCACACTTCCTCCCTTATCCGTACCCCTGTCCTCTCAAACCTGATCGCCCATCTGCAAAATCCCCTACCACATATCTTGGTGTCTGGCTCCTTCAATTATCTCCACTGGGGCCTGCCTGTAGTCCCAGAGGTGGCCACCACTCATGCACAGTGTTGCTGGGACAACAGGGCTATGGCCATCAGCTCTCTGAGGCATAATCTCCACCTCCAGCCTCCAGCGAGACAGCTGTTTTTCTGGCTAGGAGGCTTCCCACCTTTTTCGCCAGAGGATCCTGGGACCAGGTTGTCCAATAAAATCCAGCCCAATGAAGCTACTATGCAGGGTTAACTTGTTAAAGACCAAAAGTAGCTTTTCAGATGGAACCTGAATGAGCACTGAGAGACATGCAGTGGGATTTTCCCCAAATTACACTCTGGATTAGACGAGAAAACCTGTGTGAAACTCGCTGGCTTCACAGATGCCTTTTCTTGTCTGATTATACAGCACTCAAAGTGCTGGTGAGGATCGCACAGCCATCTGGTGGCATTGGAGGTGGTGGTGGGTGGGGGTGGGGGGTTAACATGCCAAAAAAGCTGGGATTCTGAGATCGTGAAGCGGCCGGATCTAAAAGTTAGATCCCCCACAGACACCTGGATCCCCCCAGTGGTCAACGGGAGCACCTCATCCCTCACAACCTCACCCCCACCACTCAAAGATCCAGTAACCCCCCCACCCCACCTTATAATGCACCATGCAAGGATAGGGTTACCACCCTAATGCCCCCCTGCTAACACCAGGGCACCCCTCCACATATTGGCACCGATCCCACAGATCTGCACTGGCACCACAACCAACACTCCCTCACGGTCTCTGTGCCCACCCCCTTCACAGTCTCTGGCTCCGCCTACCCCAATGCATACAGAACCGCCACCCCCTCATATGGGGAGCCCCCTCAATGCCTGAAACTGAGGGTGCCAGGGTCTGTACTAAGATGCCAGGGGCCTTACCACTTGGGGGCTATTCTTACCTCCACGCTCCCATTGTGGTCACCATGATTGGTGTCCATTTTTGAAAATTAGTAGTGATTTGTGTAGGTCTGACATTGCGCAGCCAAAGGCGGGATTGGACGTGGCCGAATGATCGGTAAAGCCATTTAAGAATATTTAAAATCAGGCAAGTCAGGTTCATGGCCTTTCTGGGTGTGAACCAGATCATGTCACTGGCGGTAGGGAGTGGGGAAGATAACGTTCAAAATCTTGTCGACGTAAATCCCGTTCTGGTGCTCTCGCGAGATTTTGCAGCCTTAACGGGATTTGTGCAGGTGGTGAACAGGTCTGCTGAATCCTGCCCATGACTGCTCACAGGATGGAAATATTCCAAGATCAAGGCAGAGGGAGCACATAAGAGCTGCCTTGGGACTTCAAGGACTTTTATATCATGATGGTGTGTGTACGGGCAGCACAGTGGTGCAGTGGTTAGCACTGCTGCCTCACGGTGCCGAGGTCCCAGGTTTGATCCCGGCTCTGGGTCACTGTCCGTGTGGAATTTGCACATTCTCCCTATGATTGCATGGGTTTCGCCCCCACAACCCAAAAAGCTGTGCACGGTAGGTGGATTGGCCACGCTAAAATTGCCCCTTAATTGGAAAAAAAATTGGGTACTCTAAAAAAAATTATTAAATGGTGGTGTATGTACTGTGCATAACCTAATCTGACAGAGAGGATTTGATTAGGCGACAGACAGTAACAGTTAATGCACCGTCTCCTCTTTCGAGGAGGATGGGGGAAAATTGCTTTGCGACCCGGAGTGCAATGGTGTGCACATGGGGGTGGGGAGGGGGGGGGGGGGAGGGGGTGTCAATGGATATATGCAAGGAAAAGACACAACTCCCTTATCTGCAAACAATCTGTGGATTTGAGACAGGTGTCTGGCAGTGGAAGCCTTGATAAGCCGTGATGAATCTCCCTCTTTATGTTAGGGGCTCCATGATGTGAACAACCCAAGGTCTTCATTCACAATAGCCCTCCATCCACCAACCACCATTTCAAAGGGACCATCTCAAAGCCTTAACTTCTGAGGTTATGGGTCACTGATGTGGAGAAAAACACAGAAAACATGGAAGTATGGATTTCAATGAATGTTAAGGTGCATGAATCAATCGCACAGTGGCATATAGGAAAAACAGGTAACTCATTGAGATCTCTTGTGTGACTAGCTGCCTTAACATGACAGCGGCTACATCATTCACTCCCGGCAACTGGAGCTGATGTTGAGGCATGCAGTTGTAATCTGGTGTTGTAAGACTTCTTACTGTGCTCACTCCAGTCCAATGCCGGCATCTCCATTGATGTGAGAGCCATCAAAGACCACGGAACACCACTGCAAACATCTAGTTATGCCCTTGTTACCTCCAAACTTGACTATTCCAATGTTCTCCTGGTCAGCTTCCCATATCCATCCCCCATAAACTTGAGGTCATCCAAATCCCTGCTGCCCCATCCTAACTCAGACCAATTCCCATTTTGTTATCAGCCCTGTGCTTACTGACTCCCAGTTAAGCAATGCTTTGATTTAAAAATTCACAACCTTGTTTTCAAATCCCCCCATGGCGCCCTTGCTCCCTATCGCTGTAATCTCCTCCAGCCCTATAACCCTTGGAGATACTTCTCATCCTGGCATGTTGTGCATCCCTGATTTGAATCACCCTGCCATTGGTGGCTGTGCTTCAGCTGCCAAGATCCATCTGAGATGCTTTCAAAAAGCTACCTCTTTGACCAATGAATCTTTTGGTCATCCCATTTAAAATATTTTTATGTGGTTCAATGCCCTATTTTGTTTAATAATGCTCTTGCGATGTTATTTAGGAAGATTTGTTATGTTCAGTATGCTAAATAAATGCAAATTGTTATTATTAAAGTCAATGGAAGTGAATATTAGATAGGGTTTAAAAAGGCTGCCAAGTTGCCATTGCTGAATTTTACCCACATTAAGAAAAGCTTCTTAAAAAATTGCATGGCTTTTAAATCCTAAAGTACTTTTCAAATTGCATTGCAGTGAATGCTAATACCAGAAAATAGTTTACATTAATTACAACAGCTTCTAGTACAGGAACAAGAATTTGTGATTTCATTGTGTGGGTTTCCAGGTATTAAGAATAAAAATATACAAGTTGGCGGCATTGTTTATCTTAGTCAGATGGCTTAAATAGTTGACTCACTAAATTAGCAGTTTAATTGGGGTTTTAGCCAATGTTGCTCAACGCAACAGAATTTAGTTCAAAATGGGCAGTACATCTTCTTAACAGAAGGGTGAAATTGGTCTTGGGCTGCTGCCTGCTTTACACCCACCTGATTTTTGACTTCCCAATATATTGGTTTGAAACGTGTTTTGGAATTAGTCTCTACCAAGAATGAAGGTCTAAGATGCTGGAGTTTATACTCATAAATTTATTAAAGGAATTGACACTCACAGACAAAACTCACAGTGATGCTAGATTGTTAATTGTTTATTGATGCACTTCTGGCAGGTATATAAACATGCCCTTTTCTTAACACAGAGACTGTTTTTAGTTGAGTTAAAAAAACACCTACTGGAGTGGCCTGGAGCTTGTGTCTTCTATATTTATGTAACAGGTCGCAAAAATAAATTCTACCCATTGCATCAAGCAACGCAGGTCTATCCATAAGTTTAGTCTGTGTGTTTTACCTACTGTACACTCAAATCAAACTGCACCTCCCACATTATCAACTCGGTCCAGCTTCAGAAAAATTGAAGTACATATTTGTTACGATCCTTCGTCAGACACAAGGACTTGGAGGAAATCCAGTTAGGGACCAATAATGTTTTGTTTAAAGTAGATAACAGTTGACATTCAAGATACTAGCTTGTGGAACAAAACCATAGGATTCCACAGGTTTTTAACAAACAAAAACCAAGTTCAGAAAGACAAAGATATTTGCAAAATATATCTGACACGCAAATCTTCAGGGTAAGCATGAGGCACATGTGAATTAACAGATGAACTTTACATTACAAAGTAAATAACAGACACAACCAGATATCAGTTCCATTGTGAGTCAACCAATCTTTCTGCTCTTGTCTTCTCACGACAGTTTCCAATCTACACCTTTGAAGATCCTGTCTGGAAATTCTTTCCAAATGTCACACCCGCTCAGACTGTTTAACAATGGCACACCTCACAGGGTTTCAAATTTGCTTTCTGCGATTCCTTCCTAATGGATTCCTGAGTAACTCAAACACCAGATTAGAATCAGAGGGTTATAGAGGTCTACAGCACAGGAAAGGCTCTTCAAACAAAAAAGAAAAAAGAGCAATACAGCACAGTAACTGACCCTTTGGCCCTCCAAGCCTATACCGGTCATGATACCACCCTTGGCCAAAACCTTCAGCATTTCCTTGTGCCGTATCCCTCGTGTATCTGCTTCCACAACCTCTCATGGCAACGTGTTCCAGGCACTCACCAACTTCCATGTAAAAGACCTGCCTCACACATCTACTCTAAACTTTACCCCACGGACCTTAAACCTATGCCCCCTCGTGACTGACCCCTCCACCCTGAGAAAGAGTCTACCCATCAACTCTATCCATGCCTCTCATAGTCTTGTAGACCTGTTTCAGGCCTGCACTCAACCTCCGCCGTTCCAATGATATCTAAAATTTCACCATTTCTGTGGTGGGATTTGAACCCAGCTTCCCCAGAACATTACCCAGGGTCTCTTCATTACTCATCCAGTGATAATAACACTACGCCACTGTCTCTCCATCTGTGCTGGTCAAAAATAGCCACATAAGTATTCCAATCCCATTTTTCGGCATTTGGCCCATAGCCTTGTACGTCTTGGTATCGGAAGTGCAAATCTAAATACTTCTTAAATGTTATGAGGTATCTGCCTCCACCATCTTTTCAGGAAGTGAGTTCCAGACTCCCACCTCCCTCTGGGTGAAAAAACTTTCCTTCATTCCCCTCTAAACACCCTGCCCCTTACCTTAAATCTATGTCCCCTGTCATTGATCCCTTCACCAAGGAGAAAGGTTTGCTCCTATCTACTCAATCTATGCCCATCATAATTTTATACATCTCAATCACATCCTCCCTCAGTCTCTTCTACTCCAACGAAAACAATCCAAGTCTATCCAGTCTCTCTTCATAACTAACATTTTCCAGCCTAGGCTACATCCTGGTAAATCTCCTCTGCACCCTTTCCTATCACATCCCCCCAACAATGTGAATTCCAGAACGGCACACAATACTCTAGCTCTGGCCTAACCAACGTTTTATTCAGTTCCAGCATATCCATAAGTCAGTGGTTTACAACCTTTTCAGTAACAGGGCACACTTCAATGAGACAAACAATTCCATGGCACACCCACATATTTGTAGCTGAACCGATTGCTCATTAACATCCCATGATGTAGTAGCGAAGCAAGTGACCAATCACATACAAGGGGCGGGGTATAGGGTGCACCAGAGTGCAGCAATCCGCAATAAACAACATGTTTCCTCATTGGCCGGCTACTCATCCTGTGGACTCAGTTTAAATAAGCATTCAGACTGAACTTCAGTTTAGATCAAGGCAGCTGTTTTCAGTGCAACAATAATTGCAGTTAAAATGTTAATAGGTATTAGACATCAAGATATACCAATCAATGCCAACCAGAAAACAAGAAAAGACATATGGTTGTACTGTAATGTAACGGGTACCTATACTTACATTTACCAAGTTAAATGTCAAATGTAAACACCAAAGTTAGTTTGTCACAATGCATTGTACATGCCTGTAATTGCAAGATGTGAATTTAATTTCACGGTCCGCAACAAGACACATATCACTTATTTACTCTCCTTTAACAGCACATGGTTTGCATTGGCATAATTTTGTATTGTAAAATATGGGCACCAGCACGGGCGGCGTGGGTCCACACATATGCGCTAAGGCCGGCGCGGATCCGTGTATGCTTGTGGATTGCCTTCTCTGCGCCGGACCGTGGGCAACATGGCGGAGCCCTACAGGGGCCCGATGCGGAGGAACATTGGCCCCCTCTGGGATTAGCCCGCCCGCCGATCGGTAGGCACTTATCGCGGGCCTGGCCAACGTGGAGGCCCCCCACGGAGTCGGATACCCCTCTCCCCCACACCAGGACAGCCCCGCAGTCAGAACGCCGAGGTCCCGCCGGGTCAACGGTCCGCGTCGCAGGATTCGCGTCGCAGGACTCGCGCCCCTCCCCGGCAATTCTACGACCCGGCACGGTGTCGGAGAATTTCGCCCAGGGTTTCTGAATTGCCACTTCTTTCCCCTTAGCATACCACCTGATACTTGAAAGAGAGCCTGTGTCTTATTGACCGGGAGATGGATTGATTTGTTCACTTTACAATTTACATTGTTCATGTTTAAAAAAAAACACAATTTAAGTCAAATATTCCGGGTGAAGTCTCCGCCATCATCACACCACTTTCTAATGACAACTAGTGATGAAACATGTGGCTAGGTCCTATTTTTGGCCCTCTCTTAAACCCCCCTCACCTACTGATCAACCACAGCACAAGCACAATTCATGGCTGGCGGTTGCCAACCTAGCAACCAGTGCAAAATTTCAGCTGCAAGAAGTTACCATGTGACCTGGTGGTTATATCTACCTGTCTGCTTTACGTATTTCCTCCCTTACCGACCAGTTATTTTTATTGGTGTTCTGATATTGTTGTACAAGAGGAATCACTATTTCCTCAAATGACAACATTTGGATAACTGCCATTGTCTTTTAAAATGTATTAGCATTTAAAAGGTAATCCACACATGTTAAATATGAAAACCATTGGTGTGTGAGTTGGCAGTGTATGCATGACCACAAATAACATTTTCATGGGAGCAAGGTGGCGGCGCCAAGGTCCCGGGTTCAATCCCGGCCCCGGGTTACTGTCCGTGTGGAGTTTGCACATTCTTGCTGTGTCTGCATGGTTCTTACCCCCACAACCCGAAAATGTGTAGGGTAGGTGGATTGGTCCTGCTAAATTGTCCTATACTTGGACAAACAAATTGGGTACTCCAAATTTATTTTTAAAAAATAAACAGAAACAACTAACATTTTCACTTATTGTTCCATTGTTTAGCTCACCAGGCTAGATTGCTGGCTTTTAATGCAGACCAAGCAGGCCAGTAACACGGTTCGATTCCCGTACCAGCCTCCCTGGACAGGTGGCAGAATGTGGCGACTAGGGGCTTTTCACAGTAACTTCATTGAAGCCTACTCGTGACAATAAGCGATTTTCATTTCATTTATCGGATCGAATTTTTCGAATTCAGTTGGTGCAAGATGAGTGATCACTTTGGAATCAGCAGAGATTGATTCAACAAAGTGGAGACCATTCAAATTGAGATTCCTGGGAATACAGAGAAACACATAGACCCGTTCAACCCGACTGAAGGGAATTTAATCCAACGATGCATAAATACATGACTAGTGAAATTGTTTATTCCATTGTGGCGCCAAATGAAAAACAAGAATTAAAGAGTGAATCAAAGTAAAATATTTGCAAATGTTTGCTGGATGAATCTACTTTCTGAGACTCGCCGGTTTTCCTTGGAAGGATACAACAGTCACAATATCAGTTAACAAATTGGAGATCATGCATCTGGCTGTTTGGAGTACTGGTTGGATTATCGATGTAAATTAGCACTGATTCCAAAATATTCAACCTCAATAACGTACTCAGAATTAACCTATTGCCTAGGTCCTAGCGATTGTTGCTATGCTATCTGGAAGTGGGTAGGGTGGGGGTGGGGTGGGGGGCTCATGCTTGGCAGCTGTTGGAATGAGAACGAATTTTGAACACAGCATTTAAGCAGAGCTATAGTGGGAGTCGGGGTGGCATTGAGAGAAACAGCTGAGGCTTGTTGGGTGGCTTGGGGCAAGGGCGCTTGCGTGAGTGTCGGTGGCTGCGGAACACCTACACCCATTCCATGGAACACTGCTGTGCTGCGTCACAGTGGTTGGGAACCATGGCCATAGACTCCAAGCACATGTTCAGATCTATGGCTGTGCCAAGCAGAACATCTCTGCTCCAAGCTAAAATCTACTCCCTACAGCTCTTCCTTTAATTTAACTTCACTGTCGAACCTCTTACTAGCCCCGCCTGTCACATTTCTTGTCTGGCTCCCTCAACAGATTGCTAATTTAGCACAAAGGGACACAACAAGTTGAATTCATGACAATGTTGAAAACATGAAGATCCGGTCCAAATCAGAAGGAAGTTTAATTCTTACACTCCTGTGTCCCACTTTTGCGCAAACAGAAGTAAGACAGTGGGAGTCAATTCTCAAAAGGACACTGAAATGAACAACTGACATCGCTAAAGTTGGTAAATCCCAAACTTTGTAAATCAGTGGCCCGAATCTTCCTGTCAGCATCGGAATCCCTGTTTTCCAACCCTGAGAAGACAAAAAATTACCTTCCTCCAATTTCTGTGGCCAATCTGGAAATACGGGGGGAGGGGCTTGTAAGAAAGATACGCCAATCATGGGTGATTTTTATATGCACATAGACTCGATTAATCAAATTGGCAAGGGTAGCCTCAAGGGCGAGTTCATTGAATGTATTGTCGATTATTTCTTGGAGCAATATGTAGTACCAACCAGCGAGCAGGATATGTACTGTGTAATAGTTAAGGATCCTCGAGGGAATAGTGACCATAGTATGATAGAATTCAAAATTCAATTTGGGGGCGAGAAAGTGTAGTCCCAGACTAGCATTCCTGAATTTAAAAAAAGGAAAATACATAGGCATGAGGATAGATTTGGCCAGAGTAGATTGGGCAGGAAGGCTAAAAGGTGGGACAGCTTATGAGCAGTGACAGTTGTTTCAGAAGATACTCAATTCCTCACAACTCAAATACATTTCAGAGAGGCAGAAAGATGGTAAGAGGGGATAAAACATCCAGAGCCAAACAAGGAGGTCAAGGACATTATAAAGATAAAAACTAAGGTATACCATGTTGCAAATGCCAGTGGCAGGAGCTGGAAGATTGGGAGTCCTGGAGGCCCGCTCTTGTCTCGACCAGGGTCTGTACGCTAGTGGCCATGGAGCACAGGGAGTGGACCATCTCCACCTGGGATTGTGCCACATCACACTGCGACTGTGCCACCACTTTCTCGGTTTGTGTCACATCAGCCAGTGACTGCGCCATCTCCCTCTGGGACTGGGCCACCTCCCTCTGTGTCTGCGCCACATCGCCAATTCCGCTGACGCTCTCAGCCATGGCCTGCTTTGACTGGGCCATACTCAGGAGCTCCACTGCAATGACCAGGTGGCTCTGGCACATGGCTACCTGTGAGAGGGAAGCCCTGTCCTGTGCCTCGACCACCGCCTGCACAGATTGCCCCAGGCCTTGGACACGCTGATCCATAGCCGAAGACCTCGCCCCCAAGGCCTCTACCGTAGACACTACCCATGCGGTGTTGGCCTGGGTGGCATGCATGGCCGGCACCACCATTTGCTGCTACACGTAGTTGGACTCCTCCAACGGGACCTGCAGGTGCTGGATGCTCGCTGACAACTCCTCATGTAGTCCCTGGCTCTGTGACTGCATCTCTACAATCGATGGGACTGCCCGTTCCAGAAGCTCAAAACCTTTCTGGACAGCAGCTAGTTCCTGGCGTCGGCATGAACTCCGACCGTCTGCCCCCTCGGGTGTTCCTACCTCCATCTGCTGTACCAGAACATGTTGTATTGAGCACCATATAATGTCCCAGGAGCCTCTTCACTAAAATGGCAAACCGAGGTGAATGTCTCTGGGATGTTGGTGGGTGTTGAAGACAGTTGTGACGGGAAATTTGTCTTACACTCGGACTCGAGATCCGGGGTGTTCTGGGTCTCTGGCTCGCATCTGTGTCGGTGTCCTCATTGCTGCTGGGCAACTTGGGCTGTGGCTGTGGGCAGGGGATAACAAAAGGACCCACCCCATCACCAGCAGCTCCTGCAAGACACAAGACAAGACGCTTGATTAGACCACGGGTCTGGAGTGGGTGTGGTGGAGTGAGAGTGTGAAGATGGCGTGAGGGTGATGTGGGGGCGAGGGTGGTAGGGGCGAGGGTGGTGTGGGGGTGAGGGTGGTGTGGAGGCGATGGTGGTGTGGTGGCGAGGGTGGCGAGGGTGGCGTGAGGGTGAGGGTGCTGTTAGTGGAGGGGTTGACACGCATGTCACGAGGAACCGCAACTCAGCGGGGTCTCACTTCCTCGCCTGACGCCGATCTCCACCCCGATGCCTGCCCTTTCTTTGGGCCCACCGACCATGTCCAGTGCCCTCTGCTCTGCCGCAGTGCTAGGCCACAGGTTCGGCGGTCCCCGTCCAGTCTTTCCCCGCTCCAGGTGGTTATGGGTGGCCTTCTCTTGGGGTGAGGGGGAAGTGAAATGGCCAGAGTTAGGCAGTTCAACTCATACAACCAATGGGGTGGGTAGCTATTGGCTCCAATGGCCAGGACATCCAGCCATGGTGGCCATCACATGCTGCAGGATGGCAGTTCAGCCATTCTCCTTGTGCGGGAGGGTGGGTGGTAGTGTTATTGGTGTGTTGGCCCGGGATGGATGCCGGGCTACAGTGCTGCGTATTCAGCCTGGCTGCCCTGCCTTCCTGAGGAGATTGTGCAGTTTCTCACTGCTGGCCGGTCCGGACATTGTTGCTCATGGCTCTTACAGCCTGCGGCCTCTGCCCCATGCGCCCAGGCACGGTGAACGGTGGCGGGCGGCAACCTCCTTCCCAGGCCAGGGTACAGGGTTGCCTGACTCTCCTCAACGGCGTCCAGCAGGGTCTTGTGCTCGCCGTCCATAAAATGGGGTGCCGCTCTCCGCTCTCCTCGCTGTGTGCGGAGTGAAGTGTGTATAAGCGGCTGCAGCTTGTCAATTGTGAACCAGGCAAATCCCACACCGTTTCTCATTGGAATCGATTGTGTTCGACGTGGCACTGGTGCTAACCCCTCAACAGTCAGTGAATCGGTCCAGCTGTGGCGTCAGTTTTGCTGTCGTAAAAGTCGTCAACTATTAGTCTCAGGAACAGAGAATTCTGCTGACCACCTCTAACCCGGAGTTGGAGGCTTTTTCCGAGGGTCCGAGGGATTGGTTAATTGTCCATCAGAAGAACAAACTCCCTGGGCAATTCCCCCGGAGACAGTACATTGCGATTTCCAAGAGGACTATACGTGCCTTTTGGATATATGCCTGGTCTCCGACACTCTGGAGACCGGAAAGTCTGCGCATGATACTTCAAAATTTGAAAGCACACAATCATGGAACTGTGACGAGGATAATGAGGACATAGATAGGTTGATGGAATGAGTGGGCATGTGGCCTGAAATTTAATCTCTGAGTTAAGTATGAAATTATATATTTAGGCACAAAGAATGCGGAGCGGCAATATAAAATAAGGGACACAATTTGAGAAGGGCTACAAGAATGGGGATTATTGGGATACATTGTGAACAAATTGTCGAAGATAGTAGAGCAGATTGAAAAAATGGTTCATGCTGCATACGAGATGATAGATCATAGAATTTACAGTGCAGAAGGAGGCCACTCGGCCCATCGAGTCTGCACCGGCTCTTGTAAAGAGTTCTCCACTTAAGCCCACATCTCCACCCTATCCCCGTAACCCAGTAACCCCACGTAACCTAAGGGCAATTTATCTTGGCCAATCCACCTAACCTGCACATCTTTGGACTGTGGGAGAAACCAGAGCACCCGGAGGAAACCCACGCAGACACGGGAGAACGTGCAGACTCCGCACAGACAGTGACCCAGGCCAGGAATCGAACCTGAGACCCTGGCGCTGTGAAGCAACTGTGCTAACCATTGTGCTACCGTGCCTCCCTTGTGCTACCGAGATGTTGATCTTTATGGAGATGTAGAGCACAATAGCAAGAAGGTTATGATGAATCTTTATAATGCTGTTTGGCCTGAACTTGAGGATCGTGTCCATTTCTGGGCACTGATTTTAAGGAAGTTGTAACAGCTTCAGAGAGGGTGCAAAACAGATAAGGGGCTGGATTCTCTGATTTTACGGCTCTGTCCGGAGGAAACGTCTGGTCTTACGACCAAAATGTCGTTGCCGTCCCTGCACCGATGATCTGCCCAGTGGGGGGACTAGCAGCTGCGCTAACTAAAACCTCTGGCTTTACCTGCCAATACGGGTGCAGAATGGCCGGGTCCATGGCTATGCATGTGCACAGGCACGGCGGCAACCGCACCATACAACATGGCGCCGACCGCGCACAGACCTGGCCTACAGGATAGTGCCCCCTGTAACCCCTCCTCGCCACCCCCGGACCACCACCCACCAGTGTTCCCAGACCCCGCCGAAGCCGCCCCTGCCAGCGGAATAGCTCCCCCCACCCCTGACTGTGATGACGCTGGACACAGTCTGCAGCCACCACGGCAGGTTCATGAAAACTGAGAGGACACATGCCCCACGCTGTCGGGAAGTCGGAGCATCGGGGAGGGCCTCAGGTGACGTCCTGAGGCCATCCCAATGGTGCGGCATACTCCTTGATTTGGCCATTTTGAGGGGGCAGAGCATCCAAAAAACAGCACCACCCCAATTTCGACATATAAATGGATTCTCCGGCCGATCACCGAACGCGATTTCGGCGTCGGCAATAGGAGAACCCGCCCATAGTTAAGAGGAGAATTTGTGGAGGTGTTCAAAATCATGAGGGGTCTAGACAGATGGAGAAAAATATTTCCCGGTGGAAGAAAGGTCAAGAACCAGAGGACATTGACTGAAGATGATTGGCAAAGGAACCAACAGCACCATGATTGAAATCTTTTTAATGCAGTGAGTGGAGAGGGTCTGGAAAGCACTGCCTGAGCTTGTGCTGGAGGCAAATTCAATCATGGCTTTCGAAAGGAAATTGGATAAGCACCTGAAAAGAAGGAACCTGCATTACTATGGGGAGAGGATAGGGGAGTGAGACGAGCTAAATTGCTGCTGCCCCGAGCGGAACAGCTTCCTCTGTGCTTTAACTATTCTTTCATTCGACGACGCTGAAGAGGAGAAACATGTAGCAGCAGTCTGCATAGAAAATCAGCCTGCCTTTATTTTAATGAGTTATTAATGGTCTCAAATTAAGTGTTTTTCGTCTAGTTTATTATTTAAATATGGCATTCTATTTTGGCAGAAGCTTAGCAAATAATTACAGGCTAAGGTGATATCACATGGTGGAATTGTAACTTCACAATAAATCTCATTGATGTTCACTAACAGACCAACCCAACCTGTTAGTTAAAACTGAATTCCAAAATCGATCTAAAAATCCCAAATGCGGATATTGTTCTCTGAAGATGTCACACGGAATCGGAGCATTAACTCTGGGCAGTATAGTCCCAGAAATAGGCAGTGTCCAAGGTCTGACGGGGAAAGTGGTTTTGGATGCGTCAATGAAAATGAGCAGTTTTTCCGTTGTATTGTGCGGCATTTTATGCAGAAACATGAGCAGGAATGAACTTAACATCAGACAGCAAGCTGGGTGGCCTTTGATTCACTCCTCCGTGGGCTTAGAGTTTCAGTAATCCAGGCGCTGTTGAAGGGCAGCCCTGCACAGAGCTAGAACTCTTCAAGTGATGGGAAGCTCCTGAAGTAACCTGGCCACCAAATGGATGCCCAGTCTTAGTTTGTTGAATGCCTGACCAAAACTCCAACACCCACCCTACACCACATGACAGAGTGGTAACAGCTTCAGTCCCTCAATTGCATCCTGTGCTCTCACCTCATACACAGGCATTAGCCAACCTGCACTCCCATGCTGAGCCATTTGCTTGGACCATTAGGGTTAATGTTTCAATAATGCTGGGTGTTCCATGCCCCATCCTCAGTGAGTGATCCATGCCCGCCTGTCAGCAGAGGATCCTCAAACTTGTCCAGTCGCCCAATGGTTCTGAAGCAACATAACACTGGGTTGATTTTGAAGTCTGCATACCAGGGGTTAACACAACAGGAGCAATCATTTGCATTCTCAGGAATTCCTGTTGTTTGTGTCTTGAGTATGCATAATTGCTTCAGAAGCGAGACTCCAAGCATGGCAATGCACCTGATACTGAACTGGCTCAATCTTGAAATGCTTTGTGAATTGCATGGCTGAATGTCTCCCCCCTTGCCACATAGACACAGGGCCGGCTCAAGGCACCGGCAACTCGGGCAGTCGCCCGGGGCGCCATGTGCTAGGGGGCGCCAGACTCGGGTCCCGCGCATGCGCAGTTGGACCGGCGCCAACCAGCGCATGCGCGGTGGCCGCACTCCCCCAGTGAGGCCACACTCCCCCAGGGCGGCCCCCCCCCCCCCGGTCCGTCCCCTCGGTCCGCCCCCTCGCTCGGTCCGCCCCCCCGCTCGGTCCGCTCCCCCCCCCGCCTCGGGTCCGCCCGCCCCGCCCCCCCTCGGGTCCGCCCGCCCCGCCCCCCCTTCGGGTCCACCCGCCCCGCCCCCCCTCGGGTCCACCCGCCCCGCCCCCCCTCGGATCCGCCCCCCCCGCCCCCCCTCGGGTCCGCCCCCCCCCTCGGCCCCCCCCCCCCCTCGGCCCCCCCCCCCCCCAAGGGCGCCGAAGTTCAGCTTGCCCGGGGCGCCAGCAACCCTAGGGCCGGCGCTGCATAGACACCCCCCTACCACCTTGAACCAGCCTCCCCGAACAGGCACCGGAATGTGGCGATTCGGGGTTTTTCACAGTAACTTCATTTGAAGCCTACTTGTGACAATAAGTGATTTTCATTTGTATTGGGATCCTTGCAAGCACTGTGCTATGTTATGTGCTGTCACTTTCGGGTACCCCTTGAAGTTCAGACTGCCAGGTGCATGCCTTTCAATGACAGTTGTGAACAACGGCGTCCTAAAAACATACTGCTGTGGGATGTAAATCTGATATGGTTGAATGATTCCAGCTCGTGGGTACTATACTGACATGCAAATGTATTATACTGACGTTCCTGACATTGGACAGCATGAAACGTGGCCCACCATTGATGGAGGGAGAGGGCAATTGTATCCTCTATTACGCTCCCGGGAAATGCATTTAGATCCTTCTTGCAATATTTCCCTGTTGCACTGCCAAACACACTCCACCATGAATAAGAATGGCAAATCCCGGCCTCTGTTTCTCTCTCCACAGATAGCGAGTGTTTTCTGTTTGTATTAATCAAGGTTTCAATCTTGGTTAAGAGGTAGAATTCTTGTCTCAGAGTTAGATGTAGGCTCAAGCCACACTATGGGGCTACCTATTAGAGGGGTATCTTTATTTGATGAGAAGTTAAACTGAGACCACACCTGAACCCTCAGGTGGATGTACAGGTTATTTATTGTGGTGTATTGTTTGCTTAGTTACTATTTGTTAGTTGCCATGTTTTCGATATTACCAGTGTTTTCACTATGGACTGGTCCATATTCAAGAACTCAGCGGCCAACCAAAACGAGTATGCCACCACCGTCACAAACTTCATCAGCAAGTGTACAGAAGATTGCATGCCAAAGAAGGTAGTATGTGTGTTCCCCAACCAGAAACCATGACTTAACCGGGCTACTCACTCACTACTGAAGGCCAGGTCTGAGGGGTTCAAGAAAGGCGACCCTGACCTGTGCAAGAAATCTAGGTACAACCTCCGCAAAGCCATCAGAGATGCCAGATTTTTCACAGTAACTTAATTGCAGTGTTAATGTAAGCCAGCTTGTGACACTAATAAAGATTATTATTAAGAGACAATACCAGACTAAGCTAGAGTCACAGACTAACGACAAGGACTCTAGTCGGTTGTGGCGTGCCAAAACCTGATTGCAATTCACCTGCCCCGTTCCCGATGGCGAGTTCTGGATGATGCCCCAAAATGGCAAGCATATAATTAACCCTAATTTACATTAATTTCAATCTGATTAGCAAGATTGAAGTGAAATGCAGAGGCCGCCTGTGAATCACCCGATTCCTCAGCGAGGAATTACGCTTAGTACTCCTTTTTAAAAACACGAACCTGGCACAGTGGCAACTGAGGGGAAGTGAGGAGATGAGTAGCCATCTCTATTTTCTGGCATGCACCTCAAGGGCACTGGGGACTCGGGTAGTTGGGCACGATGGGCGGGTGGGACCAATCGGGGGGTTGGGCATGGTCGGGGGGCATTCCAGGTCGAGAGTTGTCCCTTGGCTGGGGGAGGGGAGAGTGGGGGGGGGGGGGGTATGGTGAGGGCTTTGCACCTGTGAGGCCTTCAAGTCAGTTTCAAATATTGTGGAAACCCATGACAGCAGGCTGCAGCTTGTCTGTCCCAATAAACACTTCCAGGACAGAGGCTCGTTGTGCCTTCAATGCTGAAAGTCAATCTCACTTCCTTTGACTGTGAACACATGCCACCTGTACAGCTGAAGACTTGTGCAAATGACAATTAACCTTGTTAGTTGTGAGAGCACTCTTCACAGCTGCAGGTTGTGTTTCCTACTTACTCCTGCTGGTAGCTGCAAATGCCTGGATGTTGCTGCTGCTGTTTCCTTCTTTTTCAGTAGCCGGAAAGAAGGAGGTTTTTTTCTAAGATACCTGTAATACTGGACTCTGGTGGATGTATGAGTCTGGAGAGCAATCATGTTTGAAAAAAGAAGACGCTGCAGGCCCTGGTGTGCGACATTGATCCAAACGAGCAACCTGCTGCAGAGGTTGAAGAAATGTTTTTGCTGATTACTGATGCTTTTGATGCTGGTGTGGTGAATGCTGTATATGGTTAGTGGTCAGCACTGCTGCCTCACGGCTCCAAGGACCCGGTTCGATCCCCCCCCCAGGTCACTGTCCGTGTGGAGTTTGCACATTCTCCCCGTGTCTACGTGGGTCTCACCCCCACAATCCAAAGATGTGCAGGGTAGGTAGATTGGCCACACTAAATTGCCTCTTAATTGGAAAAAAACCTCTCAAGTACCTACTCCAACATACACACACCATGCTTCAGAGGATTAATAGTGCATAGCATCTCAAGGAAACTTTGAAGCCTGACACTGTGCCTGAACTCTAGGAGCGTCAGCACCATAACAATCAAACACTAAAGAGCTGGGCTTCAGCACTGGGGATTCTTTTGTGACCAAAGGGTAAGTGTGTGGATCAGGGGAGGACACCAGACCATAGCCTCCCTAATGTTCCCGGGAGAGATCTGGGGTCTAGGGGCACCTTATGTGGCTGGAGGAGTGTTCAGAGCACGGTTTGCCAGCACAACTGGCCCACTGGCACTTTGAGAGAAGGCGGGTGAATCATTGGAAGGGGGAAGGGGGGGGGGGGGTGTGCCTGTGGTATTTGAGGTTCCTGGGACGGACGCCTGGACAGATTGTTGGTCTCTCTCTTTCTCCAACTCCTTACAGATTTGAAAATGTTTGTTGGTGTGGATCCCGCAGAAGTTGCCCTTTCGTTGCTTGTGGCAGCCCAGTCAGCCAGACGCCATAGAAGGCGGTAGTGTCGATGCAGGCTGGAAGCGGCAGCCATGTGCAGGGGGGGCGCTGCAAACCCTGAAGACCTGGCCGCTCATCAGGCTAAAGGAACCCGGAGGGGAAGAGCAGTGACGGTGTACAGTCAATGAGATGACGGACAGCATGTGCCGCAGGAGCCTCCGTCCTCAACAAGGTGACAGTGTGGCACCTGTGCCACGCCCTCGCAGATTTGCCACCCTGTGGCAGAGGAGGAAACACACTCTCAGTGGCCATGAAGGTCAATGTAGCCCTGAATTTCGATGCAACAGGATGGTTCCAGGCCTCGGGCAGGGGCATGTGCAGCATTTCTCAAGCTACAGTCCACAGGCGCATCCAGGAGGTCACAGATGCCCTGTATAGAATTTCATAGAATTTACAGTGCAGAAGGAGGCCATTTGGCCCATCGAGTCTGCACCGGCCCTTGGAAAGAGCATCCTACCGAAGCCCATACCTCCACCCTATCCCCACACCTCCACCCCATCCCCTTTACCATGTTTCAGTTAATCAAAAGGTAGTTCTTTTTTGGTAATAATAAAAGAAATTGATGAACTCGAGCATCCAACTACATCACCTTCAACCTGGGCCAAGTCCACCAAGATGCCCTTGCAGCAGGATTCTCCACCATCGTCGGGGTGCCCCATGTCCAGGGGGAAATAGATGGCACACATTTCACCTTGCGCACACTGGGGCATAAGGAAATGCCCTTCATTAACAGGAACAGGTTCTACTCCCTAAATGTTCAGATTGTGTGAAACCACCATCTCCGTATCATGCATATAGTGCATGCTACTCAGGGAACATGCATGACAGCCAAATTCTGGGACACGTGGAGATCTCTTGTGTCTTCAAGAACCACCCCAGAATGACGGGTTGGCTCTTGGGGACAAGGGGTGCCCGCTGAGGTCCTGGCTGATGACGCCAGTGTGGAGGCCTGAGACCGAGGTGGAGACTAATATAATGAAGCCCATGTTGCCACGCATGCTGTCATTGAACACTGCATTGGACTGCTCAAAATGCCTGGACCGCTTTGGTGGTTCCCGGCAGTACAGACCCCCAAAGGGTCTCCCGCTTTGTGATGGTCTGCTGTTCCCTCCACTATATGGTACAGCAGCGAGGTGACATACTGGAAAAGGAGAAGGAGAGATATTCGGCATTGTCAGATGAGGAGGAGAAGGAGCAGGATCAGGGGGGGCTGGTGGATGAGCCTGGGGAGGAGCTGCAGGAGGTGCCACAGGATGGAGGACAGGTGACGGTAAGAGTCTGGCATGCCCGGAGGACTAGGGAGGCCCTCATCCATACCAATCCTCCCTCCATCATTGGTGGAAGGTGGTGGTGATTGCTGCAATGCTTCGATGGTGGGCTGGTTTAGCTAACTGGGCTAAATCGCTGGCTTTTAAAGCAGACCAAGCAGAACAGCAGCACGGTTCTATTCCCGTACCAGCCTCCCTGGACAGGCGCCGGAATGTGGCGACTAGGGGCTTTTCACAGTAACTTCATTGAAGCCTACTCGTGACAATAAGCGATTTTCATTTTTTCATTTCATTTCTTGGAGCACTCCTCTGAGGTGATCTCTTGTGTGGTGGGGGTGGTACGACTCTGGATACCCCAAAATCATCAAACAGATGTCCTATGAGACAATGGGCATGGGGGCCAGGATTCTCCCCTACCCGGCGGGGCGGGGGGTCCCGGCGTGATGGAGTGGCGTGAACCACTCAGGTGTCGGGCTGCCCCAAAGGTGTGGAAGTCTCCGTACCTTTAGGGGCCAAGCCCTAACATTGAGGGGTAAGGCCCATGCCGGAGTGGTTGGTGCTCTGCTGGCTGGTGGGAATGACCTTTGGCGCCACGCCAGCCGGGGCCGAAGGGACTTCGGCGGTCGGCAGAAGTCTGCGCATGCGCCGGAGCGTCAGCGGCTGCTGACGTCATCCCCATGCATGCACAGGGGAGGGGGTCACTTACTCCTCCGCCATCGTGAAGACCATGGCGAAGGCGGAAGGAAAAGAGTGCCCTTACGGCACTGACCCGCCCACTGATTGGTGGGAACCGATTGCGGGCCAGGCCACCGGGGGGGCACCCCCCGGGGCCAGATCGCCCCCCCCCCCCCCTACCGAACCCCGGAGCCAGCTCGCGCTGCCTGGTCCTGCTGGTAAGATAGGTGATTTGATCCACGCCGGCGGGACCAGCATGACAGCGGCGGGACTTCGACCTATCGCGGGCTGGAGAATCGCCGGCGGGGGACCCGCCAACTGGCGCGCCGTGATTCCCGTCCCCGCTGAATCTCCGGTGCCGGAGAATTCGGGACACGGCAGGGG
The DNA here is from genome assembly GCF_902713615.1 of Scyliorhinus canicula. Classification (NCBI taxonomy): domain Eukaryota; kingdom Metazoa; phylum Chordata; class Chondrichthyes; order Carcharhiniformes; family Scyliorhinidae; genus Scyliorhinus; species Scyliorhinus canicula. The sequence continues at coordinate 124,371,955 of NC_052153.1, forward strand.
CGGGATTGACGCCGGCCCCCGGCGATTCTCCGACCTGGCGGGGGGTCGGTGAAACCCACCCGGGGTCAGTGAACAGGAAGGATTATTTTGCCTGACATGAATAATTCACTTGAGACAGGTCATCTGGGTGAAGGGACAGTGGATCCTCACCTCTATGACACATGCCAACTTTGCTGTTGCTGACTGCTCTCTCTCCGGTCAACCCCATGATTCAAGGGCCCGTTCCTCATCGGGGGTGAGGACTCGAATCTCTGGGTTTCCACACTCCATCTTGGCCCTTTCCAGTTTATTATGGGCTATCTTCTCTGGGGATGATATCAGGGCATTGTGAGCCACATGCTTGATGGGTCATGGGGGTCTATAGGTGGCATGTGTGGGCACCACATCTGGAAATTAAAGGTTTGTGTGGTGGCACCCAGGGGTTGCTGAGGAACAAGCACAAAGATCGGTGTGGGGAGGATGCAATGTGTCAGCCAGTAATCTGTAGGGTCAGAGTTTAGGAATTTGAGGGGTCGGAGTCGGAACTGATGCCAGGAGAGAGGTGGTGTTCTTGTAGCTCGGAGGAGGTCATTGGTCTTGTTCCGACATTAGATGGCGGTCCTCCTGATCATGCTGCCCGCACTGACAGCCGCTGCCACTGCCTCCCAGGCATCATTGCTGACGCTGCTGCTGGGCTTCCGACCCCCTCGGAGGAACAGGATGTTCTGTCTCGCAACCGCAGTGTCGAGAAGCCTGGCCAGGTCGGCATTGCCAAAGCGAGGAGCAGGTCTGTGCGCTGCCATATCTGTGTGTTGACTGGGTGTAAGTGGTGAAGGAATATTCAAAAGCAGCTCACCCTTGTCAGTGGCGAGATGCTGAGGCACCAGTCTGGCGAATCAGACGGCAAGACAGCCAGTAACAGCGAGGTTCACATGGGGGCTCATTTCCAGGACTAAGTGCTGTTGAATCGGTGTCGTGACCATCAAGGACCACCCTGCCAAACTTGCCCAAAATGTCACTTTGAAATGTTTCCGTTGAATCACGGCACTATCTCCATCAGCAATTAAATGTATGGGCGGGATTCTCCAACCCCCCGTCGGGTCGGAGAATCGCCCGAGGCCGGCGTCAATCCCGCCCCCGCCGTGTCCCGAATTCTCCGCCACCAGAGATTCGGCGGGGGCGGAACTCTCGCCGCGCCGGTCGGCGGGCACCCCGCGGCGATTCTCCGGCCCGTAATGGGCCAAAGTCCCGCCGCTGTCAACCCTCTCCCGCCGGCATGGATTAAACTATCTACCTTACCAGCTGGAGCAGGCGTCGTGGGTGGGTGCCGGGGTCCTGGGGGGGGGGGGGGGGGGGGGGGGGGGCGATCTGACCCTGGGTGCTTTCTCACACGATGGCCTGGCCCACGATCGAGGCCCACCGATCGGCGGGCGGGCCTGTGCCGTGGGGGCACTCTTTTCCTTCCACCTTCGCCAAGGTCTCCCCTGCGCATGCGCTGGGATGACGTCAGCAGCCGCTGACGCTCCGGCGCATGCGTGGACTTACGCCGGCCGCGAAAGGCCTTTCGGCCTCAGCCGGCGTGACGCCAAAGGCCGTTCACGTAAGCCGGCGGAGCGGGAACAACTCCGCCGTGAGCCTAGCCCTTCAATGTGAAGGCTTGGCCCCTAAAGGTGCGGCGACCCGACGCCGGAGTGGTTCACGCCACTCCAACACGTCGGGACCCCACGCCCCGCCGGGTAGGGGAGAATCCCGGCCTATATCTCTCAATTTAAAGAGCGGTAATAATTATCATAAGTGGAAAAAACTGTTAAGCAGCCTGGCAGTGCTCAGCTGCTAAATTGATTACTTACATATGACTCACCTCACAAATGTGGAAGACTTGAGCATGATTTTGAAACAGGGTGAGTCAGTCTTTTTTTCCATACTCCTTCACATTTACATCATTAATCGTTTCCATTGACACTATCTTAACTGTATAAATTCACATGCAGAATATGGGCATGTATGTGAGCAAAAGAGCATTCTTCTTAAAACCACATTGCATAGCTTTGCTGTAATTTGTTTTTATTGTTCAGCCAACAAGGATCTGGTTACTGGAGGTGATGATTTGAATTGTACCTTCAGCCCTAGGCTAGATTGATTATCCAGGGGATGGAATCAAACAGTGTGAGGTTGCACACAAAACCACACATCTCCACCATTCAATTTGTTTGATAACTGTCCTACTATGCACAACTACCCACAAGACAGGAAATAAACCCTTTACATCATCTTTATGAGACATACTCCAAATCATTACTTATTCCTAAAATTTAACCAGAAATGCTTTAATTCTTGACTGCATATTGGTGATCCCAGTCAAAACTGTGATGTCCTCATATCCAGACAACACAGACTGAATCAGAATGATTTCTGTCTCACTTTGAAGATACCCAGGCCCCAACATACCTCATAACAAATAATGTAATACTAATTTGCCCATGATTAGTAACCATTTTACAGCATAAAGGCTGAGATATTAAGATGATGACTTTTTATTGCTGACATCCGGCCCAACATCCACCCGAAGTGATTTCTGAACAGACCATGACTGAGGCACGTGCCCAAAACAGATGGGATCTTTATTCGAAAATTTCAAATAAGGGTTCTTAGGTTTGTTTAGGTCTCTTTACATTGTGGATCTCCCACTGGGCAGAGCTTACAATGAGCATGCTCCATGAGCCGATGTCGCTGAACGTGGAGCAGTCTAACCCTTCAAGCATAAGTGTTGCTCGGGGCTGCATTACAATTACCTTGTCTACACTGTTGGTCTCCCTGGTCAACCTGACCACATTGGGGGAATCACTGGACTTCCCTCCCAGGTTGACATTAATTTAAACAAAAGAGGTTTCTGTGTGCGCGATTATTTTTTTATTGGGTGATAGTAAGAAAATTTGCCCTGTGAGATAAATATTTTACAGCAATGGAACAGCTTGAGCAACTGCTCATTGCTATTCAGCAAAGTGTCAATGTTATTACCTGAATTAAAAACAAATCTGTCAGGAAGCACGATTACACACTCAAATCAACTGTTTGCCTGTCTCTATAAACAAATTAAGGCAGATAATAGTCAGATTAATCACAAGTTGTCCTAAAATGACAAATGCCAAAGTAAAGCCAATGACAGGATTATACGTGTCCTGCTGGCAAAAATTGGGAAAATTTATGTCATTCTCCCTAATTAGTGACTCACTCACAGGGCTGCATTCTCAATAGCAAATATTTCCAAGTTACAGATTTCTGCAATTTTTCAATGGGTCACTAATTATGGGCAAATTAGTATTACATTATTTGTTATGAGGTATGTTGGGCCCTGGGTATCTTCAAAGTGCGACAGAAAAATTCTGGAATTTGCAATATAAATGATGTGGGTTATTAGAGCTATTTGGTCCATGTGATTAGTAAAAACCAAATATCAAACAATCTTGCATAAGATCTACATGAAGAGGTTATTTGGCATCACTCCTGTCGAGCTGCAGTACATTATTGTTTGAATATATGAAAGTCTGTGGTGGCAAGGTGATGCAAAGGTTAGCACTGCTGCTTAAGGCACTAAGGCCCAGAGTTTGATCCCGGCCCCGGTCACTGTCTGTGTGGGGTTTGCACATTCTCCCTGTGTCTGCGTGGGCTTCACCCCCACAACCCAAAGATGTGCAGGTTAGGTGGAGATTTGCCACACTAAATTGTCCTTTAATTGAAAAAAAATAATTGGATACTCTAAATTTAAAAAAAAAATGAATATATCAAAGTCATTGCATGCCCCAAAATGTTTCCTCAGTGAGACAGTGAGAATAGTTTCCAATTTGAAAATGGACTGCCCACCAGATAATTACTCTGCTGAGGTGCTGATTGAAGTAATATTACCCGAGATCGACAAAATGGCTAAGGTGCCTTATGTATCTTTTGCAAATTACATGCTTAAATAATTCAATGCGCTGAAGGAAGTCTATTGCCTTGGCAATCTTGATGTATATTGCTATTTCGCAAGTACAAATTTTGCCTTGCATTAATAAAAAAAATAATCTGTGCACACAGAAACTTCCTTTTTATTATTCCATAATAGCAGTAGCAAAAAACTATTCTCCAAGTGCTGTGGATTTGGCATGAACATGCACAAGTTTGATATATCCGCGATTAATGATATATTGGAAGGAGGACTTAAGTGAAATAGTGGTAGATGAAAAGAGGGAGGAAATGTGGGAGATGATCCATTCAGTCTAAAAGAAATGCAGCTGAAAATTGTGAATTGTAGCCATTATCTCTTTGCAACAATTCATTACAATTTTATAGCTTTCCATGGATTATATTTCATATAGTGCCTCCGCTTTCTGTGCTAACCAATTGAATTACAGCATCAAGTTTCATCCACATTTACTTTATAAAATGCACACCACATCACCTTAAGCACTTCAGACTGACTTTTCCCTTGGAGACAGGCAGTTTTGTACAGCAATGTGTTTGAGGCTACTACTGTGACAGTTTATTGAAGCCAATGCTGGAAGTACTTTATTTGCTTTGATTAAATAGACTGTAAATATAAATACTCTGTGTAATTTATATTCTGCTGTCAACCTCCTGTGCATTATTGTTTAAATGCATCAATGTCGCTCCTTCTGCCATAAAATGTTATTAAAAAATTCTCAAAACATGACAGATTTTTTTAATATTGCAGAAGTTGCCCATAATACATCACTTGAATATAGTCCATGAAGTTCAATAAATGTATTTTACAGCATGGACTAAAGAAGCAAAGTGTTGACAATGCAGTCAGGAAGTTGATTCACGCCTATGAATTCAACTGTGGCTGAAGGTTAATATTGTATCCAGGTGTGAATAAGGCAGTGTTTTCTCTGAAATAAATGATTAAAGTACTGTGCATATCATTGCAGCAAGTCGAGAGCCAATTTTCATCCCTGTTTTAAACTGTCCATTAAATATTTATCAAAGCTCCCTTACAGCAAAAGTGAGTTCTGCATTGTATTTATACTGGCAACTTGGTCAGATTTGGTGTGAAAGTTACTGAAAGCCGGGGTGGAATTCTTCATAATCTTTATGAGTGTCACAAATCGTCTTACATTAATACTGCCATGAAGTTACTGTGAAACAGCCCCCCCCCCCGCATTCCCCAGCTGCGTGTTTCTCGGTGGTGCGCTGTTCGCTGGTGGTGGGATTCTCTCTTCCACCCACTTGTCAATGGGATTTCCAATTGAAGTCACCCCATGTCGCCGGGAAACCCACGGGTGGGATTATGTTGCCGGCGCGAACAGAGAATCAAAATGGCCGGAGATCTTTGCCTAATAGTGGGACATCTCCTGCTATTAATCACTGTTCAGCCAAATTTCATGCACTCAGGGGCAATTCAACTAATTTTCATTTATCTTGAAGACTTCAAGATAAATGTCTCGTAGGGTAAGTTTACAATACATGTGGCACTGCTGTCTCACAGTGCCAGGGGTCTGATTTCAAATCAGGTCTTAGATGACTGCGTGGAGTTTGCACTTCCTCTCCGTATCAGCGTTGGTTTCCTCTGGGTGCTCTGGGTTTACTCCTGCAATCCAAAAAAGTGAAAGTTAGATGGATTGCCATGCTAAATTGCTCCTTAGTGTCCAAAGATTTGTAGGTTAGGTGAGGTTATGGGGTTATGGGATAGGTAGGGGAGTGGGCCTAGGTAGGGTGCTCATTCAGAGGGTCGGTGCAGACTTGATGGGCTGAATGGCATCCACCTACATTTTTGGGGTTCTATGGTTTGCTTTCAGGATATTTTTTATTTCCTTATTTGACCACTTAGCTTTAATGTTTGCTTTGATTTTCTTTAATCTCGTAGGAATATACATGGGGCAGGGTTCTCCATTCGGGAGACCATGGGGATGGTTCACTGGTCACCAACGCTGAAATTGTGTTTGGTGAAGGGCCGGAAAATCCAAGTTTCCAACGGAATCGGGGGAGGCGCCACGTTCGCGGTGCTCCGCCCCCTTCAAAGCTGCTTACTCGCAGAGTACGCCGCGTCACATATCGACAGCCGGCCGAATTCCCGACGGTGTGGGTCTCTCATGGTCTAACCCGCCGGGACATTGGGGAGCCACCAGGGCTGTCAGAGCCAGATGATGCAGGGGCAGCCAGGGTTCAAACCAGCTGACCCTCCATCTCAAGGTGAACCAAAGGGCCCTATGGGCACTTATCGGGAGGAGGGGGTGCTGGGTGCCGAGCCAGACGTGTCCAATGGACTGGGTATGTTGACCAACAGCACCCCTGAATTCCTCCCCTCTTGTGAGGCCATGTCTCACAGGCAGCACACGGGACAGGGCAGCACAGCTGTGCATGTGCCACCGTCAAGTGAGCCGGGGCCCTCCGGCCCCAGAGCCCCCAGAGAATGCTCGCCAGGGGCATCGAGGGCCGCGGGACGAGGTAAGCAGCTGACTGCCTCCATCTCTGATATGAATTCTGGGGAAACACCAAGGCATAGTGGTAGAGCTAGGAGGACCAGACACGTTGAGGACCAGTGAGGGTACCGGGGTAGTGGGGAGGTAGTGAGGGCATGTACATAGGGTACGGTGGGGGTTGTGGGTATGGTGACACGGAACCATCAGGAGTGAGATTTGAATAACACATTAAGCACCTTTTTCCATAATCATTATGATGCCTCTTTTACTTCCTTCCGTATTGCTGGCCGATACCCGGACCCTCTGCCCATCTCTCCAGGAATCCCCCCGCCATGGTGGCCCACACCTGCCGAGGGCCCCCCAACCCCCACCAAGCACAGGGGTGGTAGCCCAGCACCCCGGGCTCTGTGCCTGTGAGCAAAGATGGCTACTCACCTCCTCAGCTCCCCACTGAAGCCCTTCCGACAGGTTTCCGTTTTTCAAAAGGAGTACTAATCGGCACCAGTGTGTGTACTTGTTGGGGAGGCCGCTGAATGACGGGAGGCCATTAGATATTGGGTGGCTCTCGTTAATTGTATGAAAATATGGTTTAAGTGTTGATAATTGGTTTCTTGCCTCGCTATAGTGAGATCCCGATTTCGCCTAGGGGAGCGGGTCGGTTGCTTCCAAACTGTTTGGCACCCGGTGTGGATCTCGTTTTTGGCCTCTCACGCTATTCACTGGCCTCGTTATGCTTGAGTGAGACTGCAGCGTGGCCAGAGAATCACGCCCTTAGTTTCAAGTCCGCTGAATGCGCTCATCGTCCTGTTTGTACAGGTCAGTAATTGGCTTTTAATTGCCTTGAAACATTCCCCTAATACATAAGAACATAAGAGATAGGAGCAAGAGTAGACCATATGGCCCTTTGAGCCTACTCCGCCACTCAATATGATACAGTTCATCTACCTCAACTCCTTTTTTATGACTGTTCACTTTATCCCTTGATTCCTGAGAGACTCAAAATCTGTCTCTCTCAACCTTGAGTATATTCAATGGTAGAGCATCAAAGCCCTCTAAGTAGACAATTCCAAACACCCTCTGAATGAACAGATTCCTTCCAATTTCAGTCCTAAATGTTTATTCCTATCTTGAGACTATGCTCAATTAAGACTGGAGAGTGGCAAATGTAACCCCACTATTTCAAAAGAAAGGGAGGAAGAAAACAGGGAATTACAGACAGATTAGCCTAATCAGTAGTAGGGAAAATGCTAGAGTCTATTACAAAGGATATAATAATAGGACACACTGTATATGTCAATGGGATTCGACCAAGTCATCGTAGATTTACGGAAGGGAAATCATGTTTGACAAACTGACTGAAATTTTTTGAGGACTGATCTAATAAAATAGATAAGGAAGTATCAGTAGATGTTGTGTATTTGGATTTTCAGGAAGCTTTTGACGGAGTCTCACATAAGAAGTTAGTGTGCACATTTAAAGCACATGGGATTTGGGGTAATATATTGGCATCGATTGAGGACTGGTTAGCAGACAGGACACAGAGAGTAGGAATGAATGGGTCTTTTTTGGAGTGGCAGGCAGTGACTATTGGAGTCCCACAATCATCGTTGCTTGGGCCTCAGATATTCACAATATGATTTTGATGAGGGAACCAAATGTATTGGCCAGGATTCTCCATTCCAAGATGGCCGGAATACCATCCCCAGTGGGAGGGAGAATCGGATGTCCAGGGAAAATCGGGATTGGCACCAGGCTGCTAACCCCTTGCTGGCAATGTAAACATGATGTGTGCCAGTGGGGGGGGGGGGGGGGGGGGGGGGGGGGGGGCGGGATATAAATCAATGTAAATGGATCTTAATGACTCATTTGCATCTATTTAGCAGGCCGGGCACCCTATGCTCTGGCCTCCCATGATTCTCCGGTCTCTGTAGCCGAGAATCATGTGGATGTGGATCGCTTGTGATTTCAGCAATCATGAACCTGACGTGGCGGGCCCCGCGACGGGCCAAGGGGGCACAATGCACTACCGGCCCAACTTCTCCTTTAGCAGACCCATCACGCCCCCTCCCCACCCCCTAATAGAGATAACACCCCCAGGGACCCTGTAACAAGGAGATCTGTTCAGGGACTCCTTTAACAGGGGGACCCCCCACAGGTACCCCTGCAATAGGGAGAGCCCCAGGGACCCTTGTAATAAGGAGATCCTGCCCCAGAGACATCTGAAATAGGGAAATCCCCAGGGACTCCTGTAATAGGAGGACCCCCAGGGACCACTGGAATAGTTGTATGCTGGCAGGGACCTCTTTAATAAGGGGACACGCCCCCAGAACCTCTGCATTAGGAAGAACCCCTTCAGGAACTCCTATAATAGGGGAACCCCCCAGGTACCCCTGTAGTAAGGGAACTGCCCCAGGAACCCCTGTAATGGGGGGGACCCCCCTGTAAATCCAGGATCCCCAGAACCACGTTCACAGACCCCCCACACACACAGAACCACCCCCCCCCCAATAAAGGGACCTATGTCTGGAAGCTAGAGAGCAGTCCGGACAGGGGGCAGTAGGAAGGATTATGGCTGTAATACTTACCTTGCAGCTCCACGTTTTCATTCCTCAAAGGAGAACAGCTGTTCCTGCGACTTGTTCCCACAGTTCAATTATCTGCAAGCCAATCATAGCTTTTGAGTGGTGGTCTGTGATTAATAGCTTGTAAAAACCATCTAAAGCTTTAATCCATTCATATCCTTTCACGCTTCAGTTGCCTTAGTACTGAAACCTCAATGTTTGTAAACATTGACCGCATCAAAGAGAGGTAAGTACATTCCAGCATTAAGTGCACTTTGATCACTCAAGTGGTTTCACTGTACTTTCCTCTCTTTGATGTGAGGAGACCACCAGTAAGATGGAGACTGGAGATGCTGAGTTTCCCAGCATTACAGGTGCCAGATTTCAGCCAATTCAATTTATTCCATATGTTGTCCAGACTGGATACTGCAAAGACTGTGGGCGAAATTCTCCGCCCCCCACGACGGGTGGGAGAATAGCGGGTGGGCCTTCCCGACATTTTTCCCGCCCTCCCGCTATTCTCCCACCCCCCCGCCGAAGTCCCGACCCGAATCGCTGCCGCCGTTTTTTTTACGGCCGGCAGCGATTCACAGCTGTTAGATGGGCCGAAGTCCCAGCCCTTTCCGCCGTTTTCATGAACGGCAAACACACCTGGTCTTGCCGTTCGTAAAAACGGCGTCACCAACTCGCTTTTTATAACCATGGCACCGATTGGCACGGCCGTACCACGGCCGTGCCAAGGGTGCCATGGGCCCGCGATCGGTGGGCACCGATCGCGGGCAGCGGGCCCGATGCCCGCGCACTACTTGTCCTTCCGCCGCCCCGCAGTATCCATTCGCGGGGCGGCTGAGGGGCAACCCGGCCCGCGCATGCGCGGGTTTCGCGCAAAAACGCGATGACGTCACCCGCGCATGCGCGGGTTGGAGTCTTCCAAACTGCGCATGCGCGGCTGACGTCATATGACGCGTCAGCCGGCGCTAACTCCGGTAAGCGGGCTTAACGATTTTCGTTAAGCCCGTCTTTCCGGAGCCTACGGCGTCGGGCTGCTAGCCCCGACCGGGGACCAGAATCGGTCCCCCGTCGGGAAGGGGCGCGCTGCCGTAAAACCCGCCCGGGTTTTACGGCAGCTTTACGATTTCTCCCGTTTTGGGAGAATCTCGCCCTGTGAGTGTTGACAATGTTTCAGAAATAGTACTGAAGACGTCTGCTCCAGAATTAGCCATGCCCCAAGCCAAGCTGTTCCAGTACAACTACAACACTAGCATTTTCCCAGCAATGTGCAAAAGTGTTCAGTTATGACCTGTCCAAAAAGCAGGTAAAGTCCAACCTGGCCGATTACCACCCCACCAGTCAACTCTCGGTCATCAGCAAAGTGATGGAAGAAACCATTTACAGTGCTATCAAGTGGCACTTATTTAGCAAAAACCTGCTCACTGATACTGAGTTTGGTTTATGCCAGGATCACTCAGCTCCTGACTTCAATACAGCCTTGGTCCAAACATGGGCAAAAAAACTGAATTCTACAGGTGAGGTGAGAGTGACTGTCCTTGACATCAAGGCAGCATTTGACCAAGTGTAGCATCAAGGAGCCATAGCAAATCTGGAGTCAATGGGAATCGGGGGAAACCTGACCACTGGTTGGAGTCATACTTAGCATAAAGGAAGATGGTTGTGCTGGTTGGAGGTCTGTCATCTAAGTCCCGGGATATCACTGCAGGAGTTCCTCATGGTAGTGTCCTAGGCACAACCCTCTTCACCTGCTTCATCAATGAATTTCCTTCCATCATAAAGTCCTAAGTGGGATGTACATTGTGATTGCACAATATTCAGCACCATTCGTGACTCCTCAGATATAGAAGCAGTCTGTGTCCATATGTAGCACGACCATTGCTAAATGCCCTATTATCAACATCCTGGGGGCTTACCATTGGCCAGAAACTGAACTCAACCAGTTATATAAATACCGTGGCTACAACAGATAGTCAAAGGCTGGGGATTCTGCTGATGGTAACTCACTTCTTGATTCCTCAAAGCCTGTCCCCATCACTGAGGCACAAGTCAGGAGTGTGATGGAATAGTCACCACTTGTCTGGATGAATGCAGCTCTAGCAACACTCAAGAAGTCTGACACGATCCAGGACAAAGCAGCCCACGTAATTGGCACTCCATGTAATACCTTAAACATTCACACCCTCCACCACTGATGCACAGTCGCAGCATTGTATACCATCTACTAGATAGACTACAGCAACTCACCAAGGCTCCTTCAACAGCACCTTCCAATCGTGTGACCTCTGCCATGTAGAAGGACAAGGACGGCAGATACTTGGGGACACCATTACCTTTAAGTCCCCCTCCAAGTCATTCACCATCCTGACTTGGAAATATAAATTGCAACCATATTACTATTCCTTCACTGTTGCTGGGCATATTAAAATGAATTGAAATTTATGGAAATGAGGTCCTCGCACTTTGTCGCCATGAATCTCAAGAATTGTGTTTGCCGATTCTTGTGAGATTTTCCACCCTCAACACTGAACCCGTGGGTGCCGAGTTTCTAATAATGTATATTAAAGCCGGAGGATAAATAATTAAAATATTAAAGTGAAAGATATAATAAATAATCCAATAGAAAATGTTCAATTTGTGAATTCAAAAGGGTGGTTTGCTTTCCTCTGAAGGAAAACCCTCTGGATTGTTGCGCATTATTCTAATTTAAAATGCCGAAGATATAAATTTGTCAGTTGTTACTGAACCATAAATCAACGGTTTAGGACTGAAAGTTTAAAGGCAACCCAAAGTTCAATGTTTTCATTGAAGAGTCAGAAATTTAGCAACATCTTGAATAAGCAAAAGCTATGGAAAATGATATTGTAAAAGCAAATGAAAGCTACACTAAAGCATTACAGTGGACCTGACAGCTTGATGCCTGGTGATCTTTAAAGGAAATCCCAAAGAAAGACTGCTGCATTCAGTTAACTAATTAGACCAGAGAACACTTCATTTTAAAGTTACCTGCATGCCAGTGTGTATGTGTTGTGTAGATTAAGTTATCACAAATTCGAAGAAGTCTGAGCTTCAAGGGCAAAAAAGTAAAATCAATGCTGTTTGCAGAAGAAAAGAAAATTGGTATAGAAAAGGTTGCTTTTGTGTATTAATGTTGGGCAAAGCTATTTGCTTTTCGAAAGATATAGGAAATCTTCTATTCTCATATGTAAGTATTAATTTTTTCAATCAATCGTTTTGAGACTTTTTACAAAAATCGTGGGTAATTAATCTCTCTAGGGTACTTTTATTCTTGAGCAGCTGAGTAAGGGAAATATGTGGGTAATTGGCCTTTCAATGTGCCGTATTGTGGAAATGAGGAAACATCAGACAGCAAGCATTTAAAAAAAATAAATTTAGAGTACCCAATTAATTTTTTCCAATTAAGGGGCAATTTAGTGTGGCCAATCCACCTACCCTGCACATCTTTGGGTTGTGGGGGTGAAACGCACGGGGTGAATGTGCAAACTCCGCACGGACAGTGACCCAGAGCCGGGATCGAACCTGGGACCTCGGCGCCCTGAGGCAGCAGGGCTAACCCACTGCGCCACCGTGCAGCCCCTAACAACAAGCATGATAATGTTATGAGGTTAGATTTATTTAGTCTAATGTTGGGATTTTCATTTATGTATACGTATTATTAATATCTTGTTTGCTCCCAAGTTGTAGTCTTGACATTGGTAGCAGAGAAGCCCAAAGGGATTTCATATATAAGTATAGGACATATTAAAGCAAGCAGGTAACGGGAGTTTTAATTAAACAATGCAGTTAACTCTCAAGTGGTTTTGAGGGCATGTTTGCTTCTATACTGGAGTTCAGTGGCAGACATCTTCCCAGCAGTGAAGTCTGGATTTCATTCCGTAGATATTCATCACCATTGTACTTTATTGTCCTTCTGACAGTCAAATCACTCTCTAGCCTTATTTACTGAGGCCTGTTCTGAACGCTTGTGTAGCTGATACTGGTAAAAGTTGACCTATTTCGGGCACATTTCTGACTTTAAAACTATGAACTAATTTTTTTAGTTGTTGTCTTCCTCTGGCACATTTACATCTTGTTCAATGGTTCTCACTTTTCCTCTCCAGCAAGGGAGAATGAATGGTCTATCTAGAATGATGAACTTCAGTGCTGGTCAAGGTAAGGAATTCTGTGCTGAGAAATGAAAATGTGTTGATTCTTGTAGCCAAGAATTCTGATTCGTTTTCAACTTTCCGAAATCGCTAGATTTCTAGAAGGTAGCAAATGTGTAATCACCATTCAAGAAATAAGGGAGAGAATAGGCAGTTAATGTGACATCAGTGGCAGTGAAAATGCTCGGATCTATTATTAGGGAACTGATAGCAGAGCAAATAGAAAATCAAATCATTCGGTGGGTAATGCGGTTTTATGAAAGAGAACTCATGTTTGACAAATTTCTAATGATTTTTGAGGGCGTAGCTGACAGGGTAAATAATGGGATTGGGAGTAATATATTAGCATGAATTGAGCATTGGTTTACACGCTGAAAACAGAGTCGGAATAAATGGATCAGTTTCAGTGTGGCAACTGTGACTAAGGCAGTACTGCAAGAATCAATAATTGTACCTCAGCTCTTTACAACTTAATTCAATGACTTAGATCAGGGGTTCAAATACAATACATAGAAAATAGAAGCAAGAGGAGGCCAATCAGTCCTCGAACCTGCTCCATCATTCATTATGAGCATGGCTGATCATCAAGCTCAATTCCCTGATCCTGCCTTCTCCCCATATCCCTTGATCCCTTTAGTCACAACTGCTATATCTAATTCCTTCTTGAAATTACACAGCCTTTTGGCCTCAACTACTTTCTGTGGTAGTGAATTCCACAGGTTCACCATTCTTTGGGTGAAGAAATTTCTCCTCACCTCAGTCCTAAAAGTAAGAAGTCTTACAACACCAGGTTAAAGTCCAACAGGTTTGTTTCAGATCACTACCTTTCGGAGCACTGCTCCTTCCTAATCTAATCCTATTAGAATTTTATAACTTTCTATGAGATCCCTGTGTTGATATGCATAAGCTATCATGTATATAATGATGTATAGGATCTCCGACCAGCAGGTGGCAGTGTAAATCTACCATGTGACTCTGTACCTCGAGGAGTTGGGAGTCAGTCGTATTGGTGGATAGTCATATTGCAGTAGCTCTTGGATAATTTGTTAATATTAGGTGAGGTTACTGGGTTACGGGGATAGGGTGGAGGGGTGGGCTTAAGTAGGGTGCTCTTTCCAAGGGTTGGTGCAAACTCAATGGGGTAAATGGCCTTTCTGCACTGTAAATTCTATGATTCTATGATTCTATATGCCCACTTACTCAGCCGGTCCAAATCTCACTGAAGCACCTCTGCATCCTCCCCACAGCTGATCATCCCACCCAACTTTGTATCACCTGCAAATTTGGAGATTAGTTCCCTCATAGAAATCATTAATATATAATGAACAGTTGGGGTCCTAGCACAGATCCTGTGGTACCCAACTAGTCACTGCCTGCCAATCGGGAAAAGATATATTTATTCCAACATTTTGCTTCCTGTCTGCTAACCAGCTTTCTATCCATCTCAAGACACTACCTGTAATCCCATGCACTTTAACTTTACATAGTAATCTGCCATGTGAGACCTTGATGAAAGTCTAAATAACCACATCCACCAGGTTTCCCTCGTCGACTCTATTAGTTACATCTTCAAAGAATTTGATAGATTTGTCAAGCATGGGTTTCCCTTTCGTAAATCCTTGCTGATTTTATCCGATTATACCATTGCTTTCCAAATGCTTTGCTATGAAATCCTTGATAATGGACTCTAGCAACTCCCCTACTACCAACGTTAGGCTCACTGGTCAATAGTTCCTTGTTTTCTCTCGGGTTCCCTTTTTGAATAGAGGGGTTATATTAACCACCCTGCAATCTGTAGGAACAATTCCAGAGTCTAAAGAATTTTGGAAAATGACCACCTAATGATCTACTATTTCCAGGGTCACTTCCTTAAATACTCTGGGATGAAGATTATCAAGTCCTTTAATCCCATCAATTTCCCCAAAACAATTTCTTTACTCATACTAATTCCCTTCAGCTCCTCACTGAATCTTGTATTTCTCAGAACCTTTGTACATTATTCATTTCTTCCTTTGTGAAGACAGAAGCAAAGGACGAATTTAGTTCCTCAGCCATTTCTTGTTCCCTGTTATGAATCCCCCCATTTGGCACAGGGGGCCTCCATTTGTTTTTCTCAATCATTTTCTCTTTACATACCTGTAATGAACTCCAATTGGCTTTATTGATTGGCCAATTGGAGTATGAGCTCCCTCAATGATAGCTCATTGAGGGGGCCCATATAATCACCTGTGTAGGCTTTGTGAGCCAGTCTTAAGTTGACTGGACTGCTAGCAGCACTGTTTGTAGCTGCTCCTGTAATATTGTTATTGTAAATAAATATTGGTGTGGTGACAGAACTCCTGCCTCCCGTGGATTACTACAATACCTATAGAAACTTTAACAGTCAGTTTTTATATGCTCCGCTTTCTTCCATTCATATTGTACTTTCCCCTTCTTAATCAATCCCTTGGCCCATCTTTGCTGAACTTTAAACTGTTCCTAATCCTCAGATCTATTGCTTTTTCTTGCTAATTTTTATGCCTCTACTTTGAATCAAATACTATCTCTAATTTCACTTGTAAGCCATGATTTGGCCATACTTCCCTTTTTACTCTTGCACCAAATAGGATTTAAAATTTTTTTTAGAGTACCCAATTACTTTTTTTCCAATTAAGGGACAATTTAGTGTGGCCAATCCAGCTAACCCACACATCTTTGGGTTGTGGGGGTGAAACCCACGCAGACACGGGGAGAATGTGCAAACTCCACTGGGCTGGGAATCGAACCCGGGTCCTCAGTGCCGTAGGCTGCAGTGCTAACTGCTGTGCCATGTGCAGCCACTACACCAAATAGGAGTAAACACCATTTGGAGTTAACCTATCTGTTCCTTGAATGCCTACTATTGCCTGTCCATCCACTGTCCTTCCTTTTAGTAATGTTTCCCAGTCCATCATAGCCATATAATGTAACTTAGTCTAATGTATGTGTCCCCCCCCCCCACTCCTACCCTATTCATGTCCAACAATTCTTGACCCCACCATTGTTGCACCCCCCCCTCCCCCCCCCCCCCACCAACCGCCAATATCCACTTTAATGAGATAGGTTACTCTTCATGTTTAGTGTCAAACAACATGCAAAAAGGTAAACAAAATAAAAGGAACATTTGAAATCATAGAATTTACAGTGCAGAAAGAGGCCATTCAGCCCACTGAGTCTGCACCGGCCCTTACAAAGAGCACCCCACTCAAGCCCACATATCTACCCTGTCCCCGTAACCCAGTAACCCAGTAACCCCACTTACACTTTTTGGACACTAAGGGCAATTTAGCATGGCCAATCCACTTAACCTGCACATCTTTGGACTGTGGGAGGAAACCGGAGCACCCGGAGGAAACCCAAGCAGACAGGGGGAGAATGTGCAGACTCCACACAGACAATGACCCATCCGGGAATCGAACCTGGGTCCCTGGAGCTGTGAAGAAACTGTGCTAATCACTATGCTACCGTGCTGCCCAATTGAAAACAGGATGTTTACAATTTGATGAGTTGGGTCTTATCTTAAATCTCTTGCAATGATTCAGTATGATGAAATTACTTCAAGTATGCACTTTAATACTTAATAGTTTAAGGTTTTAGATATCCACAGTGGTCATGTAGTAATTTTGATGATTTCGTTTATTAAGGTGTGGCCCACTACAATGTTCAGCATTCCTAGGTTAGACATAGCATGTCAATTAAAGAGTAATGTTCCCTATACTAGGCACGATTTAATGGGAAAGAAACAGAGTCCCAATTTGGGCGTATTTAGCAGGTGTTTCCCTGCTCTTGCAGCGCCGAGAACGATCCTGCTATTAAATGGGACTCTGCTTCCTTTTTGGGCCTCGGCAAGGAATGCCCCGTTGAGGCCGAACTTCGACTCATTTTCTGCACTAACGAGCTCAGCTCGTCAGGTGCCCGAATATCTGAATCCCCATCACAGCCTCCAGACTACTCAATGCTCCAACATACCAATTAAGGGGTCCTCTAGCCCCCTGCATACCACCTCATTAGGATAGGGCACACCCCGGCTGGATCCCCAGCACGGTCAAGGTGCCACCTGTACTCGTGGCACTGCCAGCGTGACACTCAGGTGGCACTGACAAGGTACCTGGATGGCATTGGGAGTGTCAGAGTACCACCCTGCCCAGAGCCCAACCAGCTGGTGGCCTTCGATTGCCCAGGAGACCCGCTCAAATGACATTGTGCCTGGTTCACATTTGTGGAAACCAGTGTTAAACGGCGCCCGATCGGGGTCTCCGAGACTAGGACATTAGGGGCTGCACCTTGGGTAACTCCAGCAGACATATTCAAGTAGGACTAACTACTCACTTGAATATGCAAATCTGGATACCGCCCTTTGAGGGTGGAATCCAGATCACGACGCCTCACGAGATCTAGTTAGATCTCGCAAGGTATAATGAACCTCGTAAATGTCGCGAGAGGCACCTTGCGAGATTTACTGGCCTCATCACATCCCGAGTTGGGCGTGACGAGGCCGTTAGATCACGCCCACTGTTACGCAACAATCTCCTTTAGTCTCAATCTCAATCCCACAAACTCAGTAACAGTAATTTTATGTCCGCTCTCTGTGTAATTCACAATTCATGTCAAATTCCTGGATTTGCTTTGCTACAAAAGCTCTTTTCACCTTGGATCAAGCTTGCCCACGGAGATAACAAAATTTCATCCAAAATGGCAGGTCTCCAGAAGAAAGACAGTACGTTAATTTACTGAACATTTAGTCCCTCATAGAAACAATAACTGACATACTTTTTGAACATAGAATAGAGGTTCTTAATTATCTTCATTGCTTATATTTCTAACACCAAATGTACCTATTAACTGGGGGTGGAAATGTCACAAGGTTTTACTGCTATATGTGTGGTTATTGTAGTTGTGTGCAATGTCTCTTTAAAATTTGAGTCACATGATATGTGTGATCTCATCGGCTATTTAGTGGGTGTTAGACACGGGAGTGTAAAGGATACAAAGGATTAATTAAATGTTGCATGAAAACTCCACCACTCCCCAAAAGGACTCCAGCGACCAACCCATACCTGGGCTGGAGTTTTTATGTCCAGGTTTGTACCCCGCTAGTGAAGGAACTCCGCTCACTCAGCAGGTAACTAATTTCCCTCGAAAGTCATGGGGAACATAATTGGCCCATCCCGTGGCTCACATTATAACAGCGGACTTTAAGGGTGTTGATGTGTTGGGTACTCTGGATCTGTGGAGACTGCGTTTACCTTAGCAGTAACATAGACAGGCTACCATCACTTGTAATAGTACAACTCTATTTTATTTACTTAAGAGCTGTTGAACATACTTGCACTGTGGGTCGACACTATGTTAGATTGATTGAAGACCTATGCCTAACCTGACCAGCCTATACTGCTAGCACATGGTGGATGTTTGTGCGACTGACTGCGGGCTCTGTCTGTCTCAGAGGCTGCATCCCGAATGAGCGGGAAAACCTGTGCCCTCTGGTTTTATAGTGACCGTGCCGTAACTGGTGATGGCTGCTGTGTTGTGTGTGTTGATTGGTCTTGCAATGTGTCAGTCAGTGTGTGTCTGCACCATTATATACTGATGTGTATATTATGACAGGTGTTTCATGCCTGTTTTGTACAGCAAAGAGCTCACTCTATTAACCTTGTTTCAAATCCACATGCTTCTGCAATCCTACTTCTTTTGTACTGTTAATCTAAGCATACAACATTTACTTGCTGTCCAATATTTCTAAAAAAAATAAGCAGATATAAAAGCTTGTAATACTCCACACAAAAAAAATGGCCATCCAATAAGTTGCGGACTCTCCTGCATGTTTTAAATTACCTTATTTATTTCATTAACTTTAAGGTGAACACAACCCTCAGCAATTTTAACAACATCTATATCAGCAATTCATCTTCAGCAACACCTTAAATCCTGACCTCTACCACCTCGAAGGAGAACTAGGGCAGCAGATGCATGGGAACACTTTAATAAGGACATGGGAGTCAATATCGAGTAGAAAAAAGAACATAAGGAGCAGGATCAGGCCATTCGGTCCATCGTGTCTGCTCTGCCATTCAATCATGGACGATATGTTTCTCATCCCCATTCTCCTCCCTTCTCCCCATAAACCCTTATCCACTTATTCATCAAGAACCTATCTATCTCTGTCTTAAAGAACCTCAGTGGCCTCCACAGCCTTGTGTGGCAAAGAGTTCCACAGATTCACCACCCTCTGGCTGAAGAAATTCCGCCTCATTTCTGTATCAAACAATCTCCCTTCAGTCTGAGGCTGTGCCCTCTGGTTCTAGTTTTTCCTACTAGTGGAAAGATCCCTTCCATGCCCACTCTATTGAGGCCTCTCAGTATCCTGTAAGTTTCAATAAGGTCTCCCCTCATCCTTCTAAACTCCAACGAGTACAGACCCAGAGTCCTCAACCGCTCCTCACATGACAAGCTCTTAATTCCAGGGATCAGTCTTGTGAACTTTCTCTGGACCCTTTCCAAGACCAGCACATCTTCCTTAGATACAGGGCCCAAAACTGCTCAAATACTCTAACTGTGGTCTAACCAGAGCTTTATACAGCTTCAGCAGTACATCCCTGCTCTTGTATTCTAGTCCTCTTAACATGAATTCTAATATTGCATTTGCCTTCTTAACTGCCAACTGAAATTGCAAGTTAATTTTAAAATAATCTTGAACTAGGATTCCTAGGTCCCTTTGTGCTTCTAATTTCCTATGCCTTTCCCCATTTAGAAAATAGTCTATGCCTCCATTCTTCCTACCAAAGTGCATAAACTCACACTTTTCCACATTATTCCATCTGCCACTTCTTTCCCCACTCTCCTAGCCTAAACAAGTCCTTCTGCAGCTCCACTGCTTCCTCAATACTACCTGTCCCTCTGCATATTTTCATATCATCTGCAAACTTAGCAACAGTGCCCTCAGTTCCTTCTTCCAGATCGTTAATGTATATTGTGAAAGGTTGTGGTCCGAACACCGATCCCTGAGGCACACCACTCGTCACTGGCTACAATACTGAAAAAGACCCATTTATCCCCACCCTCTGCGTTCTGCCAGTCAGCCAATCCTCTATCCATGCCAATATCTAACCCTGAATACGAAGGGCTCTTAACTTATTTAACAGCCTCCTCTATGGCACCTTGTCAAAGGCCTGGAAATCTAAATGAATCATGTCCACTGGTTCTCCTTTGTCTAACTTCCTTGTTACCTCAAAGAATTCTAACAGATTTGTCAGACATGACCTCCCCTTGATGAAGCCGTGCTGACTCAGTCCTATTTTACCATGCAATTCCAAGTACTCCGCAAACTCATCTTTAATAATATACTCTGAAAGCCTTATCAATAACCAAAGTCAGGTTAACCGGCCTATAATTTCCTGTCTTCTGCTTCCCTCCCTTCTTAAACAGGGGTGTTAATTAGCCATTTAACACCTCTGGGACCCTCACTGCCTCCAGTGATTCCTGAAAGATCACTGCCAATGCCTCCACAATCTCCTCAGCTCTCTCCTTCAGAACGCTGGGGTGTAGTCCATCCAGTCCAGGTGATTAACCCACCTTCAGACCTTTCAGTTTTCCCAGAATCTTCTCCTTATGATGGTCACTACACTCACCTCTGTCCCCTAATTCTCCTGAAGTTCTGGTACCCCACTGGTGTCTTCCACTGTGAAGACTGATGCACAGTAATTTTTCAGTTCCTCTGCCATTTTTTTGTTTCCTATTACTACTTCCCCAGCCTAATTTTCCAATGGTACAATATCAATTCTTGCCTCTCTCTTGCCTCTTATATATTGAAAAAAACTCTTGCTATCTTCTTTGATATTACTAGTTAGCTTAAACTCATATTTCATCTTCTCCCCCCTTATTGCATTTTTAGTTCTCCTCTGCTCGCTCTTAAAGGCTTCCCAATCCTCAGGCCTCCCACTAATCCTTGCCGCCTGGTATGCTTTTTCTTTTGCTTTTATGCTGTCCTTGACTTCCCTCCTCAGTTATGGATGCCTCGTCCTCCCTTCAGCATGTTTCCTCCTCCTTGAATAAAGTTTTATTTGCAGATTATATCCATACACTTCCCAGTAGGTACCTACTGGGTCTTTTCTGGTCAGTGCCTTACTGACAGACGTTATATACACTGCATCATTGAGATACCCCGCCCCTGGTGGGGGAGCCCATACTCCGCAAGGAGCACAGGGAACACAAGCATTCCCACCCCTTAGGTGCAGGATATTGCAAACCCCAGTTCTCATCCCAGCTATGTCCCATCCTGACTTGGAACTATATCACTGTTCCTTCACTGTCACTGGGTCAAAATCCTGGAGCTCCCTAACAGCACTGTGGGTGTACCTACACCACATGGACTGCAGCAGTTCAAGAAGGAGGCTCACCACCACTTTCTCAATAAGCAATAAATGCTGGCCTGGTCAGCAATGCCCATATCCCATGAATGAATTTATAAAAATGGTTGCTTTATGTTCATACAAAAACAAAACACATGTAAGAACACATTATAGGGCAGTTCTCCAATAAAATAGTAGAGCCCAAATGTTTGATAAATTTTTGAGGACACTGTGAGTCTGTTCAAACGTGTAACACTTGTATCCTCTTCTCTTCTTTTCTATAGCTTTGCTCAGACTCCTGATGCAACATCTTCATCAAGCTACATAGTGAGATAGCTACTGCTCTCATATCTAAAGATTGACAGGAAATAGAGGCATATTATAGTGTTAGAATGCGGTTCTTTCAGAAGAGGGTCAGATGATGAAAGATAGTTTTAGTTGATAATGATGTGCTACATTTTGTAATGCACGTTTTAAACAGGATGTAACTTTCTTAATTTTTTCATTTTATCTGTTTACTTCTTAAAGTCATTGCAACAGTATCTGTTCTTTGCTCAGTTCTTTCCTTAATGTATATTACAACGGTGAACATAGTTCAAACAGTCATCGGCATTTTGGGTGTTTTTTTTGGTGTGTCAACATTTGCTGCCACAAACTAGAGTAACTGGCCCGACTCCTCCTCAGTCTAGTGGATATTGCAAGTGACAGATGCTGCTCTATTCCATGCACTTTCAACACAACAGCTCAGCTTACCATATGTGTGCAGCGTAGGCTGGAACTTGCAGGCGATTGGGATTCTCATCTCCTGTAAAATAGAAGTATCAATCAAGGGGACTTGTTTGATTTGATTTGATTTATTATTGTCACATGTATGAGTATACAGTGATAAGTATTGTTTCTTGCATGCTATACAGACAACGCATACCGTACATAGGGAAGGAAGAAGCGACTGCAGAATGTAATGTTACAGTCATAACCAGGGTGTAGAGAAAAGATTCCCTGTTCAGGGAACAGTGCAGCGAGGAGGAATGGGGACTGTCAGGTGCATTACTCAATGGACTTGGTAAATACACGACTGGGATTGGAAATGGATGCCAAGGGGTTGGGAGAGGAAATGAGGCTGCAAGGAAATGGAAGAGAAGGACACATATCAAAATATGGGGCGGAATTTTCCCCCAAAATGTGGCATGTCGGGTAAGAAAATGGTGTGACTCCTGCCGACTCGTGTAACATACTGAGCCTGAGTTGCCATGTGTCTAGTTTGCCCACCCTGGGGGTCAGCTCAGCATTGCAATCAAGCGGGTGCTGCATTTAGCAGCTCCACAGCACTCATTCTCATTCAAGGCAGAAAGATGGCCACTTGCAGACCAATCCCAAAATTCTCTGGGGGGCCTGACAAGACTATTGGATGCGGTAGAGGAGGTAGCTAACCATCTACCCACATGTTGGCAGAAGCCCTCGAGCTAAGAGACAAATCCTGCCTGGGAAGCAGTGACAGCAGTGTTTAGCACCAGCAGTATGAATAGGAGGATGGGGGGTTCAATGTTGCAGAAAGATGAATGACCTGCTGAGAGCTGCAGGTTTGAGTGCCTGTTGTCTCCTCTTGGCAATTGTCCCTTCCGCTACCCCCAGATTGTCACCATTAATCCACTTGCCACCACCTTACAGGCTCTCAGAACTCAACCTCCCAGCAGCATCCTCAAACCACCCCCCCCCGGCAGTTTTCTTCCCAATCCCTTTCTGCCTAGGTGCGGTGCCCAGAAATGCCAGTACTCCCCAACCTCCGACCCACCAGGCATCTAACCTACAGTGTACCCTTTGTTTTCCAGTAGAAGATAGCCCATAACAAGCGCAAGAGGGAGAAGATAGGTGGGGGCATGTCTGAGCTGCACTTTTTGACTCCCTTCCAGAAAAGGGCAATGGAGCTCACAGGGGAGAGCCAGGAGTGGGCCTGTACTGACAGTGAGACTGGCCTGCGGCAGCGAAGTGAGGAATCACTGCACCTTCATCCACATGACCCTGTCAATTGAGTTGATAGGTGGCCAAACCTCGTCATTTACTAAGTCCTTTGCCTTGCAGGAACATCAACCAGTGAGCCCAGGCTTTCCATGAGCAGAGCCCCCCTTTCAACCTTGGACAGCACCTCGAAGGAGATCCCCGGGCAAGACAGCAAAGATGCGTCAGAGCTATCACTTGCAACATCCACCATCAGAGAGACATGTACCTCAATGGGCAATTTTAGCAGACAGGCATCTGGGTCACCATCTGGTGAGCACCGCACTGCTTCGGATGCACATCGGACGGATGGAGACAGGGAGTGGGCATTCGGAGGTCTGCTGGATCCCAGGACTCCGCTGTAGCCCAGCCAGGTGCCATGCCTTTGGCCACGCTTGTCCATCAGCAACTATAGATGCAAAGGCAGAGCTGGGAATTCCAGGTGATGTTGTCAGTGACATTCATGCAACAGCAAGGCCTTCAGTCGCAGGGGATGTTGCCCGCATTGCGTGGCACCCAGGCCAACACGGCAAGGGAGACATCTCAAGCTACAGGCCATGGAAGGCAGTAGGCGACCTCTACCTCTGATGTGCGTCCTGGTAACAGACCTAGAAGTAGTAATAGGCCTTGTAAGATTAAGGAGTTTAGGGCACAGAGTGGGCATGGGTGAAGTTAGACACCAGTAGTTAAGTTTTAAACTACATGACACTATCACTATTCAGCAAATTCATTTTATTTCTTATTCAAAGCTTTAAAGCCTCATTGTCTTTGACCCTTCTCCCAAAGGGGAAGATTCTCATCCCATGTAAACTCAGCTCCACCCATAGGCCCTCCAAGCAATACCAACACTGAGACCCAAAGAAACCCAAAATGACAGACATCCTGGAATGATGATGCAATCACTCATTGAACCCTTCGCCATCCCCTGTGTTCTCCCTTTGTAAAACTAAGGAATGTGCCCCTGACCCTCACTCAGACATGAGCCTGGGAATCAGTGTGCAGTCAACAGACCATCAGGAGTCAGACACAAGCAGAACCAGAGGAGCTTCAGAGCTTTCCTCACAGCGAGTCCTCATCACCCTCCTGCTTGACAAGCGACTCAAACACATGGACAATTCAGACCCATCACCCTGTTCAGATTTCAATGAACCCTTCGGGGCGGGTGCGGTAGGCAGTGGAGGAGGGGGGGGGTGGGGAGCATCATAAGATCTGCCATACAACAAGTCTCCCACTGGGAGAACCTGGAAGCGATGAGGGCATCCTTGGCCCTCCTTCCCTGGCGCACCCTGACCGTCAGCTATCCTCCTTCCTTCAGCCTCCTCTGGCTCTCCCTTCACTCCCATCTGGTCCCCCTCCCCATTAGAGGACGTGACCTATTTCTCCTTGTCCTCCTCCAACATGTTGCCCTGCTGCTGTGCCAGGTTGTGGAGGGCACGGCACACCACGACAATACGGGAGACCCAAGGGGGCTCTACTGAAGTGCCCCACCAGACTGGTTGAGGCAGAAGCGCATCTTCAGAACATCAATGCACTGCTCTATAACCGACTGGGTGGCAGTGTGTGCCTCATTATAACAGGACTACACATCACTCTCAAGTCTCTGCACTGGTGTCATCAGCCAAGACCATAATAGGTAGCATTTGTTTCCTACAAGCCATCCCAGCAGGCTCGGGTTGTCTTCAAGAACCATGGGGATTTGCGACTGCCCCAGAAGGAAGCTGCTACGCACACTCCCAGGGATCCATGCACAGAGACGTCCTGCGGTGATCACGTGCAAGCTGAGCATTAAGGGAGTGAAACCCCTTGTGATTGATAAAGGGAACACCCTGATGCCATGGTACTCTTAAATCCATTTGTGTTCTAACAGCACGTCGTTTGGGACTTGTGGGAGGAAACCGGAGCATCCAGAGGAAACCCAAGCATACATGGGGAGAACGTGCAGACTCCGCACAGACACTGACCCAAGCCGGGAATCGAACCTGAAACCCTGGTGCTGTGAAGCAACAGTGCTAACCACTGTGCTACCGTGCCACTTATGTGATCAGAGGACCAAGCATACAGAGCATCCATGACCTCGCAGATGCATTTGTGGGCTGATGACTGAGATATCTTATTGAGACTGTTGAGCCCTGGAATGAACCAGTCGCATAAATCTTCAGGCTGCCATGACCTTCACAGCCACAGGGACTGGATGTCTCCACAACATAGCACGAGGCTTGCTAAAACATGGCACAGGTACCGCATAGTGTCCTTTGTGAGGTGGACGCTCCTGTGGCACAAGGTTTCTGGCTGCTCAATGAAGGATCCTGTAAACCCTAGGTTCTCCTTCTCCTTCGATGCCTTCAAGCCCCCTCATCGGCCTGATAGGTGGCTGGCCTTTGTGCCTGCCGAGCAACCCCCTGGCCTCCTGGCGCTGGACCCTCCCTGGCTTAGGCAACTCTGAGCCGCTGGAGTCTGTCCTCCTCCAGCATTGGAATGAAAATGATTGCCAATTCCACTGGCTCCATCCCAAAACAAATCGGTAGTCAGGGAGGGATGAGAAAAAGTCAGATAGGAGTTCCATCCCATTACAATAAAACCCTCCCAACATCCCTTATCATACTTGCACTGGAAGCTGTCAGTCCGACAGAGCCTCCAGCAGCCAGCATTAACTCAAATGTCTGCTACCCATCCAACATCATCACTTGACCGGCCATGGTCCCTGCCCTCGCTCCTTCAGAGCCGCCTGTGTCAGCACGTCGCTTTGAGGCCCTCCCTCGATGCTCCGCCCCCGATGGGCCAACATTTGGATGTTAACCTCAGGTTTCTTTCTCTAATTGATAAGTGAAGGAAAATAGAATTCAAAATTCATGTGGTTCGGGGCCCATGTGCTTAAAGGGACCACTGGTACAGCTGACCTGTTGTTGTGAATGTATTATGAGCCACTTCACCCTCGCTGGACTTCAATTTTTTAACAGGGGGGGAATGTGGTGAATGTATTATGACAGCCATTCACCATTGTATTGCATTGTACTATGTTGCTGCCCTTGTGGGCTCCACCTATGGACCATTGTATAGTATTACACCACTTTGTATCATGTTGGTGCCTTTGTGGGCTCCGCCCCTGGCTCCGCTCCCTTGAGGGGAAGTATATAGAGCAGCTGCCCTTTAGGCGGCTCTCAGTGCAGAGCAGTCGCAGGCAGGCACTGTTCTAGCTGATTAAAGCCACAGTTCACTTTAAATCTCCGCCTCGTGTGAATTGATGGTCACAGCAATTTAATCAGCTGCAACATCGCGATGGAAGCAGCCCTCAAACCTGACCGACTGGAACTCGACCCACAGGCAGCTGAAGCCAAAGGGATTTTTCGGCACTGGCTCCAATGTTTCGAGACCCAGCTCGCCGCCTCCTCCTCGCCCCCCGTCACCGACAAACAGATGCTGAGCCTACTCCAAGCCCGGGTGAGCCATCAAATCTCTGTGCAAATCGAGGAAGCGATCACATACGCAGACGCAGTCGCGGTCCTGATGCGGCCAGACGCGAGGCCGGTGAACCAAGTGTATGCGCGGCATCGCCTCACCACTCGCCCTGGGGAATCGCTGGAGGAGTACCTACGCGACCTGAAAGTACTCGCACGAAGCTGGAACTACAAGCCCGTCACAGCCTCACAACACATGGAACTCGCCATCCGGGCGCCTATGTGACTGGAGTCCGGTCCAGCTACGTCAGACAGCGCCTGCTCGAGAAGGGCGCCCTCGACCTAGAAGAAACGGTAAAACTAGCCACCTCTCTAGAATAGCGTTTCAGAGCCTCAACGCTTTCTCCTCCGACCACGCGACCCCTCGTGGACACCCGACCAGAGAGTACCCCAGGCCTGTGCTGTGCGGCTGCCCGCCCAACCCGCGGGTAGGGCTACCCTGCTATTTCTGGGGCTAGCACCCCAGGCAGCATTGCCCGGCTCAGAACGCGGCAAGAAAGTATACTTTGCCAAAGTTTGCCTGGCCAGGTCCAAGTCCTCCAAATCACAGGCCCGACTCTCAGACTCACAGGCCCGCAGACCCCGCAGTGTGGCTGCGTGCCTGCCAGCTCCGCCCCCTTCAGACGCGTCACCCGGCTCGTGTTGCCCGTGGGGGCAGCCATCTCCGACTCCACACAACACTCATGGGGGCCACCATCTTGGCCGCTGTCTCTCACGTGGCCCGCCATGTGCGACTCATGGGGGCCACCATCTTGGCCCGCTATCTTCAATGCCACCCGACATGTGAGACCGATGGGGGCCGCCATCTTGGGACCACACCACCACCTCTGACCACGCCGGCTACCCGCAACTCGGCGCGGTCACCCTCGACCAGTCACGCCCAAAGCACGTCCGGAACTCCATGATGACCGTCCGGGTCAATGGGCACAAAACGCCTTGCCTGTTTGACTCTGGGAGCACGGAGAGCTTCGTAATCCCAGACACGGTAAGGCGCTGTTCTCGCCAAATCTCCCCCACTTCAAACAATCTCCCTCGCTTCCGGGTCGCACTCAGTGCAGATCCGGGGGTACACTGTCGCGAACCTCGCAATACAGGGCGTTGAATACGCAAACTTTAAACTATATGTACTCCCCGATCTCTGCGCTGCTCTCCTGTTGGGACTGGGCTTCCAGAGCAACTTCAGGAGCCTGACCCTAAAGTTCGGTGGGCCCCTACCCCTTCTCACCGTTTGTAGCATCGCGACCCTGAAGATTGACGCTCTCCTGCTTTTCGCAAATCTCACCACCGACTGTAAACCCGACGCCACCAGGAGTAGGTGATACAGTATCCTGTACAGGACAGGACTTTTCTCAGGTCCGAGGTCCAGCGACTCTTGGAGGAAGGGATCATCGAGGCCAGTAATAGCCCCTGGAGAACTCAGGTGGTGGTCGTCAGGACCGGGGAAAAGAACCGGATGGTTGTAGACTACAGCCAAACCATAAACCGGTACATGCAACTCGATGCGTACCCCCTCCCTGGATAGTGGACATGGTGAATCAGATCGCACACTACCGGGTGTTCTCCACGGTAGATCTGAAGTCTGAATACCACCAGCTCCCAATCCGCCTGGAGGACCGCCACTACATGGCTTTTGAGGCAGACGGCCAGCTCTTCCACTTCCTCCGGGTCCCCTTCGCGTCACCAACGGGGTCTCGGTTTTCCAAAGAACGATGGACTGAATGGTGGACCAGGAAGGGCTGCGGGCCACATTTCCGGACTTGGACAACGTCACCATCTGCGGCCACAACCAGAAGGACCACGACGCCAACCTTCAGAAGTTTCTCCAAACCGCCAAAGCCCTCAACCTCACTTATAACAAGGAGAAATTCGTTTTGCGCACAACCAAACTAGCTAACTCGGCTATGTCGTGGAAAATGATGTCCAAGGGCCCGACCCCGAACGTATGCACCCCCTCCTGCAACTCCCCCTCCCCCACTGCCCCAAATCCCTGAAAAGACGCCTCAGTTTTTTTTTCATATTCTACCCAGTGGGTCCCCAACTATGCGGACAAAGCTCGCCCACTGATCAATGCTACAATTTTGCCACTGGCGGCTGAAGCCCGCCAGACCTTCAGCCACATCGAGGCAGATATTGTCACAGCTGTGATGCACGCGGTAGACAAGTCCATCCCCTCCAGGTGGAGAGTGACGCGTCAGAGGACGCCCTCGCCACTACCCTTAATCAGACAGGCAGGCAGACCTGTAGTCTTTTTCTCCTGAACCCTCAACGCCTCCGAGATTCGACACTCCTCAGTCGAAAAAGAAGCTCAAGCCATCGTGGAAGCCGTACGGCACTGGAGGCACTACCTCGCTGGTAGGAGGTTTACCAACGGTCGATAGCCTTCATGTATCGGGGCCTCACGGTAGCATGGTGGTTAGCATCAATGCTTCACAGCTCCAGGGTCCCAGGTTCGATTCCCGGCTGGGTCACTGTCTGTGTGGAGTCTGCACGTCCTCCCCGTGTGCGCGTGGGTTTCCTCCGGGTGCTCCGGTTTCCTCCCACAGTCCAAAGATGTGCGGGTTAGGTGGATTGGCCATGCTAAATTGCCCGTAGTGTAAGGTTAATGGGGGGATTGTTGGGTTACGGGTATACGGGTTACGTGGGTTTAAGTGGGGTGATCATTGTTCGGCACAACATCGAGGGCCGAAGGGCCTGTTCTGTGCTGTACTGTTCTATGTTTCTATCTATGTTCGACAATACACAGCGGGGCAAGATCAAGAATGATAAAATCTTGAGGTGGAGGATCGAACACTCCACCTATAATTACGATATTGTGTATCGTCCTGGGAAGCTCAATGAGCCCCCAGATGCCCTGTCCCGCGGCACATGCGCCAGCGCGCAAGGTGACTGAGTCCGGGCTATCCACAATGACCTCTGCCACCCGGCTTCTCCACTACATCAAGGCCCGCAACCTGCCCTACTCCATCGAGGAGGTCAGGGCCATGACCAGGGACTGCCAAATCTGCGCCGAGAGTAAGCCACACTTCTATCGACCAGATAAGGCCCACCTGGTGAAGACATCCCGGCCCTTTGAGCGCCTCAGTATCGACTTCAAAGGGCCACTCCCCTCTACCAACCGCAACGCGTATTTTCTTAACGTCGTTGACGAGTACTCCCGTTTCTCCTTTGCAAACCCTTGCCCGATATGACCGCGGCCACTGTCATTAAGGCCCTACATAGTATCTTCACCTTGTTCAGTTTCCCCACTTACGTCCACAGTGACCGGGGCTCCTCGTTTATGAGCGACAAACTACGTCAGTACCAGCTCAGTAAGGGCATCGCCTCCAGCAGGACTACCAGTTACAGACCCCGGGGAAACGGACAGGTGGAAAGGAGAACGTGACAGTATGGAAGGCCGTCCTTCTGGCCCTACGGTCTAGGAGTCTCCCAGTTGCCAGCTGGCAGGAGGTCCTCCCTGACGTGTTCCACTCCATTAGGTCACTCCTTTGCACAGCCACGAACGAGACCCCTCAGCACCTCCTATTTGTTTTCCCCAGGAAATCCACCTCCGGGGTCTCGCTTCCAGCCTGGCTGACGACCCCGGGGCCCGTACTCCTCCAAAAACATGTGAGGAGCCATAAGTCCAACCCCCTGGTCGAAAGGGTCCAGATCCTTCACGCCAACACCCGGTATGCCTACGTGGCACACCACGACGGCCGACAAGGTACAGTCTCCCTCCGGGACCTGGCATCCGCAGGATCCCCTATGACCATCATCTATCCCCCCAATCTACATTGAACAGCACTCCTGTCCCTACATGGCCTCCACCCCCCCCCCCCCCCCCTCCCCCCATCGCCAACCTGCAGGGATGAAGCTCCAGAAGACACGCTCCCGGAGTCCATACCTGTGCCCGCA
Organism: Scyliorhinus canicula; assembly: GCF_902713615.1. Lineage (NCBI taxonomy): Eukaryota > Metazoa > Chordata > Chondrichthyes > Carcharhiniformes > Scyliorhinidae > Scyliorhinus > Scyliorhinus canicula. The sequence goes on from NC_052153.1 coordinate 124,402,799, forward strand.
TCGATGAGTTCGACACCCATGCCCCCAGCATAACCAGAACTCCAGCGATCTCAGCGCACAATCAGCAGACTCAACCTGTGAGCCACTTCACCCTCGCTGGACTTCAATTTTTCAACAGGGGGGGAATGTGGTGAATGTATTATGACAGCCATTCACCATTGTATTGCATTGTACTATGTTGTTGCCCTTGTGGGCTCCACCTATGGACCATTGTATTGTCTTACACCACTTTGTATCATGTTGGTGCCCTTGTGGGCTCCGCCCCCTTGAGGGGAGGTATATAGAGCTACTGCCCTGCAGGCAGCTCTCAGTACAGAGCAGTCACAGGCAGACACAGTTCTAGCTGATTAAAGTCACCGTTCACTTCAACTCTCCGTCTCATGTGGATTGATGGTCGCATCACCTGTTGACATTAGGTTTGGGACAATATGAAAATTCCAGTTTGACAGAGTCACACATATCCCCAAAACATATAACAGTTAAAAAAATCAATAAAACCTTGCACTTATATTGTCTGTTCAGCATGTAAAATCTCCCAAGTGCTTTATGCCAAGTTATGCAGGAGTTATTCAGACAGATGACCAAAGCTTGCTCAAACAGGTAAGTTTGAAAGAAGCATGTTAAAGGGGGAGAGAGATGTGGAGATAATTAAAGAGAGAATTGCAAAGGGTCTTGGCAACTGGAGGTACAGCTGCAAGAGGCCAGAATTGGAGGAGGACAACTATTTTCAGAGATTTTTAGTGCTGGAGGAGATCCCACAAAATGCCATAGGCCCATGGAATGATTTGAAAAGTAGGATGTGAATTTTGAAATTGAGGCATGGTCAGACGAGGAGCCAATGTAAGTCAGCGAGCACAGAGCTAATGACTGAACAGGATTTACGTCAAGTGAGTTAGGATACAGGTGGATGAGTTAAAGTTTATGAAGTGCGGAAGATTTTGAACAGGCTGGATAAGTCTCAGACAGTGGCCAGGAAGAGGATAGAGTCAGTGGCTGGGGAACAGAATTAATGGTGAATCGTGTGTTTGCATTGTGCCATTATGTCATGCAGATAGTTAAAATTATCCACTATTATTGTCTTGTTTCCTCTGAATTTCTTGCAGATCTCTTTCCCTAATCTAATTACTTACTGTCTTGCAATGCACATCAAGTATTGTACAATTTCTCATCCTCCTCCTCCTTTCGCAACTCCACTTTGTTCTGTTGAATCTGCCACACGCTTCACCCCACCATGACCTAAATCGATCTGATGTCATTGTGTCATTAGCAATGCATCAGATACAGGACCAGAAGTTCCCTACTCATGGGGTAGTAAGCAACACAACTCATCAAAATTCTGTGCTGCCAGTGGCACCATCCATCTGATCACAGCATGAAGAAACAAATGAATTGTAATGTTGTGATGCCACCAGTTGGTGATGTGGAGAATTATAAGAAGATAAGAAATAGGAGGAAGAGTGGACCATTTGGCCCCTCAAGCCTGCTCCACCATTCAATAAGGATCTGATTGTGGCCTTAGCTCCACTTGTCTGCCTGCTCTCCATAACCCTTGACTCTCTTGTTGATCAAAAATCTGTCGAACTCACCCTTGAATACATGCAATGACCCATCATTCACAGCTCTCTGGAGTACTGAATTCTAAAGATTAACAGCTCTCTGAGAGAAGAACCATCTCATCCTCTCAGTCTTAAATGAGGGACCACCGGCAGGATTCTCTGTTTCTGAGACTATGTTGTTGCCAGGCAGGATTCGTGGACAACCATGACAGCAAAACTGGCGGCGCACCTGGACTGATTCCGTGACTGTTGAGGGGCTAGCACCGGCGCCACATGGAACACAATCGATTCCAGTGAGAAACGGTACCGGATTCGCCAGATTCGGGATTGACACTCGGGATGCTGACAACTCCCCACACTTCACTCCCCACTCACACCATCCGGGGCGGCACAGTAGCACAGTGGGTAGCACTGTTGCTTCACAGCGCCAGGGTCCCAGGTTCGATTCCTGGCTTGGGTCGCTGTCTATGCGGAGTCTGCATGTTCTCCCCATGTCCGTGTGGGTTTCCTCTGGATGGTCCGGTTTCCTCCTCCAAGTCCCGAAAAACTTGCTGTTAGGTGAATTAGACATTTTGAATTACCCATCAGTGTACCCAGACAGGTGCCAGAATGAGGCGACTAGGAGCTTTTCACAGTAACTTCCTTGCAGTGTTAATATAAGTCTACTTGTGACACTAATAAAGATTATTATGACTATTATTATTCCAGCCAACAATATGGCAGCAAGGAGAGCGGCACTATATTTGCTGGACCCTCCTGGATGCCAGGGGGGCAAGGCGGGCCATCCTGTACGCTGGCCCGGGAAGGGGGCTGCCAGCCGGCACCATTCCCCATGCCTGGGTGCAGGTGGCAGAGGCTGTCTGCGCCACCAGTAACACGATCTGGACAGTCCAGCGGTGCAGGAAAAAACTGCATGACCTCCTCAGTGTGGCCAGGGTGAGTAGGCAGCACCGTGACCCTGATACCAACCCCTGTCCCACACACCCTTAACCCACCCTACAAGGAGGGTGGCTGAATCCCCACCCTACACCACATGCCGGCACCCATACCGGTCACCATGGCTGGGTGCCCTGGCCATTGAGGCCACCAACTACCTGCGGTGATATGCACGCACACATAAGTATATATAGTTCTATTAATGCACATAGTTGCTTATCAGTGCACATAACTATCAGTATGACCTCCGGCCAGCAGGTGGTGTCAGACATCCATCATTTGACCGGCGTGACACGCCAGTTAATAGCAGGATTTACAACAGGAGAGTCGCACTTAGAGTAGCTCCCAGAGAATTTCAGTAACTTTGTCTGTAGAGTAATCTTTCCACATGTTTGCCAATAAATCGTCGTTTATGTTAAAAACAGTGTGTATCATTACAACGGTGGGATCACAGAACACAACACTACCCACCCCCTGGGCTGCGTGCATCGGACTGCTTAACACTAGTTTTCTGCTTTCCCCCTCTCCAGGAGAAGACCGCCCATAACCGTTGGGAGCTGGAGCAAACTAGAGGGGAACCGCTGTACCTGCGGCCCATCACCTTGGCAGAGCAATGGACGCGGGCGTGATTGGCAGCCCTGAGGAAAGGAACGTTGGCGGGGAGGAGGTGGCCGCGGGCGAGGAAATGAGACCCCACTTCTTGCGGTTTCCCGTGACATGTGTGACAACATCCCCCGAACACCACCACCACCACCCTCAACCCCACCACCACCACCATCCTCCACCCCCACCCCCGCACCATCCTCCACTCCCACCCGACCTTACCCCCACACCACCCTCACCCCCACCCGACTTCACCCTCACACCACCCTCACCTCCTCCCTCCCCAGCCTGCAGTCTAATCATACATCTTGTCTTGTGTCTTGCAGGACTTGCTGGTGATGGGGCCAGAGCCCGAGTCCGGGGATGACACTGATTTCCCGTCACAGCTGTCGCCAACACCTCCAACACCCTCCATCATCCCAGAGAAACTCAACTTGATTGGGTACTTTAGTGAGCAGGCTCCTGGGACTCAGTCTGGTGTGCATCACACATCAGGTAGAGGTAGGAACCCCAAAGGGACTAGGGGCCGTCCAGATGTGTTTCGGGCTTCTGGAATGGACAGTACCATTTGCAGTGGAGATGCAGTCGCAGAGTCAGGGATACATGAAGGGTTTTCGGCGAGCATTCAGCACCTGCAGGTCACTCCTTTGCACAGCCAGGAACGAGACCCCTCATGACCACCTAGATGCCCTTACAGAGTCCAACTGCATGCAGGAGGTGGTGCCAAACATGCGTTCTGCCCTGGCCAACACGCACGGGTGGTGTCCACAGTGGAGGCATTGGGAGGGGGCGACGGTGTTGGCTATGGGTCAGTATGTCCAAGGCCTGGGGCATTCCCAGGCAGCCATGTGTCAGAACCACCTGGTGACACTGCAGCAGCGCTTCGGAGCATGGCCCAGTCACAGCAGGCCTTGGCTGAGGATGTCGGCGGCATTGCCCAGGCGCTGGCAGACATGGCACAGACACAGCGGGAGGTGGGTCAGTCCCAGAGGGAGATGGCGCAGCCACTAGATGATGTGACGCAGACCTAGAAGGTGATGGCACAGTCATCCAGGTCCGGGCGCCCCAGAAGATGGCTGGCAACAAGGACCCAGGTCTCACGGCAGGAATTACAGCAGGTCGCCTCCACTCCTGATGTACTGTTTGGGGATTCATCTAGGAGTAGCGTTATGGCCCGTAAGGCCAGAAAGTTAGACACCAATTTAGTTGCCATGGGTGCCATAGGACTAGGGCATGTATATGTATATATTTGTTGACATCAAACACCCGTTCACACTTTTGAAACCTGCCCCAGTGCTCCGAAAGATGGGTGTGAGGGTAGACTGGGCAGAGATGGGGTGGGACGTTGGGAATGGGCAGACGTTGTGGGTGAGCTAAGCTCTCCTCGACCCACCCCCCCCCCCCCCCTCCCCACCGTCCCCACCATCACCACCCCAGGGATTCAATGGCATGGTGTGATCGAATGACCAGCTCGCATGCAAGGATCACCCAGGTGGATGGTGGGAATGCTACCATGGGCAGGAGTCAGACATTGCCAAATGATGCAGAGCAGCAGAACTCAGCCCAGAATGGGTTGCCATCATCCTCCATCCCATGGACCTGACCCGCTGTTACTGCCAACCCAGGGCCCACACCCCTGTGGTGCGGCAAGTATGTATGATGGAAGGGGTTGCAGGCAGAGGGGGGGTGGGCAGGAGGGGAGAAGGTGGGGAGGTGTGGGGGTGAGATGCGGTGTCCTGTCCCACTCCAGTCGGACACTTGGAGGCGATTAGAGCATCCCGTGTGCCTTGGCCCTGGCGCAAACTTCATGTGGCCTCCCGAGACTGCCCAGACCCCATGTTCTGTCCATCCTTGCCCTTCTCCACATCCTCCTCGTCAGACGATGCTTGCCGTTCATCCTCCTCCAGCACATCGCCCCCTCTACTGGGCGATATTGCGGAGGACGCAGCAGGCTGCCACAATGGGGGCTACCTTCTCAGCGTCATACTGGAGGGCCCCTCCAGATCATCCGGGCACCTGAACCGCATCTTCAGGATGCTGAAGCATCGCTCGATCACACCCCTACTTGCGGCATGAGCATCGTTGTAGTGGGTCTCTGCGCCAGTCCGGATAGGCATTGCCATCCATGACCACAAAGGATAACTCCTGCAGCCAAAGATCCACCCCCCAGATGGGGGAGTGTCTCAAAGTGGCCGGGAATCGTCGAGTGTGCCAGGATGAAGGTGTCGTGCACACTGCCTGGGTATCGGGCACTGACCTGCATCATGCGAAGGTGATGGTCACATATCAGCTGCCAATTCTTTAAGTGGAACACCTTACGGTTGGTGTAGAGCGGCCTGTCATCTGTGGTGCTCATAGGTTGTGATGCATCCCATCGATAATCCCCTGGATCTGAGGCATCCCATCGATGCCGGTGAACTCCGCTGCCCTGGCATCCTGGTGGGTTCGGTCCACATTGAAATAGATGTATTGTGCCGCCCGGACATACAGGGCCTTCATGACGCGGTGGATGCACCTGTGCACCAAGTTCTGTGAACTCCCAGAGGGGTCCTCTTGTGGGGCCTGGAAGGACCCTGTGGTGTAAACGTTCAGGGTGATCGTTACCTTGACGGCCTCCGGGACGGGTGCCCTCCCCCATTCCCTCGCAATGCCAGGTGTGCCATCATCTGGCCGATATGTCTCCCTGCTCAACTGGAGTCTTCAATGGCATGCCCGGTCTGGCATGTCCTCATAATACAAGCCTTTGTCCCAGAAATCAACCTGAGGAACCTTCGCTGAACACATTCCAAGATAAGTATATCCCTTCTTAAATAAGGAGATTCAAAACTGAATGAGGTACTCTAGGTGTGTCTCATCAATTCTTTGTGCAGCTGGAATAAGCCTTCCCTACTAAAATAATATTTTAGTGCTTTCCCACTCTTGCCAATTAAGTGGACATGTTCACATTCCCATATTTTACTCCATCTGCCAAATTTTTGCCCATTCATTGAACCTATCTATATCTCCTTGCAGACTCTTTGTGTCCTCCTCACAACTTGCTTTCCTGCCTATATTTGTATGTGCAGCAAATGTGACCACAATATGCTCAGTCCCTTCACCCAAGTCATTAATCTACGTTGGAAATAGTTGAGGTTCCCACCATTGTTTCCTGTGCACCCCAACCCCCTTCCATCTAGTTTGCTAACCAGAAAAGGACCCATTTATCCTGACTCCCTTGGTTGAATTTTCCAGGGGTGGAAATTGCTTCGCTCTCATCATCCCAAAGAGATGTAGGACACCAGCAAATCCATGTTAAACAAGGCTGCAAGGGCAGCAAGGTGGCTCAGTGGGTTAGCACTGAAGCCTCACGGCGCCGAGGTCCCAGGTTTGATCCCGGCTCCGGTTCACTGTCCGTGCGGAGTTTGAACATTCTCCCCGTGTTTGCGTGGGTTTCACCCCCACAACCCATAGATGTGCAGGGTAGGTGGATTGGCCACGCTACATTGCCCCTTAATTGGAAAAAATGAATTGAGTACTCTAAAAAAAAACAAGGCTGCCCTGCCGCAATAATATGAGGTGAGAGTGGGCTTTCTGCTCCTCAACTGGAGGAAATCCTACCCTTAAGAGCTCCCGGCCAATCTGATTGGCCAGCAGCTCTTGCAGTCCCAACAGCACCAGAACCCAGAAGTCAGCAATGCTGGGACTACAAGCAGACCCATTGATGAAGAGGACATGGCCACTGGAGGAGAGAGGTAACTGCACAGTTTTGTTTGGGGGAGGTTTGGGCAGCCGAGGGAAAAGGTGGAAAGGGATAGAAGGTGGCTTTGCAGGCCAAGCAGGGAGAAGCAAAGAAGGGGTATCATTGTGGGGAGGTACCTCAAATGCACACACGGCACCGTCCTGAAGGATGTTCCCCCTTCCTCTCCCATCGCCCCCTGACCTTGCTTTCTGCCTTTTAAGCATTTTGCGTAAAAGAAATGGCCTGCCCATTCTCGCCTGCCTGCTCACACTAATCATGTTATGGCACGGCCAGCATATTATTAATCCAATTAACCTCAATTGACCCTTATTTATTTATTTTAAAATGTCAGACAGGCTGCTGATTTCAGCATCTCCCCACCTATCATATCATGGGATAGCTTGAGGGTGGGGTGGCAACATGATGGCCTTATCAACCCTCGTATTTTACATGCCCCTCCTACCCAAAAAAACACACCCGTGGTGTGGGAAAGATCCAGCCCTCTGTTTCTTGTTAGTCAGCCAATTCTCTCTCAATCCCAATATATCACCCCAAACACCATGAGCTCTTAAGTTGTGTATGCACCACCTTATCAAATGCTTGTTCTAAATCTAAATGCACTACATCTACAGGTTTTATCCACACTGTTACAGCCTTACAGAACTCTAATAAGTCTGTCAAACACGATTTCCCTGTCATAAAACCATGTTGACTTTGCTTGCATTATGATTTACTAAATGTACATACCAGCGTTATAATCAGGAGCAGAAGTAAATCATTTGGTCCCTGAAGCCTGCTCTGCTATTTGATAAGACCATGGCTGATCTGATCGTGACCTCAACTCAACTTCCGTTCCTACCCCCATTTTGGCTCCCTTGTCAATCAAAAATTTATCTAACTGAGCCTTACAAATATTGAATGACCCAGCTTCCGCAGAGAAGAGGATTGCACAGACTAATGACTCTGATAGAGTTACATTTCTTTTCATTTCAGTCTTGAATGAGAACTCCCTTTCTTTTAAACTGTGTCCTCTGGTTCTCGTCTGTCTCACAAGGCAAAACATCCTTTCGGCATCCACCCTGTCAAGTCCCCTCAGGACCTTTTGTGTTTCAATAAGATCACCCCTCATTCTTATACATTTCAATTGGTACAGACCCAACCTGTCCAACCTTTCCTCAAAGGATAACCCCTCATTGCAGGAATCAGCCAAGTTAACCTCTGCTGAATTGCTCCTAATGCTATTATGTCCATTCTTAAATAAGGAAACCAAAACTATATACAGTGCTCCAGATGTGGTCTTACCAATGCCTTGTACAACTGGAGCAAAACATGCCTACATTTCTGTTCCATTTCCCTTGTAATGAACGACAATATTCCATTTGTGTTCCTAATCACTTGCTGAACCTGCAAACTAACTTTTTGTGATTTGTGTACCAAGGCAGCCCGATCCCTCAGAATTCTGCAATCGCTATTCATTTAAATAATATGTTGCTTTTTTATTAATCTTGCCAAAATGGGCAAGTTCACATTTTCCCACATTTCCATCTGCCATCATTGTGGCCAGTTACTTAACTATCCTTGTCTACTTCACAATTTACTTTCCTATCTTTGTGTCATAAGCAAAGTTGGTAACTGTATATTAAGTCCCTTCATCCAAGTCGTGATATAGATTATATATATTTGAGGACTCAGCACGCATCCCTGTGGCACTACACTTGTTACAGTGGACCAACCTGAGAATGAACTATTGATGCCTATTCTCTGTTTCCTGTTAACTAACCAATCCTCTCTCCATGCCAGTGTGCTCCCTCCCTCTATCTAGCTACAGCATGAGCTCATATATTGTGTAGTAACCTTTAATGTAGCATCTTCTCAAATGCCTTCTGGACACATTCACAGGTTCTCTTTCATCCTCGCTGTTTATTACTTCTTCAAAGAACTCCAGTGAAATTTTTTAAAATAATTTTTATTCAAATTTTCACAAAATATCAATAACAGAAAATACTAAGAACAGAAAGAACAACCCCCCCCCCCCCCCCCCCCCCCCCCCCCGTGTACAAAAAAGAAGAAATAAATTAACGGCCGTCATTAGCAAAGAACAAATATACACGTCCCTTCAGCCCAAAACAGAGAGACGAACCCCCCCCCCCCCCCCGGTTGCTGCTGCTGGCCTTTTTCTACCATTCTGCCAGGAAATCTAGGAATGGTTGCCACCTCCTAAAGAACCCCTGCACTGATCCCCTTAGGGCAAATTTCACCCTCTCCAATTTAATAAACCCCGCCATATCGTTGACCCAGGACTCCACGCTTGGGGGCCTCGCATCCTTCCACTGAAGAAGAATCCTCCGTCGGGCTACTAGGGACGCAAAGGCCAGAATTCCGACCTCTTTCGCCTCCTGCACTCCCGGCTCCACTGCAACCCCAAATATTGCGAGCCCCCAGCCCGGTTTGACCCTGAATCCTACCACCCTCGACACTGTCCTTGCTACGCCCTTCCAAAATTCCCCCAGCGCTGGGCATGCCCAGAACATATGGGCATGGTTTGCTGGGCTCCCTGAGCACCTAATACACCTGTCCTCACTCCCGAAGAACCGACTCATCCTTGTCCCGGTCATGTGAGCCCTATGCAGCAGCTTAAACTGTATGAGGCTAAGCCTCGCACAAGAAGAGGAGGAGTTCACCCTTCTTAGGGCGTCTGCCCACGTCCCCTCCTCAATCTCCTCACCCAGTTCCTCCTCCCATTTACCCTTCAGCTCCTCCATAGAGGCCTCATCTGCTTCCTGCATCACTTGGTACGTTGCCGAGATCCTCCCCTCTCCAACCCACACCCCCGAGAACACCCTGTCGTGAACCCCACGTGGCGGCAGCAGAGGGAACTCAGCCACCTGCCGCCTGACAAACGCCCTTACCTGCATGTACCTAAAGGTGTTCCCCGGGGGAACCCGAACTTCCCTTCCAGCTCACCCAGGCTCGCAAACTTTCCGTCTACAACAGGTCCCTCAACCTCCTAACAACTGCCCTGTGCCAACTCAGGAACCCGCCATCAATTCTCCCCGGGACAAACCGGTGGTTCCCCCGTATCGGCGACCCCATCGAGGTCCCCACTTTCCCCCTGTGCCGTCTCCATTGCCCCCAAATCTTGAGGGTAGCTGCCACCACCGGGCTCGTGGTATACCTCGTTGGAGGGAGCGGCAGCGGCGCCGGTACCAGCGCCTCCAGGCTCGTGCCCACACAAGACGCCATCGCCATCCTCTTCCATGCTACCCCTTCCCCGTCCATTACCCACTTACGCACCATCGCTGCGTTGGCAGCCCAATAATACCCACAGAGGTTGGGCAGCGGCAGCCCCCCCTATCCCTGCCCCGCTCCAGGAACACCCTTCTCATCCTTGGGGTCCTGTGCGCCCACACAAACCCCGTAATGCTCCTGTTAACCCGCCTGAAAAAGGCATTCGGGATAAGGATGGGGAGGCACTGGAACAGGAACAGAAATCTTGGGAGCACCGTCATCTTGACTGATTGCACCCTACCCGCCAGAGACAGTGGCAACAGGTCCCATCTCTTAAACTCCTCCTCCATTTGCTCCATCAGCCTTGTGAGGTTAAGCTTATGCAAGGCCCTCCAGCTCCTGGCCACCTGGACCCCCAAGTACCTGAAGCTCCTTTCCGCCCTTTTTAGTGGGAGCCTACCAATCCCCCCCTCCTGGTCCCCCGGGTGTACAACGAACAGCTCGCTCTTCCCCAAGTTGAGCCTGGACCCTGAGAAATCCCCAAATTCCCTCAGAATCCTCATCACCTCCGGCATTTCCCCCACCGGGTCCGCCACGTATGACAATAAGTCATCCGCATAGAGCGACACTCGGTGTTCCTCCCCACCCCGCACCAGCCCCCTCCAGTTCCTTGACTCCCTCAGCACCATGGCCAGGGGTTCAATTGCCAACGCAAAAAGCAGGGGCGACAAGGGACGTATAACCAAAAATACACTGACCTCCTCCTATTCGTGGCCACACTCGCCATCGGGGCCTCATATAACAGCCTCACCCACCTGACAAACCCCTCCCCAAACCTGAACCTTTCCAGCACCTCCCACAAGTACCCCCACTCAACCCTATCGAAGGTTTTCTCCGCGTCAAACGCCACCACTATCTCCGCCTCCCCTTCTACTGCCGGCATCATTATAACATTCAAGAGCCTCCGTATGTTAGTGTTCAGCTGCCTCCCCTTCATGAACCCCGTTTGATCCTCGTGGATAACCTGCGGCACACAGTCCTCTATCCTCGTGGCTAAAATCTTCGCCAACAGCTTGGCGTCTACATTTAAGAGTGAGATCGGCCTGTACGACCCACACTGCAGGGGATCCTTGTCCTGCTTAAGAATCAGGGAGATCAGCGCCCGGGACATCGTCGGAGGCAAAGCCCCCCCTTCCCTTGCCTCGTTGAAGGTACTAACCAACAGGGGGCCCAACAGGTCTGCATACATCTTATAAAATTCGACCGGGAACCCATCCGGCCCCGACGCCTTCCCCGACTGCATGCTCCCTATCCCTTTGACCAGCTCCTCCAGCTCAACCGGCGCCCCCAGTCCCTCCACCTGTCCCTCCTCCACCCTCGGGAATCTCAGCCGGTCCGAAAAGCGCCCCATCCCCGCCTCCTCCGCTGGGGGTTCGGACCGATACTATTCCTCATAAAAGTCCTTGTTGACCCCATTAATGTCAACCCCACTTTGCACCACATTTCCTCCCCGATCCTTAACTCCACCAATCTCCCTGGCCGCATCCCGCTTGCGGAGCTGGTGCGCCAGCATCCTGCTTGCCTTCTCCCCATATTCATACACCGCTCCCTGTGCATTCCTCCACTGAGCTTCAGCCTTTCTGGTGGTCAACAAGTCGACTCAGCCTGGAAACTACGCCGCTCCCTCAGCAATCCCTCCTCTGGGGCCTCCGCGTATCTCCTGTCCACCCTCACCATCTCCCCTACCAATCTCTCCCTCTCTCTCTGCTCCCCTGTCTGCCTGTGGGCCCGAATGGAGATCAACTCCCCCCTAACCACCGCTTTCAGCGCCTCCCAGACCGTCCCCACTCGGACCTCCCCGTTGTCATTGGCCTCCAGGTATCTCTCGATACATCCTCGAACCCACCCGCACACCTCCTCGTCCGCTAGCAGCCCCACCTCCAAGCACCAAAGCGGGCGCTGGTTCCTCTCCTCCCCCAGCTCGAGGTCCACCCAGTGTGGGGCATGGTCAGAAATGGCTATCGCCGAATACTCAGCATCCTCCACCCTCGCAATCAGCGCCCTACTCATAACGAAAAAATCAATCCGGGAATAGGCCTTATGCACATGGGAGAAGTATGAAAATTCCCTGGCCCTCGGCCTCGCAAACCTCCATGGATCCATCCCTCCCATCTGGTCCATAAACCCCCTCAACACCTTAGCCGCTGCTGGCCTCCTACCCGTCCTGGAACTGGATCGATCCAGTGGCGGATCCAGCACCGTGTTGAAACCACCCCCCCCCCCATTATCAGGCCCCCTGCCTCCAAATCTGGAATCCGGCCCAACATGCGCCGCATGAAACCCGCATCATCCCAATTCGGGGCGTATACATTGACCAGCACCACCCGCTCCCCCTGCAGCTTGCCGCTTACCATCACATACCTCCCGCCGCTGTCTACCACCACATTCGACGCCTCAGACGACACCCTCTTCCCCACCAGGATCACCACCCCCTGATTTTTTGCATCCAGCCCCGAATGAAACACTTTTTTTTTAAATTTAGAGTACCCAAATATTTTCTTTTCCAATTAAGGGGCAATTTAGCGTGGCCAATCCACCTAACCTGCACACCTTTGGGTTGTGGGGGTGAAACCCACGCCACGCAGACCGAGGAGAATGTGCAAACTCCACACGGACAGTGACCCAGGGCCGGGTCCTCAGCGCCGTAGGCAGCAATGCTAACCACTGTGCCACCTGCCACCCCCTGAATGAAACACTTGGCCTACCCATCCCTTCCTCAATCTAACCTGATCCGCCACCTTCAGGTGCGTCTCCTGAAGCATGGCCACATCTGCCTTAAGCCTCTTCAGGTGCGCAAACACGCGGGCCCGTTTGACCGGCCCATTCAGTCCCCTCACATTCCAGGTTATCAGCCGGATCAGGGTGCTACCTGCCCTCCTCCCCCGTTGACTAGCCATTACCCTTCCTCAGTCCACCACGTGCCTGTGCCCCCTGCTCAGCCCGTTCCCCACGGCGACAGACCCCCATCCCGACTCCCTCTACATGCTCCAGCTCCTTCTCGGCCATTCCAGCAGCAACCCGGTACTCCCCCCGCTATTCACCCCCCCCCCCCCCCCCAGCTGCGTAACCCCTTCCAATGTACTTCCGTAAGTCAGCCGACTCCTGCTGACCCCGGCTGCTCCCGCCACCCCAATGACCCTCCCCAGTTCAACACAACCACCGCGCCCTCCCCCCCCAGTGCCGGCCCCGCCCACTGCTCCTCCAGCGCGGGAGAGAAGCCCGCGCTTCAATCCAGAGCCCCGCCCCCCGACCCAACACGCGGGAAAAGACGGGCACATGACCCAACAGGACCGCGAACCACTCCCATACTCTCAACCAGTGAAAAACAAACAGATGTGACAAAACGCCAAAGTAAACAGATAACAGTCCCAAAAAGCGAAAAAGCAGAACAGCAAAAAGACATCATCAAATAGAACCGATACAAGCGAAAGGATACCAAGGAGGACAGAGCCTCCGGGCTGTGTACACCGTTCCCCAGCCCACTGTCCTCAGTTCAAGTCCAGCTTCTCTGCCTGGACAAAAGCCCAGGCCTCCTCCGGAGAGTCAAAGTAGAGCTGGTGGTCCTTATAAGTGACCCAGAGGCGTGCCGGTTGTAACAGGCCAAACTTCATTCCCTTCTTGTGGAGCACTGCCTTCATCCGATTAAAACCAGCCCTTCTCTTTGCCACCTCCACACTCCAGTCCTGATAGATCCTGATCTCCGCATTCTCCCACTTGCTACTCCTCTCCTTCTTCGCCCATCTCAGCACACACTCACGGTCGGCGAAGCGGTGGAAACGGACCAGCACCGCCCGAGGCGGCTCATTTGGCCTGGGTTTCCTCAGCAGCCCCCGATTGGCACCCTCCAGCTCCAAGGGTCCCTGGAACGACCCCACGCCCATTAGCGAGTTCATCATCATAGACACATAGGCCCCCAAATCCGAACCATCCAGCCCCTCTGGGAGGCCTAGAATCCGCAGGTTCTTCCGACGGGCGCGGTTCTCCATCTCCTCCATCCTCGCTGACCACGGAGCGCCTCGTGCGACTCCACCTTCACTGCCAGGCCCAGGATTTCGTCCTCGCTCTCCGGGGCCTTTTGCCGAAGCTCCCGGATCTCCGCACCCTGAGCCGTCTGGGTCACCATGAGCTTGTCCAGGGAGGCCTTAAGCGGTTCCAGGATCTCTGCCTTCAGCTCGCTGAAGGAGCGCTGAAGCAGCTCCTGCTGCTCTCGCGCCCACTGCTGCCACGCTGCTGATTCCCCACCCGCCGCCATCTTGCCTTTCCTGCCTCGCACCTTCCTCTGCTCCAAAGCCGATTTTTTGACCGTTCCGCTCCTGGTCCAGGCCATCCACCGGTGGAAAATCTTAGAAGAAGTGTTCCCACACAGGGAAAAGTCCAACCAGCACCGCTACGGGCCCTTAAAAGAGCCCAAAAGTCCGAAAATAGCGGGAGCTACCGACCGTGCGGCTGAGCTCCGCATCACCGCAACCGGAAGTCCGAACTCTAGTGAATTAATCAAACATAATTTCTCTTTCACAAAACCATGCCTAATTGCACAGATATTTTCTAAGTGTCCCGCTATAACCGCCTTACCAATAGATTCAAATGTCCTGCTACTACATCCATAATACTGGATTCCAGCATATTCGAATGACAGAAGTTAGGTTAACTGGCCTATAGTTTCCTACTTTCTTCTCCCTCACTTCCAATCTAATGGACCATTCCAATGTCTAGGAAGCTTAGAAATATTGGGCGCGATTCAACAGGCTCACCATGGTTGAATCCTGAAAGAGGCCAAAATCGACCTTTGCGCTGGGTGAAAAACCTCACTAGAGTTACCAGACTTGCGAGGCTTGGCTCAATCTGGATCTCGCCCTTGTCATTGAGGACAGGGCAGGGTAGAACCCTGGCACATCCCCAGGCACCTGGCACTGCCAGCCTGACACTGCAACCAGGGTACCCGGGTGGACTGGTAGGGTTCTGGGCTAGCAGTGCCAAGGCGCCCGGATGCCAGGTTGGCAGTGCAAGGAGTTGGGCTCAGGAGGGGCCTTGTCCATAAGATTGGGGGTGAGGGGAAGGGTCCGAGGGTCCCAGAAAACGTTGCGGGAGGGGCTAAAAATGGGGGTCCTAAAAGCCAGGGAGATTGAAGGGAGTGTCGTGATATGCATTACTGTAAATACACAAGGGGTTAATGTAAGTACACGTAGACTAGCTAGACATTAGAGGGAGCACCAGAGACATGACACACAGACACTCAACCAATAGGTCAGTAAGACAGGACATGACCAATGGGCATTCACGATACACAGAGGTGACACTACCACAGGGTTCCTAATGCCACACAGAGTGGTCCACGCACCACAAAGGTCCCAGCCTCTACGCAGGAAGCGATGAAAGACTCCACAGCGAGACAACTGCACGTCACCACACAGAATGTGACTCAAGTGCACAGCAAGAAGACTATGACAGTCCACCCACATTGTGTGAGCCACCAGAAGAAGACTCCGACAGACTACCCAGCACAAGTGAACAACAAGAAGCTACTGAGGCTCTACCCACTGTATGTGAGACAAGTGATGACAGCATCCCACTTCCCATGCAAGATGTGCAATGTGATAGACTTCAGCTAGTGTGTACAGAGGCACTCGACGATCACAGTGAGACCACTGGTGATTCCAGTGACACCACCTTACTTCCAACCTCATTCGCTCGAGCCTCTCCACAAGTAAATGCATTCCTGAATGTTTTGACTCCAGACATGGAGCATCAAGAAATCTCAGCCGACTCCAATGAATCTGCTATGACTCCAGATGGGGAGCATCGACAAACCAACACTGACTCAAGTGAAACAGACCAGGTGGGAATGGGGAGTGTTTCCTGCTGGGAGGGCTAGTGGAAAACCACACCACCTCTTCCAGCCCAAATCACATTAATAATGCACCCAGGTATTTAGTGTCATAGGCCGTGGCGGGCGACATGATGGCCATGTCCCACCATCATATCTGGATGCCGTATTGAAAAGGCATCCAACATCACTGAGCTACCATTGAAGATAGAAGATGAACCTCCTGAGAAAGAAGATGGATTTCCAGGAGCTCTCTGAGGCAGGAAGATTGTCTCATCTGGGACTAAGTCCTGTGGTGGGCGGGAATGGGGAGTGTTTCCTGCTGCGGAGGTTGATCGGAAACCACGTCATGTAGAGTCATAGAGTTTTACAGCACAGCAAGAGACTCTTCAGCCCATCGGGTCTGTGCCATCACGGACCTATCTATTCCATTCTCATTTTCC
Organism: Scyliorhinus canicula; assembly: GCF_902713615.1. Lineage (NCBI taxonomy): Eukaryota > Metazoa > Chordata > Chondrichthyes > Carcharhiniformes > Scyliorhinidae > Scyliorhinus > Scyliorhinus canicula. The sequence goes on from NC_052153.1 coordinate 124,419,167, forward strand.
AGCACTTGATCTAGTCTTGTATGCCATGGCAGTTCAAGAGCTCATCTAAATGCTACTTAAATATTGTGAGTGTTCCCAGTTAGTTCCAGATGTCCACCATCTGTGGGTTAAAATGATTTTCCTCAAAACCCCTCTAAATCTCCTGCCTCTTACCCATCGGTTATTGACCCTTCTACTAAGTGGAAAGGTTTCTTCCTATCTACCCTATGTCCCTCATAATTTTGCAAATCTCAATTAGGTCCCCTCACAGCCATCTCACCGGGGAGGCTGTGGCATAGTGGTATCATTACTGGACTGGTAATCCAGAGACCCAGAATAATGATCTGGGAACCTGGGTTCGGATCCCACCACGGCAATATCTGGAATTAAAATCTAATGATGACCATGAAACCATTGTCGATTGTCAGGAAAACCCATCTGATTCACTAATGTCCTTTAGGGAAGGAAATCTGCCATCCTCACCTGGTCTGGCCTACATGTGACTCCAGACCCACAGCAATGTAATTGACTCTTAACTGCAATAAATGCTGACCCAGCCCACGTCCCATGAACAAATTTTTAAAAAAAAAGTCTGCTCTAAAGAAAACAACCCCAACCTAACCAGCCTCTCTGAAATGCCCCAGCCCAGGCAACGTCCTGGTGAATCTCCTCTGCACCCTTTCTGGTGCAATCACATCCTTCCTAACGTGTGGTGACCACAACTGCACACAAATCTCTAGCTGTGGTCTAACGAGCATTTTATACAGCTCCATCATAACCTCCCTCCTTTTATATACGGTGCCTCGGCTAATAAAGGCAAACATCTCATACGCCTTCTTAACCACCTCATCTACCTCTCCTACTGCCTTCAGCGATCTTTGGACATGCACCCCAATGTCTCTCTGATCCGCTGTACTTCCTAGCTTCGTACCATTCACTGTGTATTCCCTTGACTTGCTAGTCCTTTCAAAATACATCACCTCACACTTTTCAGGGATAAATTCCATTGGCCACTCTTATGCCTATCTGACCTGCCCATAATTATCAGCCTCTAATCTATGGTTTTCTTCCACGCTATTTACCACCCTAGCAATTTTGGTGTCATCTGTGAAATTACAGATCATACCCCCTACATTATTTATTTTTAAAATTTTATTTATTCACATTTAGATCATTAATGTACTCTGCAAACAGCAAGGGATTCAGCATCAATCACTGTGGTACAGCACTGGACACAGGCTTCCAGTCACAACCTTCGACCATCACCCTCTGCCTCAGCTACTAAGCAAATTTTGGATCCAATTTGCCAAATTGCCCTGGATCCCATGGGTTCTTACCTTCTTGATTAGTCTCCCATGCGGAACCTTGTCAAAAGCCTTACTGAAGTCCATGTAGACTACATCAACCACACTATCCTAGACTAAGATAGTCAGAGGGTTAGATAGGGTGGACAGTGAGAGTCTCTTTCCTCGGATGATGATGACCAACATGAGGGGACATAGCTTTAAATTGAGGGGTAGTAGATATAGGACAGATGTCAGAGGCAGTTTCTTTACTCAGAGAGTAGTAGGGGTGTGGAACGCCCTGCCTGCAACAGTAGTAGACTCGCCAACTTTAAGGGCATTTAAGTGGTCACTGGATAGACATATGGATGAAAATGGAATAGTGTAGGTCAGATAGGCTTCAGATGGTTTCACAGGTCGGCGCAACATTGAGGGCCGAAGGGCCCGTACTGCGCTGTAGTGTTCTATATCCTCATCTACACACCTTGTCACCGCCTCGGAAAATTCAATCAAATTTGTTATACATGCTGAACATCCTTATTTAATCCTTATTTCTACAAGTGAAGATTAATTCTTTTCCTCTGAACTTTTCCCAATAACTTTCCGACCACTGATGTTAGACTCACTGATCAGTTTTTTCCTACTTCCTATCTGATAACACATTAGCTGCCTTCAGTCCTCTTGCACTTCACCTGTGGCCAGAGAGGATTTCAAAATTAATGTCAGACCCCCTAAAATCTCCTCTCTTGCCTCTCACAGCAATTTAGGATACTTTTCATTTGGGCCGAAGAATTTATCAATTTTTAAGCCTGCTAAACCTCTAATACTTCCTATCTCTCAATGCTGATCTATTCAAATATATCACAGCCCCCTCCCAACTTTCTATACCTACATTGACCTGTTCCATAGTGAATGCAGGTGCAAAATACTAATTTAATACCCCAGCTTCATCTTTCGGATTGCACTTTGACCCCTAATGGGCCCTATTCTTTCCCTGGTTAACCTCTTGCCCTCAATATACTTATAAAACATCTTTGGATTTTCCTTTACTTTTCCCACCAGTGCTTTTTATTCCTTCTCTTCACTCTCCTAATTTCTTTTTTAAGTACCCCTTGGTATTTTCTATACTCATCTACGGCATCCCCTGTCTTGAGTCCCTAGTATCTTCCATAAGCTTCCCTTTTTTTCCTTTTCCAGTGGTGTATGTCCCTTGACATCCAGGCTTCTCCGGACTTGTTGGTCCCATTCTTTAACCTTTATGAGAACATGTTAGCTTTGTACTCTTATTTCCTTTTTGAATGACTCCCAATGCTCTGATGTGGATTTTACTACAAGGAGCTGCTCCCAGTCCACTTTGGCCAGATTCTGTTTTATCCTATTAAAATTGGCCTTTTCCCAGTTCAGTACTTTTATTTCTGGTCTATTGTTGTCCTTTTCATAATTATCTTAAATCTTACTGAGTTATGGTCAGTATCACCAAAATGCTCCCCCACTGACATAATAATAATAATAAAATAATAATAACCATCTGCCTGGCTTCATTCTCTAAAATTAGGCCAAGTATCGCCCCCTCTCTTGTAGGAGTTTCTACGTGTTGACTTGATAACACTCTCCTGCAATTGTTTTTAAGCATTCAGCATGAACACTGCCCATGCCTACCATCCTACCGCTTGTGAGTAATTACAGAACTCCTTTCTAACTGGTTTATTAAGACATTCCATCTGCTTAGCACACTTCACTAGCTTTCCAACCCTTCATGCGGATGGGTGCTTCCAACAGTCTGTTGATCAACAGACACTAATTTGGTATAACACTGTCTCCAGCCCAAGGCTCCTCTGACTTGGCAGTCATTGCTACCGGCTCAGGTGAGCCATTTTGATGATGATAAACAGATGTCGGATTACAGAAAAATTATTCACAGTTATTTTTGTGCTTATGTGCATTTTAAAAAAAATTAATGTTTCCAATTAAGGGGCAATTTAGCATGGCCAATCCACCTACCCTGCGCATCTTTGGGTTGTGGTCGTGAGATCGTTATTGTGCATCTTTGTGGACATTCACAATCTTTTGACCTTGCTTAATTTTCTTAAGAGCTCTCTGACCTCACAATGCACAACACCATAATGTACCTTTGCGGCAGTCATTGATTGCATGGGAAAGTCTGTAAATATCAAATTAAAGGTATCCAGCTTTTGCATAACAGCTCTAACCTTCTGTTTAAAGTTGATTTAACTGGATGCTGTTTAATGGATTAGCAGCCATCAGGATTAAAAATAATTTGTTTGACATTTCAGCCTTAGAG